>NC_092719.1:107614188-108336688 GCF_047496885.1 Scyliorhinus torazame | reverse complement strand
AGGGAGGGAGGGAGGCAGTAAGGGAGGGAGGGAGGCAGTGAGGGAGGGAGGGAGAGAGGGAATGTGGAAGGGAGGAAGAGAGGGAGAGAGAGAGGAGGCAGTGAGGGAGAGAGAGAGGAGGCAGTGAGGGAGGGAGGGAGGCTGAGGGAGGGAGGGAGGCAGGGAGAGGGAGGGAGAGAGGCAGGGAAGGAGGGAGGCAGGGAGAGAGAGTGAGGGAGGGAGTGAGGAAGGGAGAGAGGTAGGGTGGGAGGGAGAGAGAGGCAGTGGGAGAGGGAGGGAAAGAGGGAGGGAAAGAGGGAGGGAGCGAGGGGGAGGGAGGCAGTCAGGGAGGGAGGGGGAGAGAGAGAGAAGGAAGCAGTGAGGGAGGGAGGGGGAGATGGAGGCAGTGAGGGAGGGAGGGAGGCAGGGGAGCTGGACTCCAGCAGCCCGGTGACTGAGGACAGCAGCAGCCACAGCTGAACAAGTTGAATACTGAGAGATTCCCACATTCCCAAACTCCCGGAGTGGGAACAGCTTCACTGAGAATAATGAAGGCGAGTCTCTCCATACACACTCAGCTGCAGATCTATTGTCTGACACACAACTGTGTGTGTGTGAAATCCACCTGTGCCAGCAAAGTGGGACAGAGAGACTGGGATCTTACCTTGTATTCTGGAGTCCGGCTGGGGGTGAGAGCGGCCTGATAGAGGGTGAGGGATGTGGAGCTGTCCCTCCTTCGCGCTCTGTCTTGTCTCTTTCCAGAGAGATTGTCTCCTGCAACATGTTCCCCTGGCACAGGAGTTGAAGCTGTTTCCTCCGCCAGTCACTCACTCTGCTGCCTGTGTGTGTGTGCCGGCCACTCCACACTGCCCCTGCTCCTCACTCCATCGTCTTTGCCCAGCCTCGGAGATACTGGAAGAGCTCGGAGCAGCCAGCACCTCCCCCAGTTCCTCCCCTCTCACCCCCACTGATGGAACCCTGTCCCCTTCACACGCAATTGCCAGCTTCCTCCACTTGTTGTCTTTCCCCCAGGCGCCGCTGCTTTGCAGGCGGACTTGAGGGAATGTCCCCCTCTGCCTGAGGGCTGGGCTGAGCGGAGTCCGCACTTTCTGACAGAGGTGCTGCCTGTCACTGTGCTGCTTCTCACACACACTGAGAGAGCTGAGAGACGGAGCAGTCCTCCACACAACACAGCTCCCCCGCCCAACTGAGACACACACAGACAAGCCTCTGGGACAGAGTGAGGGCCAATCAGCGGCACTGGCTGGCCCGCTCCAAGGGAAACCAGCACAGTCGGTGGGCCAAATGGCCTCCTGACCCAGGATGACTCTACAGTTCCTGATATTAGGGAGCTATTGCAACCGATTCCTGCTGGTGTCATTATTAGAACAGCTCCAGATGTTTGAGAGCAGCAAACTGACCCCTTCCAGATATTGGGGCACTTGTGTCTGAATCCTGAGAATTCAGACAGCTTTCGGGGGCTGGGTTCTCCGATTCTGCGACTATGTCCACAGGATCCGTCTCGTCTTACGACCAACAGGTCGGCGCCGTCCCCACACCTACGCTCTGCCCGGTGGGGGTGCTAGTTGTCATGCTACGTAATGCCCCTACCTGCCGATACAGACGCAGAATGTCTGGGTCTGTGTCCGCGCATGCGCAGAGCGGGAACCTGCGGCGTACAACACGCTGCCAGTCACGCGCGCGCCCAGCCTGCCAAAACCCGCCCCCCTGTAACCCCTCTGGCCACCACCGGATCACCCTCCACCAGTCCGCCCAGCCTCCACCGGAGGCCCCCCTGCCAGCGGAGCGGCTCCCCCCCCCCCCCCCCGTCTGTGGCAGCGCTGGACACAGTCCGCAGCCACCACGTGAGGTCCCCGAAAGTTGAGAGGACCGAAGCCATCAGGAAGTCGCCCATTGGGGACGGAGCATCGGGGGTGGGCCGCTCTGGCGCCGCCCCTATGTCATGCGGCATGCTCCTCCAGTACACCGTTTTTGAGGGGGTGGAGCATCGGAGAAACAGCTGGCCCATCGCCGAATGCGATTTCCGTGTCGGCGACCGGAGAATCCCGCACAAGGGTTGACGCCGGGACAGAATCGGTGGACTTCTACCACAGCAAAATTGGTGCCGGTCACACAGCAATTCCAGAACTATTAATGGGTTAGTACACACTGAGACACTGAGACACACACTGAGACACACACTGAGACACACACTGAGACACTGAGACACACACTGAGACACACACTGAGAGACTGAGACACACACTGAGACACACACTGAGACACTGAGACACACAGTGAGACACACACTGAGACACTGAGACACACAGTGAGACACACACTGAGACACTGAGACACACACTGAGACACACACTGAGACAATGAGACACACAGTGAGACACACACTGAGACAATGAGACACACACTGAGACACACACTGAGACACTGAGACACACAGTGAGACACACACTGAGACACTGAGACACACAGTGAGACACACACTGAGACACTGAGACACACACTGAGACACACACTGAGACACTGAGACACACAGTGAGACACACACTGAGACACACACTGAGACACACACTGAGACAATGAGACACACACTGAGACACACACTGAGACACTGAGACACACACTGAGACACACACTGAGACACTGAGACACACACTGAGACACACACTGAGACACTGAGACACACACTGAGACACACACTGAGACACTGAGACACACACTGAGACACACACTGAGACACTGAGACACACACTGAGACACACACTGAGACATTGAGACAAACACTGAGACAGTGAGACACACACTGAGACACACACTGAGACACACACTGAGACAGTGAGACACACACTGAGACACACGCTGAGACACACACTGAGACAGTGAGACACACACTGAGACACACACTGAGACACTGAGACACACACTGAGACACTGAGACATACACTGAGACACACACTGAGACACTGAGACACACACTGAGACACACACTGAGACACTGAGACACACACTGAGACACACACTGAGACACTGAGACACACACTGAGACACACACTGAGACAGTGAGACACACACTCAGACACACACTGAGACACACACTGAGACAGTGACACACACACTGAGACACTGAGACACACACTGAGATAGTGAGACACACACTGAGACACACACGGAGAGACACACTGAGACACACACTGGGACATACACTGAGACACACACTGAGACACTGAGACACACACTGAGACACACACTGAGAAACTGAGACACACACTGAGACACACACTGAGACACTGAGACACACACTGAGACACACACTGAGACACTGAGATACACACTGAGACACACACTGAGACACTGAGACACACACTGAGACACACACTGAGACAGTGAGACACACACTGAGACACTGAGACACACACTGAGATACACACTGAGACACTGCGATACACACTGAGACACTGAGACACACACTGAGACACACACTGAGACACACACGGAGACACTGAGACACACACTGAGACACACACTGAGACACTGAGACACACACTGAGACACACACTGAGACACACATTGAGACACAAACTGAGACACTGAGACACACACTGAGACACACACTAGGACACACACTGAGACACACACTGAGACACACACTGAGACACACACTGAGACACTGAGACACACACTGAGACACACACTGAGACACTGAGACACACACTGAGACACACACTGAGACACACACTGAGACACATTCTGAGACACACACCGAGACACATTCTGAGACACACACTGAGACACACACTGAGACAGTGAGACACACACTGAGACACTGAGACACACACTGAGACACACACTGAGACAGTGAGACACACACTGAGACACACACTGAGACACACAGTGAGACACACACTGAGACACACACTGAGACACTGAGACACACACTGAGACACACACTGAGACACTGAGACACACACTGAGACACACACTGAGACACTGAGACACACACTGAGACACACACTGAGAGACTGAGACACACAATGAGACACACACTGAGACACTGAGACACACAGTGAGACACACACTGAGACACTGAGACACACAGTGAGACACACACTGAGACACTGAGACACACACTGAGACACACACTGAGACACTGAGACACACAGTGAGACACACACTGAGACAATGAGACACACACTGAGACACACACTGAGACACTGAGACACACAGTGAGACACACACTGAGACACTGAGACACACAGTGAGACACACACTGAGACACTGAGACACACACTGAGACACACACTGAGACACTGAGACACACAGTGAGACACACACTGAGACACTGAGACACACACTTAGACACACACTGAGACAATGAGACACACACTGAGACACACACTGAGACACTGAGACACACACTGAGACACACACTGAGACACTGAGACACACACTGAGACACACACTGAGACACTGAGACACACACTGAGACACACACTGAGACACTGAGACACACACTGAAACACACACTGAGACACTGAGACACACACTGAGACACACACTGAGACACTGAGACACACATTGAGACACACACTGAGACAGTGAGACACACACTGAGACACACACTGAGACACACACTGAGACACACACTGAGACAGTGAGACACACACTGAGACACACACTGAGACACTGAGACACACACTGAGACACTGAGACATACACTGAGACACACACTGAGACACTGAGACACACACTGAGACACACACTGAGACACTGAGACACACACTGAGACACACACTGAGACACTGAGACACACACAGAGACACACACTGAGACAGTGAGACACACACTCAGACACACACTGAGACACACACTGAGACAGTGAGACACACACTGAGACACTGAGACACACACTGAGATAGTGAGACACACACTGAGACACACACGGAGAGACACACTGAGACACACACTGGGACATACACTGAGACACACACTGAGACACTGATCCACACACTGAGACACACACTGAGAAACTGAGACACACACTGAGACACACACTGAGACACTGAGACACACACTGAGACACACACTGAGACACTGAGATACACACTGAGACACACACTGAGACACTGAGACACACACTGAGACACACACTGAGACAGTGAGACACACACTGAGACACTGAGACACACACTGAGATAATCACTGAGACACTGAGACACACACTGAGACACTGAGACACACACTGAGACACACACTGAGACACACACGGAGACACTGAGACACACACTGAGACACACACTGAGACACTGAGACACACACTGAGACACACACTGAGACACTGAGACACACACTGAGACACAAACTGAGACACTGAGACACACACTGAGACACACACTAGGACACACACTGAGACACACACTGAGACACACACTGAGACACTGAGACACACACTGAGACACACACTGAGACACTGAGACACACACTGAGACACACACTGAGACACAAACTGAGACACACACTGAGACACACACTGAGACACATTCTGAGACACACACCGAGACACATTCTGAGACACACACTGAGACACACACTGAGACAGTGAGACACACACTGAGACACTGAGACACACACTGAGACACACACTGAGACAGTGAGACACACACTGAGACACACACTGAGACACACAGTGAGACACACACTGAGACACACACTGAGACACTGAGACACACACTGAGACACACACTGAGACACTGAGACACACACTGAGACACACACTGAGACACTGAGACACACACTGAGACACACACTGAGACACTGAGACACACACTGAGACACACACTGAGACAGTGAGACACACACTGAGACACTGAGACACACACTGAGACAGTGAGACACACACTGAGACACACACGGAGAGACACACTGAGACACACACTGGGACATACACTGAGACACACACTGAGACACTGAGACACACACTGCGACACACACTGAGACACTGAGACACACACTGAGACACACACTGAGACACTGAGACACACACTGAGACACACACTGAGACACTGAGACACACACTGAGACACACACTGAGACACTGAGACACACACTGAGACACACACGGAGACACTGAGACACACACTGAGACACACACTGAGACACTGAGACACACACTGAGACACACACTGAGACACTGAGACACACACTGAGACACAATCTGAGACACTGAGACACACACTGAGACACACACTAGGACACACACTGAGACACACACTGAGACACACACTGAGACACTGAGACACACATTGAGACACTGAGACACACACTGAGACACACACTGAGACACACACTGAGACACAAACTGAGACACACACTGAGACATATTCTGAGACACACACTGAGACACACTCTGAGACACACACGGAGACACACACTGAGACAGTGAGACACACACTGAGACAGTGAGACACACACTGAGGCACACACTGAGAGACACACTGAGACACTGAGACACACCGAGACACACACTGAGACACACACTGAGACAGTGAGACACACACTGAGACACACACTGAGACAGTGAGACACACACTGAGACACTGAGACACACACTGAGACAGTGAGACACACACTGAGACACACACGGAGAGACACACTGATAAACACACTGAGACACACACTGAGACACTGAGACACACACAGAGACGCACACTGAGACGCACACTGAGACACACACTGAGACACGGAGACACACACTGAGACACACACAGAGACACACACTGAGACACTGAGACACACACAGAGACACATACTGAGACACACAGTGAGACGCACACTGAGACGCACACTGAGACACTGAGACACACACTGAGACACATACTGAGACACACACTGAGACACACGCTGAGACGCACACTGAGAC
Source organism: Scyliorhinus torazame (assembly GCF_047496885.1). Classification (NCBI taxonomy): domain Eukaryota; kingdom Metazoa; phylum Chordata; class Chondrichthyes; order Carcharhiniformes; family Scyliorhinidae; genus Scyliorhinus; species Scyliorhinus torazame. The sequence goes on along the minus strand of NC_092719.1, from coordinate 108,329,775 downwards.
ACTGAGACACACACTGAGACACACACTGAGACACACACTGAGACACTGAGACACACACTGAGACACACACTGAGACACACACTGAGACACACACTGAGACAGTGACACACACACTGAGACACACACTGAGACACTGAGACACACACTGAGACACACACTGAGACACTGAACACACACTGAGACACACACTGAGACACTGAGACACACACTGAGACACACACTGAGACACTGAGACACACACTGAGACACACACTGAGACACACACTGAGACAGTGAGACACACACACTGAGACACACACTGAGACAGTGAGACACACACTGAGACACTGAGACAAACACTGAGACAGTGAGAGACACACTGAGACACACATTGAGACCCTGAGACACACACTGAGACACACACTGAAACGCACACTGAGACACTGAGACACACTGAGACACACACTGAGACACACACTGAGATGCACACTGAGACACTGAGACACACAATGAGACACACACTGAGACCCTGAGACACACACTGAGACACACACTGAGACACTGAGACATACACTGAGACACACACTGAAACGCACACTGAGACACTGAGACACACTGAGACACTGAGACACACACTGAGACACACACTGAGACGCACACTGAGACACTGAGACACACTGAGACACTGAGACACACACTGAGACACACACTGAGACGCACACTGAGACACTGAGACACACAATGAGACACACACTGAGACCCTGAGACACACACTGAGACACACACTGAGACGCACACTGAGACCCTAAGACACACACTGAGACACACACTGAGACCTTGAGACACAAACTGAGACACACACTGAGACACACACTGAGACACTGAGACACACACTGAGACACACACTGAGACGCACACTGAGGCACACACTGAAACACACACTGAGACGCACACTGAGACACACATTGAGAGATACACTGAAACACACACTGAGACACTGAGACACACACTGAGACACACACTGTGACGCACACTGAGACACACACTGAAACACACATTGAGACGCACACTGAGACACACACTGTGACACTGAGAAGCACACTGAGACACACACTGAGACGCACACTGAGACATTGAGACACACAGTGAGACACTCACTGAGACACTGAGACACACACTGAGACACACACTGAGACACTGAGACATACACTGAGACACACACTGAGACACTGAGGCACCCACTGAGACACACACTGAGACGCACACTGAGACACACATTGAGACATACACTGAAACACACACTGAGACACTGAGACACACACTGAGACACACACTGAGACGCACACTGAGACACACACTGAAACACACACTGAGACGCACACTGAGACACACACTGTGACACTGAGACGCACACTGAGACACACACTGCTACGCACACTGAGACACTGATACACACAGTGAGACACACACTGAGACACTGAGACACACACTGAGACACAAACTGAGACACTGAGACACACACTGAGACACACACTGAGACACTGAGGCACCCACTGAGACACACACTTTGACACTGAGACATACACTGAGACACACACTGAGACACTGAGACACACACTGAGACACACATTGAGACACTGAGACACACACTGAGACACACACTGAGACACACACTGAGACACACACTGGGACACACACCGAGACACTGAGGCACACACTGAGACACAAACTGAGACACACACTGAGACAAACACTGAGACACTAAGACGCACACTGTGGCACACACTGAGACACACACTGAGACACTGAGACACACACTGAGACACACACTGAGACACTGAGACACACACTGAGACACACACTGAGACACTGAGACACACACTGAAACACAAACTGAGACACACACTGAGAAACACACTGAGACGCACACTGAGACACTGAGACAGTGAGACGCACACTGAGACACAGAATGAGACACACACTGAGACACTGAGACACACACTGAGACACTGAGACACACACTGAAACACACACTGAGACACACACTGAGAAACATACTGAGACGCACACTGAGACACTGAGACGCACACTGAAACACACACTGAGACACACACTGTGGCACACACTGAGACACACACTGAGACACACACTGAGAGGCACACTGAGACACTGAGACGCACACTGAAACGCACACTGAGACATTGAGACGCACACTGAGACACACACTGAGATGCACACTGAGACACTGAGACGCACACTGAGTCACACACAGAGACGCACACTGAGACACACACTGAGACACACACTGAGACACTCACTGAGACAGTGAGACACACACTGAGACACTGAGACACACACTGAGACAGTGAGACACACGGAGAGACACACTGATAAACACACTGAGACACACACTGAGACACTGAGACACACACTGAGACGCACACTGAGACGCACACTGAGACACACACTGAGACACTGAGACACACACGGAGACACACACTGAGACACACACAGAGACACACACTGAGACACTGAGACACACACGGAGACACATACTGAGACACACACTGGGACGCACACTGAGACGCACACTGAGACACACACTGAGACACATACTGAGACACACACTCAGACGCACACTGAGACACTGAGACACACACTGAGAAACATACTGAGACACACACTGAGACGCACACTGAGACACACACTGAGACACACACTGAGTCACACACTGAGACACACACTGAGACACTGAGACACACACTGAGACACAGAATGAGATACTGAGACACACACTGAGATACACACTGAGACACACACTGAGACACTGAGACACACACTGAGACACAAACTGAGACACACACTGAGACGCTGAGACACACACTGAGACACACACTGAAACACTGAGACACACACTGAGACACACACTGAGACACTGAGACACACACTGAGACACAACTGAGACACACACTGAGACACACACTGAGACACTGAGAAACACACTGAGACACAGAGACACACAATGAGACACCCATTGAGACCCTGAGACACACACTGAGACACACACTGAAACGCACACTGTGACACTGAGACACACACTGAGACACTGAGACACACTCTGAGACACACACTGAGACGCACACTGATACACTGAGACACACAATGAGACACACACTGAGACCCGGAGAGACACACTGAGACACACACTGAGACGCACACTGAGACCCTGAGACACACACTGAGACGCACACTGAGACCCTGAGACACACACTGAGACGCACACTGAGACCCTGAGACACACACTGAGACACACACTGAGACACACACTGAGACCCTGAGACATTGAGGCATCCACTGAGACACACACTGACACACTGAGACACACACTGAGACACACACAGAGACACTGAGACACACACTGAGACACACACTGAGACGCACACTGAGACACACACTGAAACACACACTGAGACGCACACTGAGACACACATTGAGACATACACTGAAACACACACTGAGACACTGAGACACACACTGAGACACACACTGAGACACAAACTGAGACACACACTGAGACACACACTGGGACAGTGAGACACATTCTGAGACCGACACTGAGACACTGAGACACACACTGAGACACACACTGAGACACACACTGAGACACACACAGAGACACTGAGACACACACTGAGACACACATGGAGACACACACTGAGACAGTGAGACACACACTGAGACACACACTGAGACCCTGAGACATACACTGAGACACACACTGTGACACACACTGAGACACTGAGACACACACTGAGACACACACTGAGATGCACACTGAGTCACACACTGAAACACACACTGAGACGCACACTGAGACACTCATTGAGACATACACTGAAACACACACTGAGACACTGAGTCACACACTGAGACACACACTGAGACGCACACTGAGATACACACTGAAACACACACTGAGACGCACACTGAGACACATACTGAGACACTGACACGCACACTGAGACGCACACTGAGACATTGAGACACACAGTGAGACACACACTGAGACACTGAGACACACAATGAGGCAAACACTGAGACACTGAGACACACACTGAGACACACACTTAGCCACACACTGAGACACTGAGAAACACACTGAAACACACACTGAGACATTGAGACGCACACTGTGGCACACACTGAGACACTGAGACACACACTGAGACACTGAGACACACACTGAGACACACACTGAGATGCACACTGAGACACACACTGAGACACACACTGAGAGGCACACTGAGACACACACTGAGACACACACTGAGACACTGAGACACACACTGAGACACACACTGAGACACACACTGAGACACTGAGACACACAGTGAGACACACACTGAGACACTGAGACACACACTGAGACACCTACTGAGACACTGAGATACACACTGAGACACACACTGAGACACACATTGAGACGCACACTGAGACACTGAGGCGCACACTGAGACACTGAGACGCACATTGAGACACACACTGAGACACACACTGAGACACTGAGACGCACACTGAGACACACACTGAGACATTGAGACACACAGTGAGACACACACTGAGACACTGAGACACACACTGAGACACACACTGAGACACTGAGACACACACTGAGACACACACTGAGACACTGAGGCACCCACTGAGACACACACTGAGACACTGAGACATACACTGAGACACGCATTGAGACCCTGAGACACACACTGAGACACACACTGAAATGCACACTGAGACACTGAGACACACTGAGACACTGAGACACACACTGAGACACACACTGAGACGCACACTGAGACCCTGAGACACACACTGAGACACACACTGAGACCTTGAGACACACACTGAGACGCACACTGAGACACACACTGAGACACACACTGTGACGCACACTGAGACACACACTGAAACACACACTGAGACGCACACTGAGACACACACTGTGACACTGAGACGCACACTGAGACACACACTGAGACGCACACTGAGACATTGAGACACACAGTGAGACACTCACTGAGACACTGAGACACACACTGAGACACACATTGAGACACTGAGACACACACTGAGACACACACTGAGACACTGAGGCACCCACTGAGACACACACTGAGACGAACACTGAGACACACATTGAGACACACAGTGAGACACTCACTGAGACACTGAGACACACACTGAGACACACACTGAGACACTGAGACACACACTGAGACACACACTGAGACACTGAGGCACCCACTGAGACACACACTGAGACGCACACTGAGACACACATTGAGACATACACTGAAACACACACTGAGACACTGAGACACACACTGAGACACACACTGAGACGCACACTGAGACACACACTGAAACACACACTGAGACGCACACTGAGACACACACTGTGACACTGAGACGCACACTGAGACACACACTGATACGCACACTGAGACATTGAGACACACAGTGAGACACACACTGAGACACTGAGACACACTCTGAGACACACACTGAGACACTGAGACACACACTGAGACACACACTGAGACACTGAGGCACCCACTGAGACACACACTTTGACACTGAGACATACACTGAGACACACACTGAGACACTGAGACACACACTGAGACACTGAGACACACACTGAGACACACACTGATACACTGAGACACACACTGAGACACACACTGGGACACACACCGAGACACTGAGGCACACACTGAGACACTGAGACACACACTGAGACAAACACTGAGACACTAAGACGCACACTGTGGCACACACTGAGACACACACTGAGACACTGAGACACACACTGAGACACACACTGAGACACTGAGACACACACTGAGACACACACTGAGACACACACTGAGACGCACACTGTGACACTGAGACGCACACTGAGACACACACTGAAACACACACTGAGACACACACTGAGACACAGACTGAGACACACACTGAGAGGCACACTGAGACACACACTGAGACACTGAGACACACACTGAAACACACACTGAGACACACACTGAGAAACATACTGAGATGCACACTGAGACACTGAGACGCACACTGAAACACACATTGAAACACACACTGTGGCACACACTGAGACACACACTGAGACACACACTGAGAGGCACACTGAGACACTGAGACGCACACTGAGACACACACTGAGACATTGAGACGCACACTGAGACACACACTGAGATGCACACTGAGACACTGAGACGCACACTGAGTCACACACAGAGACGCACACTGAGACACACACTGAGACACACACTGAGACGCACACTGAGATGCACACTGAGACACACACGGAGACACACACTGAGACACACACTGAGACACACACTGAGATGCACACTGAGACACTGAGACACACACGGAGACACATACTGAGACACACACTGAGACGCACACTGAGACGCACACTGAGACACTGAGACACACACTGAGACGCACACTGAGACACACACTGAGACGCACACTGAGACACTGAGACACACACTGAGTCACACTCTGAGACACTGAGACACACACTGAGACACAGAATGAGACACTGAGACACACACTGAGATACACACTGAGACACACACTGAGACACTGAGACACATACTGAGACACAAACTGAGACACACACTGAGACACACACTGAGACATTGAGACACACACTGAGACACACACTGAGACACTGAGACACACACTGAGACACAACTGAGACACACACTGAGACACTGAGAAACACACTGAGACACAGAGACACACAATGAGACACACATTGAGACCCTGAGACACACACTGAGACACACACTGAAATGCACACTGTGAAACTGAGACACACGCTGAGACACTGAGACACACACTGAGACACACACTGAGACGCACACTGATACACTGAGACACACAATGAGACCCACACTGAGAACCGGAGACACACACTGAGACACACACTGAGACGCACACTGAGACCCTGAAACACACACTGAGACACACACTGAGACACACACTGAGACCCTGAGACACTGAGGCACCCACTGAGACACACACTGAGACACTGAGGAACACACTGAGACACACACTGAGACACTGAGACACACACTGAGACACACACTGAGACGCACACAGAGACACATACTGAAACACACACTGAGACGCACACTGATACACACACTGAGACGCACACTGAGACACACATTGAGACATACACTGAAACACACACTGAGAGACTGAGACACACACTGAGACACACACTGAGACACTCACTGAGACACACACTGAGACACTGAGACTCACACTGAGACACACACTGAGACACAAACTGAGACACACACTGAGACACACACTGAGACAGTGAGACACATTCTGAGACACACACTGAGACACACACTGAGACACATTCTGAGACACACACTGAGACACACACTGAGACACACACTGAGGCACACACTGAGACACACACAGAGACACTGAGACACACACTGAGACACACACGGAGACACACACTGAGACAGTGAGACACACACTGAGACACACACTGAGACACTGAGACACACACTGAGACTCACACTGAGACACACACTGAAACACACACTGAGACGCACACTGAGACACACATTGAGACATACACTGAAACACACACTGAGACACTGAGACACACACTGAGACACACACTGAGACGCACACTGAGACACACACTGAAACACACACTGAGACGCACACTGAGACACACACTGAGATGCACACTGAGACATTGAGACACACAGGAGACACACACTGAGACACTGAGACACACACTGAGACACTGAGACACACACTGAGACACGCACTGAGACACTGAGGCACCCACTGAGACACACACTGAGACAGACACTGAGACACACACTGAGACACTGAGACACACACTGAGACACATACTGAGACACTGAGACACACACTGAGACACTGAGACACACACTGAGACACACACTGGGACACACACTGAGACACTGAGGCACACACTGAGACACACACTGAGACACACACTGAGACAAACACTGAGACACTAAGATGCACACTAAGACACACACTGAGACACACACTGAGACACACACTGAGACACTGAGGCACACACTGAGACACACACTGAGACACACACTGAGCCACACACTGAGACACTGTGACACACACTGAAACGCACACTGAGACACACACTGAGAAACACACTGAGACGCACACTGAGACATTGAGACGCACACTGTGGCACACACTGAGACACTGAGACACACAGTGAGACACACACTGAGACGCACACTGAGACTCACACTGAGACACACACTGAGAGGCACACTGAGACACACACTGAGACACACACTGAGACATTGAGACACACAGTGAGACACACACTGAGACACTGAGACACACACTGAGACACACACTGAGACACTGAGACACACACTGAGACACACACTGTGATGCACACTGAGACACACACTGAAACACACACTGAGACGCAGACTGAGACACACACTGTGACACTGAGACGCACACTGAGACACACACTGAGATGCACACTGAGACATTGAGACACACAGTGAGACACACACTGAGACACTGAGACACACACTGAGACACACACTGAGACGCACACTGAGACACACATTGAGACAACACTGAAACACACACTGAGACACTGAGACACACACTGAGACACACACTGAGACGCACACTGAGACACACATTGAGACACACACTGAGACATTGAGACACACAGTGAGACACACACTGAGACACTGAGACACACACTGAGACACTGAGACACACACTGAGACACACACTGAGACGCACACTGAGACACTAAGACGCACACTGAGACACTGAGATGCACACTGAGACACACACTGAGACACTGAGACGCACACTGAGACACACACTGAGACACTGAGAAACACACTGAGACACAGAGACACACAATGAGACACACATTGAGACCCTGAGACACACACTGAGACACACACTGAAATGCACACTGTGAAACTGAGACACACGCTGAGACACTGAGACACACACTGAGACGCACACTGATACACTGAGACACACAATGAGACACACACTGAGACCCGGAGACACACACTGAGACACACACTGAGACGCACACTGAGACCCTGAGACACACACTGAGACACACACTGAGACCTTGAGACACACACTGAGACGCACACTGAGACACACACTGAGACACACACTGTGACGCACACTGAGACACACACTGAAACACACACTGAGACGCACACTGAGACACACACTGTGACACTGAGACGCACACTGAGACACACACTGAGACACTGAGGCACCCACTGAGACACACACTGAGACGAACACTGAGACACACATTGAGACACACAGTGAGACACTCACTGAGACACTGAGACACACACTGAGACACACACTGAGACACTGAGACACACACTGAGACACACACTGAGACACTGAGGCACCCACTGAGACACACACTGAGACGCACACTGAGACACACATTGAGACATACACTGAAACACACACTGAGACACTGAGACACACACTGAGACACACACTGAGACGCACACTGAGACACACACTGAAACACACACTGAGACGCACACTGAGACACACACTGTGACACTGAGACGCACACTGAGACACACACTGATACGCACACTGAGACATTGAGACACACAGTGAGACACACACTGAGACACTGAGACACACTCTGAGACACACACTGAGACACTGAGACACACACTGAGACACACACTGAGACACTGAGGCACCCACTGAGACACACACTTTGACACTGAGACATACACTGAGACACACACTGAGACACTGAGACACACACTGAGACACACACTGAGACACTGAGACACACACTGAGACACACACTGATACACTGAGACACACACTGAGACACACACTGGGACACACACCGAGACACTGAGGCACACACTGAGACACTGAGACACACACTGAGACAAACACTGAGACACTAAGACGCACACTGTGGCACACACTGAGACACACACTGAGACACTGAGACACACACTGAGACACACACTGAGACACTGAGACACACACTGAGACACACACTGAGACACACACTGAGACGCACACTGTGACACTGAGACGCACACTGAGACACACACTGAAACACACACTGAGACACACACTGAGAAACACACTGAGACGCACACTGAGACACTGAGACAGTGAGACGCACACTGTGGCACACACTGAGACACAGACTGAGACACACACTGAGAGGCACACTGAGACACTGAGACACACACTGAGACACTGAGACACACACTGAAACACACACTGAGACACACACTGAGAAACATACTGAGATTCACACTGAGACACTGAGACGCACACTGAAACACACATTGAAACACACACTGTGGCACACACTGAGACACACACTGAGACACACACTGAGAGGCACACTGAGACACTGAGACGCACACTGAGACACACACTGAGACATTGAGACGCACACTGAGACACACACTGAGATGCACACTGAGACACTGAGACGCACACTGAGTCACACACAGAGACGCACACTGAGACACACACTGAGACACACACTGAGACGCACACTGAGATGCACACTGAGACACACACGGAGACACACACTGAGACACACACTGAGATGCACACTGAGACACTGAGACACACACGGAGACACATACTGAGACACACACTGAGACGCACACTGAGACGCACACTGAGACACTGAGACACACACTGAGACGCACACTGAGACACACACTGAGACGCACACTGAGACACTGAGACACACACTGAGTCACACACTGAGACACTGAGACACACACTGAGACACAGAATGAGACACTGAGACACACACTGAGATACACACTGAGACACACACTGAGACACTGAGACACATACTGAGACACAAACTGAGACACACACTGAGACACACACTGAGACACTGAGACACACACTGAGACACACACTGAGACACTGAGACACACACTGAGACACAACTGAGACACACACTGAGACACTGAGAAACACACTGAGACACAGAGACACACAATGAGACACACATTGAGACCCTGAGACACACACTGAGACACACACTGAAATGCACACTGTGAAACTGAGACACACGCTGAGACACTGAGACACACACTGAGACACACACTGAGACGCACACTGATACACTGAGACACACAATGAGACCCACACTGAGAACCGGAGACACACACTGAGACACACACTGAGACGCACACTGAGACCCTGAAACACACACTGAGACACACACTGAGACACACACTGAGACCCTGAGACACTGAGGCACCCACTGAGACACACACTGAGACACTGAGGAACACACTGAGACACACACTGAGACACTGAGACACACACTGAGACACACACTGAGACGCACTCAGAGACACATACTGAAACACACACTGAGACGCACACTGATACACACACTGAGACGCACACTGAGACACACATTGAGACATACACTGAAACACACACTGAGAGACTGAGACACACACTGAGACACACACTGAGACACTCACTGAGACACACACTGAGACACTGAGACTCACACTGAGACACACACTGAGACACAAACTGAGACACACACTGAGACACACACTGAGACAGTGAGACACATTCTGAGACACACACTGAGACACACACTGAGACACATTCTGAGACACACACTGAGACACACACTGAGACACACACTGAGGCACACACTGAGACACACACAGAGACACTGAGACACACACTGAGACACACACGGAGACACACACTGAGACAGTGAGACACACACTGAGACACACACTGAGACACTGAGACACACACTGAGACACACACTGAGACACACACTGAAACACACACTGAGACGCACACTGAGACACACATTGAGACATACACTGAAACACACACTGAGACACTGAGACACACACTGAGACACACGCTGAGACGCACACTGAGACACACACTGAGACACACACTGAGACGCACACTGAGACACACACTGAGATGCACACTGAGACATTGAGACACACAGGAGACACACACTGAGACACTGAGACACACACTGAGACACTGAGACACACACTGAGACACGCACTGAGACACTGAGGCACCCACTGAGACACACACTGAGACAGACACTGAGACACACACTGAGACACTGAGACACACACTGAGACACATACTGAGACACTGAGACACACACTGAGACACTGAGACACACACTGAGACACACACTGGGACACACACTGAGACACTGAGGCACACACTGAGACACACACTGAGACACACACTGAGACAAACACTGAGACACTAAGATGCACACTAAGACACACACTGAGACACACACTGAGACACACACTGAGACACTGAGGCACACACTGAGACACACACTGAGACACACACTGAGCCACACACTGAGACACTGAGACACACACTGAAACGCACACTGAGACACACACTGAGAAACACACTGAGACGCACACTGAGACATTGAGACGCACACTGTGGCACACACTGAGACACTGAGACACACACTGAGACACACACTGAGACGCACACTGAGACTCACACTGAGACACACACTGAGAGGCACACTGAGACACACACTGAGACACACACTGAGACATTGAGACACACAGTGAGACACACACTGAGACACTGAGACACACACTGAGACACACACTGAGACACTGAGACACACACTGAGACACACACTGAGACGCACACTGAGACAATAAGACGCACACTGAGACACTGAGATGCACACTGAGACACACACTGAGACACTGAGACGCACACTGAGACACACACTGAGACGCACACTGAGACATTGAGACACACAGTGAGACACACACTGAGACACTGAGACACACACTGAGACACACACTGAGACACTGAGACGCACACTGAGACACACACTGAGACACTGAGGCACCCACTGAGACACACACTGAGACATTGAGACATACACTGAGACACACATTGAGACCCTGAGACACACACTGAGACACACACTGAAACGCACACTGAGACACACTGAGACACACACTGAGACACACACTGAGATGCACACAGAGACACTGAGACACACACTGAGACACACACTGAGACACAAACTGAGACACACACTGAGACACACACTGAGACAGTGAGACACATTCTGAGACACACACTGAGACACACACTGAGACACATTCTGAGACACACACTGAGACACACACTGAGACACACACTGAGGCACACACTGAGACACACACAGAGACACTGAGACACACACTGAGACACACACGGAGACACACAGTGAGACAGTGAGACACACACTGAGACACACACTGAGACACTGAGACACACACTGAGACACACACTGAGACACACACTGAAACACACACTGAGACGCACACTGAGACACACATTGAGACATACGCTGAAACACACACTGAGACACTGAGACACACACTGAGACACACACTGAGACGCACACTGAGACACACACTGAAACACACACTGAGACGCACACTGAGACACACACTGAGATGCACACTGAGACATTGAGACACACAGGAGACACACACTGAGACACTGAGACACACACTGAGACACTGAGACACACACTGAGACACGCACTGAGACACTGAGGCACCCACTGAGACACACACTGAGACAGACACTGAGACACACACTGAGACACTGAGACACACACTGAGACACATACTGAGACACTGAGACACACACTGAGACACTGAGACACACACTGAGACACACACTGGGACACACACTGAGACACTGAGGCACACACTGAGACACACACTGAGACACACACTGAGACAAACACTGAGACACTAAGATGCACACTAAGACACACACTGAGACACACACTGAGACACACACTGAGACACTGAGGCACACACTGAGACACACACTGAGACACACACTGAGCCACACACTGAGACACTGAGACACACACTGAAACGCACACTGAGACACACACTGAGAAACACACTGAGATGCACACTGAGACATTGAGACGCACACTGTGGCACACACTGAGACACTGAGACACACACTGAGACACACACTGAGACGCACACTGAGACTCACACTGAGACACACACTGAGAGGCACACTGAGACACACACTGAGACACACACTGAGACATTGAGACACACAGTGAGACACACACTGAGACACTGAGACACACACTGAGACACACACTGAGACACTGAGACACACACTGAGACACACACTGAGACGCACACTGAGACAATAAGACGCACACTGAGACACTGAGATGCACACTGAGACACACACTGAGACACTGAGACGCACACTGAGACACACACTGAGACGCACACTGAGACATTGAGACACACAGTGAGACACACACTGAGACACTGAGACACACACTGAGACACACACTGAGACACTGAGACGCACACTGAGACACACACTGAGACACTGAGGCACCCACTGAGACACACACTGAGACATTGAGACATACACTGAGACACACATTGAGACCCTGAGACACACACTGAGACACACACTGAAACGCACACTGAGACACACTGAGACACACACTGAGACACACACTGAGATGCACACTGAGACACTGAGACACACAATGAGACACACACTGAGACCCTGAGACACACACTGAGACACACACTGAGATGCACACTGAGACCCTGAGACACACACTGAGACACACACTGAGACCTTGAGACACACACTGAGACACACACTGAGACACACACTGAGACACACACTGAGACGCACACTGAGACACACACTGAAACACACACTGAGACGCACACTGAGACACACATTGAGACATACAATGAAACACACACTGAGACACTGAGACACACACTGAGACACACACTGTGATGCACACTGAGACACACACTGAAACACACACTGAGACGCAGACTGAGACACACACTGTGACACTGAGACGCACACTGAGACACACACTGAGATGCACACTGAGACATTGAGACACACAGTGAGACACACACTGAGACACTGAGACACACACTGAGACACACACTGAGACGCACACTGAGACACACATTGAGACAACACTGAAACACACACTGAGACACTGAGACACACACTGAGACACACACTGAGACGCACACTGAGACACACATTGAGACACACACTGAGACATTGAGACACACAGTGAGACACACACTGAGACACTGAGACACACACTGAGACACTGAGACACACACTGAGACACACACTGAGACGCACACTGAGACACTAAGACGCACACTGAGACACTGAGATGCACACTGAGACACACACTGAGACACTGAGACTCACACTGAGACACACACTGAGAGGCACACTGAGACACACACTGAGACACACACTGAGACATTGAGACACACAGTGAGACACACACTGAGACACTGAGACACACACTGAGACACACACTGAGACACTGAGACACACACTGAGACACACACTGAGACGCACACTGAGACAATAAGACGCACACTGAGACACTGAGATGCACACTGAGACACACACTGAGACACTGAGACGCACACTGAGACACACACTGAGACGCACACTGAGACATTGAGACACACAGTGAGACACACACTGAGACACTGAGACACACACTGAGACACACACTGAGACACTGAGACGCACACTGAGACACACACTGAGACACTGAGGCACCCACTGAGACACACACTGAGACATTGAGACATACACTGAGACACACATTGAGACCCTGAGACACACACTGAGACACACACTGAAACGCACACTGAGACACACTGAGACACACACTGAGACACACACTGAGATGCACACTGAGACACTGAGACACACAATGAGACACACACTGAGACCCTGAGACACACACTGAGACACACACTGAGATGCACACTGAGACCCTGAGACACACACTGAGACACACACTGAGACCTTGAGACACACACTGAGACACACACTGAGACACACACTGAGACACACACTGAGACGCACACTGAGACACACACTGAAACACACACTGAGACGCACACTGAGACACACATTGAGACATACAATGAAACACACACTGAGACACTGAGACACACACTGAGACACACACTGTGATGCACACTGAGACACACACTGAAACACACACTGAGACGCAGACTGAGACACACACTGTGACACTGAGACGCACACTGAGACACACACTGAGATGCACACTGAGACATTGAGACACACAGTGAGACACACACTGAGACACTGAGACACACACTGAGACACACACTGAGACGCACACTGAGACACACATTGAGACAACACTGAAACACACACTGAGACACTGAGACACACACTGAGACACACACTGAGACGCACACTGAGACACACATTGAGACACACACTGAGACATTGAGACACACAGTGAGACACACACTGAGACACTGAGACACACACTGAGACACTGAGACACACACTGAGACACACACTGAGACGCACACTGAGACACTAAGACGCACACTGAGACACTGAGATGCACACTGAGACACACACTGAGACACTGAGACGCACACTGAGACACACACTGAGACACTGAGAAACACACTGAGACACAGAGACACACAATGAGACACACATTGAGACCCTGAGACACACACTGAGACACACACTGAAATGCACACTGTGAAACTGAGACACACGCTGAGACACTGAGACACACACTGAGACGCACACTGATGCACTGAGACACACAATGAGACACACACTGAGACCCGGAGACACACACTGAGACACACACTGAGACGCACACTGAGACCCTGAAACACACACTGAGACACACACTGAGACACACACTGAGACCCTGAGACACTGAGGCACCCACTGAGACACACACTGAGACACTGAGGAACACACTGAGACACACACTGAGACACTGAGACACACACTGAGACACACACTGAGACGCACACAGAGACACACACTGAAACACACACTGAGACGCACACTGAGACACACATTGAGACATACACTGAAACACACACTGAGAGACTGAGACACACACTGAGACACACACTGAGACACTGAGACACTCGCTGAGACACACACTGAGACACTGAGACACACACTGAGACACACACTGAGACACAAACTGAGACACACACTGAGACACACACTGAGACAGTGAGACACATTCTGAGACACACACTGAGACACACACTGAGACACATTCTGAGACACGCACTGAGACACACACTCAGACACACACTGATGCACACACTGAGACACACACAGAGACACTGAGACACACACTGAGACACACACGGAGACACACACTGAGACAGTGAGACACACACTGAGACACACACTGAGACACTGAGACACACACTGAGACACACACTGAGACACACACTGAAACACACACTGAGACGCACACTGAGACACACATTGAGACATACACTGAAACACACACTGAGACACACACTGAGACACACACTGAGACGCACACTGAGACACACACTGAGACGCACACTGAGACATTGAGACACACAGTGAGACACACACTGAGACACTGAGACACACACTGAGACACACACTGAGACACTGAGACACACACTGAGACACACACTGAGACACTGAGGCACCCACTGAGACACACACTGAGACACTGAGACACACACTGAGACACACACTGAGACACTGAGACACACACTGAGACACATACTAAGACACTGAGACACTCACTGAGACACTGAGACACACACTGAGACACACACTGGGACACACACTGAGACACTGAGGCACACACTGAGACACACACTGAGACACACACTGAGACAAACACTGAGACACTAAGATGCACACTAAGACACACACTGCGACACACACTGAGACACACACTGAGACACTGAGGCACACACTGAGACACACACTGAGACACACACAGAGCCACACACTGAGACACTGAGACACACACTGAAACACACACTGAGACACACACTGAGAAACACACTGAGACGCACACTGAGACATTGAGACGCACACTGTGGCACACACTGAGACACTGAGACACACACTGAGACACACACTGAGACGCACACTGAGACTCACACTGAGACACACACTGAGAGGCACACTGAGACACACACTGAGACACACACTGAGACATTGAGACACACAGTGAGACACACACAGACACACTGAGACACACACTGAGACACACACTGAGACACTGAGACACACACTGAGACACACACTGAGACGCACACTGAGACACTGAGATGCACACTGAGACACACACTGAGACACTGAGACGCACACTGAGACACACACTGAGACGCACACTGAGACATTGAGACACACAGTGAGACACACACTGAGACACTGAGACACACACTGAGACACACACTGAGACACTGAGACGCACACTGAGACACACACTGAGACACTGAGGCACCCACTGAGACACACACTGAGACATTGAGACATACACTGAGACACACATTGAGACCCTGAGACACACACTGAGACACACACTGAAACGCACACTGAGACACTGAGACACACTGAGACACACACTGAGACACACACTGAGATGCACACTGAGACACTGAGACACACAATGAGACACACACTGAGACCCTGAGACACACACTGAGACACACACTGAGATGCACACTGAGACCCTGAGACACACACTGAGACACACACTGAGACCTTGAGACACACACTGAGACACACACTGAGACACTGAGACACACACTGAGACACACACTGAGACGCACACTGAGACACACACTGAAACACACACTGAGACGCACACTGAGACACACATTGAGACATACACTGAAACACACACTGAGACACTGAGACACACACTGAGACACACACTGTGATGCACACTGAGACACACACTGAAACACACACTGAGACGCAGACTGAGACACACACTGTGACACTGAGACGCACACTGAGACACACACTGCGATGCACACTGAGACATTGAGACACACAGTGAGACACACACTGAGACACTGAGACACACACTGAGACACACACTGAGACACTGAGACACACACTGAGACACACACTGAGACGCACACTGAGACACACATTGAGACAACACTGAAACACACACTGAGACACTGAGACACACACTGAGACACACACTGAGACGCACACTGAGACACACACTGAGAGGCACGCTGAGACGCACACTGAGACACACGCTGAGACACACACTGAGGCGCACACTGAGACACACACTGAGACGCACACTGAGATGCACACTGAGACACTGAGATGCACACTGAGACGCACACTGAGACACACACTGAGACGCACACTGAGACCCACACGGAGACACACACTGAGACACACACTGAGACACACACTGAGACACTGAGACGCACACTGAGACACACACTGAGACACACACTGAAACACACACTGAGACCCACACTGAGACACACACTGAGATGCACACTGAGACACTGAGATGCACACTGAGACGCACACTGAGACACACACTGAGACACACACTGAAACACACACATGAGACACACACTGAAGCACACACTGAGACACTGAGACGCACACTGAGACACACACTGAGCCGCACACTGAGACAAACACTGAGACACACACTGAGACATTGAGACGCACACTGTGAAACACACTGAGACACACACTGAGATGCACACTGAGGCACTGAGACTCACACTGAGACATTGAGACGCACACTGAGACACACACTGAGATGCACACTGAGACACTGAGACACACACTGAGATGCACAATGAGACACTGAGACACTGAGACACACACTGAGACGCACAATGAGACACACACTGAGACACTGAGACGCACACTGAGACACACACTGAGATGCACACTGAGACACACACTGAGAGGCACGCTGAGACGCACACTGAGACACACGCTGAGACACACACTGAGGCGCACACTGAGACACACACTGAGACAGACACTGAGATGCACACTGAGACACTGAGATGCACACTGAGACGCACACTGAGACACACACTGAGACCCACACGGAGACACACACTGAGACACACACTGAGACACACACTGAGACACTGAGACGCACACTGAGACACACACTGAGACACACACTGAAACACACACTGAGACCCACACTGAAACACACACTGAGACACAAACTGAAACACACACTGAAACACACACTGAGACCTACACTGAGACACACACTGAGACGCACACTGAGACATTGAGACACACACTGAGACGCACACTGGGACATTGAGACGCACACTGAGACACACACTGAGACACACACTGAGAGGCACACTGACACTGAGACGCACTCTGAGACACACACTGAGACACACACTGAGACACTGAGACGCGCACTGAGACACACACTGAGACACACACTGAGACACACACTCAGACACTGAGGCACCCACTGAGACACACACTGAGACGCACACTGAGACATTGAGACGCACACTGTGAAACACACTGAGACACACACTGAGATGCACACTGAGACACTGATACTCACACTGAGACATTGAGAAGCACACTGAGACACACACTGAGATGCACACTGAGACACTGAGACACACACTGAGACGCACAATGAGACACACACTGAGACACTGAGACGCACACTGAGACACACACTGAGACGCACACTGAGACACACACTGAGAGGCACACTGAGACGCACACTGAAACACACGCTGAGACACACACTGAGGCGCACACTGAGACACACACTGAGACACACACTGAGATGCACACTGATACATTGAGACGCACACTGAGACGCACACTGAGACACACACTGAGACACACACGGAGACACACACTGAGACACTGAGACGCACACTGAGACACACACTGAGACACACACTGAAACACACACTGAGACGCACACTGAAACACACACTGAGACACAAACTGAAACACACACTGAAACACACACTGAGACCTACACTGAGACACACACTGAGACGCACACTGAGACACTGAGACGCACACTGAGACGCACACTGAGACACACACTGAGACACACACTCAGACACTGAGGCATCCACTGAGACACACACTGAGACATTGAGACGCACACTGTGAAACACACTGAGACACACACTGAGATGCACACTGAGACACTGAGATTCACACTGAGTCACTGAGACGCACACTGAGACACACACTGAGATGCACACTGAGATGCACACTGAGACAAACACTGAGACACACACTGAGACACACACTGAGACATTGAGACGCACACTGTGAAACACACTGAGACACACACTGAGATGCACACTGAGACACTGATACTCACTCTGAGACATTGAGAAGCACACTGAGACACACACTGAGATGCACACTGAGACACTGAGACACACACTGAGACGCACAATGAGACACACACTGAGACACTGAGACGCACATTGAGACACACACTGAGACGCACACTGAGACACACACTGAGAGGCACACTGAGATGCACACTGAGACACACGCTGAGACACACACTGAGGCGCACACTGAGACACACACTGAGACACACACTGAGATGCACACTGATACATTGAGACGCACACTGAGACGCACACTGAGACACACACTGAGACACACACGGAGACACACACTGAGACACTGAGACGCACACTGAGACACACACTGAGACACACACTGAAACACACACTGAGACGCACACTGAAACACACACTGAGACACAAACTGAAACACACACTGAAACACACACTGAGACCTACACTGAGACACACACTGAGACGCACACTGAGACATTGAGACGCACACTGAGACACACACTGAGACACACACTGAGACATACACTGAGACACTGAGGCACCCACTGAGACACTGAGACATACACTGAGACACACACTGAGACACTGAGACACACACTGAGACACACACTGAGACACTGAGGTACACACTGAGAAACGCACTGAGAAACACACTGAGACGCACACTGAGGCATTGAGACGCACACTGAGACACACACTCAGACACACACTGAGACACTGAGGCACCCACTGAGACACTGAGACATACACTGAGACACACACTGAGACGCACACTGAGACACACACTGAGACACTGAGACACACACTGAGACACACACTGTGACACTGAGAGACACACTGAGACACTGAGACACACACTGGGACACTCACTGAGACACTGAGACACACATTGAGACACACACTGAGACACACACTGAGACGCACACTGAGACACTGAGACACACACTGAGACACACACTGAGACACTGAGACACACACTGAGACACACACTGGGACACTCACTGAGACACTGAGACACACACTGAGACACACAGTGAGACAAACACTGAGACACTAAGACGCACACTGAGACACACACTGAGACACACACTGAGACACTGAGACACACACTGAGACAGCGAGACATACACTGAGACACACACTGAGATCTTGAGACACACACTGAGACACACACTGAGACACACACTGAGACACACACTGAGACATTGAGACGCACACTGTGAAACACACTGAGACACACACTGAGATGCACACTGAGACACTGATACTCACACTGAGACATTGAGAAGCACACTGAGACACACACTGAGATGCACACTGAGACACTGAGACACACACTGAGACGCACAATGAGACACACACTGAGACACTGAGACGCACACTGAGACACACACTGAGACGCACACTGAGACACACACTGAGAGGCACACTGAGACGCACACTGAGACACACGCTGAGACACACACTGAGGCGCACACTGAGACACACACTGAGACACACACTGAGATGCACACTGATACATTGAGACGCACACTGAGACGCACACTGAGACACACACTGAGACACACACGGAGACACACACTGAGACACTGAGACGCACACTGAGACACACACTGAGACACACACTGAAACACACACTGAGACGCACACTGAAACACACACTGAGACACAAACTGAAACACACACTGAAACACACACTGAGACCTACACTGAGACACACACTGAGACGCACACTGAGACATTGAGACGCACACTGAGACGCACACTGAGACACACACTGAGACACACACTCAGACACTGAGGCATCCACTGAGACACACACTGAGACATTGAGACGCACACTGTGAAACACACTGAGACACACACTGAGATGCACACTGAGACACTGAGATTCACACTGAGTCACTGAGACGCACACTGAGACACACACTGAGATGCACACTGAGACAAACACTGAGACACACACTGAGACACACACTGAGACATTGAGACGCACACTGTGAAACACACTGAGACACACACTGAGATGCACACTGAGACACTGATACTCACACTGAGACATTGAGAAGCACACTGAGACACACACTGAGATGCACACTGAGACACTGAGACACACACTGAGACGCACAATGAGACACACACTGAGACACTGAGACGCACATTGAGACACACACTGAGACGCACACTGAGACACACACTGAGAGGCACACTGAGATGCACACTGAGACACACGCTGAGACACACACTGAGGCGCACACTGAGACACACACTGAGACACACACTGAGATGCACACTGATACATTGAGACGCACACTGAGACGCACACTGAGACACACACTGAGACACACACGGAGACACACACTGAGACACTGAGACGCACACTGAGACACACACTGAGACACACACTGAAACACACACTGAGACGCACACTGAAACACACACTGAGACACAAACTGAAACACACACTGAAACACACACTGAGACCTACACTGAGACACACACTGAGACGCACACTGAGACATTGAGACGCACACTGAGACGCACACTGAGACACACACTGAGAGGCACACTGAGACACTGAGACGCACACTGAGACACACACTGTGACACACATTGAGACACACACTGAGACATTGAGACGCACACTGAGACACACACTGAGATGCACACTGAGACACTGATACTCACACTGAGACACACACTGAGATGCACACTGAGACACTGATACTCACACTGAGACATTGAGAAGCACACTGAGACACACACTGAGATGCACACTGAGACACTGAGACACACACTGAGACGCACAATGAGACACACACTGAGACACTGAGACGCACATTGAGACACACACTGAGACGCACACTGAGACACACACTGAGAGGCACACTGAGATGCACACTGAGACACACGCTGAGACACACACTGAGGCGCACACTGAGACACACACTGAGACACACACTGAGATGCACACTGATACATTGAGACGCACACTGAGACGCACACTGAGACACACACGGAGACACACACTGAGACACTGAGACGCACACTGAGACACACACTGAGACACACACTGAAACACACACTGAGACGCACACTGAAACACACACTGAGACACAAACTGAAACACACACTGAAACACACACTGAGACGCACACTGAGACATTGAGACGCACACTGAGACACACACTGAGACACACACTGAGACATACACTGAGACACTGAGGCACCCACTGAGACACTAAGACATACACTGAGACACACACTGAGACACTGAGACACACACTGAGGCACACACTGAGACACTGAGGTACACACTGAGAAACGCACTGAGAAACACACTGAGACGCACACTGAAGCATTGAGACGCACACTGAGACACACACTCAGACACACACTGAGACACTGAGGCACCCACTGAGACACTGAGACATACACTGAGACACACACTGAGACGCACACTGAGACACACACTGAGACACTGAGACACACACTGAGACACACACTGTGACACTGAGAGACACACTGAGACACTGAGACACACACTGGGACACTCACTGAGACACTGAGACACACATTGAGACACACACTGAGACACACACTGAGACACTGAGACGCACATTGAGACACACACTGAGACGCACACTGAGACACACACTGAGAGGCACACTGAGATGCACACTGAGACACACGCTGAGACACACACTGAGGCGCACACTGAGACACACACTGAGACACACACTGAGATGCACACTGATACATTGAGACGCACACTGAGACGCACACTGAGACACACACTGAGACACACACGGAGACACACACTGAGACACTGAGACGCACACTGAGACACACACTGAGACACACACTGAAACACACACTGAGACGCACACTGAAACACACACTGAGACACAAACTGAAACACACACTGAGACCTACACTGAGACACACACTGAGACGCACACTGAGACATTGAGACGCACACTGAGACACACACTGAGACACACACTGAGACATACACTGAGACACTGAGGCACCCACTGAGACACTAAGACATACACTGAGACACACACTGAGACACTGAGACACACACTGAGACACACACTGAGACACTGAGGTACACACTGAGAAACGCACTGAGAAACACACTGAGACGCACACTGAGGCATTGAGACGCACACTGAGACACACACTGTGACACTGAGAGACACACTGAGACACTGAGACACACACTGGGACACTCACTGAGACACTGAGACACACACTGAGACACACACTCAGACACACACTGAGACACTGAGGCACCCACTGAGACACTGAGACATACACTGAGACACACACTGAGACGCACACTGAGACACACACTGAGACACTGAGACACACACTGAGACACTGAGACATACACTGAGACACACACTGAGACGCACACTGAGACACACACTGAGACACTGAGACACACACTGAGACACACACTGTGACACTGAGAGACACACTGAGACACTGAGACACACACTGGGACACTCACTGAGACACTGAGACACACATTGAGACACACACTGAGACACACACTGAGACGCACACTGAGACACTGAGACACACACTGAGACACTGAGACACACACTGAGAAACACACTGAGACACTGAGACACACACTGAGACACACACTGAGACACTGAGACACACACTGAGACACACACTGGGACACTCACTGAGACACTGAGACACACACTGAGACACACAGTGAGACAAACACTGAGACACTAAGACGCACACTGAGACACACACTGAGACACACACTGAGACACTGAGACACACACTGAGACAGCGAGACACACACTGAGACACACACTGAGATCTTGAGACACACACTGAGACACACACTGAGACACACACTGAGACACACACTGAGACGCACACTGAGACACACACTGAAACACACACTGAGACGCACACTGAGACTCACATTGAGACATACACTGAAACACACACTGAGACACTGAGACACACACTGAGACACACACTGTGACGCACACTGAGACACACACTGAAACACACACTGAGACGCACACTGAGACACACACTGTGACACTGAGACGCACACTGAGACACACACTGAGATGCACACTAAGACATTGAGACACACAGTGAGACACACACTGAGACACTGTGACACACACTGAGACACACACAGAGACACTGAGACACACACTGAGACACACACTGAGACGCACACTGAGACACACATTGAGACATACACTGAAACACACACTGAGACACTGAGACACACACTGAGACACACACTGAGATGCACACTGAGACACACACTGAAACACACACTGAGACGCACACTGAGACACACACTGAGACACACATTGAGACATACACTGAAACACACACTGAGACACTGAGACACACACTGAGACACACACTGAGACACACATTGAGACATACACTGAAACACACACTGAGACACTGAGACACACACTGAGACACACACTGAGATGCACACTGAGACACACACTGAGACACACACTGAGACACACACTGAGACGCACACTGAGACACACATTGAGACATACACTGAAACACACACTGAGACACTGAGACACACACTGAGACACACACTGAGATGCACACTGAGACACACACTGAAACACACACTGAGACGCACACTGAGACACACACTGTGACACTGAGATGCACACTGAGACACACACTGAGACGCCCACTGAGATGCACACTGAGACACACACTGAGACATTGAGACACACACTGAGACACACACTGAGACGCACACTAAGACACACACTGAGACACACACTGAGATGCACACTGAGACACTGAGACGCACACTGAGACACACACTGAAACGCACACTGAGACACGACTGAGACACACACTGAGACGCACACTGAGACATTGAGACGCACACTGAGACACACACTGAGACACACACTGAGAGGCACACTGAGACACTGAGACGCACACTGAGACACACACTGAGACACACATTGAGACACACACTGAGACATTGAGACGCACACTGAGACACACACTGAGATGCACACTGAGACACTGAGATGCACACTGAGACACACACTGAGACGCACACTGAGACAAACACTGAGACACCCACTGAGACATACACTGAGACATTGAGACGCACACTGTGAAACACACTGAGACACACACTGAGATGCCCACTGAGACACTGAGACTCACACTGAGACATTGAGACGCACACTGAGACACACACTGAGATGCACACTGAGACACTGAGACGCACATTGAGACACACACTGAGACACTGAGACACACACTGAGACACACACTGAAACACACACATGAGACACACACTGAGACACACACTGAGACACTGAGACGCACACTGAGACACACACTGAGACGCACACTGAGACAAACACTGAGACACACACTGAGACACACACTGAGACATTGAGACGCACACTGTGAAACAGACTGAGACACACACTGAGATGCACACTGAGGCACTGAGACTCACACTGAGACATTGAGACGCACACTGAGACACACACTGAGATGCGCACTGAGACACTGAGACACACACTGAGACGCACAATGAGACACACACTGAGACACTGAGACGCACACTGAGACACACACTGAGATGCACACTGAGACACACACTGAGAGGCACGCTGAGACGCACACTGAGACACACGCTGAGACACACACTGAGGCGCACACTGAGACACACACTGAGACACACACTGAGATGCACACTGAGACACTGAGATGCACACTGAGACGCACACTGAGACACACACTGAGACCCACACGGAGACACACACTGAGACACACACTGAGACACACACTGAGACACTGAGACGCACACTGAGACACACACTGAGACACACACTGAAACACACACTGAGACCCACACTGAAACACACACTGAGACACAAACTGAAACACACACTGAAACACACACTGAGACCTACACTGAGACACACACTGAGACGCACACTGAGACATTGAGACGCACACTGAGACGCACACTGAGACACACACTGAGACACACACTCAGACACTGAGGCACCCACTGAGACACACACTGAGACATTGAGATGCACACTGTGAAACACACTGAGACACACACTGAGATGCACACTGAGACACTGAGACTCACACTGAGACACTGAGACGCACACTGAGACACACACTGAGATGCACACTGAGACAAACACTGAGACACACACTGAGACACACACTGAGACACACACTGAGACACTGAGACGCACACTGAGACACACACTATGACGCACACTGAGACACACACTGAGAGGCACACTGAGACGCACACTGAGACACACGCTGAGACACACACTGAGGCGCACACTGAGACACACACTGAGACACACACTGAGATGCACACTGATACATTGAGACGCACAATGAGACGCACACTGAGACACACACTGAGACACACACGGAGACACACACTGAGACACACACTGAGACACTGAGACGCACACTGAGACACACACTGAGACACACACTGAAACACACACTGAGACCTACACTGAGACACACACTGAGACGCACACTGAGACATTGAGACGCACACTGAGACACACACTGAGACACACACTGAGACATACACTGAGACACTGAGGCACCCACTGAGACACTAAGACATACACTGAGACACACACTGAGACACTGAGACACACACTGAGACACACACTGAGACACTGAGGTACACACTGAGAAACGCACTGAGAAACACACTGAGACGCACACTGAGGCATTGAGACGCACACTGAGACACACACTCAGACACACACTGAGACACTGAGGCACCCACTGAGACACTGAGACATACACTGAGACACACACTGAGACACTGAGACATACACTGAGACACACACTGAGACGCACACTGAGACACACACTGAGACACTGAGACACACACTGAGACACACACTGTGACACTGAGAGACACACTGAGACACTGAGACACACACTGGGACACTCACTGAGACACTGAGACACACATTGAGACACACACTGAGACACACACTGAGACGCACACTGAGACACTGAGACACACACTGAGACACACACTGAGACACTGAGACACACACTGAGACACACACTGGGACACTCACTGAGACACTGAGACACACACTGAGACACACAGTGAGACAAACACTGAGACACTAAGACGCACACTGAGACACACACTGAGACACACACTGAGACACTGAGACACACACTGAGACAGCGAGACACACACTGAGACACACACTGAGATCTTGAGACACACACTGAGACACACACTGAGACACACACTGAGACACACACTGAGACATTGAGACGCACACTGTGAAACACACTGAGACACACACTGAGATGCACACTGAGACACTGATACTCACACTGAGACATTGAGAAGCACACTGAGACACACACTGAGATGCACACTGAGACACTGAGACACACACTGAGACGCACAATGAGACACACACTGAGACACTGAGACGCACACTGAGACACACACTGAGACGCACACTGAGACACACACTGAGAGGCACACTGAGACGCACACTGAGACACACGCTGAGACACACACTGAGGCGCACACTGAGACACACACTGAGACACACACTGAGATGCACACTGATACATTGAGACGCACACTGAGACGCACACTGAGACACACACTGAGACACACACGGAGACACACACTGAGACACTGAGACGCACACTGAGACACACACTGAGACACACACTGAAACACACACTGAGACGCACACTGAAACACACACTGAGACACAAACTGAAACACACACTGAAACACACACTGAGACCTACACTGAGACACACACTGAGACGCACACTGAGACATTGAGACGCACACTGAGACGCACACTGAGACACACACTGAGACACACACTCAGACACTGAGGCATCCACTGAGACACACACTGAGACATTGAGACGCACACTGTGAAACACACTGAGACACACACTGAGATGCACACTGAGACACTGAGATTCACACTGAGTCACTGAGACGCACACTGAGACACACACTGAGATGCACACTGAGACAAACACTGAGACACACACTGAGACACACACTGAGACATTGAGACGCACACTGTGAAACACACTGAGACACACACTGAGATGCACACTGAGACACTGATACTCACACTGAGACATTGAGAAGCACACTGAGACACACACTGAGATGCACACTGAGACACTGAGACACACACTGAGACGCACAATGAGACACACACTGAGACACTGAGACGCACATTGAGACACACACTGAGACGCACACTGAGACACACACTGAGAGGCACACTGAGATGCACACTGAGACACACGCTGAGACACACACTGAGGCGCACACTGAGACACACACTGAGACACACACTGAGATGCACACTGATACATTGAGACGCACACTGAGACGCACACTGAGACACACACTGAGACACACACGGAGACACACACTGAGACACTGAGACGCACACTGAGACACACACTGAGACACACACTGAAACACACACTGAGACGCACACTGAAACACACACTGAGACACAAACTGAAACACACACTGAAACACACACTGAGACCTACACTGAGACACACACTGAGACGCACACTGAGACATTGAGACGCACACTGAGACGCACACTGAGACACACACTGAGAGGCACACTGAGACACTGAGACGCACACTGAGACACACACTGTGACACACATTGAGACACACACTGAGACATTGAGACGCACACTGAGACACACACTGAGATGCACACTGAGACACTGATACTCACACTGAGACACACACTGAGATGCACACTGAGACACTGATACTCACACTGAGACATTGAGAAGCACACTGAGACACACACTGAGATGCACACTGAGACACTGAGACACACACTGAGACGCACAATGAGACACACACTGAGACACTGAGACGCACATTGAGACACACACTGAGACGCACACTGAGACACACACTGAGAGGCACACTGAGATGCACACTGAGACACACGCTGAGACACACACTGAGGCGCACACTGAGACACACACTGAGACACACACTGAGATGCACACTGATACATTGAGACGCACACTGAGACGCACACTGAGACACACACGGAGACACACACTGAGACACTGAGACGCACACTGAGACACACACTGAGACACACACTGAAACACACACTGAGACGCACACTGAAACACACACTGAGACACAAACTGAAACACACACTGAAACACACACTGAGACGCACACTGAGACATTGAGACGCACACTGAGACACACACTGAGACACACACTGAGACATACACTGAGACACTGAGGCACCCACTGAGACACTAAGACATACACTGAGACACACACTGAGACACTGAGACACACACTGAGACACACACTGAGACACTGAGGTACACACTGAGAAACGCACTGAGAAACACACTGAGACGCACACTGAGGCATTGAGACGCACACTGAGACACACACTCAGACACACACTGAGACACTGAGGCACCCACTGAGACACTGAGACATACACTGAGACACACACTGAGACGCACACTGAGACACACACTGAGACACTGAGACACACACTGAGACACACACTGTGACACTGAGAGACACACTGAGACACTGAGACACACACTGGGACACTCACTGAGACACTGAGACACACATTGAGACACACACTGAGACACACACTGAGACACTGAGACGCACATTGAGACACACACTGAGACGCACACTGAGACACACACTGAGAGGCACACTGAGATGCACACTGAGACACACGCTGAGACACACACTGAGGCGCACACTGAGACACACACTGAGACACACACTGAGATGCACACTGATACATTGAGACGCACACTGAGACGCACACTGAGACACACACTGAGACACACACGGAGACACACACTGAGACACTGAGACGCACACTGAGACACACACTGAGACACACACTGAAACACACACTGAGACGCACACTGAAACACACACTGAGACACAAACTGAAACACACACTGAGACCTACACTGAGACACACACTGAGACGCACACTGAGACATTGAGACGCACACTGAGACACACACTGAGACACACACTGAGACATACACTGAGACACTGAGGCACCCACTGAGACACTAAGACATACACTGAGACACACACTGAGACACTGAGACACACACTGAGACACACACTGAGACACTGAGGTACACACTGAGAAACGCACTGAGAAACACACTGAGACGCACACTGAGGCATTGAGACGCACACTGAGACACACACTGTGACACTGAGAGACACACTGAGACACTGAGACACACACTGGGACACTCACTGAGACACTGAGACACACACTGAGACACACACTCAGACACACACTGAGACACTGAGGCACCCACTGAGACACTGAGACATACACTGAGACACACACTGAGACGCACACTGAGACACACACTGAGACACTGAGACACACACTGAGACACTGAGACATACACTGAGACACACACTGAGACGCACACTGAGACACACACTGAGACACTGAGACACACACTGAGACACACACTGTGACACTGAGAGACACACTGAGACACTGAGACACACACTGGGACACTCACTGAGACACTGAGACACACATTGAGACACACACTGAGACACACACTGAGACGCACACTGAGACACTGAGACAAACACTGAGACACTGAGACACACACTGAGAAACACACTGAGACACTGAGACACACACTGAGACACACACTGAGACACTGAGACACACACTGAGACACACACTGGGACACTCACTGAGACACTGAGACACACACTGAGACACACAGTGAGACAAACACTGAGACACTAAGACGCACACTGAGACACACACTGAGACACACACTGAGACACTGAGACACACACTGAGACAGCGAGACACACACTGAGACACACACTGAGATCTTGAGACACACACTGAGACACACACTGAGACACACACTGAGGCACACACTGAGACGCACACTGAGACACACACTGAAACACACACTGAGACGCACACTGAGACTCACATTGAGACATACACTGAAACACACACTGAGACACTGAGACACACACTGAGACACACACTGTGACGCACACTGAGACACACACTGAAACACACACTGAGACGCACACTGAGACACACACTGTGACACTGAGACGCACACTGAGACACACACTGAGATGCACACTAAGACATTGAGACACACAGTGAGACACACACTGAGACAATGTGACACACACTGAGACACACACAGAGACACTGAGACACACACTGAGACACACACTGAGACGCACACTGAGACACACATTGAGACATACACTGAAACACACACTGAGACACTGAGACACACACTGAGACACACACTGAGATGCACACTGAGACACACACTGAAACACACACTGAGACGCACACTGAGACACACACTGAGACACACATTGAGACATACACTGAAACACACACTGAGACACTGAGACACACACTGAGACACACACTGAGACACACATTGAGACATACACTGAAACACACACTGAGACACTGAGACACACACTGAGACACACACTGAGATGCACACTGAGACACACACTGAGACACACACTGAGACACACACTGAGACGCACACTGAGACACACATTGAGACATACACTGAAACACACACTGAGACACTGAGACACACACTGAGACACACACTGAGATGCACACTGAGACACACACTGAAACACACACTGAGACGCACACTGAGACACACACTGTGACACTGAGATGCACACTGAGACACACACTGAGACGCCCACTGAGATGCACACTGAGACACACACTGAGACATTGAGACACACACTGAGACACACACTGAGACGCACACTAAGACACACACTGAGACACACACTGAGATGCACACTGAGACACTGAGACGCACACTGAGACACACACTGAAACGCACACTGAGACACGACTGAGACACACACTGAGACGCACACTGAGACATTGAGACGCACACTGAGACACA
This sequence comes from Scyliorhinus torazame, assembly GCF_047496885.1. Taxonomy (NCBI): domain Eukaryota; kingdom Metazoa; phylum Chordata; class Chondrichthyes; order Carcharhiniformes; family Scyliorhinidae; genus Scyliorhinus; species Scyliorhinus torazame. The sequence continues at coordinate 108,295,273 of NC_092719.1, read as the reverse complement.
CACTGAGACACACACTGAGAGGCACACTGAGACACTGAGACGCACACTGAGACACACACTGAGACACACATTGAGACACACACTGAGACATTGAGACGCACACTGAGACACACACTGAGATGCACACTGAGACACTGAGATGCACACTGAGACACACACTGAGACGCACACTGAGACAAACACTGAGACACCCACTGAGACATACACTGAGACATTGAGACGCACACTGTGAAACACACTGAGACACACACTGAGATGCCCACTGAGACACTGAGACTCACACTGAGACATTGAGACGCACACTGAGACACACACTAAGATGCACACTGAGACACTGAGACGCACATTGAGACACACACTGAGACACTGAGACACACACTGAGACACACACTGAAACACACACATGAGACACACACTGAGACACACACTGAGACACTGAGACGCACACTGAGACACACACTGAGACGCACACTGAGACAAACACTGAGACACACACTGAGACACACACTGAGACATTGAGACGCACACTGTGAAACAGACTGAGACACCCACTGAGATGCACACTGAGGCACTGAGACTCACACTGAGACATTGAGACGCACACTGAGACACACACTGAGATGCGCACTGAGACACTGAGACACACAATGAGACACACACTGAGACACTGAGACGCACACTGAGACACACACTGAGATGCACACTGAGACACACACTGAGAGGCACGCTGAGACGCACACTGAGACACACGCTGAGACACACACTGAGGCGCACACTGAGACACACACTGAGACACACACTGAGATGCACACTGAGACACTGAGATGCACACTGAGACGCACACTGAGACACACACTGAGACCCACACGGAGTCACACACTGAGACACACACTGAGACACACACTGAGACACTGAGACGCACACTGAGACACACACTGAGACACACACTGAAACACACACTGAGACCCACACTGAAACACACACTGAGACACAAACTGAAACACACACTGAAACACACACTGAGACCTACACTGAGACACACACTGAGACGCACACTGAGACATTGAGACGCACACTGAGACGCACACTGAGACACACACTGAGACACACACTCAGACACTGAGGCACCCACTGAGACACACACTGAGACATTGAGACGCACACTGTGAAACACACTGAGACACACACTGAGATGCACACTGAGACACTGAGACTCACACTGAGACACTGAGACGCACACTGAGACACACACTGAGATGCACACTGAGACAAACACTGAGACACACACTGAGACACACACTGAGAAATTGAGACGCACACTGTGAAAAACACTGTGATACACACTGAGATGCACACTGAGACACTGATACTCACACTGAGACATTGAGAAGCACACTGAGACACACACTGAGATGCACACTGAGACACTGAGACACACACTGAGACGCACAATGAGACACACACTGAGACACTGAGACGCACACTGAGACACACACTATGACGCACACTGAGACACACACTGAGAGGCACACTGAGACGCACACTGAGACACACGCTGAGACACACACTGAGGCGCACACTGAGACACACACTGAGACACACACTGAGATGCACACTGATACATTGAGACGCACAATGAGACGCACACTGAGACACACACTGAGACACACACGGAGACACACACTGAGACACACACTGAGACACTGAGACGCACACTGAGACACACACTGAGACACACACTGAAACACACACTGAGACGCACACTTAAACACACACTGAGACACAAACTGAAACACGCACTGAAACACACACTGAGACCTACACTGAGACACACACTGAAACGCACACTGAGACATTGAGACGCACACTGAGACACACACTGAGACACACACTGAGACATACACTGAGACACTGAGGCACCCACTGAGACACTAAGACATACACTGAGACACACACTGAGACACTGAGACACACACTGAGACACACACTGAGACACTGAGATACACACTGAGACACGCACTGAGAAACACACTGAGACGCACACTGAGGCATTGAGACGCACACTGAGACACAAACTGAGACACTGAGGCACCCACTGAGACACTGAGACATACACTGAGACACACACTGAGACGCACACTGAGACACACACTGAGACACTGAGACACACACTGAGACACACACTGAGACACTGAGAGACACACTGAGACACTGAGACACACACTGGGACACTCACTGAGACACTGAGACACACATTGAGACACACACTGAGACACACACTGAGACGCACACTGAGACACTGAGACACACACTGAGACACTGAGACACACACTGAGAAACACACTGAGACACTGAGACACACACTGAGACACTGAGACACACACTGAGACACACACTGGGACACTCACTGAGACACTGAGACACACACTGAGACACACACTGAGACAAACACTGAGACACTAAGACGCACACTGAGACACACACTGAGACACACACTGAGACACTGAGACACACACTGAGACAGCGAGACACACACGGAGACACACACTGAGACCTTGAGACACACACTGAGACACACACTGAGACACACACTGAGACACACACTGAGACGCACACTGAGACACACACTGAAACACACACTGAGACGCACACTGAGACTCACATTGAGACATACACTGAAACACACACTGAGACACTGAGACACACACTGAGACACACACTGTGACGCACACTGAGACACACACTGAAACACACACTGAGACGCACACTGAGACACACACTGTGACACTGAGACGCACACTGAGACACACACTGAGATGCACACTGAGACATTGAGACACACAGTGAGACACACACTGAGACACTGAGACACACACTGAGACACACACTGAGACATTGAGACACACAGTGAGACACACACTGAGACACTGTGACACACACTGAGGCACACACTGAGACACACACTGAGACACTGAGACACACACTGAGACACACACTGAGAGGCACACTGAGACGCACACTGAGACACACACAGAGACGCACACTGTGACACACACTGAGACATACACTGAGACACACACTGAGACGCACACTGAGACAAACACTGAGACACACACTGAGACACACACTGAGACATTGAGACGCACACTGTGAAACACACTGAGACACACACTGAGATGCACATTGAGGCACTGAGACTCACACTGAGACATTGAGACGCACACTGAGACGCACACTGAGACGCACACTGAGACACACACTCAGACACACACTCAGACACTGAGGCACCCACTGAGACACTGAGACACACACTGAGATGCACACTGAGACACTGAGACGCACACTGAGACATACACTGAGACGCACACTGAGACAAACACTGAGACACACACTGAGACACACACTGAGACATTGAGACGCACACTGTGAAACACACTGAGACACACACTGAGATGCACACTGAGACACTGAGATGCACACTGAGACGCACACTGAGACCCATACGGAGACACACACTGAGACACACACTGAGACACACACTGAGTCACTGAGACGCACACTGAGACACAGACTGAGACACACACTGAAACACACACTGAGACCCACACTGAAACACACACTGAGACACAAACTGAAACACACACTGAAACACTGAGACTCACACTGAGACACTGAGACGCACACTGAGACACACATTGAGATGCACACTGAGACAAACACTGAGACACACACTGAGACACACACTGAGACATTGAGACGCACACTGTGAAACACACTGAGACACACACTGAGATGCGCACTGAGACTCACACTGAGACATTGAGACGCACACAGAGACACACACTGAGATGCACACTGAGACACAAGACGCACACTGAGACACACACTGAGACGCACACTGAGACAAACACTGAGACACACACTGAGACACACACTGAGACATTGAGACGCACACTGTGAAACACACTGAGACACACACTGAGATGCACACTGAGGCACTGAGACTCACACTGAGACATTGAGACGCACACTGAGACACACACTGAGATGCACACTGAGACACTGAGACACACACTGAGACGCACAATGAGACACACACTGAGACACTGAGACGCACACTGAGACACACACTGAGATGCACACTGAGACACACACTGAGAGGCACGCTGAGACGCACACTGAGACACACGCTGAGACACACACTGAGGCGCACACTGAGACACACACTGAGACACACACTGAGATGCACACTGAGACACTGAGACGCACACTGAGACGCACACTGAGACCCACACGGAGACACACACTGAGACACACACTGAGACACACACTGAGTCACTGAGACACACACTGAAACACACACGGAGACACACACTGAGACAGTGAGACACACACGGAGACACACACTGAGACACTGAGACACACACTGAGACACACACTGAGACACTGAGACAAACACTGAGACACCCACTGAGACACACACTGAGTCACACACTTGAGACAAACACTGAGACACTAAGACGCACACTGAGACACACACTGAGACACACACTGAGACACTGAGACACACACTGAGACACACACTGAGACACTGAGACAGACACTGAGACACAAACTGAGCCACACACTGAGACACTGAGACACACACTGAAAAACACACTGAGACACACACTGAGAAACACACTGAGACGCACACTGAGACACTGAGACATTGAGACGCACACTGTGGCACACACTGAGATACAGACTGAGACACACACTGAGAGGCACACTGAGACACTGAGACACACACTGAGACACTGAGACACACACTGAAACACACACTGAGACACACACTGAGAAACACACTGAGACACACACTGAGACACAGACTGAGACACACACTGAGAGGCACCCTGAGACACTGAGACACACACTGAGACACTGAGACACACACTGAAACACACACTGAGACACACACTGAGAAACACACTGAGACACACACTGAGAGGCACACTGAGACACTGAGACACACACTGAGACACACACTGAGACACACACTGAGACATTGAGACGCACATGAGACACACACTGAGACACACACTGAGACACACACTGAGACACACACTGAGACGCACAGTGAGATGCACACAGAGACACTGAGACACTGAGACGCACACTGAGACACACACAGAGACGCACACTGAGACACACACTGAGACACACACTGAGACGCACACTGAGATGCACACAGAGACACACACGGAGACACACAATGAGACGCACACTGAGACGCACACTGAGACACACACTGAGACGCACACTGAGACATTGAGATGCACACTGAGACACACACTGAGACGCACACTAAGACACACACTGAGACGCACACTGAGACATTGAGACGCACACTGAGACACACACTGAGACACTCACTGAGATGCACACACTGAGAGGCACACTGAGACGCACACTGAGACACACACTGAGATGCACACTGAGACACTGAGACGCACACCGAGACGCACACTGAGACACACACTGAGACATTGAGACACATACTGAGACACACACTGAGACGCACACTAAGACACACACTGAGACACACACTGAGATGCACACTGAGACACTGAGACGCACACTGAGACACACACTGAAACGCACACTGAGACACAACTGAGACACACACTGAGACGCACACTGAGACATTGAGACGCACACTGAGACACACACTGAGACACACACTGAGACGCACACTGAGACACTGAGACATTGAGACGCACACTGTGGCACACACTGAGACACAGACTGAGACGCACACTGAGAGGCACACTGGGACACTGAGACACACACTGAGACACTGAGACACACACTGAAACACACACTGAGACACACACTGAGAAACACACTGTGACGCACACTGAGACACTGAGACGCACACTGAAACACACACTGAGACACACACTGTGGCACACACTGAGACACACACGGAGACACACACTGAGAGGCACACTGAGACACTGAGACGCACACTGAGACACACACTGAGACACACATTGAGACACACACTGAGACATTGAGACGCACACTGAGACACACACTGAGATGCACACTGAGACACTGAGATGCACACTGAGACACACACTGAGACGCACACTGAGACAAACACTGAGACACACACTGAGACATACACTGAGACATTGAGACGCACACTGTGAAACACACTGAGACACACACTGAGATGCACACTGAGACACTGAGACTCACACTGAGACATTGAGACGCACACTGAGACACACACTGAGATGCACACTGAGACACTGAGACGCACATTGAGACACACACTGAGACACTGAGACACACACTGAAACACACACATGAGACACACACTGAGACACACACTGAGACACTGAGACGCACACTGAGACACACACTGAGACGCACACTGAGACAAACACTGAGACACACACTGAGACACACACTGAGACATTGAGACGCACACTGTGAAACACACTGAGACACACACTGAGATGCACACTGAGGCACTGAGACTCACACTGAGACATTGAGACGCACACTGAGACACACACTGAGATGCACACTGAGACACTGAGACACACACTGAGACGCACAATGAGACACACACTGAGACACTGAGACGCACACTGAGACACACACTGAGATGCACACTGAGACACACACTGAGAGGCACGCTGAGACGCACACTGAGACACACGCTGAGACACACACTGAGGCGCACACTGAGACACACACTGAGACACACACTGAGATGCACACTGAGACACTGAGATGCACACTGAGACACACACTGAGACACACACTGAGACCCACACGGAGACACACACTGAGACCCACACTGAAACACACACTGAGACACAAACTGAAACACACACTGAAACACACACTGAGACCTACACTGAGACACACACTGAGACGCACACTGAGACATTGAGACGCACACTGAGACGCACACTGAGACACACACTGAGACATACACTCAGACACTGAGGCACCCACTGAGACACACACTGAGACATTGAGACGCACACTGTGAAACACACTGAGACACACACTGAGAAGCACACTGAGACACTGAGACTCACACTGAGACACTGAGATGCACACTGAGACAAACACTGAGACACACACTGAGACACACACTGAGACATTGGGACGCACACTGTGAAACACACTGAGACACACACTGAGATGCACACTGAGACACTGATACTCACACTGAGACATTGAGAAGCACACTGAGACACACACTGAGATGCACACTGAGACACTGAGACACACACTGAGACGCACAATGAGACACACACTGAGACACTGAGACGCACACTGAGAGACACACTGAGACGCCGACTGAGACACACACTGAGAGGCACACTGAGACGCACACTGAGACACACGCTGAGACACACACTGAGGCGCACACTGAGACACACACTGAGACACACACTGAGATGCACACTGATACATTGAGACGCACACTGAGACGCACACTGAGACACACACTGAGACCCACACGGAGACACACACTGAGACACACACTGAGACACACACTGAGACACTGAGACGCACACTGAGACACACACTGAGACACACACTGAAACACACACTGAGACGCACACTGAAACACACACTGAGACACAAACTGAAACACACACTGAAACACACACTGAGACCTACACTGAGACACACACTGAGACGCACACTGAGACATTGAGACGCACACTGAGACACACACTGAGACACACACTGAGACATACACTGAGACACTGAGGCACCCACTGAGACACTAAGACATACACTGAGACACACACTGAGACACTGAGACACACACTGAGACACTGAGACACACACTGAGACACTGAGATACACACTGAGACACGCACTGAGAAACACACTGAGACGCACACTGAGGCATTGAGACGCACACTGAGACACACACTGAGACACTGAGGCACCCACTGAGACACTGAGACATACACTGAGACACACACTGAGACACACACTGAGACAAACACTGAGACACTGAGACACACACTGAGACACACACTGAGACACTGAGAGACACACAAACACTGAGACACACACTGGGACACTCACTGAGACACTGAGACACACATTGAGACACACACTGAGACACACACTGAGACGCACACTGAGACACTGAGACACACACTGAGACACTGAGACACACACTGAGAAACACACTGAGACACTGAGACACACACTGAGACACACACTGAGACACTGAGACACACACTGAGACACACACTGGGACACTCACTGAGACACTGAGACACACACTGAGACACACACTGTGACAAACACTGAGACACTAAGACGCACACTTAGACACACACTGAGACACACACTGAGACACTGAGACACACACTGAGACAGCGAGACACACACTGAGACACACACTGAGACCTTGAGACACACACTGAGACACACACTGAGACACACACTGAGACACACACTGAGACACACACTGAAACACACACTGAGACGCACACTGCGACTCACATTGAGACATACACTGAAACACACACTGAGACACTGAGACACACACTGAGACACACACTGTGACGCACACTGAGACACACACTGAAACACACACTGAGACGCACACTGAGACACACATTGAGACACACACTGAAACACACACTGAGACGCACACTGAGACACACACTGTGACACTGAGACGCACACTGAGACACACACTGAGACACTGAGACACACACTGAGACACACACTGAAACACACACTGAGACGCACACTGAGACACACACTGTGACACTGAGACGCACACTGAGACACACACTGAGATGCACACTGAGACATTGAGACACACAGTGAGACACACACTGAGACACTGAGACACACACTGAGACACACACTGAGACACTGAGACACACACTGAGACACACATTGAGACATACACTGAAACACACACTGAGACACTGAGACACACACTGAGACACACACTGAGACGCACACTGAGACACACACTGAAACACACACTGAGACGCACACTGAGACACAAACTGTGACACTGAGATGCACACTGAGAAACACACGAGACGCACACTGAGACATTGAGACACACAGTGAGACACACACTGAGACACTGAGACACACACTGAGACACACACTGAGACACTGAGACACACACTGAGACACCCACTGAGACACACACTGAGATGCACACTGAGACACACACTGAGACTCTAAGACACACACTGATACACACACTGGGACACACACCGAGACACTGAGGCACACACTGAGACACTGAGACACACACTGAGACGCACACTGAGACACACACTGAGACAAACACTGAGACACTAAGACGCACACTGAGACACACACTGAGACACACACTGAGACACTGAGACAGACACTGAGACACACACTGAGACACACACTGAGACACACACTGAAACACACACTGAGACACACACTGAGAAACACACTGAGACGCACACTGAGACACTGAGACATTGAGACGCGCACTGTGGCACACACTGAGACACAGACTGAGACACACACTGAGACACAGACTGAGACGCACACTGAGAGGCACACTGGGACACTGAGACACAAACTGAGACACACACTGAAACACACACTGAGACACACACTGAGAAACACACTGAGACGCACACTGAGACACACACGGAGACACACACTGAGAGGCACACTGAGACACTGAGATGCACACTGAGACACACACTGAGACACACACTGAGACACACACTGAGACATTGAGACGCACACTGCGACACACAATGAGACACACACTGAGGCACACACTGAGACACTGAGACGCACACTGAAACACACACTGAGACACACACTGTGGCACACACTGAGACACACACGGAGACACACACTGAGAGGCACACTGAGACACTGAGATGCACACTGAGACACACACTGAGACACACACTGAGACACACACTGAGACATTGAGACGCACACTGCGACACACAATGAGATGCACACTGAGACACTGAGACGCACACTGAGACACACTCAGAGACGCACACTGAAACACACACTGAGACACACACTGAGACACACACTGAGACATTGAGACGCACACTGCGACACACAATGAGATGCACACTGAGACACTGAGACACACACTGAGACACACACTGAGACACACACTGAGACGCACACTGAGATGCACACTGAGACACACACGGAGACACACACTGAGGCGCACACTGAGACGCACACTGAGACACACACTGAGACGCACACTGTGACATTGAGATGCACACTGAGACACACACTGAGACGCACACTAAGACACACACTGAGACGCATACTGAGACATTGAGACGCACACTGAGACACACACTGAGACACTCACTGAGATACACACACTGGGAGGCACACTGAGACGCACACTGAGACACACACTGAGACGCACACTGAGACACACACTGAGACACACACTGAGACGCACACTGAGACATTGAGACACACAGTGAGGCACACACCGAGACACTGAGACACACACTGAGGCACACACTGAGACACACACTGAGACACTGAGACACACACTGAGACACACACTGAGAGGCACACTGTGACATACACTGAGACACACACTGAGACACACACTGAGACGCACACTGAGATGCACACTGAGACACACACGGAGACACACACTGAGACACACACTGAGACGCACACTGAGACGCACACCGAGACACACACTGAGACGCACACTGAGACATTGAGAAGCACACTGAGACACACACTGAGACGCACACTAAGAAACACACTGAGACACACACTGAGACATTGAGACACACACTGAGACACTCACTGAGATGCACACACTGAGAGGCACACTGAGACGCACACTGGGACACACACTGAGACGCACGCTGAGACACACACTGAGACACACACTGAGATGCACACTGAGACACTGAGACGCACACTGAGACGCACACTGAGACACACACTGAGACATTGAGACACACACTGAGACACACACTGAGACGCACACTAAGACACACACTGAGACACACACTGAGATGCACACTGAGACTCTGAGACACACACTGAGACACACACTGAAACGCACACTGAGACACAACTGAGACACACACTGAGACACACACTGAGACATTGAGACTCACACTGAGACACACACTGAGACACACACTGAGAGGCACACTGTGACACTGAGACGCACACTGAGACACACACTGAGACACACATTGAGACACACACTGAGACATTGAGACGCACACTGAGACACACACTGAGATGCACACTGAGACACTGAAATGCACACTGAGACACACACTGAGACGCACACTGAGACAAACACTGAGACACACACTGAGACACACACTGAGACATTGAGACGCACACTGTGAAACACACTGAGACACACACTGAGATGCACACTGAGACTCACACTGAGACATTGAGACGCACACTGAGACACACACTGAGATGCACACTGAGACACTGAGACGCACACTGAGACACACACTGAGACACTGAGACACCCACTGAGACACACACTGAGACATTGAGACATACACTGAGACACACACTGAGACACTGAGGCACACATTGAGACACTGAGACACACACTGAGACACACACTGAGACGCACACTGAGACAAACACTGAGACACACACTGAGACACACACTGAGACATTGAGACGCACACTGTGAAACACACTGAGACACACACTGAGATGCACATTGATACCCACACTTAGACACACACTGAGACACACACTGAAACACACACTGAGACACATACTGAGACACTGAGACATACACTGAGACACACACTGAGACACTGAGACACACACTGAGACACACACTGTGACACTGAGACACACACTGAGACACTGAGGCACACATTGAGACACTGAGACACACACTGAGACACACACTGATACGCACACTGAGACACACACTGAGACAAACACTGAGACACAACTGAGACACACACTGAGACGCACACTGAGACATTGAGACGCACACTGAGACACACACTGAGACACACACTGAGAGTCACACTGAGACACTGAGACGCACATTGAGACACACACTGAGACACACATTGAGACACTCACTGAGACATTGAGACGCACACTGAGACACACACTGAGATGAACACTGAGACACTGAGATGCACACTGAGACACACACTGAGACGCACACTGAGAGAAACACTGAGACACACACTGAGACACACACTGAGACATTGAGACGCACACTGTGAAACACACTGAGACACACACTGAGATGCACACTGAGACACTGAGACTCACACTGAGACATTGAGACACACACTGAGACACACACTGAGATGCACACTGAGACACTGAGACGCACACTGAGACACACACTGAGACACTAAGACACACACTGAGACACACACTGAAACACACACATGAGACACACACTGAGACACACACTGAGACACTGAGATGCACACTGAGACAAACACTGAGACACACACTGAGACACATTCTGAAACACACACTGAGACACACACTGAGACACACACGGAGACACACACTGAGACAGTGAGACACCCACGCAGACACACACTGAGACAGTGAGACACACACTGAGACACTGAGGCACCCACTGAGACACACACTGAGACACTGAGACATGAGACACACACTGAGACACACACTGAGACACTGAAACACACACTGGGATACACACTGAGACACACACTGAGACACTGAGACACACACTGAGACACACAATGGGACACACAATGAGACAGTGAGGCACACACTGAGAGACTGAGACACACACTGAGACACACACTGAGACACACATTGAGATGCACACTGAGACGCACACTGAGATGCATACTGAGACGCACACTGAGACACACACTGAGACGCACACTGAGACACACGCTGAGACACACACTGAGACACACATTGAGACACACACTGAGACACACGCTGAGACACACACTGAGATGCACACTGAGACACACACTGAGACACACACTGAGACGCACACTGAGACGCACACTGAGACATTGAGACGCACACTGAGACACACACTGAGATGCAACCTAAGACACACACGGAGACGCACACTGAGACATTGAGACGCACACTGAGACACACACTGAGACGCACACTAAGACACACACGGAGACGCACACTGAGACATTGAGACGCACACTGAGACACACGCTGAGACACACACTGAGACGCACACTGAGACACACACTGAGACACACACTGAGATGCACACTGAGACCTGAGACACACACTGAGACGCCCACTGATATGCACACTGAGACCTGAGACACACACTGAGACGCCCACTGATATGCACACTGAGACACACACTGAGACACACACTGAGACATTGAGACGCACACTGAGACACACACTGAGACACACACTGAGATGCACACTGAGACCTGAGACACACACTGAGACGCCCACTGATATGCACACTGAGACACACACTGAGACATTGAGACGCACACTGAGACACACACTGAGATGCACACTGAGACACTGAGACGCACACTGAGACACACACTGAGACGCACACTGAGACAAACACTGAGACACACACTGAGACATTGAGACGCACACTGAGACACACACAGAGATGCACACTGAGACACTGTGACGCACACTGTGACACACACTGAGGCGCACACTGAGACTCACACTGAGACACACACTGAGACACACACTGAGATGCACACTGAGACTCATACTGAGACACACACTGAGACACACACTGAAATGCACACTGAGACGCACACTGAGACTCACACTGAGACACACACTGAGACACACACTGAGATGCACACTGAGACACTGAGACACACACTGAGACACACACTGAGACGCACACTGAGACACACACTGAGACGCACACTGAGACATTGAGACGCACACTGAGACACACACTGAGACGCACACTAAGACACACACTGAGACGCACACTGAGACATTGATACGCACACTGAAACACACACTGAGACACACACTGAGACGCACACTGAGACACACACTGAGACACTGAGACGCACACTGAGAAACACGCTGAGACTCACACTGAGACACACACTGAGACAAACACTGAGACACACACTGAGACACACACTGAGACATTGAGACGCACACTGTGAAACACACTGAGACACACACTGAGATGCACATTGATACCCACACTGAGACACACACTGAGACACACACTGAAACACACACTGAGACACATACTGAGACACTGAGACATACACTGAGACACACACTGAGACACTGAGACACACACTGAGACACACACTGTGACACTGAGACACACACTGAGACACTGAGGCACACATTGAGACACTGAGACACACACTGAGACACACACTGATACGCACACTGAGACACACACTGAGACAAACACTGAGACACAACTGAGACACACACTGAGACGCACACTGAGACATTGAGACGCACACTGAGACACACACTGAGACACACACTGAGAGGCACACTGAGACACTGAGACGCACACTGAGACACACACTGAGACACACATTGAGACACTCACTGAGACATTGAGACGCACACTGAGACACACACTGAGATGCACACTGAGACACTGAGATGCACACTGAGACACACACTGAGACGCACACTGAGAGAAACACTGAGACACACACTGAGACACACACTGAGACATTGAGACGCACACTGTGAAACACACTGAGACACACACTGAGATGCACACTGAGACACTGAGACTCACACTGAGACATTGAGACACACACTGAGACACACACTGAGATGCACACTGAGACACTGAGACGCACACTGAGACACACACTGAGACACTAAGACACACACTGAGACACACACTGAAACACACACATGAGACACACACTGAGACACACACTGAGACACTGAGACGCACACTGAGACAGACACTGAGACGCACACTGAGACAAACACTGAGACAGACACTGAGACACATTCTCAAACACACACTGAGACACACACTGAGACACACACGGAGACACACACTGAGACAGTGAGACACCCACGCAGACACACACTGAGACAGTGAGACACACACTGAGACACACACTGAGACACTGAAACACACACTGGGATACACACTGAGACACACACTGAGACACTGAGACACACACTGAGACACACACTGGGACACACAATGAGACAGTGAGACATGAGACACACACTGAGACACACACTGAGACACTGAAACACACACTGGGATACACACTGAGACACACACTGAGACACTGAGACACACACTGAGACACACACTGGGACACACAATGAGACAGTGAGGCACACACTGAGAGACTGAGACACACACTGAGACACACACTGAGACACACATTGAGATGCACACTGAGACGCACACTGAGATGCATACTGAGACGCACACTGAGACACACACTGAGACGCACACTGAGACACACGCTGAGACACACACTGAGACGCACACTGAGACACACGCTGAGACACACACTGAGACACACATTGAGACACATACTGAGACACACGCTGAGACACACACTGAGATGCACACTGAGACACACACTGAGACACACACTGAGACGCACACTGAGACGCACACTGAGACATTGAGACGCACACTGAGACACACACTGAGATGCACCCTAAGACACACACGGAGACGCACACTGAGACATTGAGACGCACACTGAGACACACACTGAGACGTACACTAAGACACACACGGAGACGCACACTGAGACATTGAGACGCACACTGAGACACACGCTGAGACACACACTGAGACGCACACTGAGACACACACTGAGACACACACTGAGATGCACACTGAGACCTGAGACACACACTGAGACGCCCACTGATATGCACACTGAGACCTGAGACACACACTGAGACGCCCACTGATATGCACACTGAGACACACACTGAGACACACACTGAGACATTGAGACGCACACTGAGACACACACTGAGACACACACTGAGATGCACACTGAGACCTGAGACACACACTGAGACGCCCACTGATATGCACACTGAGACACACACTGAGACATTGAGACGCACACTGAGACACACACTGAGATGCACACTGAGACACTGAGACGCACACTGAGACACACACTGAGACGCACACTGAGACAAACACTGAGACACACACTGAGACATTGAGACGCACACTGAGACACACACAGAGATGCACACTGAGACACTGAGACGCACACTGTGACACACACTGAGGTGCACACTGAGACTCACACTGAGACACACACTGAGACACACACTGAGATGCACACTGAGACTCATACTGAGACACACACTGAGATACACACTGAAATGCACACAAGAGACGCACACTGAGACTCACACTGAGACACACACTGAGACATACACTGAGATGCACACTGAGACACTGAGACACACACTGAGACACACACTGAGACGCACACTGAGACACACACTGAGACGCACACTGAGACATTGAGACGCACACTGAGACACACACTGAGACGCACACTAAGACACACACTGAGACGCACACTGAGACATTGATTCGCACACTGAGACACACACTGTGACACTGAGACACACACTGAGACACTGAGGCACACATTGAGACACTGAGACACACACTGAGACACACACTGATACGCACACTGAGACACACACTGAGACAAACACTGAGACACAACTGAGACACACACTGAGACGCACACTGAGACATTGAGACGCACACTGAGACACACACTGAGACACACACTGAGAGGCACACTGAGACACTGAGACGCACACTGAGACACACACTGAGACACACATTGAGACACTCACTGAGACATTGAGACGCACACTGAGACACACACTGAGATGCACACTGAGACACTGAGATGCACACTGAGACACACACTGAGACGCACACTGAGAGAAACACTGAGACACACACTGAGACACACACTGAGACATTGAGACGCACACTGTGAAACACACTGAGACACACACTGAGATGCACACTGAGACACTGAGACTCACACTGAGACATTGAGACACACACTGAGACACACACATGAGACACACACTGAGACACACACTGAGACACTGAGACGCACACTGAGACACACACTGAAACACACACATGAGACACACACTGAGACACACACTGAGACACTGAGACGCACACTGAGACAGACACTGAGACGCACACTGAGACAAACACTGAGACATACACTGAGACACATTCTGACACACACACTGAGACACACACTGAGACACACACGGAGACACACACTGAGACAGTGAGACACCCACGCAGACACACACTGAGACAGTGAGACACACACTGAGACACTGAGGCACCCACTGAGACACACACTGAGACACTGAGACATGAGACACACACTGAGACACACACTGAGACACTGAAACACACACTGGGATACACACTGAGACACACACGGAGACACTGAGACACACACTGAGACACACACTGGGACACACAATGAGACAGTGAGGCACACACTGAGAGACTGAGACACACACTGAGACACACACTGAGACACACATTGAGATGCACACTGAGACGCACACTGAGATGCATACTGAGACGCACACTGAGACACACACTGAGACGCACACTGAGACACACGCTGAGACACACACTGAGACGCACACTGAGACACACGCTGAGACACACACTGAGACACACATTGAGACACACACTGAGACACACGCTGAGACACACACTGAGATGCACACTGAGACACACACTGAGACACACACTGAGACGCACACTGAGACGCACACTGAGACATTGAGACGCACACTGAGACACACACTGAGATGCACCCTAAGACACACACGGAGACGCACACTGAGACATTGAGACGCACACTGAGACACACACTGAGACGCACACTAAGACACACACGGAGACGCACACTGAGACATTGAGACGCACACTGAGACACACGCTGAGACACACACTGAGACGCACACTGAGACCTGAGACACACACTGAGACGCCCACTGATATGCACACTGAGACCTGAGACACACACTGAGAAGCCCACTGATATGCACACTGAGACACACACTGAGACACACACTGAGACATTGAGACGCACACTGAGACACACACTGAGACACACACTGAGATGCACACTGAGACACACACTGAGACATTGAGATGCACACTGAGACACACACTGATATGCACACTGAGACACACACTGAGACACACACTGAGACATTGAGACGCACACTGAGACACACACTGAGACACACACTGAGATGCACACTGAGACATGAGACACACACTGAGACGCCCACTGATATGCACACTGAGATGCACACACTGAGACATTGAGACGCACACTGAGACACACACTGAGACGCACACTGAGACAAACACTGAGACACACACTGAGACATTGAGACGCACACTGAGACACACACAGAGATGCACACTGAGACACTGAGACGCACACTGTGACACACACTGAGGCGCACACTGAGACTCACACTGAGACACACACTGAGACACACACTGAGATGCACACTGAGACTCATACTGAGAAACACACTGAGACACACACTGAAATGCACACTGAGACGCACACTGAGACTCACACTGAGACACACACTGAGATGCACACTGAGACACTGAGACACACACTGAGACACACACTGAGACGCACACTGAGACACACACTGAGACGCACACTGAGACATTGAGACGCACACTGAGACACACACTGAGACGCACACTAAGACACACACTGGGACGCACACTGAGACATTGATACGCACACTGAAACACACACTGAGACACACACTGAGACGCACACTGAGACACACACTGAGACACTGAGACGCACACTGAGAAACACGCTGAGACACACACTGAGACACACACTGAGACGCACACTGAGACGCGCACTGAGACACACACTGAGACACACACTGAGACACACACTGAGAGGCACACTGAGACGCACACTGAGACACACGCTGAGACACACACTGATACGCACACTGAGACACACACTGAGATGCACACTGAGACACTGAGATGCACACTGAGACACACACTGAAACGCACACTGAGACACACACTGAGACGCACACTGAAACACACACTGATACCCACACTGAGACACAGACTGAGACACACACTGAAACACACGCTGAGACACACACTGATACGCACACTGAGACATACACTGAGACACACACTGAGACACTGAGACACACACTGAGACACACACTGAGACACTGAGACACACACTGAGACACACACTGAGACACACACTGGGACACGCACTGAGACACTGAGGCACACATTGAGACACTGAGAAACACACTGAGACACACACTGAGACGCACACTGAGACACACACTGAGATAAACACTGAGACACAACTGAGACACACACTGAGACGCACACTGAGACACTGAGACGCACACTGAGACACACACTGAGACACACATTGAGACACTCACTGAGACATTGAGACGCACACTGAGACACACACTGAGATGCACACTGAGACACTGAGATGCACACTTAGACACACACTGAGACGCACACTGAGACAAACACTGAGACACACACTGAGACACACACTGAGACATTGAGACGCACACTGTGAAACACACTGAGACACACACTGAGATGCACACTGAGACACTGAGACTCACACTGAGACACACACTGAGATGCACACTGAGACACTGAGACGCACACTGAGAAACACTCTGAGACACTGAGACACACACTGAGACACACACTGAAACACACACATGAGACACACACTGAGACACACACTGAGACACTGAGACGCACACTGAGACACACACTGAGACGCACACTGAGACAAACACTGAGACACACACTGAGACACACACTGAGACATTGAGACGCACACTGTGAAACACACTGAGACACACACTGAGATGCACACTGAGGCACTGAGACTCACACTGAGACATTGAGACGCACACTGAGACACACACTGAGATGCACACTGAGACACACACTGAGAGGCACGCTGAGACGCACACTAAGACACACGCTGAGACACACACTGAGGCGCACACTGAGACACACACTGAGACACACACTGAGATGCACACTGAGACACTGAGACGCACACTGAGACACACACTGAGACCCACACGGAGACACACACTGAGACACGCACTGAGACACACACTGAGACACTGAGACGCACACTGTGACACACACTGAGACACACACTGAAACACACACTGAGACCCACACTGAAACACACACTGAGACACAAACTGAAACACACACTGAAACACACACTGAGACCTACACTGAGACACACACTGAGACGCACACAGAGACATTGAGGCGCACACTGAGACGCACACTGAGACACACACTGAGACACACACTGAGACACTGAGGCGCCCACTGAGACACTGAGACACACACTGAGATGCACACTGAGACACTGAGACGCAATCTGAGACACACACTGAGACGCACACTGAGCCAAACACTGAGACACACACTGAGACATTGAGACGCACACTGAGCCAAACACTGAGAAACACACTGAGACACACACTGAGATGCACACTGAGACACTGAGACTCACACTGAGACACTGAGACGCACACTGAGACACACACTGAGATGCACACTGAGACACTGAGACTCACACTGAGACACTGAGATGCACACTGAGACACACACTGAGACGCACACTGTGACAAACACTGAGACACACACTGAGACACACACTGAGACATTGAGACGCACACTGTGAAACACACTGAGACACACACTGAGATGCACACTGAGACACTGAGACACACACTGAGACATTGAGACGCACACTGAGACACACACTGAGATGCACACTGAGACACTGAGACACACACTGAGACGCACAATGAGACACACACTGAGACGCACACTGAGACACACAGTGAGAGGCACACTGAGACGCACACTGAGACACACGCTGAGACACACACTGAGGCGCACACTGAGACACACACTGAGACACACACTGAGATGCACACTGAGACATACACTGAGACACACACTGAGACACTGAGACACACACTGAGACACACACTGAGACACTGAGACACACACTGAGACACACACTGAGACACACACTGGGACACGCACTGAGACACTGAGGCACACATTGAGACACTGAGAAACACACTGAGACACACACTGAGACGCACACTGAGACACACACTGAGACAAACACTGAGACACAACTGAGACTCACACTGAGACGCACACTGAGACATTGAGACGCACACTGAGACACACACTGAGACACACACTGAGAGGCACACTGAGACACTGAGACGCACACTGAGACACACACTGAGACACACATTGAGACAGTCACTGAGACATTGAGACGCACACTGAGACACACACTGAGATGCACACTGAGACACTGAGATGCACACTGAGACACACACTGAGACGCACACTGAGACAAACACTGAGACACACACTGAGACACACACTGAGACATTGAGACGCACACTGTGAAACACACTGAGACACACACTGAGATGCACACTGAGACACTGAGACGCACACTGAGACACACTCTGAGACACTGAGACACACACTGAGACACACACTGAAACACACACATGAGACACACACTGAGACACACACTGAGACACTGAGACGCACACTGAGACACACACTGAGACGCACACTGAGACAAACACTGAGACACACACTGAGACACACACTGAGACATTGAGACGCACACTGTGAAACACACTGAGACACACACTGAGATGCACACTGAGGCACTGAGACTCACACTGAGACATTGAGACGCACACTGAGACACACACTGAGATGCACACTGAGACACACACTGAGAGGCACGCTGAGACGCACACTGAGACACACGCTGAGACACACACTGAGGCGCACACTGAGACACACACTGAGACACACACTGAGATGCACACTGAGACACTGAGACGCACACTGAGACACACACTGAGACCCACACGGAGACACACACTGAGACACACACTGAGACACTGAGACGCACACTGTGACACACACTGAGACACACACTGAAACACACACTGAGACCCACACTGAAACACACACTGAGACACAAACTGAAACACACACTGAAACACACACTGAGACACACAGTGAGACACTGAGGCGCCCACTGAGACACTGAGACACACACTGAGATGCACACTGAGACACTGAGACGCACACTGAGACACACACTGAGACGCACACTGAGACACACACTGAGACACTGAGGCGCCCACTGAGACACTGAGACACACACTGAGATGCACACTGAGACACTGAGATGCACACTGAGACACACAATGAGACGCACTATGAGACAAACACTGAGACACACACTGAGACATTGAGACGCACACTGTGAAACACACTGAGACACACACTGAGATGCACACTGAGACACTGAGACTCACACTGAGACACTGAGACGCACACTGAGACACACACTGAGATGCACACTGAGACACTGAGACTCACACTGAGACACTGAGATGCACACTGAGACACACACTGAGACGCACACTGAGACAAACACTGAGACACACACTGAGACACACACTGAGACATTGAGACTCACACTGTGAAACACACTGAGACACACACTGAGATGCACACTGAGACACTGAGACTCACACTGAGACACTGAGATGCACACTGAGACACACACTGAGACGCACACTGAGACAAACACTGAGACGCACACTGAGACACACACTGAGATGCACACTGAGACACTGAGACACACACTGAGACATTGAGACGCACACTGAGACACACACTGAGATGCACACTGAGACACTGAGACACACACTGAGACGCACAATGAGACACACACTGAGACGCACACTGAGACACACAGTGAGAGGCACACTGAGACGCACACTGAGACACACGCTGAGACACACACTGAGGCGCACACTGAGACACATACTGAGACACACACTGAGATGCACACTGAGACATTGAGACGCACACTGAGACGCACACTGAGACACACACTGAGACCCACACGGAGACACACACTGAGACACACACTGAGACACTGATACGCACACTGAGACACACACTGAGACACACACTGAAACACACACTGAGACGCACACTGAAACACACACTGAGACACAAACTGAAACACACACTGAAACACACACTGAGACCTACACTGAGACACACACTGAGACGCACACTGAGACATTGAGACGCACACTGAGACACACACTGAGACACACACTGAGACACTGAGGCACCCACTGAGACACTGAGACATACACTGAGACACACACTGAGACACTGAGACACACACTGAGACACTGAGATACACACTGAGACACACACTGAGAAACACACTGAGACGCACACTGAGGCATTGAGAAGCACACTGAGACACACACTGAGACACACACTGAGACACTGAGGCACCCACTGAGACACTGAGACATACACTGAGACACACACTGAGACGCACACTGAGACACACACAGAGACACTGAGACACACACTGAGACACACACTGAGACACACACAGAGACACTGAGAGATACACTGAGACACTGAGACACACACTGAGACACACACTGGGACACTCACTGAGACACTGAGACACACACTGAGACACACACTGAGACACACACTGAGACGCACACTGAGACACTGAGACACACACTGAGACATTGAGACACACACTGAGAAACACACAGAGACACTGAGACACACACTGAGACACACACTGAGACACACACTGAGACACTGAGGCACCCACTGAGACACTGAGACATACACTGAGACACACACTGAGACACTGAGACACAAACTGAAACACACACTGAAACACACACTGAGACACACACTGAGACACTGAGGCGCCCACTGAGACACTGAGACACACACTGGGATGCACACTGAGACACTGAGACGCACACTGAGACACACACTGAGACGCACACTGAGACACACACTGAGACACTGAGGCGCCCACTGAGACACTGAGACACACACTGAGATGCACACTGAGACACTGAGACGCACACTGAGACACACAATGAGACGCACTATGAGACAAACACTGAGACACACACTGAGACATTGAGACGCACACTGTGAAACACACTGAGACACACACTGAGATGCACACTGAGACACTGAGACTCACACTGAGACACTGAGACGCACACTGAGACACACACTGAGATGCACACTGAGACACTGAGACTCACACTGAGACACTGAGATGCACACTGAGACACACACTGAGACGCACACTGAGACAAACACTGAGACACACACTGAGACACACACTGAGACATTGAGACGCACACTGTGAAACACACTGAGACACACACTGAGATGCACACTGAGACACTGAGACTCACACTGAGACACTGAGATGCACACTGAGACACACACTGAGACGCACACTGAGACAAACACTGAGACGCACACTGAGACACACACTGAGATGCACACTGAGACACTGAGACACACACTGAGACATTGAGACGCACACTGAGACACACACTGAGATGCACACTGAGACACTGAGACACACACTGAGACGCACAATGAGACACACACTGAGACGCACACTGAGACACACAGTGAGAGGCACACTGAGACGCACACTGAGACACACGCTGAGACACACACTGAGGCGCACACTGAGACACATACTGAGACACACACTGAGATGCACACTGAGACATTGAGACGCACACTGAGACGCACACTGAGACACACACTGAGACCCACACGGAGACACACACTGAGACACACACTGAGACACTGATACGCACACTGAGACACACACTGAGACACACACTGAAACACACACTGAGACACAAACTGAAACACACACTGAAACACACACTGAGACCTACACTGAGACACACACTGAGACGCACACTGAGACATTGAGACGCACACTGAGACACACACTGAGACACACACTGAGACACTGAGGCACCCACTGAGACACTGAGACATACACTGAGACACACACTGAGACACTGAGACACACACTGAGACACTGAGATGCACACTGAGACACACACTGAGACGCACACTGAGACAAACACTGAGACACACACTGAGACACACACTGAGACATTGAGACGCACACTGTGAAACACACTGAGACACACACTGAGATGCACTCTGAGACACTGAGACGCACACTGAGACACACTCTGAGACACTGAGACACACACTGAGACACACACTGAAACACACACATGAGACACACACTGAGACACACACTGAGACACTGAGACGCACACTGAGACACACACTGAGACGCACACTGAGACAAACACTGAGACACACACTGAGACACACACTGAGACATTGAGACGCACACTGTGAAACACACTGAGACACACACTGAGATGCACACTGAGGCACTGAGACTCACACTGAGACATTGAGACGCACACTGAGACACACACTGAGATGCACACTGAGACACACACTGAGAGGCACGCTGAGACGCACACTGAGACACACGCTGAGACACACACTGAGGCGCACACTGAGACACACACTGAGACACACACTGAGATGCACACTGAGACACTGAGACGCACACTGAGACACACACTGAGACCCACACGGAGACACACACTGAGACACACACTGAGACACTGAGACGCACACTGTGACACACACTGAGACACACACTGAAACACACACTGAGACCCACACTGAAACACACACTGAGACACAAACTGAAACACACACTGAAACACACACTGAGACACACACTGAGACACTGAGGCGCCCACTGAGACACTGAGACACACACTGAGATGCACACTGAGACACTGAGACGCACACTGAGACACACACTGAGACGCACACTGAGACACACACTGAGACACTGAGGCGCCCACTGAGACACTGAGACACACACTGAGATGCACACTGAGACACTGAGACGCACACTGAGACACACAATGAGACGCACTATGAGACAAA
The DNA here is from genome assembly GCF_047496885.1 of Scyliorhinus torazame. Taxonomy (NCBI): domain Eukaryota; kingdom Metazoa; phylum Chordata; class Chondrichthyes; order Carcharhiniformes; family Scyliorhinidae; genus Scyliorhinus; species Scyliorhinus torazame. Next base: position 108,269,166 of record NC_092719.1, on the reverse strand, counting down.
CACTGAGACACACACTGAGACATTGAGACGCACACTGTGAAACACACTGAGACACACACTGAGATGCACACTGAGACACTGAGACTCACACTGAGACACTGAGACGCACACTGAGACACACACTGAGAAGCACACTGAGACACTGAGACTCACACTGAGACACTGAGATGCACACTGAGACACACACTGAGACGCACACTGAGACAAACACTGAGACACACACTGAGACACACACTGAGACATTGAGACGCACACTGTGAAACACACTGAGACACACACTGAGATGCACACTGAGACACTGAGACTCATACTGAGACACTGAGATGCACACTGAGACACACACTGAGACGCACACTGAGACAAACACTGAGACGCACACTGAGACACACACTGAGATGCACACTGAGACACTGAGACACACACTGAGACATTGAGACGCACACTGAGACACACACTGAGATGCACACTGAGACACTGAGACACACACTGAGACGCACAATGAGACACACACTGAGACGCACACTGAGACACACAGTGAGAGGCACACTGAGACGCACACTGAGACACACGCTGAGACACACACTGAGGCGCACACTGAGACACATACTGAGACACACACTGAGATGCACACTGAGACATTGAGACGCACACTGAGACGCACACTGAGACACACAATGAGACGCACTATGAGACAAACACTGAGACACACACTGAGACATTGAGACGCACACTGTGAAACACACTGAGACACACACTGAGATGCACACTGAGACACTGAGACTCACACTGAGACACTGAGACGCACACTGAGACACACACTGAGGCGCACACTGAGACACACACTGAGATGCACACTGAGACGCACACTGAGACTCACACTGAGACACACACTGAGACACACACTGAGATGCACACTGAGACACTGAGACACACACTGAGACACACACTGAGACGCACACTGAGACACACACTGAGACGCACACTGAGACATTGAGACGCACACTGAGACACACACTGAGACGCACACTAAGACACACACTGAGACGCACACTGAGACATTGATACGCACACTGAAACACACACTGAGACACACACTGAGACGCACACTGAGACACACACTGAGACACTGAGACGCACACTGAGAAACACGCTGAGACACACACTGAGACACACACTGAGACGCACACTGAGACGCGCACTGAGACACACACTGAGACACACACTGAGACACACACTGAGAGGCACACTGAGACGCACACTGAGACACACGCTGAGGCACACACTGATACGCACACTGAGACACACACTGAGACACACACTGAGATGCACACTGAGACACTGAGATGCACACTGAGACACACACTGAAACGCACACTGAGACACACACTGAGACGCACACTGAAACACACACTGATACCCACACTGAGACACAGACTGAGACACACACTGAAACACACACTGAGACACACACTGAGACACTGAGACATACACTGAGACACACACTGAGACACTGAGACACACACTGAGACACACACTGAGACACTGAGACACACACTGAGACACACACTGAGACACACACTGGGACACGCACTGAGACACTGAGGCACACATTGAGACACTGAGAAACACACTGAGACACACACTGAGACGCACACTGAGACACACACTGAGACAAACACTGAGACACAACTGAGACACACACTGAGACGCACACTGAGACATTGAGACGCACACTGAGACACACACTGAGACACACACTGAGAGGCACACTGAGACACTGAGACGCACACTGAGACACACACTGAGACACACATTGAGACACTCACTGAGACATTGAGACGCACACTGAGACACACACTGAGATGCACACTGAGACACTGAGATGCACACTGAGACACACACTGAGACGCACACTGAGACAAACACTGAGACACACACTGAGACACACACTGAGACATTGAGACGCACACTGTGAAACACACTGAGACACACACTGAGATGCACACTGAGACACTGAGACTCACACTGAGACACACACTGAGATGCACACTGAGACACTGAGACGCACACTGAGAAACACTCTGAGACACTGAGACACACACTGAGACACACACTGAAACACACACATGAGACACACACTGAGACACACACTGAGACACTGAGACGCACACTGAGACACACACTGAGACGCACACTGAGACAAACACTGAGACACACACTGAGACACACACTGAGACATTGAGACGCACACTGTGAAACACACTGAGACACACACTGAGATGCACACTGAGGCACTGAGACTCACACTGAGACATTGAGACGCACACTGAGACACACACTGAGATGCACACTGAGACACACACTGAGAGGCACGCTGAGACGCACACTGAGACACACGCTGAGACACACACTGAGGCGCACACTGAGACACACACTGAGACACACACTGAGACCCACATGGAGACACACACTGAGACACGCACTGAGACACACACTGAGACGCACACTGTGACACACACTGAGACACACACTGAAACACACACTGAGACCCACACTGAAACACACACTGAGACACAAACTGAAACACACACTGAAACACACACTGAGACCTACACTGAGACACACACTGAGACGCACACTGAGACATTGAGACGCACACTGTGACACACACTGAGACACACACTGAGACACACACTGAGACACAAACTGAAACACACACTGAAACACACACTGAGACCTACACTGAGACACACACTGAGACGCACACAGAGACATTGAGGCGCACACTGAGACGCACACTGAGACACACACTGAGACACACACTGAGACACTGAGGCGCCCACTGAGACACTGAGACACACACTGAGATGCACACTGAGACACTGAGACGCAATCTGAGACACACACTGAGACGCACACTGAGACAAACACTGAGACACACACTGAGACATTGAGACGCACACTGTGAAACACACTGAGACACACACTGAGATGCACACTGAGACACTGAGACTCACACTGAGACACTGAGACGCACACTGAGACACACACTGAGACGCACACTGAGACACTGAGACTCACACTGAGACACTGAGATGCACACTGAGACACACACTGAGACGCACACTGAGACAAACACTGAGACACACACTGAGACACACACTGAGACATTGAGACGCACACTGTGAAACACACTGAGACACACACTGAGATGCACACTGAGACACTGAGACACACACTGAGACATTGAGACGCACACTGAGACACACACTGAGATGCACACTGAGACACTGAGACACACACTGAGACGCACAATGAGACACACACTGAGACGCACACTGAGACACACAGTGAGAAGCACACTGAGACGCACACTGAGACACACGCTGAGACACACACTGAGGCGCACACTGAGGCACACACTGAGACACACACTGAGATGCACACTGAGACATACACTGAGACACACACTGAGACACTGAGACTCACACTGAGACACACACTGAGACACTGAGACACACACTGAGACACACACTGAGACACACACTGGGACACGCACTGAGACACTGAGGCACACATTGAGACACTGAGAAACACACTGAGACACACACTGAGACGCACACTGAGACACACACTGAGACAAACACTGAGACACAACTGAGACTCACACTGAGACGCACACTGAGACATTGAGACGCACACTGAGACACACACTGAGACACACACTGAGAGGCACACTGAGACACTGAGACGCACACTGAGACACACACTGAGACACACATTGAGACAGTCACTGAGACATTGAGACGCACACTGAGACACACACTGAGATGCACACTGAGACACTGAGATGCACACTGAGACACACACTGAGACGCACACTGAGACAAACACTGAGACACACACTGAGACACACACTGAGACATTGAGACGCACACTGTGAAACACACTGAGACACACACTGAGATGCACTCTGAGACACTGAGACGCACACTGAGACACACTCTGAGACACTGAGACACACACTGAGACACACACTGAAACACACACATGAGACACACACTGAGACACACACTGAGACACTGAGACGCACACTGAGACACACACTGAGACGCACACTGAGACAAACACTGAGACACACACTGAGACACACACTGAGACATTGAGACGCACACTGTGAAACACACTGAGACACACACTGAGATGCACACTGAGGCACTGAGACTCACACTGAGACATTGAGACGCACACTGAGACACACACTGAGATGCACACTGAGACACACACTGAGAGGCACGCTGAGACGCACACTGAGACACACGCTGAGACACACACTGAGGCGCACACTGAGACACACACTGAGACACACACTGAGATGCACACTGAGACACTGAGACGCACACTGAGACACACACTGAGACCCACACGGAGACACACACTGAGACACACACTGAGACACTGAGACGCACACTGTGACACACACTGAGACACACACTGAAACACACACTGAGACCCACACTGAAACACACACTGAGACACAAACTGAAACACACACTGAAACACACACTGAGACACACACTGAGACACTGAGGCGCCCACTGAGACACTGAGACACACACTGAGATGCACACTGAGACACTGAGACGCACACTGAGACACACACTGAGACGCACACTGAGACACACACTGAGACACTGAGGCGCCCACTGAGACACTGAGACACACACTGAGATGCACACTGAGACACTGAGACGCACACTGAGACACACAATGAGACGCACTATGAGACAAACACTGAGACACACACTGAGACATTGAGACGCACACTGTGAAACACACTGAGACACACACTGAGATGCACACTGAGACACTGAGACTCACACTGAGACACTGAGACGCACACTGAGACACACACTGAGAAGCACACTGAGACACTGAGACTCACACTGAGACACTGAGATGCACACTGAGACACACACTGAGACGCACACTGAGACACTGAGGCGCCCACTGAGACACTGAGACACACACTGAGATGCACACTGAGACACTGAGACGCACACTGAGACACACAATGAGACGCACTATGAGACAAACACTGAGACACACACTGAGACATTGAGACGCACACTGTGAAACACACTGAGACACACACTGAGACACTGAGACGCACACTGAGACACACACTGAGACGCACACTGAGACACACACTGAGACACTGAGGCGCCCACTGAGACACTGAGACACACACTGAGATGCACACTGAGACACTGAGACGCACACTGAGACACACAATGAGACGCACTATGAGACAAACACTGAGACACACACTGAGACATTGAGACGCACACTGTGAAACACACTGAGACACACACTGAGATGCACACTGAGACACTGAGACTCACACTGAGACACTGAGACGCACACTGAGACACACACTGAGAAGCACACTGAGACACTGAGACTCACACTGAGACACTGAGATGCACACTGAGACACACACTGAGACGCACACTGAGACAAACACTGAGACACACACTGAGACACACACTGAGACATTGAGACGCACACTGTGAAACACACTGAGACACACACTGAGATGCACACTGAGACACTGAGACTCATACTGAGACACTGAGATGCACACTGAGACACACACTGAGACGCACACTGAGACAAACACTGAGACGCACACTGAGACACACACTGAGATGCACACTGAGACACTGAGACACACACTGAGACATTGAGACGCACACTGAGACACACACTGAGATGCACACTGAGACACTGAGACACACACTGAGACGCACAATGAGACACACACTGAGACGCACACTGAGACACACAGTGAGAGGCACACTGAGACGCACACTGAGACACACGCTGAGACACACACTGAGGCGCACACTGAGACACATACTGAGACACACACTGAGATGCACACTGAGACATTGAGACGCACACTGAGACGCACACTGAGACACACAATGAGACGCACTATGAGACAAACACTGAGACACACACTGAGACATTGAGACGCACACTGTGAAACACACTGAGACACACACTGAGATGCACACTGAGACACTGAGACTCACACTGAGACACTGAGACGCACACTGAGACACACACTGAGAAGCACACTGAGACACTGAGACTCACACTGAGACACTGAGATGCACACTGAGACACACACTGAGACGCACACTGAGACAAACACTGAGACACACACTGAGACACACACTGAGACATTGAGATGCACACTGTGAAACACACTGAGACACACACTGAGATGCACACTGAGACACTGAGACTCATACTGAGACACTGAGATGCACACTGAGACACACACTGAGACGCACACTGAGACAAACACTGAGGCGCACACTGAGACACACACTGAGATGCACACTGAGACACTGAGACACACACTGAGACATTGAGACGCACACTGAGACACACACTGAGATGCACACTGAGACACTGAGACACACACTGAGACGCACAATGAGACACACACTGAGACGCACACTGAGACACACAGTGAGAGGCACACTGAGACGCACACTGAGACACACGCTGAGACACACACTGAGGCGCACACTGAGACACATACTGAGACACACACTGAGATGCACACTGAGACATTGAGACGCACACTGAGACGCACACTGAGACACACACTGAGACCCACACGGAGACACACACTGAGACACACACTGAGACACTGATACGCACACTGAGACACACACTGAGACACACACTGAAACACACACTGAGACGCACACTGAAACACACACTGAGACACAAACTGAAACACACACTGAAACACACACTGAGACCTACACTGAGACACACACTGAGACGCACACTGAGACATTGAGACGCACACTGTGACACACACTGAGACACACACTGAGACACACACTGAGACACTGAGGCACCCACTGAGACACTGAGACATACACTGAGACACACACTGAGACACTGAGACACACACTGAGACACTGAGATACACACTGAGACACACACTGAGAAACACACTGAGACGCACACTGAGGCATTGAGAAGCACACTGAGACACACACTGAGACACACACTGAGACACTGAGGCACCCACTGAGACACAGAGACATACACTGAGACACACACTGAGACGCACACTGAGACACACACAGAGACACTGAGACACACACTGAGACACACACTGAGACACACACAGAGACACTGAGAGATACACTGAGACACTGAGACACACACTGAGACACACACTGGGACACTCACTGAGACACTGAGACACACACTGAGACACACACTGAGACACACACTGAGACGCACACTGAGACACTGAGACACACACTGAGACATTGAGACACACACTGAGAAACACACAGAGACACTGAGACACACACTGAGACACACACTGAGACACACACTGAGACACTGAGACACACACTGGGACACTCACTGAGACACTGAGACACACACTGAGACACATTCTGAGGCACACACTGAGACACACACTGAGACACACACGAAGACACACACTGAGACAGTGAGACACACACGGAGACACACACTGAGACAGTGAGACACACACCGAGACACTGAGGCACCCACTGAGACACACACTGAGACACTGAGACACACACTGAGACACACACTGAGACACTGAGACACACACAGAGACACACACTGGGACACACAATGAGACATGAGGCACACACTGAGACACTGAGACACACACTGAGACACACAGTGAGACACACATTGAGATGCACACTGACACGCACACTGAGACGCACACTGAGATGCATACTGAGACGCACACTGAGACACACACTGAGACACACACTGAGACGCACACTGAGACACACGCTGAGACGCACACTGAGACGCACACTGAGACGCACGCTGAGACACACACTGAGACACACATTGAGACACACACTGAGACACACGCTGAGACACCCACTGAGATGCACATTGAGACACACACTGAGACACACACTGAGACGCACACTGAGACGCACACTGAGACGCACACTAAGACACACACTGAGACGCACACTGAGACATTGAGACGCACACTGTGAAACACACTGAGACACACACTGAGATGCACACTGAGACACTGAGACTCACACTGAGACATTGAGACGCACACTGAGACACACACTGAGATGCACACTGAGACATTGAGACGCACACTGAGACACACACTGAGACACTAAGACACACACTGAGACACACACTGAAACACACACATGAGACACACACTGAGACACACACTGAGACACTGAGACGCACACTGAGACAGACACTGAGACGCACACTGAGACAAACACTGAGACACACACTGAGACACATTCTGAGACACACACTGAGACACACACTGAGACACACACGGAGACACACACTGAGACAGTGAGACACCCACGCAGACACACACTGAGACAGTGAGACACACACTGAGACACTGAGGCACCCACTGAGAAACACACTGAGACACTGAGACACACACTGGGGCACACACTGAGACACACACTGAGACACACAATGAGGCAGTGAGGCACACACTGAGACACTGAGACACACACTGAGACACACACTGAGACACACATTGAGATGCACACTGAGACGCACACTGAGATGCATACTGAGACGCACACTGAGACACACACTGAGACGCACACTGAGACACACGCTGAGACACACACTGAGACGCACACTGAGACGCACACTGAGACACACGCTGAGACACACACTGAGACACACATTGAGACACACACTGAGACACACGCTGAGACACACACTGAGATGCACACTGAGACACACACTGAGACACACACTGAGACGCACACTGAGACGCACACTGAGACATTGAGATGTACACTGAGACACACACTGAGACGCACACTAAGACACACACGGAGACGCGCACTGAGACATTGAGACGCACACTGAGAAACACGCTGAGACACACACTGAGACGCACACTGAGACACACACTGAGACACACACTGAGATGCACACTGAGACCTGAGACACACACTGAGACGCCCACTGATATGCACACTGAGACCTGAGACACACACTGAGACGCCCACTGATATGCACACTGAGACACACACTGAGACACACACTGAGACATTGAGACGCACACTGAGATGCACACTGAGACATTGAGACGCACACTGAGACACACACTGAGACACACACTGAGACACACACTGAGACACTGAGGCACCCACTGAGACACTGAGACATACACTGAGACACACACTGAGACACTGAGACACACACTGAGACACACACTGAGACACTGAGATACACACTGAGACACACACTGAAAAACACACTGAGACGCACACTGAGGCATTGAGAAGCACACTGAGACACACACTGAGACACACACTGAGACACTGAGGCACCCACTGAGACACTGAGATACACACTGAGACACACACTGAGAAACACACTGAGACGCACACTGAGGCATTGAGAAGCACACTGAGACACACACTGAGACACACACTGAGACACTGAGGCACCCACTGAGACACAGAGACATACACTGAGACACACACTGAGACGCACACTGAGACACACACAGAGACACTGAGACACACACTGAGACACACACTGAGACACACACAGAGACACTGAGAGATACACTGAGACACTGAGACACACACTGAGACACACACTGGGACACTCACTGAGACACTGAGACACACACTGAGACACACACTGAGACACACACTGAGACGCACACTGAGACACTGAGACACACACTGAGACATTGAGACACACACTGAGAAACACACAGAGACACTGAGACACACACTGAGACACACACTGAGACACACACTGAGACACTGAGACACACACTGGGACACTCACTGAGACACTGAGACACACACTGAGACACATTCTGAGGCACACACTGAGACACACACTGAGACACACACGAAGACACACACTGAGACAGTGAGACACACACGGAGACACACACTGAGACAGTGAGACACACACCGAGACACTGAGGCACCCACTGAGACACACACTGAGACACTGAGACACACACTGAGACACACACTGAGACACTGAGACACACACAGAGACACACACTGGGACACACAATGAGACATGAGGCACACACTGAGACACTGAGACACACACTGAGACACACAGTGAGACACACATTGAGATGCACACTGACACGCACACTGAGACGCACACTGAGATGCATACTGAGACGCACACTGAGACACACACTGAGACACACACTGAGACGCACACTGAGACACACGCTGAGACGCACACTGAGACGCACACTGAGACGCACGCTGAGACACACACTGAGACACACATTGAGACACACACTGAGACACACGCTGAGACACCCACTGAGATGCACACTGAGACACACACTGAGACACACACTGAGACGCACACTGAGACGCACACTGAGACGCACACTAAGACACACACTGAGACGCACACTGAGACATTGAGACGCACACTGTGAAACACACTGAGACACACACTGAGATGCACACTGAGACACTGAGACTCACACTGAGACATTGAGACGCACACTGAGACACACACTGAGATGCACACTGAGACATTGAGACGCACACTGAGACACACACTGAGACACTAAGACACACACTGAGACACACACTGAAACACACACATGAGACACACACTGAGACACTGAGACGCACACTGAGACAGACACTGAGACGCACACTGAGACAAACACTGAGACACACACTGAGACACATTCTGAGACACACACTGAGACACACACTGAGACACACACGGAGACACACACTGAGACAGTGAGACACCCACGCAGACACACACTGAGACAGTGAGACACACACTGAGACACTGAGGCACCCACTGAGAAACACACTGAGACACTGAGACATGAGACACACACTGAGACACACACTGAGACACTGAAACACACACTGGGGCACACACTGAGACACACACTGAGACACACAATGAGACAGTGAGGCACACACTGAGACACTGAGACACACACTGAGACACACACTGAGACACACATTGAGATGCACACTGAGACGCACACTGAGATGCATACTGAGACGCACACTGAGACACACACTGAGACGCACACTGAGACACACGCTGAGACACACACTGAGACGCACACTGAGACGCACACTGAGACACACGCTGAGACACACACTGAGACACACATTGAGACACACACTGAGACACACGCTGAGACACACACTGAGATGCACACTGAGACACACACTGAGACACACACTGAGACGCACACTGAGACGCACACTGAGACATTGAGATGTACACTGAGACACACACTGAGACGCACACTAAGACACACACGGAGACGCGCACTGAGACATTGAGACGCACACTGAGAAACACGCTGAGACACACACTGAGACGCACACTGAGACACACACTGAGACACACACTGAGATGCACACTGAGACCTGAGACACACACTGAGACGCCCACTGATATGCACACTGAGACCTGAGACACACACTGAGACGCCCACTGATATGCACACTGAGACACACACTGAGACACACACTGAGACATTGAGACGCACACTGAGATGCACACTGAGACATTGAGACGCACACTGAGACACACACTGAGACACACACTGAGACACACACTGAGACACTGAGGCACCCACTGAGACACTGAGACATACACTGAGACACACACTGAGACACTGAGACACACACTGAGACACACACTGAGACACTGAGATACACACTGAGACACACACTGAAAAACACACTGAGACGCACACTGAGGCATTGAGAAGCACACTGAGACACACACTGAGACACACACTGAGACACTGAGGCACCCACTGAGACACTGAGACATACACTGAGACACACACTGAGACGCACACTGAGACACACACAGAGACACTGAGACACACACTGAGACACACACTGAGACACACACAGAGACACTGAGAGACACACTGAGACACTGAGACACACACTGAGACACACACTGGGACACTCACTGAGACACTGAGACACACACTGAGACACACACTGAGACACACACTGAGACGCACACTGAGACACTGAGACACACACTGAGACACTGAGAGACACACTGAGAAACACACAGAGACACTGAGACACACACTGAGACACACACTGAGACACTGAGACACACACTGGGACACTCACTGAGACACTGAGACACACACTGAGACACATTCTGAGGCACACACTGAGACACACACTGAGACACACACGAAGACACACACTGAGACAGTGAGACACACACGGAGACACACACTGAGACAGTGAGACACACACTGAGACACTGAGGCACCCACTGAGACACACACTGAGACACTGAGACACACACTGAGACACACACTGAGACACTGAAACACACACTGGGACACACACTGAGACACACACTGAGACACTGAGACACACACTGAGACACACACTGGGACACACAATGAGACAGTGAGGCACACACTGAGACACTGAGACACACACTGAGACACACACTGAGACACACATTGAGATGCACACTGAGACGCACACTGAGACGCACACTGAGATGCATACTGAGACGCACACTGAGACACACACTGAGACACACACTGAGACGCACACTGAGACACGCTGAGACGCACACTGAGACGCACACTGAGACGCACGCTGAGACACACACTGAGACACACATTGAGACACACACTGAGACACACGCTGAGACACCCACTGAGATGCACACTGAGACACACACTGAGACACACACTGAGACGCACACTGAGACATTGAGACACACACTGAGACACATACTGAGACGCACACTAAGACACACGCTGAGACGCACACTGAGACATTGAGACGCACACTGAGGCACACACTGAGACGCACACTAAGACACTGAGACGCACACTGAGACACACACTGAGACACAAAGACACACACTGAGACACACACTGAAACACACACATGAGACACACACTGAGACACACACTGAGACACTGAGATGCACACTGAGACATTGAGACGCACACTGAGACACACACTGAGATGCACACTGAGACACTGAGACTCACACTGAGACATTGAGACGCACACTGAGACACACACTGAGATGCACACTGAGACACTGAGACGCACACTGAGACACACACTGAGACACAAAGACACACACTGAGACACACACTGAAACACACACATGAGACACACACTGAGACACACACTGAGACACTGAGATGCACACTGAGACAGACACTGAGACGCACACTGAGACAAACACTGAGACACATTCTGAGACACACACTGAGACACACACTGAGACACACACTGAGACAGTGAGACACCCACGCATACACACACTGAGACAGTGAGACACACACTGAGACACTGAGGCACCCACTGAGACACACACTAAGACACTGAGACATGAGACACACACTGAGACACACACTGAGACACTGAAACACACACTGGGGCACACACTGAGACACACACTGAGACACACACTGAGACACACACTGGGACACACAATGAGACAGTGAGGAACACACTGAGACACTGAGACACACACTGAGACACACACTGAGACACACATTGAGATGCACACTGAGACGCACACTGAGATGCATACTGAGACGCACACTGAGACACACACTGAGATGCACACTGAGACACACGTTGAGACACACACTGAGACGCACACTGAGACGCACACTGAGACACACGCTGAGACACACACTGAGACACACATTGAGACACACACTGAGACACACGCTGAGACACACACTGAGATGCGCACTGAGACACACACTGAGACACACACTGAGACGCACACTGAGACGCACACTGAGACATTGAGACGCACACTGAGACACACACTGAGACGCACACTAAGACACACACGGAGACGCACACTGAGACATTGAGACGCACACTGAGACACACGCTGAGACACACACTGAGACGCACACTGAGACACACACTGAGACACACACTGAGATGCACACTGAGACCTGAGACACACACTGAGACGCACACTGAGACCTGAGACACACACTGAGACGCCCACTGATATGCACACTGAGACACACACTGAGACACACACTGAGACATTGAGACGCACACTGAGACACACACTGAGACACACACTGAGATGCACACTGAGACCTGAGACACACACTGAGACGCCCACTGATATGCACACTGAGACACACACTGAGACATTGAGACGCACACTGAGACACACACTGAGATGCACACTGAGACACTGAGACGCACACTGAGACACACACTGAGACGCACACTGAGACAAACACTGAGACACACACTGAGACATTGAGACGCACACTGAGACACACACAGAGATGCACACTGAGACACTGAGACGCACACTGTGACACACACTGAGGCGCACACTGAGACTCACACTGAGACACACACTGAGACACACACTGAGATGCACACTGAGAGTCATACTGAGACACACACTGAGACACACACTGAAATGCACACTGAGACGCACACTGAGACTCACACTGAGACACACACTGAGACACACACTGAGATGCACACTGAGACACTGAGACACACACTGAGACACACACTGAGACGCACACTGAGACACACACTGAGACGCACACTGAGACATTGAGACGCACACTGAGACACACACTGAGACGCACACTAAGACACACACTGAGGCGCACACTGAGACATTGATACGCACACTGAAACACACACTGAGACACACACTGAGATGCACACTGAGGCACTGAGACTCACACTGAGACATTGAGACGCACACTGAGACGCACACTGAGATGCACACTGAGACACTGAGACACACACTGAGACGCACACTGAGACACACACTGAGACACTGAGACGCACACTGAGAAACACACTGAGACACACACTGAGACGCACACTGAGTCACTGAGACGCGCACTGAGACACACACTGAGACACACACTGAGACACACACTGAGAGGCACACTGAGACGCACACTGAGACACACGCTGAGACACACACTGATACGCACACTGAGACACACACTGAGACACACACTGAGACGCACACTGAGACACTGAGATGCACACTGAGACACACACTGAAACGCACACTGAGACACACACTGAGACGCACACTGAAACACACACTGCTACCCACACTGAGACACACACTGAGACACACACTGAGACACTAAGACATACACTGAGACACATACTGAGACACTGAGACACACACTGAGACACACACTGAGACACTGAGACACACACTGAGACACACACTGAGACACACACTGGGACACGCACTGAGACACTGAGGCACACATTGAGACACTGAGAAACACACTGAGACACACACTGAGACGCACACTGAGACACACACTGAGACAAACACTGAGACACAACTGAGACACACACTGAGACGCACACTGAGACATTGAGACGCACACTGAGACACACACTGAGAGGCACACTGAGACACTGAGACGCACATTGAGACACACACTGAGACACACATTGAGACACTCACTGAGACATTGAGACGCACACTGAGACACACACTGAGATGCACACTGAGACACTGAGATGCACACTGAGACACACACTGAGACGCACACTGAGACAAACACTGAGACACACACTGAGACACACACTGAGACATTGAGACGCACACTGTGAAACACACTGAGACACACACTGAGATGCACACTGAGACACTGAGACTAACACTGAGACACACACTGAGATGCACACTGAGACACTGAGACGCACACTGAGACACACTCTGAGACACACACTGAGACACACACTGAAACACACACATGAGACACACACTGAGACACACACTGAGACACTGAGACGCATACTGAGACACACACTGAGACGCACACTGAGACAAACACTGAGACACACACTGAGACACACACTGAGACATTGAGACGCACACTGTGAAACACACTGAGACACACACTGAGATGCACACTGAGGCACTGAGACTCACACTGAGACATTGAGACGCACACTGAGACACACACTGAGATGCACACTGAGACACTGAGACACACACTGATACACTGAGACGCACACTGAGACACACACTGAGACACACACAGAGACACTGAGAGACACACTGAGACACTGAGACACACACTGAGACACACACTGGGACACTCACTGAGACACTGAGACACACACTGAGACACACACTGAGACACACACTGAGACGCACACTGAGACACTGAGACACACACTGAGACACTGAGAGACACACTGAGAAACACACAGAGACACTGAGACACACACTGAGACACACACTGAGACACACACTGAGACACTGAGACACACACTGGGACACTCACTGAGACACTGAGACACACACTGAGACACATTCTGAGGCACACACTGAGACACACACTGAGACACACACGAAGACACACACTGAGACAGTGAGACACACACGGAGACACACACTGAGACAGTGAGACACACACTGAGACACTGAGGCACCCACTGAGACACACACTGAGACACTGAGACACACACTGAGACACACACTGAGACACTGAAACACACACTGGGACACACACTGAGAGACACACTGAGACACTGAGACACACACTGAGACACACACTGGGACACACAATGAGACAGTGAGGCACACACTGAGACACTGAGACACACACTGAGACACACACTGAGACACACATTGAGATGCACACTGAGACGCACACTGAGACGCACACTGAGATGCATACTGAGACGCACACTGAGACACACACTGAGACACACACTGAGACGCACACTGAGACACACGCTGAGACGCACACTGAGACGCACACTGAGACGCACGCTGAGACACACACTGAGACACACATTGAGACACACACTGAGACACACGCTGAGACACCCACTGAGATGCACACTGAGACACACACTGAGACACACACTGAGACGCACACTGAGACGCACACTGAGACATTGAGACGCACACTGAGACGCACACTAAGACACACACTGAGACGCACACTGAGACATTGAGACGCACACTGAGGCACACACTGAGACGCACACTAAGACACACACTGAGATGCATACTGAGACATTGAGACGCACACTGTGAAACACACTGAGACACACACTGAGATGCACACTGAGACACTGAGACTCACACTGAGACATTGAGACGCACACTGAGACACACACTGAGATGCACACTGAGACACTGAGACGCACACTGAGACACACACTGAGACACTAAGACACACACTGAGACACACACTGAAACACACACATGAGACACACACTGAGACACACACTGAGACACTGAGACGCACACTGAGACAGACACTGAGACGCACACTGAGACAAACACTGAGACACATTCTGAGACACACACTGAGACACACACTGAGACACACACGGAGACACACACTGAGACAGTGAGACATCCACGCAGACAAACACTGAGACAGTGAGACACACACTGAGACACTGAGGCACCCACTGAAACACACACTGAGACACTGAGACATGAGACACACACTGAGACACACACTGAGACACTGAAACACACACTGGGGCACACACTGAGACACACACTGAGACACTGAGACACACACTGAGACACACACTGGGATACACAATGAGACAGTGAGGCACACACTGAGACACTGAGACACACACTGAGACACACACTGAGACACACATTGAGATGCACACTGAGACGCACACTGAGATGCATACTGAGACGCACACTGAGACACACACTGAGACGCACACTGAGACACACGCTGAGACACACACTGAGACGCACACTGAGACGCAAACTGAGACACACGCTGAGACACACACTGAGACACACATTGAGACACACACTGAGACACACGCTGAGACACACACTGAGATGCACACTGAGACACACACTGAGACACACACTGAGACGCACACTGAGACGCACACTGAGACATTGAGACGCACACTGAGACACACACTGAGACGCACACTAAGACACACACGGAGACGCACACTGAGACATTGAGACGCACACTGAGACACACGCTGAGACACACACTGAGACGCACACTGAGACACACACTGAGACACACACTGAGATGCACACTGAGACCTGAGACACACACTGAGACGCCCACTGATATGCACACTGAGACACACACTGAGACGCACACTGAGACATTGAGACGCACACTGAGACACACACTGAGACACACACTGAGATGCACACTGAGACCTGAGACACACACTGAGACGCCCACTGATATGCACACTGAGACACACACTGAGACATTGAGACGCACACTGAGACACACACTGAGATGCACACTGAGACACTGAGACGCACACTGAGACACACACTGAGACGCACACTGAGACAAACACTGAGACACACACTGAGACATTGAGACGCACACTGAGACACACACAGAGATGCACACTGAGACACTGAGACGCACACTGTGACACACACTGAGGCGCACACTGAGACTCACACTGAGACACACACTGAGACACACACTGAGATGCACACTGAGAGTCATACTGAGACACACACTGAGACACACACTGAAATGCACACTGAGACGCACACTGAGACTCACACTGAGACACACACTGAGACACACACTGAGATGCACACTGAGACACTGAGACACACACTGAGACACACACTGAGACGCACACTGAGACACACACTGAGACGCACACTGAGACATTGAGACGCACACTGAGACACACACTGAGACGCACACTAAGACACACACTGAGACGCACACTGAGACATTGATACGCACACTGAAACACACACTGAGACACACACTGAGATGCACACTGAGGCACTGAGACTCACACTGAGACATTGAGACGCACACTGAGACACACACTGAGATGCACACTGAGACACTGAGACACACACTGAGACGCACACTGAGACACACACTGAGACACTGAGACGCACACTGAGAAACACACTGAGACACACACTGAGACGCACACTGAGACACTGAGACGCGCACTGAGACACACACTGAGACACACACTGAGACACACACTGAGAGGCACACTGAGACGCACACTGAGACACACGCTGAGACACACACTGATACGCACACTGAGACACACACTGAGACACACACTGAGACGCACACTGAGACACTGAGATGCACACTGAGACACACACTGAAACGCACACTGAGACACACACTGAGACGCACACTGAAACACACACTGATACCCACACTGAGACACACACTGAGACACACACTGAGACACTAAGACATACACTGAGACACACACTGAGACACTGAGACACACACTGAGACACACACTGAGACACTGAGACACACACTGAGACACACACTGAGACACACACTGGGACACGCACTGAGACACTGAGGCACACATTGAGACACTGAGAAACACACTGAGACACACACTGAGACGCACACTGAGACACACACTGAGACAAACACTGAGACACAACTGAGACACACACTGAGACGCACACTGAGACATTGAGACGCACACTGAGACACACACTGAGAGGCACACTGAGACACTGAGACGCACACTGAGACACACACTGAGACACACATTGAGACACTCACTGAGACATTGAGACGCACACTGAGACACACACTGAGATGCACACTGAGACACTGAGATGCACACTGAGACAAACACTGAGACGCACACTGAGACAAACACTGAGACACACACTGAGACACACACTGAGACATTGAGACGCACACTGTGAAACACACTGAGACACACACTGAGATGCACACTGAGACACTGAGACTCACACTGAGACACACACTGAGATGCACACTGAGACACTGAGACGCACACTGAGACACACTCTGAGACACTGAGACACACACTGAGACACACACTGAAACACACACATGAGACACACACTGAGACACACACTGAGACACTGAGACGCATACTGAGACACACACTGAGACGCACACTGAGACAAACACTGAGACACACACTGAGACACACACTGAGACATTGAGACGCACACTGTGAAACACACTGAGACACACACTGAGATGCACACTGAGGCACTGAGACTCACACTGAGACATTGAGACGCACACTGAGACACACACTGAGATGCACACTGAGACACTGAGACACACACTGATACACTGAGACGCACACTGAGACACACACTGAGACACACACTGAGACATTGAGACGCACACTGAGACACACACTGAGATGCACACTGAGACACTGAGACACACACTGATACGCACAATGAGACACACACTGAGACACTGAGACGCACACTGAGACACACACTGAGATGCACACTGAGACACACACTGAGAGGCACGCTGAGACGCACACTGAGACACACGCTGAGACACACACTGAGGCGCACACTGAGACACACACTGAGACACACACTGAGATGCACACTGAGACACTGAGACGCACACTGAGACGCACACTGAGACACACACTGAGACCCACACGGAGACACACACTGAGACACACACTGAGACACACACTGAGACACTGAGACGCACACTGAGACACACATTGAGACACACACTGAAACACACACTGAGACCCACACTGAAACACACACTGAGACACAAACTGAAACACACACTGAAACACACACTGAGACCTACACTGAGACACACACTGAGACGCACACTGAGACATTGAGACGCACACTGAGACGCACACTGAGATACACACTGAGACACACACTGAGACACTGAGGCGCCCACTGAGACACTGAGACACACACTGAGATGCACACTGAGACACTGATACGCACACTGAGACACACACAGAGACGCACACTGAGACACACGCTGAGACACACACTGAGACGCACACTGAGACGCAAACTGAGACACACGCTGAGACACACACTGAGACACACATTGAGACACACACTGAGACACACGCTGAGACACACACTGAGATGCACACTGAGACATTGAGACGCACACTGAGACACACACTGAGATGCACACTGAGACACTGAGACACACACTGATACGCACAATGAGACACACACTGAGACACTGAGACGCACACTGAGACACACACTGAGATGCACACTGAGACACACACTGAGAGGCACGCTGAGACGCACACTGAGACACACGCTGAGACACACACTGAGGCGCACACTGAGACACACACTGAGACACACACTGAGATGCACACTGAGACGCACACTGAGACGCACACTGAGACACACACTGAGACCCACACGGAGACACACACTGAGACACACACTGAGACACACACTGAGACACTGAGACGCACACTGAGACACACATTGAGACACACACTGAAACACACACTGAGACCCACACTGAGACGCACACTGAGACACACACTGAAACACACACTGAGACGCACACTGAAACACACACTGAGACACAAACTGAAACACACACTGAAACACACACTGAGACCTACACTGAGACACACACTGAGACGCACACTGAGACATTGAGACGCACACTGAGACGCACACTGAGACACACACTGAGACGCACACTAAGACACACACTGAGACGCACACTGAGACATTGATACGCACACTGAAACACACACTGAGACACACACTGAGACATTGAGACGCACACTGAGACACACACTGAGATGCACACTGAGACACTGAGACACACACTGAGACGCACACTGAGACACACACTGAGACACTGAGACGCACACTGAGAAACACACTGAAACACACACTGAGACACACACTGAGACATTGAGACGCACACTGAGACACACACTGAGATGCACACTGAGACACTGAGACACACACTGAGACGCACACTGAGACACACACTGAGGCACTGAGACTCACACTGAGACATTGAGACGCACACTGAGACACACACTGAGATGCACACTGAGACACTGAGACACACACTGAGACGCACACTGAGACACACACTGAGACACTGAGACGCACACTGAGAAACACACTGAGACACACACTGAGACGCACACTGAGACACTGAGACGCGCACTGAGACACACACTGAGACACACACTGAGACACACACTGAGAGGCACACTGAGACGCACACTGAGACACACGCTGAGACACACACTGATACGCACACTGAGACACACACTGAGACACACACTGAGACGCACACTGAGACACTGAGATGCACACTGAGACACACACTGAAACGCACACTGAGACACACACTGAGACGCACACTGAAACACACACTGATACCCACACTGAGACACACACTGAGACACACACTGAGACACTAAGACATACACTGAGACACACACTGAGACACTGAGACACACACTGAGACACACACTGAGACACTGAGACACACACTGAGACACACACTGAGACACACACTGGGACACGCACTGAGACACTGAGGCACACATTGAGACACTGAGAAACACACTGAGACACACAGTGAGACGCACACTGAGACACACACTGAGACAAACACTGAGACACAACTGAGACACACACTGAGACGCACACTGAGACATTGAGACGCACACTGAGACACACACTGAGAGGCACACTGAGACACTGAGACGCACACTGAGACACACACTGAGACACACATTGAGACACTCACTGAGACATTGAGACGCACACTGAGACACACACTGAGATGCACACTGAGACACTGAGATGCACACTGAGACAAACACTGAGACGCACACTGAGACAAACACTGAGACACACACTGAGACACACACTGAGACATTGAGACGCACACTGTGAAACACACTGAGACACACACTGAGATGCACACTGAGACACTGAGACGCACACTGAGACACACTCTGAGACACTGAGACACACACTGAGACACACACTGAAACACACACATGAGACACACACTGAGACACACACTGAGACACTGAGACGCATACTGAGACACACACTGAGACGCACACTGAGACAAACACTGAGACACACACTGAGACACACACTGAGACATTGAGACGCACACTGTGAAACACACTGAGACACACACTGAGATGCACACTGAGGCACTGAGACTCACACTGAGACATTGAGACGCACACTGAGACACACACTGAGATGCACACTGAGACACTGAGACACACACTGATACACTGAGACGCACACTGAGACACACACTGAGACACACACTGAGACATTGAGACGCACACTGAGACACACACTGAGATGCACACTGAGACACTGAGACACACACTGATACGCACAATGAGACACACACTGAGACACTGAGACGCACACTGAGACACACACTGAGATGCACACTGAGACACACACTGAGAGGCACGCTGAGACGCACACTGAGACACACGCTGAGACACACACTGAGGCGCACACTGAGACACACACTGAGACACACACTGAGATGCACACTGAGACACTGAGACGCACACTGAGACGCACACTGAGACACACACTGAGACCCACACGGAGACACACACTGAGACACACACTGAGACACACACTGAGACACTGAGACGCACACTGAGACACACATTGAGACACACACTGAAACACACACTGAGACCCACACTGAAACACACACTGAGACACAAACTGAAACACACACTGAAACACACACTGAGACCTACACTGAGACACACACTGAGACGCACACTGAGACATTGAGACGCACACTGAGACGCACACTGAGACACACACTGAGACACACACTGAGACACTGAGGCGCCCACTGAGACACTGAGACACACACTGAGATGCACACTGAGACACTGATACGCACACTGAGACACACACAGAGACGCACACTGAGACACACGCTGAGACACACACTGAGACGCACACTGAGACGCAAACTGAGACACACGCTGAGACACACACTGAGACACACATTGAGACACACACTGAGACACACGCTGAGACACACACTGAGATGCACACTGAGACATTGAGACGCACACTGAGACACACACTGAGATGCACACTGAGACACTGAGACACACACTGATACGCACAATGAGACACACACTGAGACACTGAGACGCACACTGAGACACACACTGAGATGCACACTGAGACACACACTGAGAGGCACGCTGAGACGCACACTGAGACACACGCTGAGACACACACTGAGGCGCACACTGAGACACACACTGAGACACACACTGAGATGCACACTGAGACGCACACTGAGACGCACACTGAGACACACACTGAGACCCACACGGAGACACACACTGAGACACACACTGAGACACACACTGAGACACTGAGACGCACACTGAGACACACATTGAGACACACACTGAAACACACACTGAGACCCACACTGAGACGCACACTGAGACACACACTGAAACACACACTGAGACGCACACTGAAACACACACTGAGACACAAACTGAAACACACACTGAAACACACACTGAGACCTACACTGAGACACACACTGAGACGCACACTGAGACATTGAGACGCACACTGAGACGCACACTGAGACACACACTGAGACACACACTGAGACACTGAGGCGCCCACTGAGACACTGAGACACACACTGAGATGCACACTGAGACACTGATACGCACACTGAGACACACACAGAGACGCACACTGAGACACACGCTGAGACACACACTGAGACGCACACTGAGACGCAAACTGAGACACACGCTGAGACACACACTGAGACACACATTGAGACACACACTGAGACACACGCTGAGACACACACTGAGATGCACACTGAGACACACACTGAGACACACACTGAGACGCACACTGAGACGCACACTGAGACATTGAGACGCACACTGAGACACACACTGAGACGCACACTAAGATGCACACTGAGACCTGAGACACACACTGAGACGCCCACTGATATGCACACTGAGACCTGAGACACACACTGAGACGCCCACTGATATGCACACTGAGACACACACTGAGACACACACTGAGACATTGAGACGCACACTGAGACACACACTGAGACACACACTGAGATGCACACTGAGACCTGAGACACACACTGAGACGCCCACTGATATGCACACTGAGACACACACTGAGACATTGAGACGCACACTGAGACACACACTGAGATGCACATTGAGACACTGAGACGCACACTGAGACACACACTGAGACATTGAGACGCACACTGAGACACACACAGAGATGCACACTGAGACACTGAGACGCACACTGTGACACACACTGAGGCGCACACTGAGACTCACACTGAGACACACACTGAGACACACACTGAGATGCACACTGAGAGTCATACTGAGACACACACTGAGACACACACTGAAATGCACACTGAGACGCACACTGAGACCCACACTGAGACACACACTGAGACACACACTGAGATGCACACTGAGACACTGAGACACACACTGAGACACACACTGAGACGCACACTGAGACACACACTGAGACGCACACTGAGACATTGAGACGCACACTGAGACACACACTGAGACGCACACTAAGACACACACTGAGACGCACACTGAGACATTGATACGCACACTGAAACACACACTGAGACACACACTGAGATGCACACTGAGGCACTGAGACTCACACTGAGACATTGAGACGCACACTGAGACACACACTGAGATGCACACTGAGACACTGAGACACACACTGAGACGCACACTGAGAAACACACTGAGACACTGAGACGCACACTGAGAAACACACTGAGACACACACTGAGACGCACACTGAGACACTGAGACGCGCACTGAGACACACACTGAGACACACGCTGAGACACATACTGATACGCACACTGAGACACACACTGAGACACACACTGAGACGCACACTGAGACACTGAGATGCACACTGAGACACACACTGAAACGCACACTGAGACACATACTGAGACGCACACTGAAACACACACTGATACCCACACTGAGACACACACTGAGACACACACTGAAACACACACTGAGACACACACTGAGACACTAAGACATACACTGAGACACACACTGAGACACTGAGACACACACTGAGACACACACTGAGACACTGAGACACACACTGAGACACACACTGAGACACACACTGGGACACGCACTGAGACACTGAGGCACACATTGAGACACTGAGAAACACACTGAGACACACACTGAGACGCACACTGAGACACACACTGAGACAAACACTGAGACACAACTGAGACACACACTGAGACGCACACTGAGACATTGAGACGCACACTGAGACACACACTGAGAGGCACACTGAGACGCTGAGACGCACACTGAGACACACACTGAGACACACATTGAGACACTCACTGAGACATTGAGACGCACACTGAGACACACACTGAGATGCACACTGAGACACTGAGATGCACACTGAGACACACACTGAGACGCACACTGAGACAAACACTGAGACACACACTGAGACACACACTGAGACATTGAGACGCACACTGTGAAACACACTGAAACACACACTGAGATGCACACTGAGACACTGAGACTCACACTGAGACACACACTGAGATGCACACTGAGACACTGAGACGCACACTGAGACACACTCTGAGACACTGAGACACACACTGAGACACACACTGAAACACACACATGAGACACACACTGAGACACACACTGAGACACTGAGACGCATACTGAGACACACACTGAGACGCACACTGAGACAAACACTGAGACACACACTGAGACACACACTGAGACATTGAGACGCACACTGTGAAACACACTGAGACACACACTGAGATGCACACTGAGGCACTGAGACTCACACTGAGACATTGAGACGCACACTGAGACACACACTGAGATGCACACTGAGACACTGAGACACACACTGATACACTGAGACGCACACTGAGACACACACTGAGACACACACTGAGACATTGAGACGCACACTGAGACACACACTGAGATGCACACTGAGACACTGAGACACACACTGATACGCACAATGAGACACACACTGAGACACTGAGACGCACACTGAGACACACACTGAGATGCACACTGAGACACACACTGAGAGGCACGCTGAGACGCACACTGAGACACACGCTGAGACACACACTGAGGCGCACACTGAGACACACACTGAGACACACACTGAGATGCACACTGAGACACTGAGACGCACACTGAGACGCACACTGAGACACACACTGAGACCCACACGGAGACACACACTGAGACACACACTGAGACACACACTGAGACACTGAGACGCACACTGAGACACACATTGAGACACACACTGAAACACACACTGAGACCCACACTGAAACACACACTGAGACACAAACTGAAACACACACTGAAACACACACTGAGACCTACACTGAGACACACACTGAGACGCACACTGAGACATTGAGACGCACACTGAGACGCACACTGAGACACACACTGAGACACACACTGAGACACTGAGGCGCCCACTGAGACACTGAGACACACACTGAGATGCACACTGAGACACTGATACGCACACTGAGACACACACAGAGACGGAAACTGAGACAAACACTGAGACACACACTGAGACATTGAGACGCACACTGTGAAACACACTGAGACACACACTGAGATGCACACTGAGACACTGAGACTCACACTGAGACACTGAGACGCACACTGAGACACACACTGTGATGCACACTGAGACACTGAGCTTCACACTGAGACACTGAGATGCACACTGAGACACACACTGAGACGCACACTGAGACAAACACTGAGACACACACTGAGACACACACTGAGACATTGAGACGCACACTGTGAAACACACTGAGACACACACTGAGATGCACACTGAGACACTGAGACTCACACTGAGACATTGAGACGCACACTGAGACACACACTGAGATGCACACTGAGACACTGAGACACACACTGAGATGCACAATGAGACACACACTGAGACGCACAGAGAGACACACAGTGAGAGGCACACTGAGACGCACACTGAGACACACGCTGAGACACACACTGAGGCGCACACTGAGACACACACTGAGACACACACTGAGATGCACACTGAGACATTGAGACGCACACTGAGACGCACACTGAGACACACACTGAGACCCACACGGAGACACACACTGAGACACACACTGAGACACTGAGACGCACACTGAGACACACACTGAGACACACACTGAAACACACACTGAGACGCACACTGAAACACACACTGAGACACAAACTGAAACACACACTGAAACACACACTGAGACCTACACTGAGACACACACTGAGACGCCCACTGAGACATTGAGACGCACACTGAGACACACACTGAGACACACACTGAGACACACACTGAGACACTGAGGCACCCACTGAGACACTGAGACATACACTGAGACACACACTGAGACACTGAGACACAGACTGAGACACACACTGAGACACTGAGATACACACTGAGACACACACTGAGAAACACACTGAGACGCACACTGAGGCATTGAGAAGCACACTGAGACACACACTGAAACGCACACTGAGACACACACTGAGACACACACTAAGACACACACTGAGACACTGAGGCACCCACTGAGACACTGAGACATACACTGAGACACACATTGAGACGCACACTGAGACACACACAGAGACACTGAGACACACACTGAGACACACACTGAGACACACACAGAGACACTGAGAGACACACTGAGACACTGAGACACACACTGAGACACACACTGGGACACTCACTGAGACACTGAGACACACACTGAGACACACACTGAGACACACACTGAGACGCACACTGAGACACTGAGACACACACTGAGACACTGAGACACACACTGAGAAACACACAGAGACACTGAGACACACACTGAGACACACACTGAGACACTGAGACACACACTGAGACACACACTGGGACACACACTGGGACACTCACTGAGACACTGAGACACACACTGAGACACATTCTGAGGCACACACTGAGACACACACTGAGACACACACGAAGACACACACTGAGACAGTGAGACACACACGGAGACACACACTGAGACACACACTGAGACACTGAGACACACACTGAGACACACACTGAGACAGTGAGGCACACACGGAGACACACACTGAGACAGTGAGACACACACTGAGACACTGAGGCACCCACTGAGACACACACTGAGACACTGAGACACACACTGAGACACACACTGAGACACTGAAACACACACTGGGACACACACTGAGACACACACTGAGACACTGAGTCACACACTGAGACACACACTGGGACACACAATGAGACAGTGAGGCACACACTGAGACACTGAGACACACACTGAGACACACACTGAGACACACATTGAGATGCACACTGAGACGCACACTGAGACGCACACTGAGATGCATACTGAGACGCACACTGAGACACACACTGAGACACACACTGAGACGCACACTGAGACACACGCTGAGACGCACACTGAGACGCACACTGAGACGCACGCTGAGACACACACTGAGACACACATTGAGACACACACTGAGACACACGCTGGGACACCCACTGAGATGCACACTGAGACACACACTGAGACACACACTGAGACGCACACTGAGACACTGAGACGCGCACTGAGACACACACTGAGACACACACTGAGACACACACTGAGAGGCACACTGAGACGCACACTGAGACACACGCTGAGACACACACTGATACGCACACTGAGACACACACTGAGACACACACTGAGACGCACACTGAGACACTGAGATGCACACTGAGACACACACTGAAACGCACACTGAGACACACACTGAGACGCACACTGAAACACACACTGATACCCACACTGAGACACACACTGAGACACACACTGAGACACTAAGACATACACTGAGACACACACTGAGACACTGAGACACACACTGAGACACACACTGAGACACTGAGACACACACTGAGACACACACTGAGACACACACTGGGACACGCACTGAGACACTGAGGCACACATTGAGACACTGAGAAACACACTGAGACACACAGTGAGACGCACACTGAGACACACACTGAGACAAACACTGAGACACAACTGAGACACACACTGAGACGCACACTGAGACATTGAGACGCACACTGAGACACACACTGAGAGGCACACTGAGACACTGAGACGCACACTGAGACACACACTGAGACACACATTGAGACACTCACTGAGACATTGAGACGCACACTGAGACACACACTGAGATGCACACTGAGACACTGAGATGCACACTGAGACAAACACTGAGACGCACACTGAGACAAACACTGAGACACACACTGAGACACACACTGAGACATTGAGACGCACACTGTGAAACACACTGAGACACACACTGAGATGCACACTGAGACACTGAGACGCACACTGAGACACACTCTGAGACACTGAGACACACACTGAGACACACACTGAAACACACACATGAGACACACACTGAGACACACACTGAGACACTGAGACGCATACTGAGACACACACTGAGACGCACACTGAGACAAACACTGAGACACACACTGAGACACACACTGAGACATTGAGACGCACACTGTGAAACACACTGAGACACACACTGAGATGCACACTGAGGCACTGAGACTCACACTGAGACATTGAGACGCACACTGAGACACACACTGAGATGCACACTGAGACACTGAGACACACACTGATACACTGAGACGCACACTGAGACACACACTGAGACACACACTGAGACATTGAGACGCACACTGAGACACACACTGAGATGCACACTGAGACACTGAGACACACACTGATACGCACAATGAGACACACACTGAGACACTGAGACGCACACTGAGACACACACTGAGATGCACACTGAGACACACACTGAGAGGCACGCTGAGACGCACACTGAGACACACGCTGAGACACACACTGAGGCGCACACTGAGACACACACTGAGACACACACTGAGATGCACACTGAGACACTGAGACGCACACTGAGACGCACACTGAGACACACACTGAGACCCACACGGAGACACACACTGAGACACACACTGAGACACACACTGAGACACTGAGACGCACACTGAGACACACATTGAGACACACACTGAAACACACACTGAGACCCACACTGAAACACACACTGAGACACAAACTGAAACACACACTGAAACACACACTGAGACCTACACTGAGACACACACTGAGACGCACACTGAGACATTGAGACGCACACTGAGACGCACACTGAGACACACACTGAGACACACACTGAGACACTGAGGCGCCCACTGAGACACTGAGACACACACTGAGATGCACACTGAGACACTGATACGCACACTGAGACACACACAGAGACGCACACTGAGACACACGCTGAGACACACACTGAGACGCACACTGAGACGCAAACTGAGACACACGCTGAGACACACACTGAGACACACATTGAGACACACACTGAGACACACGCTGAGACACACACTGAGATGCACACTGAGACATTGAGACGCACACTGAGACACACACTGAGATGCACACTGAGACACTGAGACACACACTGATACGCACAATGAGACACACACTGAGACACTGAGACGCACACTGAGACACACACTGAGATGCACACTGAGACACACACTGAGAGGCACGCTGAGACGCACACTGAGACACACGCTGAGACACACACTGAGGCGCACACTGAGACACACACTGAGATGCACACTGAGACGCACACTGAGACGCACACTGAGACACACACTGAGACCCACACGGAGACACACACTGAGACACACACTGAGACACACACTGAGACACTGAGACGCACACTGAGACACACATTGAGACACACACTGAAACACACACTGAGACCCACACTGAGACGCACACTGAGACACACACTGAAACACACACTGAGACGCACACTGAAACACACACTGAGACACAAACTGAAACACACACTGAAACACACACTGAGACCTACACTGAGACACACACTGAGACGCACACTGAGACATTGAGACGCACACTGAGACGCACACTGAGACACACACTGAGACACACACTGAGACACTGAGGCGCCCACTGAGACACTGAGACACACACTGAGATGCACACTGAGACACTGATACGCACACTGAGACACACACAGAGACGCACACTGAGACACACGCTGAGACACACACTGAGACGCACACTGAGACGCAAACTGAGACACACGCTGAGACACACACTGAGACACACATTGAGACACACACTGAGACACACGCTGAGACACACACTGAGATGCACACTGAGACACACACTGAGACACACACTGAGACGCACACTGAGACGCACACTGAGACATTGAGACGCACACTGAGACACACACTGAGACGCACACTAAGATGCACACTGAGACCTGAGACACACACTGAGACGCCCACTGATATGCACACTGAGACCTGAGACACACACTGAGACGCCCACTGATATGCACACTGAGACACACACTGAGACACACACTGAGACATTGAGACGCACACTGAGACACACACTGAGACACACACTGAGATGCACACTGAGACCTGAGACACACACTGAGACGCCCACTGATATGCACACTGAGACACACACTGAGACATTGAGACGCACACTGAGACACACACTGAGATGCACACTGAGACACTGAGACGCACACTGAGACACACACTGAGACATTGAGACGCACACTGAGACACACACAGAGATGCACACTGAGACACTGAGACGCACACTGTGACACACACTGAGGCGCACACTGAGACTCACACTGAGACACACACTGAGACACACACTGAGATGCACACTGAGAGTCATACTGAGACACACACTGAGACACACACTGAAATGCACACTGAGACGCACACTGAGACCCACACTGAGACACACACTGAGACACACACTGAGATGCACACTGAGACACTGAGACACACACTGAGACACACACTGAGACGCACACTGAGACACACACTGAGACGCACACTGAGACATTGAGACGCACACTGAGACACACACTGAGACGCACACTAAGACACACACTGAGACGCACACTGAGACATTGATACGCACACTGAAACACACACTGAGACACACACTGAGATGCACACTGAGGCACTGAGACTCACACTGAGACATTGAGACGCACACTGAGACACACACTGAGATGCACACTGAGACACTGAGACACACACTGAGACGCACACTGAGAAACACACTGAGACACTGAGACGCACACTGAGAAACACACTGAGACACACACTGAGACGCACACTGAGACACTGAGACGCGCACTGAGACACACACTGAGACACACGCTGAGACACATACTGATACGCACACTGAGACACACACTGAGACACACACTGAGACGCACACTGAGACACTGAGATGCACACTGAGACACACACTGAAACGCACACTGAGACACATACTGAGACGCACACTGAAACACACACTGATACCCACACTGAGACACACACTGAGACACACACTGAAACACACACTGAGACACACACTGAGACACTAAGACATACACTGAGACACACACTGAGACACTGAGACACACACTGAGACACACACTGAGACACTGAGACACACACTGAGACACACACTGAGACACACACTGGGACACGCACTGAGACACTGAGGCACACATTGAGACACTGAGAAACACACTGAGACACACACTGAGACGCACACTGAGACACACACTGAGACAAACACTGAGACACAACTGAGACACACACTGAGACGCACACTGAGACATTGAGACGCACACTGAGACACACACTGAGAGGCACACTGAGACGCTGAGACGCACACTGAGACACACACTGAGACACACATTGAGACACTCACTGAGACATTGAGACGCACACTGAGACACACACTGAGATGCACACTGAGACACTGAGATGCACACTGAGACACACACTGAGACGCACACTGAGACAAACACTGAGACACACACTGAGACACACACTGAGACATTGAGACGCACACTGTGAAACACACTGAAACACACACTGAGATGCACACTGAGACACTGAGACTCACACTGAGACACACACTGAGATGCACACTGAGACACTGAGACGCACACTGAGACACACTCTGAGACACTGAGACACACACTGAAACACACACATGAGACACACACTGAGACACACACTGAGACACTGAGACGCATACTGAGACACACACTGAGACGCACACTGAGACAAACACTGAGACACACACTGAGACACACACTGAGACATTGAGACGCACACTGTGAAACACACTGAGACACACACTGAGATGCACACTGAGGCACTGAGACTCACACTGAGACATTGAGACGCACACTGAGACACACACTGAGATGCACACTGAGACACTGAGACACACACTGATACACTGAGACGCACACTGAGACACACACTGAGACACACACTGAGACATTGAGACGCACACTGAGACACACACTGAGATGCACACTGAGACACTGAGACACACACTGATACGCACAATGAGACACACACTGAGACACTGAGACGCACACTGAGACACACGCTGAGATGCACACTGAGACACACACTGAGAGGCACGCTGAGACGCACACTGAGACACACGCTGAGACACACACTGAGGCGCACACTGAGACACACACTGAGACACACACTGAGATGCACACTGAGACACTGAGACGCACACTGAGACGCACACTGAGACACACACTGAGACCCACACGGAGACACACACTGAGACACACACTGAGACACACACTGAGACACTGAGACGCACACTGAGACACACATTGAGACACACACTGAAACACACACTGAGACCCACACTGAAACACACACTGAGACACAAACTGAAACACACACTGAAACACACACTGAGACCTACACTGAGACACACACTGAGACGCACACTGAGACATTGAGACGCACACTGAGACGCACACTGAGACACACACTGAGACACACACTGAGACACTGAGGCGCCCACTGAGACACTGAGACACACACTGAGATGCACACTGAGACACTGATACGCACACTGAGACACACACAGAGACGGAAACTGAGACAAACACTGAGACACACACTGAGACATTGAGACGCACACTGTGAAACACACTGAGACACACACTGAGATGCACACTGAGACACTGAGACTCACACTGAGACACTGAGACGCACACTGAGACACACACTGTGATGCACACTGAGACACTGAGCTTCACACTGAGACACTGAGATGCACACTGAGACACACACTGAGACGCACACTGAGACAAACACTGAGACACACACTGAGACACACACTGAGACATTGAGACGCACACTGTGAAACACACTGAGACACACACTGAGATGCACACTGAGACACTGAGACTCACACTGAGACATTGAGACGCACACTGAGACACACACTGAGATGCACACTGAGACACTGAGACACACACTGAGATGCACAATGAGACACACACTGAGACGCACAGAGAGACACACAGTGAGAGGCACACTGAGACGCACACTGAGACACACGCTGAGACACACACTGAGGCGCACACTGAGACACACACTGAGACACACACTGAGATGCACACTGAGACATTGAGACGCACACTGAGACGCACACTGAGACACACACTGAGACCCACACGGAGACACACACTGAGACACACACTGAGACACTGAGACGCACACTGAGACACACACTGAGACACACACTGAAACACACACTGAGACGCACACTGAAACACACACTGAGACACAAACTGAAACACACACTGAAACACACACTGAGACCTACACTGAGACACACACTGAGACGCCCACTGAGACATTGAGACGCACACTGAGACACACACTGAGACACACACTGAGACACACACTGAGACACTGAGGCACCCACTGAGACACTGAGACATACACTGAGACACACACTGAGACACTGAGACACAGACTGAGACACACACTGAGACACTGAGATACACACTGAGACACACACTGAGAAACACACTGAGACGCACACTGAGGCATTGAGAAGCACACTGAGACACACACTGAAACGCACACTGAGACACACACTGAGACACACACTAAGACACACACTGAGACACTGAGGCACCCACTGAGACACTGAGACATACACTGAGACACACATTGAGACGCACACTGAGACACACACAGAGACACTGAGACACACACTGAGACACACACTGAGACACACACAGAGACACTGAGAGACACACTGAGACACTGAGACACACATTGAGACACACACTGGGACACTCACTGAGTCACTGAGACACACACTGAGACACACACTGAGACACACACTGAGACGCACACTGAGACACTGAGACACACACTGAGACACTGAGACACACACTGAGAAACACACAGAGACACTGAGACACACACTGAGACACACACTGAGACACTGAGACACACACTGAGACACACACTGGGACACACACTGGGACACTCACTGAGACACTGAGACACACACTGAGACACATTCTGAGGCACACACTGAGACACACACTGAGACACACACGAAGACACACACTGAGACAGTGAGACACACACGGAGACACACACTGAGACACACACTGAGACACTGAGACACACACTGAGACACACACTGAGACAGTGAGGCACACACGGAGACACACACTGAGACAGTGAGACACACACTGAGACACTGAGGCACCCACTGAGACACACACTGAGACACTGAGACACACACTGAGACACACACTGAGACACTGAAACACACACTGGGACACACACTGAGACACACACTGAGACACTGAGTCACACACTGAGACACACACTGGGACACACAATGAGACAGTGAGGCACACACTGAGACACTGAGACACACACTGAGACACACACTGAGACACACATTGAGATGCACACTGAGACGCACACTGAGACGCACACTGAGATGCATACTGAGACGCACACTGAGACACACACTGAGACACACACTGAGACGCACACTGAGACACACGCTGAGACGCACACTGAGACGCACACTGAGACGCACGCTGAGACACACACTGAGACACACATTGAGACACACACTGAGACACACGCTGGGACACCCACTGAGATGCACACTGAGACACACACTGAGACACACACTGAGACGCACACTGAGACATTGAGACGCACACTGAGACACACACTGAGACGCACACTAAGACACACATTGAGACGCACACTGAGACATTGAGACGCACACTGAGGCACACACTGAGACGCACACTAAGACACACACTGAGACGCACACTGAGACATTGAGACGCACACTGAGACACACGCTGAGACACACACTGAGACGCACACTGAGACATTGAGACGCACACTGAGACACACACTGAGACACACACTGAGATGCACACTGAGACACTAAGACACACACTGAGACGCACACTGAGACACACACTGAGATGCACACTGAGACACTGAGACGCACACTGTGACACACACTGAGGCGCACACTGAGACTCATACTGAGACACACACTGAGACACACACTGAGATGCACACTGAGACTCACACTGAGACACACACTGAGACACACACTGAAATGCACACTGACACGCACACTGAGACTCACACTGAGACACACACTGAGACACACACTGAGACGCACACTGAGACACACACTGAGACGCACACTGAGACATTGAGACGCACACTGAGACACACACTGAGACGCACACTAAGACACACACTGAGACGCACACTGAGACATTGATACGCACACTGAAACACACACTGAGACACACACTGAGACACACACTGAGACGCACACTGAGACACTGAGAAGCACACTGAGAAACACACTGAGACGCACACTGAGACACACACTGAGACACACACTGAGACGCACACTGAGACACTGAGACGCGCACTGACACACACACTGAGACGCACACTGAGACACACACTGAGAGGCACACTGAGACGCACACTGAGACACACGCTGAGACACACACTGATACGCACACTGAGACACACACTGAGACACACACTGAGATGCACACTGAGACACTGAGATGCACACTGAGACACACACTGAAACGCACACTGAGATGCATACTGAAACACACACTGAGACACAAACTGAAACACACACTGAGACCTACACTGAGACACACACTGAGACGCACACTGAGACATTGAGACGCACACTGAGACGCACACTGAGACACACACTGAGACACACACTGAGACACTGAGGCGCCCACTGAGACACTGAGACACACACTGAGATGCACACTGAGACACTGATACGCACACTGAGACACACACAGAGACGGAAACTGAGACAAACACTGAGACACACACTGAGACATTGAGACGCACACTGTGAAACACACTGAGACACACACTAAGATGCACACTGAGACACTGAGACTCACACTGAGACACTGAGATGCACACTGAGACACACACTGAGATGCACACTGAGACACTGAGCTTCACACTGAGACACTGAGATGCACACTGAGACACACACTGAGACGCACACTGAGACAAACACTGAGACACACACTGAGACACACACTGAGACATTGAGACGCACACTGTGAAACACACTGAGACACACACTGAGATGCACACTGAGACACTGAGACTCACACTGAGACATTGAGACGCACACTGAGACACACACTGAGATGCACACTGAGACACTGAGACACACACTGAGATGCACAATGAGACACACACTGAGACGCACAGAGAGACACACAGTGAGAGGCACACTGAGACGCACACTGAGACACACGCTGAGACACACACTGAGGCGCACACTGAGACACACACTGAGACACACACTGAGATGCACACTGAGACATTGAGACGCACACTGAGACGCACACTGAGACACACACTGAGACCCACACGGAGACACACACTGAGACATACACTGAGACACTGAGACGCACACTGAGACACACACTGAGACACACACTGAAACACACACTGAGACGCACACTGAAACACACACTGAGACACAAACTGAAACACACACTGAAACACACACTGAGACCTACACTGAGACACACACTGAGACGCACACTGAGACATTGAGACGCACACTGAGACACACACTGAGACACACACTGAGACACACACTGAGACACTGAGGCACCCACTGAGACACTGAGACATACACTGAGACACACACTGAGACACACACTGAGACACTGAGATACACACTGAGACACACACTGAGAAACACACTGAGACGCACACTGAGGCATTGAGAAGCACACTGAGACACACACTAAGACACACACTGAGACACTGAGGCACTCACTGAGACACTGAGACATACACTGAGACCCACATTGAGACGCACACTGAGACACACACAGAGACACTGAGACACACACTGAGACACACACTGAGACACACACAGAGACACTGAGAGACACACTGAGACACTGAGACACACACTGAGACACACACTGGGACACTCACTGAGACACTGAGACACACACTGAGACACACACTGAGACACACACTGAGACGCACACTGAGACACTGAGACACACACTGGGACACTGAGACACACACTGAGAAACACACAGAGACACTGAGACACACACTGAGACACACACTGAGACACACACTGAGACACTGAGA
Source organism: Scyliorhinus torazame (assembly GCF_047496885.1). Classification (NCBI taxonomy): domain Eukaryota; kingdom Metazoa; phylum Chordata; class Chondrichthyes; order Carcharhiniformes; family Scyliorhinidae; genus Scyliorhinus; species Scyliorhinus torazame. The sequence continues at coordinate 108,229,323 of NC_092719.1, read as the reverse complement.
CACACACTGAGACACACACTGGGACACTCACTGAGACACTGAGACACACACTGAGACACATTCTGAGGCACACACTGAGACACACACTGAGACACACACGAAGACACACACTGAGACAGTGAGACACACACGGAGACACACACTGAGACACACACTGAGACACACACTGAGACAGTGAGACACACACGGAGACACACACTGAGACAGTGAGACACACACTGAGACACTGAGGCACCCACTGAGACACACACTGAGACACTGAGACACACACTGAGACACACACTGAGACACTGAAACACACACTGGGACACACACTGAGACACACACTGAGACACTGAGACACACACTGAGACACACACTGGGACACACAATGAGACAGTGAGGCACACACTGAGACACTGAGACACACACTGAGACACACACTGAGACACACATTGAGATGCACACTGAGACGCACACTGAGACCCACACTGAGATGCATACTGAGACGCACACTGAGACACACACTGAGACACACACTGAGACGCACACTGAGACACACGCTGAGACGCACACTGAGACGCACACTGAGACGCACGCTGAGACACACACTGAGACACACATTGAGACACACACTGAGACACACGCTGAGACACCCACTGAGATGCACACTGAGACACACACTGAGACACACACTGAGACGCACACTGAGACGCACACTGAGACATTGAGACGCACACTGAGACACACACTGAGACGCACACTAAGACACACACTGAGACGCACACTGAGACATTGAGACGCACACTGAGGCACACACTGAGACGCACACTAAGACACACACTGAGACGCACACTGAGACATTGAGACGCACACTGAGACACACGCTGAGACACACACTGAGACGCACACTGAGACATTGAGACGCACACTGAGACACACACTGAGACACACACTGAGATGCACACTGAGACACTAAGACACACACTGAGACGCACACTGAGACACACACTGAGATGCACACTGAGACACTGAGACGCACACTGTGACACACACTGAGGCGCACACTGAGACTCATACTGAGACACACACTGAGACACACACTGAGACTCACACTGAGACACACACTGAGACACACACTGAAATGCACACTGACACGCACACTGAGACTCACACTGAGACACACACTGAGACGCACACTGAGACATTGAGACGCACACTGAGACGCACACTGAGACACACACTGAGACACACACTGAGACACTGAGGCGCCCACTGAGACACTGAGACACACACTGAGATGCACACTGAGACACTGATACGCACACTGAGACACACACAGAGACGGAAACTGAGACAAACACTGAGACACACACTGAGACATTGAGACGCACACTGTGAAACACACTGAGACACACACTGAGATGCACACTGAGACACTGAGACTCACACTGAGACACTGAGACGCACACTGAGACACACACTGAGATGCACACTGAGACACTGAGCTTCACACTGAGACACTGAGATGCACACTGAGACACACACTGAGACGCACACTGAGACAAACACTGAGACATTGAGACGCACACTGTGAAACACACTGAGACACACACTGAGATGCACACTGAGACACTGAGACTCACACTGAGACATTGAGACGCACACTGAGACACACACTGAGATGCACACTGAGACACTGAGACTCACACTGAGACATTGAGACGCACACTGAGACACACACTGAGATGCACACTGAGACACTGAGACACACACTGAGATGCCCAATGAGACACACACTGAGACGCACAGAGAGACACACAGTGAGAGGCACACTGAGACGCACACTGAGACACACGCTGAGACACACACTGAGGCGCACACTGAGACACACACTGAGACACACACTGAGATGCACACTGAGACATTGAGACGCACACTGAGACGCACACTGAGACACACACTGAGACCCACACGGAGACACACACTGAGACACACACTGAGACACTGAGACGCACACTGAGACCCACACGGAGACACACACTGAGACACACACTGAGACACACACTGAGACACTGAGACGCACACTGAGACACACACTGAGACACACACTGAAACACACACTGAGACACAAACTGAAACACACACTGAAACACACACTGAGACACAAACTGAAACACACACTGAAACACACACTGAGACCTACACTGAGACACACACTGAGACGCACACTGAGACATTGAGACGCACACTGAGACGCACACTGAGACACACACTGAGACACACACTGAGACACTGAGGCGCCCACTGAGACACTGAGACACACACTGAGAAACACACAGAGACACTGAGACACACACTGAGACACACACTGAGACACACACTGAGACACTGAGACACACACTGAGACACACACTGGGACACTCACTGAGACACTGAGACACACACTGAGACACATTCTGAGGCACACACTGAGACACACACTGAGACACACACGAAGACACACACTGAGACAGTGAGACACACACGGAGACACACACTGAGACACACACTGAGACACACACTGAGACACACACTGAGACAGTGAGACACACACGGAGACACACACTGAGACAGTGAGACACACACTGAGACACTGAGGCACCCACTGAGACACACACTGAGACACTGAGACACACACTGAGACACACACTGAGACACTGAAACACACACTGGGACACACACTGAGACACACACTGAGACACTGAGACACACACTGAGACACACACTGGGACACACAATGAGACAGTGAGGCACACACTGAGACACTGAGACACACACTGAGACACACACTGAGACACACATTGAGATGCACACTGAGACGCACACTGAGACCCACACTGAGATGCATACTGAGACGCACACTGAGACACACACTGAGACACACACTGAGACGCACACTGAGACACACGCTGAGACGCACACTGAGACGCACACTGAGACGCACGCTGAGACACACACTGAGACACACATTGAGACACACACTGAGACACACGCTGAGACACCCACTGAGATGCACACTGAGACACACACTGAGACACACACTGAGACGCACACTGAGACGCACACTGAGACATTGAGACGCACACTGAGACACACACTGAGACGCACACTGAGACGCACACTGAGACATTGAGACGCACACTGAGACACACACTGAGACGCACACTAAGACACACACTGAGACGCACACTGAGACATTGAGACGCACACTGAGGCACACACTGAGACGCACACTAAGACACACACTGAGACGCACACTGAGACATTGAGACGCACACTGAGACACACGCTGAGACACACACTGAGACGCACACTGAGACATTGAGACGCACACTGAGACACACACTGAGACACACACTGAGATGCACACTGAGACACTAAGACACACACTGAGACGCACACTGAGACACACACTGAGATGCACACTGAGACACTGAGACGCACACTGTGACACACACTGAGGCGCACACTGAGACTCATACTGAGACACACACTGAGACACACACTGAGACTCACACTGAGACACACACTGAGACACACACTGAAATGCACACTGACACGCACACTGAGACTCACACTGAGACACACACTGAGACGCACACTGAGACATTGAGACGCACACTGAGACGCACACTGAGACACACACTGAGACACACACTGAGACACTGAGGCGCCCACTGAGACACTGAGACACACACTGAGATGCACACTGAGACACTGATACGCACACTGAGACACACACAGAGACGGAAACTGAGACAAACACTGAGACACACACTGAGACATTGAGACGCACACTGTGAAACACACTGAGACACACACTGAGATGCACACTGAGACACTGAGACTCACACTGAGACACTGAGACGCACACTGAGACACACACTGAGATGCACACTGAGACACTGAGCTTCACACTGAGACACTGAGATGCACACTGAGACACACACTGAGACGCACACTGAGACAAACACTGAGACATTGAGACGCACACTGTGAAACACACTGAGACACACACTGAGATGCACACTGAGACACTGAGACTCACACTGAGACATTGAGACGCACACTGAGACACACACTGAGATGCACACTGAGACACTGAGACTCACACTGAGACATTGAGACGCACACTGAGACACACACTGAGATGCACACTGAGACACTGAGACACACACTGAGATGCCCAATGAGACACACACTGAGACGCACAGAGAGACACACAGTGAGAGGCACACTGAGACGCACACTGAGACACACGCTGAGACACACACTGAGGCGCACACTGAGACACACACTGAGACACACACTGAGATGCACACTGAGACATTGAGACGCACACTGAGACGCACACTGAGACACACACTGAGACCCACACGGAGACACACACTGAGACACACACTGAGACACTGAGACGCACACTGAGACCCACACGGAGACACACACTGAGACACACACTGAGACACACACTGAGACACTGAGACGCACACTGAGACACACACTGAGACACACACTGAAACACACACTGAGACACAAACTGAAACACACACTGAAACACACACTGAGACACAAACTGAAACACACACTGAAACACACACTGAGACCTACACTGAGACACACACTGAGACGCACACTGAGACATTGAGACGCACACTGAGACGCACACTGAGACACACACTGAGACACACACTGAGACACTGAGGCGCCCACTGAGACACTGAGACACACACTGAGATGCACACTGAGACACTGATACGCACACTGAGACACACACAGAGACGGAAACTGAGACAAACACTGAGACACACACTGAGACATTGAGACGCACACTGTGAAACACACTGAGACACACACTGAGATGCACACTGAGACACTGAGACTCACACTGAGACACTGAGACGCACACTGAGACACACACTGAGATGCACACTGAGACACTGAGCTTCACACTGAGACACTGAGATGCACACTGAGACACCCACTGAGACGCACACTGAGACACACACTGAGACATTGAGACGCACACTGTGAAACACACTGAGACACACACTGAGATGCACACTGAGACACTGAGACTCACACTGAGACATTGAGATGCACACTGAGACACACACTGAGATGCACACTGAGACACTGAGACGCACACTGAGACGCACACTGAGACACTGAGACACACACTGAGATGCACAATGAGACACACACTGAGACGCACAGAGAGACACACAGTGAGAGGCACACTGAGACGCACACTGAGACACACGCTGAGACACACACTGAGGCGCACACTGAGACACACACTGAGACACACACTGAGATGCACACTGAGACATTGAGACGCACACTGAGACGCACACTGAGACACACACTGAGACCCACACGGAGACACACACTGAGACACACACTGAGACACTGAGACGCACACTGAGACACACACTGAGACACACACTGAAACACACACTGAGACCCACACTGAAACACACACTGAGACACAAACTGAAACACACACTGAAACACACACTGAGACCTACACTGAGACACACACTGAGACGCACACTGAGACATTGAGACGCACACTGAGACACACACTGAGACACACACTGAGACACACACTGAGACACTGAGGCACCCACTGAGACACTGAGACATACACTGAGACACACACTGAGACACTGAGACACAGACTGAGACACAGACTGAGACACTGAGATACACACTGAGACACACACTGAGAAACACACTGAGACGCACACTGAGGCATTGAGAAGCACACTGAGACACACACTAAGACACACACTGAGACACTGAGGCACCCACTGAGACACTGAGACATACACTGAGACACACATTGAGACGCACACTGAGACACACACAGAGACACTGAGACACACACTGAGACACACACTGAGACACACACAGAGACACTGAGAGACACACTGAGACACTGAGACACACACTGAGACACACACTGGGACACTCACTGAGACACTGAGACACACACTGAGACACACACTGAGACACACACTGAGACACTGAGACACACACATAGACACTGAGACACACACTGAGAAACACACAGAGACACTGAGACATACACTGAGACACACACTGAGACACACACTGAGACACATTCTGAGGCACACACTGAGACACACACTGAGACACACACGAAGACACACACTGAGACAGTGAGACACACACGGAGACACACACTGAGACACACACTGAGACACTGAGACACACACTGAGACACACACTGAGACAGTGAGACACACACGGAGACACACACTGAGATAGTGAGACACACACTGAGACACTGAGGCACCCACTGAGACACACACTGAGACACTGAGACACACACTGAGACACACACTGAGACACTGAAACACACACTGGGACACACACTGAGACACACACTGAGACACTGAGACACACACTGAGACACACACTGGGACACACAATGAGACAGTGAGGCACACACTGAGACACTGAGACACACACTGAGACACACACTGAGACACACATTGAGATGCACACTGAGACGCACACTGAGACGCACACTGAGATGCATACTGAGACGCACACTGAGACACACACTGAGACACACACTGAGACGCACACTGAGACACACGCTGAGACGCACACTGAGACGCACACTGAGACGCACGCTGAGACACACACTGAGACACACATTGAGACACACACTGAGACACACGCTGAGACACCCACTGAGATGCACACTGAGACACACACTGAGACACACACTGAGACGCACACTGAGACGCACACTGAGACATTGAGACGCACACTGAGACACCCACTGAGACGCACACTAAGACACACACTGAGACGCACACTGAGACATTGAGACGCACACTGAGGCACACACTGAGACGCACACTAAGACACACACTGAGAGGCACACTGAGACATTGAGACGCACACTGAGACACACGCTGAGACACACACTGAGACGCACACTGAGACATTGAGACGCACACTGAGACACACACTGAGACACACACTGAGATGCACACTGAGACACTAAGACACACACTGAGACGCACACTGAGACACACACTGAGATGCACACTGAGACACTGAGACGCACACTGTGACACACACTGAGGCGCACACTGAGACTCATACTGAGACACACACTGAGACACACACTGAGATGCACACTGAGACTCACACTGAGACACACACTGAGACACACACTGAAATGCACACTGACACGCACACTGAGACTCACACTGAGACACACACTGAGACACACACTGAGATGCACACTGAGACACTGATACACACACTGAGACTCACACTGAGACGCACACTGAGACACACACTGAGACGCACACTGAGACATTGAGACGCACACTGAGACACACACTGAGACGCACACTAAGACACACACTGAGACGCACACTGAGACATTGATACGCACACTGAAACACACACTGAGACACACACTGAGACGCACACTGAGACACACACTGAGACACTGAGAAGCACACTGAGAAACACACTGAGACGCACACTGAGACACACACTGAGACACACACTGAGACGCACACTGAGACACACACTGAGACACTGAGACGCGCACTGACACACACACTGAGACGCACACTGAGACACACACTGAGAGGCACACTGAGACGCACACTGAGACACACGCTGAGACACACACTGATATGCACACTGAGACACACACTGAGACACACACTGAGATGCACACTGAGACACTGAGATGCACACTGAGACACACACTGAAACGCACACTGAGATGCATACTGAAACACACACTGAGACACAAACTGAAACACACACTGAAACACACACTGAGACCTACACTGAGACACACACTGAGACGCACACAGAGACATTGAGACGCACACTGAGACGCACACTGAGACACACACTGAGACACACACTGAGACACTGAGGCGCCCACTGAGACACTGAGACACACACTGAGATGCACACTGAGACACTGATACGCACACTGAGACACACACAGAGACGGAAACTGAGACAAACACTGAGACACACACTGAGACATTGAGACGCACACTGTGAAACACACTGAGACACACACTGAGATGCACACTGAGACACTGAGACTCACACTGAGACACTGAGACGCACACTGAGACACACACTGAGATGCACACTGAGACACTGAGCTTCACACTGAGACACTGAGATGCACACTGAGACACACACTGAGACGCACACTGAGACAAACACTGAGACACACACTGAGACACACACTGAGACATTGAGACGCACACTGTGAAACACACTGAGACACACACTGAGATGCACACTGAGACACTGAGACTCACACTGAGACATTGAGACGCACACTGAGACACACACTGAGATGCACACTGAGACACTGAGACACACACTGAGATGCACAATGAGACACACACTGAGACGCACAGAGAGACACACAGTGAGAGGCACACTGAGACGCACACTGAGACACACGCTGAGACACACACTGAGGCGCACACTGAGACACACACTGAGACACACACTGAGATGCACACTGAGACATTGAGACGCACACTGAGACGCACACTGAGACACACACTGAGACCCACACGGAGACACACACTGAGACACACACTGAGACACTGAGACTCACACTGAGACACACACTGAGACACACACTGAAACACACACTGAGACACAAACTGAAACACACACTGAAACACACACTGAGACCTACACTGAGACACACACTGAGACGCACACTGAGACATTGAGACGCACACTGAGACACACACTGAGACACACACTGAGACACACACTGAGACACTGAGGCACCCACTGAGACACTGAGACATACACTGAGACACTCACTGAGACACTGAGACACAGACTGAGACACACACTGAGACACTGAGATACACACTGAGACACACACTGAGAAACACACTGAGACGCACAATGAGGCATTGAGAAGCACACTGAGACACACACTAAGACACACACTGAGACACTGAGGCACCCACTGAGACACTGAGACATACACTGAGACACACATTGAGACGCACACTGAGACACACACAGAGACACTGAGACACACACTGAGACACACACAGAGACACTGAGAGACACACTGAGACACTGAGACACACACTGAGACACACACTGGGACACTCACTGAGACACTGAGACACACACTGAGACACACACTGAGACGCACACTGAGACACTGAGACACACACTGAGACACTGAGACACACACTGAGAAACACACAGAGACACTGAGACACACACTGAGACACACACTGAGACACTGAGACACACACTGAGACACACACTGGGACACTCACTGAGACACTGAGACACACACTGAGACACATTCTGAGGCACACACTGAGACACACACTGAGACACACACGAAGACACACACTGAGACAGTGAGACACACACGGAGACACACACTGAGACACACACTGAGACACTGAGACACACACTGAGACACACACTGAGACAGTGAGACACACACGGAGACACACACTGAGACAGTGAGACACACACTGAGACACTGAGGCACCCACTGAGACACACACTGAGACACTGAGACACACACTGAGACACACACTGAGACACTGAAACACACACTGGGACACACACTGAGACACACACTGAGACACCGAGACACACACTGAGACACACACTGGGACACACAATGAGACAGTGAGGCACACACTGAGACACTGAGACACACACTGAGACACACACTGAGACACACTGAGACGCACACTGAGACGCACACTGAGATGCATACTGAGACGCACACTGAGACACACACTGAGACACACACTGAGACGCACACTGAGACATTGAGACGCACACTGAGACACACACTGAGACACACACTGAGATGCACACTGAGACAATAAGACACACACTGAGACGCACACTGAGACACACACTGAGATGCACACTGAGACACTGAGACGCACACTGTGACACACACTGAGGCGCACACTGAGACTCATACTGAGACACACACTGAGACACACACTGAGATGCACACTGAGACTCACACTGAGACACACACTGAGACACACACTGAAATGCACACTGACACGCACACTGAGACTCACACTGAGACACACACTGAGACACACACTGAGATGCACACTGAGACACTGATACACACACTGAGACTCACACTGAGACGCACACTGAGACACACACTGAGACGCACACTGAGACATTGAGACGCACACTGAGACACACACTGAGACGCACACTAAGACACACACTGAGACGCACACTGAGACATTGATACGCACACTGAAACACACACTGAGACACACACTGAGACGCACACTGAGACACACACTGAGACACTGAGAAGCACACTGAGAAACACACTGAGACGCACACTGAGACACACACTGAGACACACACTGAGACGCACACTGAGACACACACTGAGACACTGAGACGCGCACTGACACACACACTGAGACGCACACTGAGACACACACTGAGAGGCACACTGAGACGCACACTGAGACACACGCTGAGACACACACTGATATGCACACTGAGACACACACTGAGACACACACTGAGATGCACACTGAGACACTGAGATGCACACTGAGACACACACTGAAACGCACACTGAGATGCATACTGAAACACACACTGAGACACAAACTGAAACACACACTGAAACACACACTGAGACCTACACTGAGACACACACTGAGACGCACACAGAGACATTGAGACGCACACTGAGACGCACACTGAGACACACACTGAGACACACACTGAGACACTGAGGCGCCCACTGAGACACTGAGACACACACTGAGATGCACACTGAGACACTGATACGCACACTGAGACACACACAGAGACGGAAACTGAGACAAACACTGAGACACACACTGAGACATTGAGACGCACACTGTGAAACACACTGAGACACACACTGAGATGCACACTGAGACACTGAGACTCACACTGAGACACTGAGACGCACACTGAGACACACACTGAGATGCACACTGAGACACTGAGCTTCACACTGAGACACTGAGATGCACACTGAGACACACACTGAGACGCACACTGAGACAAACACTGAGACACACACTGAGACACGCACTGAGACATTGAGACGCACACTGTGAAACACACTGAGACACACACTAAGATGCACACTGAGACACTGAGACTCACACTGAGACATTGAGACGCACACTGAGACACACACTGAGATGCACACTGAGACACTGAGACACACACTGAGATGCACAATGAGACACACACTGAGACGCACAGAGAGACACACAGTGAGAGGCACACTGAGACGCACACTGAGACACACGCTGAGACACACACTGAGGCGCACACTGAGACACACACTGAGACACACACTGAGATGCACACTGAGACATTGAGACGCACACTGAGACGCACACTGAGACACACACTGAGACCCACACGGAGACACACACTGAGACACACACTGAGACACTGAGACGCACACTGAGACACACACTGAGACACACACTGAAACACACACTGAGACACAAACTGAAACACACACTGAAACACACACTGAGACCTACACTGAGACACACACTGAGACGCACACTGAGACATTGAGACGCACACTGAGACACACACTGAGACACACACTGAGACACACACTGAGACACTGAGGCACCCACTGAGACACTGAGACATACACTGAGACACTCACTGAGACACTGAGACACAGACTGAGACACACACTGAGACACTGAGATACACACTGAGACACACACTGAGAAACACACTGAGACGCACAATGAGGCATTGAGAAGCACACTGAGACACACACTAAGACACACACTGAGACACTGAGGCACCCACTGAGACACTGAGACATACACTGAGACACACATTGAGACGCACACTGAGACACACACAGAGACACTGAGACACACACTGAGACACACACAGAGACACTGAGAGACACACTGAGACACTGAGACACACACTGAGACACACACTGGGACACTCACTGAGACACTGAGACACACACTGAGACACACACTGAGACGCACACTGAGACACTGAGACACACACTGAGACACTGAGACACACACTGAGAAACACACAGAGACACTGAGACACACACTGAGACACACACTGAGACACTGAGACACACACTGAGACACACACTGGGACACTCACTGAGACACTGAGACACACACTGAGACACATTCTGAGGCACACACTGAGACACACACTGAGACACACACGAAGACACACACTGAGACAGTGAGACACACACGGAGACACACACTGAGACACACACTGAGACACTGAGACACACACTGAGACACACACTGAGACAGTGAGACACACACGGAGACACACACTGAGACAGTGAGACACACACTGAGACACTGAGGCACCCACTGAGACACACACTGAGACACTGAGACACACACTGAGACACACACTGAGACACTGAAACACACACTGGGACACACACTGAGACACACACTGAGACACCGAGACACACACTGAGACACACACTGGGACACACAATGAGACAGTGAGGCACACACTGAGACACTGAGACACACACTGAGACACACACTGAGACACACTGAGACGCACACTGAGACGCACACTGAGATGCATACTGAGACGCACACTGAGACACACACTGAGACACACACTGAGACGCACACTGAGACACACGCTGAGATGCACACTGAGACGCACACTGAGACGCACGCTGAGACACACACTGAGACACACATTGAGACACACACTGAGACACACGCTGAGACACCCACTGAGATGCACACTGAGACACACACTGAGACACACACTGAGACGCACACTGAGACGCACACTGAGACATTGAGACGCACACTGAGACACACACTGAGACGCACACTAAGACACACACTGAGACGCACACTGAGACATTGAGACGCACACTGAGGCACACACTGAGACGCACACTAAGACACACAGTGAGACGCACACTGAGACATTGAGACGCACACTGAGACACACGCTGAGACACACACTGAGACGCACACTGAGACATTGAGACGCACACTGAGACACACACTGAGACACACACTGAGATGCACACTGAGACACTAAGACACACACTGAGACGCACACTGAGGCACACACTGAGATGCACACTGAGACACTGAGACGCACACTGTGACACACACTGAGGCGCACACTGAGACTCATACTGAGACACACACTGAGACAAACACTGAGATGCACACTGAGACTCACACTGAGACACACACTGAGACACACACTGAAATGCACACTGACATGCACACTGAGACTCACACTGAGACACACACTGAGACACACACTGAGATGCACACTGAGACACTGAGACACACACTGAGACTCACACTGAGACGCACACTGAGACACACACTGAGACGCACACTGAGACATTGAGACGCACACTGAGACACACACTGAGACGCACACTAAGACACACACTGAGACGCACACTGAGACATCGATACGCACACTGAAACACACACTGAGACACACACTGAGACGCACACTGAGACACACACTGAGACACTGAGAAGCACACTGAGAAACACACTGAGACGCACACTGAGACACACACTGAGACACACACTGAGACGCACACTGAGACACACACTGAGACACTGAGACGCGCACTGACACACACACTGAGACGCACACTGAGACACACACTGAGAGGCACACTGAGACGCACACTGAGACACACGCTGAGACACACACTGATACGCACACTGAGACACACACTGAGACACACACTGAGATGCACACTGAGACACTGAGATACACACTGAGACACACACTGAAACGCACACTGAGATGCATACTGAGACACACATGGAGACGCACACTGAGACACACACTGGGATGCACACTGAGACACTGAGACACACACTGAGACACACACTGAGACATTGAGACGCACACTGAGACACACACTGAGACACACACTGAGATGCACACTGAGACACTGAGACGCACACTGTGACACACACTGAGGCGCACACTGAGACTCATACTGAGACACACACTGAGACACACACTGAGATGCACACTGAGACTCACACTGAGACACACACTGAGACACACACTGAAATGCACACTGAGACGCACACTGAGACTCACACTGAGACACACACTGAGACACACACTGAGATGCACACTGAGACACTGAGACACACACTGAGACTCACACTGAGACGCACACTGAGACACACACTGAGACGCACACTGAGACATTGAGACGCACACTGAGACACACACTGAGACGCACACTAAGACACACACTGAGACGCACACTGAGACATTGATACGCACACTGAAACACACACTGAGACACACACTGAGACGCACACTGAGACACACACTGAAACACTGAGAAGCACACTGAGAAACACACTGAGACGCACACTGAGACACACACTGAGACACACACTGAGACGCACACTGAGACACACACTGAGACACTGAGACGCGCACTGAGACACACACTGAGACGCACACTGAGACACACACTGAGAGGCACACTGAGACGCACACTGAGACACACGCTGAGACACACACTGATACGCACACTGAGACACACACTGAGACACACACTGAGATGCACACTGAGACACTGAGATGCACACTGAGACACACACTGAAACGCACACTGAGATGCATACTGAGACACACATGGAGACGCACACTGAGACACACACTGAGACGCACACTGAGACACTGAGACACACACTGAGACACACACTGAGACATTGAGACGCACACTGAGACACACACTGAGATGCACACTGAGACATTGAGACGCACACTGAGGCACACACTGAGACGCACACTAAGACACACACTGAGACGCACACTGAGACGCACACTGAGACACACACTGAGACGCGCACTGAGACACACACTGAGACGCACACTGAGACACACACTGAGAGGCACAGTGAGTCGCACACTGAGACACACGCTGAGACACACACTGAGTCGCACACTGAGACACACACTGAGACACACACTGAGATGCACACGGAGACACTGAGATGCACACTGAGACACACACTGAAACGCACACTAAGCCACACACTGAGACACACACTGAGGCGCACTCTGAGACGCACACTGAGAACCACATTGAGACACACACTGAGACGCACACTGAAACACACACTGATACCCACACTGAGACACACACTGAAACACACACTGAGACACACACTGAGACTATGAGACACACACTGAAACACACACTGAGTCACACACTGAGAAACACAGTGAGACTCACACTGAGACATTGAGGCATACACTGAGACACACACTGAGTCACTGAGACACACACTGAGACACACACTGAGACACACACTGAGACATAAACTGAGACACACACTGGGACACACACTGAGACACTGAGGCACACATTGAGACACTGAGACACACACTGAGACACACACTGAGATGCACACTGAGACACACACTGAGACAAACACTGAGACACTAAGATGCACACTCAGACACACACTGAGGCACACACTGAGACACTGAGACACACACTGAGACACTGAGACACACACTGAGACACACACTGAGGCACACACTGAGACACACACTGAGACACACACTGAGACACTGAGACACACACTGAGACACACACTGGGACACACAATGAGACAGTGAGGCACACACTGAGACACTGAGACACACACTGAGACACACACTGAGACACACATTGAGATGCACACTGAGATGCACACTGAGACGCACACTGAGATGCATACTGAGACGCACACTGAGACACACACTGAGACACCCACTGAGACGCACACTGAGACAAACGCTGAGACGCACACTGAGACGCACACTGAGACGCACGCTGAGACACACACTGAGACACACATTGAGACACACACTGAGACACACGCTGAGACACCCACTGAGATGCACACTGAGACACACACTGAGATGCACACTGAGACATTGAGACGCACACTGAGACACACACTGAGACGCACACTAAGACACACACTGAGACGCACACTGAGACATTGAGACGCACACTGAGGCACACACTGAGACGCACACTAAGACACACACTGAGACGCACACTGAGACATTGAGACGCACACTGTGAAACACACTGAGACACACACTGAGATGCACACTGAGACACTGAGACTCACACTGAGACATTGAGACGCACACTGAGACACACACTGAGATGCACACTGAGACACTGAGACGCACACTGAGACACACACAGAGACACTAAGACACACACTGAGACACACACTGAAACACACACATGAGACACACACTGAGACACACACTGAGACACTGAGACGCACACTGAGACAGACACTGAGACGCACACTGAGACACACACTGAGACACTGAGACGCGCACTGACACACACACTGAGACGCACACTGAGACACACACTGAGAGGCACACTGAGACGCACACTGAGACACACGCTGAGACACACACTGATATGCACACTGAGACACACACTGAGACACACACTGAGATGCACACTGAGACACTGAGATGCACACTGAGACACACACTGAAACGCACACTGAGATGCATACTGAAACACACACTGAGACACAAACTGAAACACACACTGAAACACACACTGAGACCTACACTGAGACACACACTGAGACGCACACAGAGACATTGAGACGCACACTGAGACGCACACTGAGACACACACTGAGACACACACTGAGACACTGAGGCGCCCACTGAGACACTGAGACACACACTGAGATGCACACTGAGACACTGATACGCACACTGAGACACACACAGAGACGGAAACTGAGACAAACACTGAGACACACACTGAGACATTGAGACGCACACTGTGAAACACACTGAGACACACACTGAGATGCACACTGAGACACTGAGACTCACACTGAGACACTGAGACGCACACTGAGACACACACTGAGATGCACACTGAGACACTGAGCTTCACACTGAGACACTGAGATGCACACTGAGACACACACTGAGACGCACACTGAGACAAACACTGAGACACACACTGAGACACACACTGAGACATTGAGACGCACACTGTGAAACACACTGAGACACACACTGAGATGCACACTGAGACACTGAGACTCACACTGAGACATTGAGACGCACACTGAGACACACACTGAGATGCACACTGAGACACTGAGACACACACTGAGATGCACAATGAGACACACACTGAGACGCACAGAGAGACACACAGTGAGAGGCACACTGAGACGCACACTGAGACACACGCTGAGACACACACTGAGGCGCACACTGAGACACACACTGAGACACACACTGAGATGCACACTGAGACATTGAGACGCACACTGAGACGCACACTGAGACACACACTGAGACCCACACGGAGACACACACTGAGACACACACTGAGACACTGAGACGCACACTGAGACACACACTGAGACACACACTGAAACACACACTGAGACACAAACTGAAACACACACTGAAACACACACTGAGACCTACACTGAGACACACACTGAGACGCACACTGAGACATTGAGACGCACACTGAGACACACACTGAGACACACACTGAGACACACACTGAGACACTGAGGCACCCACTGAGACACTGAGACATACAATGAGACACTCACTGAGACACTGAGACACAGACTGAGACACACACTGAGACACTGAGATACACACTGAGACACACACTGAGAAACACACTGAGACGCACACTGAGGCATTGAGAAGCACACTGAGACACACACTAAGACACACACTGAGACACTGAGGCACCCACTGAGACACTGAGACATACACTGAGACACACATTGAGACGCACACTGAGACACACACAGAGACACTGAGACACACACTGAGACACACACAGAGACACTGAGAGACACACTGAGACACTGAGACACACACTGAGACACACACTGGGACACTCACTGAGACACTGAGACACACACTGAGACACACACTGAGACGCACACTGAGACACTGAGACACACACTGAGACACTGAGACACACACTGAGAAACACACAGAGACACTGAGACACACACTGAGACACACACTGAGACACTGAGACACACACTGAGACACACACTGGGACACTCACTGAGACACTGAGACACACACTGAGACACATTCTGAGGCACACACTGAGACACACACTGAGACACACACGAAGACACACACTGAGACAGTGAGACACACACGGAGACACACACTGAGACACACACTGAGACACTGAGACACACACTGAGACACACACTGAGACAGTGAGTCACACACGGAGACACACACTGAGACAGTGAGACACACACGGAGACACTGAGGCACCCACTGAGACACACACTGAGACACTGAGACACACACTGAGACACACACTGAGACACTGAAACACACACTGGGACACACACTGAGACACACACTGAGACACCGAGACACACACTGAGACACACACTGGGACACACAATGAGACAGTGAGGCACACACTGAGACACTGAGACACACACTGAGACACACACTGAGACACACTGAGACGCACACTGAGACGCACACTGAGATGCATACTGAGACGCACACTGAGACACACACTGAGACACACACTGAGACGCACACTGAGACACACGCTGAGATGCACACTGAGACGCACACTGAGACGCACGCTGAGACACACACTGAGACACACATTGAGACACACACTGAGACACACGCTGAGACACCCACTGAGATGCACACTGAGACACACACTGAGACACACACTGAGACGCACACTGAGACGCACACTGAGACATTGAGACGCACACTGAGACACACACTGAGACGCACACTAAGACACACACTGAGACGCACACTGAGACATTGAGACGCACACTGAGGCACACACTGAGACGCACACGAAGACAAACAGTGAGACGCACACTGAGACATTGAGACGCACACTGAGACACACGCTGAGACACACACTGAGACGCACACTGAGACATTGAGACGCACACTGAGACACACACTGAGACACACACTGAGATGCACACTGAGACACTAAGACACACACTGAGACGCACACTGAGGCACACACTGAGATGCACACTGAGACACTGAGACGCACACTGTGACACACACTGAGGCGCACACTGAGACTCATACTGAGACACACACTGAGACAAACACTGAGATGCACACTGAGACTCACACTGAGACACACACTGAGACACACACTGAAATGCACACTGACATGCACACTGAGACTCACACTGAGACACACACTGAGACACACACTGAGATGCACACTGAGACACTGAGACACACACTGAGACTCACACTGAGACGCACACTGAGACACACACTGAGACGCACACTGAGACATTGAGACGCACACTGAGACACACACTGAGACGCACACTAAGACACACACTGAGACGCACACTGAGACATCGATACGCACACTGAAACACACACTGAGACACACACTGAGACGCACACTGAGACACACACTGAGACACTGAGAAGCACACTGAGAAACACACTGAGACGCACACTGAGACACACACTGAGACACACACTGAGACGCACACTGAGACACACACTGAGACACTGAGACGCGCACTGACACACACACTGAGACGCACACTGAGACACACACTGAGAGGCACACTGAGACGCACACTGAGACACACGCTGAGACACACACTGATACGCACACTGAGACACACACTGAGACACACACTGAGATGCACACTGAGACACTGAGATGCACACTGAGACACACACTGAAACGCACACTGAGATGCATACTGAGACACACATGGAGACGCACACTGAGACACACACTGGGACGCACACTGAGACACTGAGACACACACTGAGACACACACTGAGACATTGAGACGCACACTGAGACACACACTGAGACACACACTGAGATGCACACTGAGACACTGAGACGCACACTGTGACACACACTGAGGCGCACACTGAGACTCACACTGAGACACACACTGAGACACACACTGAAATGCACACTGAGACGCACACTGAGACTCACACTGAGACACACACTGAGACACACACTGAGATGCACACTGAGACACTGAGACACACACTGAGACTCACACTGAGACGCACACTGAGACACACACTGAGACGCACACTGAGACATTGAGACGCACACTGAGACACACACTGAGACGCACACTAAGACACACACTGAGACGCACACTGAGACATTGATACGCACACTGAAACACACACTGAGACACACACTGAGACGCACACTGAGACACACACTGAGACACTGAGAAGCACACTGAGAAACACACTGAGACGCACACTGAGACACACACTGAGACACACACTGAGACGCACACTGAGACACACACTGAGACACTGAGACGCGCACTGAGACACACACTGAGACGCACACTGAGACACACACTGAGAGGCACACTGAGACGCACACTGAGACACACGCTGAGACACACACTGATACGCACACTGAGACACACACTGAGACACACACTGAGATGCACACTGAGACACTGAGATGCACACTGAGACACACACTGAAACGCACACTGAGATGCATACTGAGACACACATGGAGACGCACACTGAGACACACACTGAGACGCACACTGAGACACTGAGACACACACTGAGACACACACTGAGACATTGAGACGCACACTGAGACACACACTGAGATGCACACTGAGACATTGAGACGCACACTGAGGCACACACTGAGACGCACACTAAGACACACACTGAGACGCACACTGAGACGCACACTGAGACACACACTGTGACGCGCACTGAGACACACACTGAGACGCACACTGAGACACACACTGAGAGGCACAGTGAGTCGCACACTGAGACACACGCTGAGACACACACTGAGTCGCACACTGAGACACACACTGAGACACACACTGAGATGCACACGGAGACACTGAGATGCACACTGAGACACACACTGAAACGCACACTAAGCCACACACTGAGACACACACTGAGGCGCACTCTGAGACGCACACTGAGAACCACACTGAGACACACACTGAGACGCACACTGAAACACACACTGATACCCACACTGAGACACACACTGAAACACACACTGAGACACACACTGAGACTATGAGACACACACTGAAACACACACTGAGTCACACACTGAGAAACACAGTGAGACTCACACTGAGACATTGAGACATACACTGAGACACACACTGAGTCACTGAGACACACACTGAGACACACACTGAGACATAAACTGAGACACACACTGGGACACACACTGAGACACTGAGGCACACATTGAGACACTGAGACACACACTGAGACACACACTGAGATGCACACTGAGACACACACTGAGACAAACACTGAGACACTAAGATGCACACTCAGACACACACTGAGGCACACACTGAGACACTGAGACACACACTGAGACACTGAGACACACACTGAGACACACACTGAGGCACACACTGAGACACACACTGAGACACACACTGAGACACTGAGACACACACTGAGACACACACTGGGACACACAATGAGACAGTGAGGCACACACTGAGACACTGAGACACACACTGAGACACACACTGAGACACACATTGAGATGCACACTGAGATGCACACTGAGACGCACACTGAGATGCATACTGAGACGCACACTGAGACACACACTGAGACACCCACTGAGACGCACACTGAGACAAACGCTGAGACGCACACTGAGACGCACACTGAGACGCACGCTGAGACACACACTGAGACACACATTGAGACACACACTGAGACACACGCTGAGACACCCACTGAGATGCACACTGAGACACACACTGAGATGCACACTGAGACATTGAGACGCACACTGAGACTCACACTGAGACGCACACTAAGACACACACTGAGACGCACACTGAGACATTGAGACGCACACTGAGGCACACACTGAGACGCACACTAAGACACACACTGAGACGCACACTGAGACATTGAGACGCACACTGTGAAGCACACTGAGACACACACTGAGATGCACACTGAGACACTGAGACTCACACTGAGACATTGAGACGCACACTGAGACACACACTGAGATGCACACTGAGACACTGAGACGCACACTGAGACACACACAGAGACACTAAGACACACACTGAGACACACACTGAAACACACACATGAGACACACACTGAGACACACACTGAGACACTGAGACGCACACTGAGACAGACACTGAGACGCACACTGAGACAAACACTGAGACACATTCTGAGACACACACTGAGACACACACTGAGACACACACTGAGACACTGAAACACACACTGGGGCACACACTGAGACACACACTGAGACACTGAGACACACACTGAGACACACACTGGGACACACAATGAGACAGTGAGGCACACACTGAGACACTGAGACACACACTGAGACACACACTGAGACACACATTGAGATGCACACTGAGACGCACACTGAGATGCATACTGAGACGCACACTGAGACACACACTGAGACGCACACTGAGACACACGCTGAGACACACACTGAGACGCACACTGAGACGCACACTGAGACACACGCTGAGACACACACTGAGACACACATTGAGACACACACTGAGACACACGCTGAGACACACACTGAGATGCACACTGAGACACACACTGAGACACACACTGAGACGCACACTGAGACGCACACTGAGACATTGAGACGCACACTGAGACGCACACTAAGACACACACGGAGACGCACACTGAGACATTGAGACGCACACTGAGACACACGCTGAGACACACACTGAGACGCACACTGAGACACACACTGAGACACACACTGAGATGCACACTGAGACCTGAAACACACACTGAGACGCCCACTGATATGCACACTGAGACCTGAGACACACACTGAGACACACACTGAGACACACACTGAGATGCACACTGAGACCTGAGACACACACTGAGACGCCCACTGATATGCACACTGAGACACACACTGAGACATTGAGACGCACACTGAGGCACACACTGAGACACACACTGAGATGCACACTGAGACCTGAGACACACACTGAGACGCCCACTGATATGCACACTGAGACACACACTGAGACATTGAGACGCACACTGAGACACACACTGAGATGCACACTGAGACACTGAGACGCACACTGAGACACACACTGAGACGCACACTGAGACAAACACTGAGACACACACTGAGACATTGAGACGCACACTGAGACACACACAGAGATGCACACTGAGACACTGAGACGCACACTGTGACACACACTGAGGCGCACACTGAGACTCACACTGAGACACACACTGAGACACACACTGAGATGCACACTGAGACTCATACTGAGACACACACTGAGACACACACTGAAATGCACACTGAGACGCACACTGAGACTCACACTGAGACACACATTGAGACACACACTGAGATGCACACTGAGACACTGAGACACACACTGAGACACACACTGAGACGCACACTGAGACACACACTGAGACGCACACTGAGACATTGAGACGCACACTGAGACACACACTGAGACGCACACTGAGACACACACTGAGACGCACACTGAGACATTGATACGCACACTGAAACACACACTGAGACACACACTGAGATGCACACTAAGGCACTGAGACTCACACTGAGACATTGAGACGCACACTGAGACACACACTGAGATGCACACTGAGACACTGAGACTCACACTGAGACGCACACTGAGACACACACTGAGACACTGAGACGCACACTGAGAAACACACTGAGACACACACTGAGACACACACTGAGATGCACACTGAGACACTGAGACGCGCACTGAGACACACACTGAGATGCACACTGAGACACTGAGACACACACTGAGACGCACACTGAGACACACACTGAGACACTGAGACGCACACTGAGAAACACACTGAGACACACACTGAGATGCACACTGAGACACTGAGACGCGCACTGAGACACACACTGAGACACACACTGAGACGCACACTGAGAGGCACACTGAGACGCACACTGAGACACACGCTGAGACACACACTGATACGCACACTGAGACACACACTGAGACACACACTGAGATGCACACTGAGACACTGAGATGCACACTGAGACACACACTGAAACGCACACTGAGACACACACTGAGACGCACACTGAAACACACACTGATACCCACACTGAGACACACACTGAGACACACACTGAAACACACACTGAGACACACACTGAGACACTGAGACATACACTGAGACACACACTGAGACACTGAGACACACACTGAGACACACACTGAGACACTGAGACACACACTGAGACACACACTGAGACACACACTGGGACACGCACTGAGACACTGAGGCACACATTGAGACACTGAGAAACACACTGAGACACACACTGAGACGCACACTGAGACACACACTGAGACAAACACTGAGACACAACTGAGACACACACTGAGTCGCACACTGAGACATTGAGACGCACACTGAGACACACACTGAGACACACACTGAGAGGCACACTGAGACACTGAGACGCACACTGAGACACACACTGAGACACACATTGAGACACTCACTGAGACATTGAGACGCACACTGAGATGCACACTGAGACACTGAGATGCACACTGAGACACACACTGAGACGCACACTGAGACAAACACTGAGACACACACTGAGACACACACTGAGACATTGAGACGCACACTGTGAAACACACTGAGACACACACTCAGATGCACACTGAGACACTGAGACTCACACTGAGACACACACTGAGATGCACACTGAGACACTGAGACGCACACTGAGACACACTCTGAGACACTGAGACACACACTGAGACACACACTGAAACACACACATGAGACACACACTGAGACACACACTGTGACACTGAGACACACACTGAGACACACACTGAGACGCACACTGAGACAAACACTGAGACACACACTGAGACACACACTGAGACATTGAGACGCACACTGTGAAACACACTGAGACACACACTGAGATGCACACTGAGGCACTGAGACTCACACTGAGACATTGAGACGCACACTGAGACACACACTGAGATGCACACTGAGACACTGAGACACACACTGAGACGCACAATGAGACACACACTGAGACGCACACTGAGACACACACTGAGATGCACACTGAGACACACACTGAGGGGCACGCTGAGACGCACACTGAGACACACGCTGAGACACACACTGAGGCGCACACTGAGACACACACTGAGACACACACTGAGATGCACACTGAGACACTGAGACGCACACTGAGACGCACACTGAGACACACACTGAGACCCACACGGAGACACACACTGAGACACACACTGAGACCCACACTGAAACACACACTGAGACCTACACTGAGACACACACTGAGACGCACACTGAGACATTGAGACGCACACTGAGACGCACACTGAGACACACACTGAGACACACACTGAGACACTGAGGCGCCCACTGAGACACTGAGACACACACTGAGATGCACACTGAGACACTGATACGCACACTGAGACACACACAGAGACGGACACTGAGACAAACACTGAGACACACACTGAGACATTGAGACGCACACTGAGACACACACTGAGACACACACTGAGACATTGAGACGCACACTGTGAAACACACTGAGACACACACTCAGATGCACACTGAGACACTGAGACTCACACTGAGACACACACTGAGATGCACACTGAGACACTGAGACGCACACTGAGACACACTCTGAGACACTGAGACACACACTGAAACACACACATGAGACACACACTGAGACACACACTGTGACACTGAGACACACACTGAGACACACACTGAGACGCACACTGAGACAAACACTGAGACACACACTGAGACACACACTGAGACATTGAGACGCACACTGTGAAACACACTGAGACACACACTGAGATGCACACTGAGGCACTGAGACTCACACTGAGACATTGAGACGCACACTGAGACACACACTGAGATGCACACTGAGACACTGAGACACACACTGAGACGCACAATGAGACACACACTGAGACGCACACTGAGACACACACTGAGATGCACACTGAGACACACACTGAGGGGCACGCTGAGACGCACACTGAGACACACGCTGAGACACACACTGAGGCGCACACTGAGACACACACTGAGACACACACTGAGATGCACACTGAGACACTGAGACGCACACTGAGACGCACACTGAGACACACACTGAGACCCACACGGAGACACACACTGAGACACACACTGAGACCCACACTGAAACACACACTGAGACCTACACTGAGACACACACTGAGACGCACACTGAGACATTGAGACGCACACTGAGACGCACACTGAGACACACACTGAGACACACACTGAGACACTGAGGCGCCCAGTGAGACACTGAGACACACACTGAGATGCACACTGAGACACTGATACGCACACTGAGACACACACAGAGACGGACACTGAGACAAACACTGAGACACACACTGAGACATTGAGACGCACACTGTGAAACACACTGAGACACACACTGAGATGCACACTGAGACACTGAGACTCACACTGAGACACTGAGACGCACACTGAGACACACACTGAGATGCACACTGAGACACTGAGACTCACACTGAGACACTGAGATGCACACTGAGACACACACTGAGACGCACACTGAGACAAACACTGAGACATACACTGAGACACACACTGAGACATTGAGACGCACACTGTGAAACACACTGAGACACACACTGAGATGCACACTGAGACACTGAGACTCACACTGAGACATTGAGACGCACACTGAGACACACACTGAGATGCACACTGAGACACTGAGACACACACTGAGACGCACAATGAGACACACACTGAGACGCACAGAGAGACACACAGTGAGAGGCACACTGAGACGCACACTGAGACACACGCTGAGACACACACTGAGGCGCACACTGAGACACACACTGAGACACACACTGAGATGCACACTGAGACATTGAGACGCACACTGAGACGCACACTGAGACACACACTGAGACCCACACGGAGACACACACTGAGACACACACTGAGACACTGAGACGCACACTGAGACACACACTGAGACACACACTGAAACACACACTGAGACGCACACTGAAACACACACTGAGACACAAACTGAAACACACACTGAAACACACACTGAGACCTACACTGAGACACACACTGAGACGCACATTGAGACATTGAGACGCACACTGAGACACACACTGAGACACACACTGAGACACACACTGAGACACTGAGGCACCCACTGAGACACTGAGACATACACTGAGACACACACTGAGACACTGAGACACAGACTGAGACACACACTGAGACACTGAGATACACACTGAGACACACACTGAGAAACACACTGAGACGCACACTGAGGCATTGAGAAGCACACTGAGACACACACTGAGACACACACTGAGACACTGAGGCACCCACTGAGACACTGAGACATACACTGAGACACACATTGAGACGCACACTGAGACACACACAGAGACACTGAGACACACACTGAGACACACACTGAGACACACACAGAGACACTGAGAGACACACTGAGACACACACTGAGACACACACTGAGACGCACACTGAGACACTGAGACACACACTGAGACACTGAGACACACACTGAGAAACACACAGAGACACTGAGACACACACTGAGACGCACACTAAGACACACACTGAGACGCACACTGAGACATTGATACGCACACTGAAACACACACTGAGACACACACTGAGATGCACACTGAGACACTGAGACACACACTGAGACGCACACTGAGACACACACTGAGACACTGAGACGCACACTGAGAAACACACTGAGACACACACTGAGACGCACACTGAGACACTGAGACGCGCACTGAGACACACACTGAGACACACACTGAGACACACACTGAGAGGCACACAGAGACGCACACTGAGACACACGCTGAGACACACACTGATACGCACACAGAGACACACACTGAGACACACACTGAGATGCACACTGAGACACTGAGATGCACACTGAGACACACACTGAAACGCACACTGAGACACACACTGAGACGCACACTGAAACACACACTGATACCCACACTGAGACACACACTGAGACACACACTGAAACACACACTGAGACACACACTGAGACACTGAGACATACACTGAGACACACACTGAGAGACTGAGACACACACTGAGACACACACTGAGACACTGAGACACACACTGAGACACACACTGAGACACACACTGGGACACGCACTGAGACACTGAGGCACACATTGAGACACTGAGAAACACACTGAGACACACACTGAGACGCACACTGAGACACACACTGAGACAAACACTGAGACACAACTGAGACACACACTGAGACGCACACTGAGACATTGAGACACACACTGAGACACACACTGAGACACACACTGAGAGGCACACTGAGACACTGAGACGCACACTGAGACACACACTGAGACACACATTGAGACACTCACTGAGACATTGAGACGCACACTGAGATGCACACTGAGACACTGAGATGCACACTGAGACACACACTGAGACGCACACTGAGACAAACACTGAGACACACACTGAGACACACACTGAGACATTGAGACGCACACTGTGAATCACACTGAGACACACACTGAGATGCACACTGAGACACTGAGACTCACACTGAGACACACACTGAGATGCACACTGAGACACTGAGACGCACACTGAGACACACTCTGAGACACTGAGACACACACTGAGACACACACTAAAACACACACATGAGACACACACTGAGACACACACTGAGACACTGAGACGCACACTGAGACACACACTGAGACGCACACTGAGACAAACACTGAGACACACACTGAGACACACACTGAGACATTGAGACGCACACTGTGAAACACACTGAGACACACACTGAGATGCACACTGAGGCACTGAGACTCACACTGAGACATTGAGACGCACACTGAGACACACACTCTGATGCACACTGAGACACTGAGACACACACTGAGACGCACAATGAGACACACACTGAGACGCACACTGAGACACACACTGAGATGCACACTGAGACACACACTGAGAGGCACGCTGAGACGCACACTGAGACACACGCTGAGACACACACTGAGGCGCACACTGAGACACACACTGAGACACACACTGAGATGCACACTGAGACACTGAGACGCACACTGAGACGCACACTGAGACACACACTGAGACCCACACGGAGACACACACTGAGACACACACTGAGACACTGAGACGCACACTGAGACACACACTGAGACACACACTGAAACACACACTGAGACCCACACTGAAACACACACTGAGACACAAACTGAAACACACACTGAAACACACACTGAGACCTACACTGAGACACACACTGAGACGCACACTGAGACATTGAGACGCACACTGAGACGCACACTGAGACACACACTGAGACACACACTGAGACACTGAGGCGCCCACTGAGACACTGAGACACACACTGAGATGCACACTGAGACACTGATACGCACACTGAGACACACACAGAGACGGACACTGAGACAAACACTGAGACACACACTGAGACATTGAGACGCACACTGTGAAACACACTGAGACACACACTGAGATGCACACTGAGACACTGAGACTCACACTGAGACACTGAGACGCACACTGAGACACACACTGAGATGCACACTGAGACACTGAGCTTCACACTGAGACACTGAGATGCACACTGAGACACACACTGAGACGCACACTGAGACAAACACTGAGACACACACTGAGACACACACTGAGACATTGAGACGCACACTGTGAAACACACTGAGACACACACTGAGATGCACACTGAGACACTGAGACTCACACTGAGACATTGAGACGCACACTGAGACACACACTGAGATGCACACTGAGACACTGAGACACACACTGAGACGCACAATGAGACACACACTGAGACGCACAGAGAGACACACAGTGAGAGGCACACTGAGACGCACACTGAGACACACGCTGAGACACACACTGAGGCGCACACTGAGACACACACTGAGACACACACTGAGATGCACACTGAGACATTGAGACGCACACTGAGACGCACACTGAGACACACACTGAGACCCACACGGAGACACACACTGAGACACACATTGAGACACTGAGACGCACACTGAGACACACACTGAGACACACACTGAAACACACACTGAGACGCACACTGAAACACACACTGAGACACAAACTGAAACACACACTGAAACACACACTGAGACCTACACTGAGACACACACTGAGACGCACACTGAGACATTGAGACGCACACTGAGACACACACTGAGACACACACTGAGACACACACTGAGACACTGAGGCACCCACTGAGACACTGAGACATACACTGAGACACACACTGAGACACTGAGACACAGACTGAGACACACACTGAGACACTGAGATACACACTGAGACACACACTGAGAAACACACTGAGACGCACACTGAGGGATTGAGAAGCACACTGAGACACACACTGAAACGCACACTGAGACACACACTGAGACATTGAGACGCACACTGAGACACACACTGAGATGCACACTGAGACACTGAGATGCACACTGAGACACACACTGAAACGCACACTGAGACACACACTGAGACGCACACTGAAACACACACTGATACCCACACTGAGACACACACTGAGACACACACTGAAACACACACTGAGACACACACTGAGACGCACACTGAGACATACACTGAGACACACACTGAGACACACACTGAGACATTGAGACGCACACTGTGAAACACACTGAGACACACACTGAGATGCACACTGAGACATTGAGACGCACACTGAGACACACACTGAGATGCACACTGAGACACTGAGACACACACTGAGACGCACAATGAGACACACACTGAGACACTGAGACGCACACTGAGACACACACTGAGATGCACACTGAGACACACACTGAGAGGCACGCTGAGACGCACACTGAGACACACGCTGAGACACACACTGAGGCGCACACTGAGACACACACTGAGACACACACTGAGATGCACACTGAGACACTGAGACGCACACTGAGACGCACACTGAGACACACACTGAGACCCACACGGAGACACACACTGAGACACACACTGAGACACTGAGACGCACACTGAGACACACACTGAGACACACACTGAAACACACACTGAGACCCACACTGAAACACACACTGAGACACAAACTGAAACACACACTGAAACACACACTGAGACCTACACTGAGACACACACTGAGACGCACACTGAGACATTGAGACGCACACTGAGACGCACACTGAGACACACACTGAGACACACACTGAGACACTGAGGCGCCCACTGAGACACTGAGACAAACACTGAGATGCACACTGAGACACTGATACGCACACTGAGACACACACAGAGACGGACACTGAGACAAACACTGAGACACACACTGAGACATTGAGACGCACACTGTGAAACACACTGAGACACACACTGAGATGCACACTGAGACACTGAGACTCACACTGAGACACTGAGACGCACACTGAGACACACACTGAGATGCACACTGAGACACTGAGACTCACACTGAGACACTGAGATGCACACTGAGACACACACTGAGACGCACACTGAGACAATCACTGAGACACACACTGAGACACACACTGAGACATTGAGACGCACACTGTGAAACACACTGAGACACACACTGAGATGCACACTGAGACACTGAGACTCACACTGAGACATTGAGACGCACACTGAGACACACACTGAGATGCACACTGAGACACTGAGACACACACTGAGACGCACAATGAGACACACACTGAGACGCACAGAGAGACACACAGTGAGAGGCACACTGAGACGCACACTGAGACACACGCTGAGACACACACTGAGGCGCACACTGAGACACACACTGAGACACACACTGAGATGCACACTGAGACATTGAGACGCACACTGAGACGCACACTGAGACACACACTGAGACCCACACGGAGACACACACTGAGACACACACTGAGACACTGAGACGCACACTGAGACACACACTGAGACACACACTGAAACACACACTGAGACGCACACTGAAACACACACTGAGACACAAACTGAAACACACACTGAAACACACACTGAGACCTACACTGAGACACACACTGAGACGCACACTGAGACATTGAGACGCACACTGAGACACACACTGAGACACACACTGAGACACACACTGAGACACTGAGGCACCCACTGAGACACTGAGACATACACTGAGACACACACTGAGACACTGAGACACAGACTGAGACACACACTGAGACACTGAGATACACACTGAGACACACACTGAGAAACACACTGAGACGCACACTGAGGCATTGAGAAGCACACTGAGACACACACTGAGACACACACTGAGACACTGAGGCACCCACTGAGACACTGAGACATACACTGAGACACACATTGAGACGCACACTGAGACACACACAGAGACACTGAGACACACACTGAGACACACACTGAGACACACACAGAGACACTGAGAGACACACTGAGACACACACTGAGACACACACTGAGACGCACACTGAGACACTGAGACACACACTGAGACACTGAGACACACACTGAGAAACACACAGAGACACTGAGACACACACTGAGACACACACTGAGACACACACTGAGACACTGAGACACACACTGAGACACACACTGGGACACTCACTGAGACACTGAGACACACACTGAGACACATTCTGAGGCACACACTGAGACACACACTGAGACACACACGAAGACACACACTGAGACAGTGAGACACACACGGAGACACACACTGAGACAGTGAGACACACACTGAGACACTGAGGCACCCACTGAGACACACACTGAGACACTGAGACACACACTGAGACACACACTGAGACACTGAAACACACACTGGGACACACACTGAGACACACACTGAGACACTGAGACACACACTGAGACACACACTGGGACACACAATGAGACAGTGAGGCACACACTGAGACACTGAGACACACACTGAGACACACACTGAGAGGCACACTGAGACGCACACTGAGACACACGCTGAGACACACACTGATACGCACACTGAGACACACACTGAGACACACACTGAGATGCACACTGAGACACTGAGATGCACACTGAGACACACACTGAAACGCACACTGAGACACACACTGAGACGCACACTGAAACACACACTGATACCCACACTGAGACACACACTGAGACACACACTGAAACACACACTGAGACACACACTGAGACACTGAGACATACACTGAGACACACATTGAGACACTGAGACACACACTGAGACACACACTGAGACACTGAGACACACACTGAGACACACACTGAGACACACACTGGGACACGCACTGAGACACTGAGGCACACATTGAGATACTGAGAAACACACTGAGACACACACTGAGACGCACACTGAGACACACACTGAGACAAACACTGAGACACAACTGAGACACACACTGAGACGCACACTGAGACATTGAGACGCACACTGAGACACACACTGAGACACACACTGAGAGGCACACTGAGACACTGAGACGCACACTGAGACAAACACTGAGACACACATTGAGACACTCACTGAGACATTGAGACGCACACTGAGATGCACACTGAGACACTGAGATGCACACTGAGACACACACTGAGACGCACACTGAGACAAACACTGAGACACACACTGAGACACACACTGAGACATTGAGATGCACACTGTGAAACACACTGAGACACACACTGAGATGCACACTGAGACACTGAGACTCACACTGAGACACACACTGAGATGCACACTGAGACACTGAGACGCACACTGAGACACACTCTGAGACACTGAGGCACACACTGAGACACACACTGAAACACACACATGAGACACACACTGAGACACACACTGAGACACTGAGACGCACACTGAGACACACACTGAGACGCACACTGAGACAAACACTGAGACACACACTGAAACACACACTGAGACATTGAGACGCACACTGTGAAACACACTTAAACACACACTGAGATGCACACTGAGACACACACTGAGATGCACACTGAGACACTGAGACACACACTGAGATGCACACTGAGACACACACTGAGATGCACACTGAGACACTGAGACACACACTGAAACACACACTGAGTCACACACTGAGAAACACACTGAGACTCACACTGAGACATTGAGACATACACTGAGACACACACTGAGTCACTGAGACACACACTGAGTCACACACTGAGACACACACTGAGACATAAACTGAGACACACACTGGGACACACACTGAGACACTGAGGCACACATTGAGACACTGAGACACACACTGAGACACACACTGAGATGCACACTGAGACAGACACTGAGACAAACACTGAGACACTAAGATGCACACTCAGACACACACTGAGGCACACACTGAGACACTGAGACACACACTGAGACACTGAGACACACACTGAGACACACACTGAGGCACACACTGAGACACACACTGAGACACTGAGACACACACTGAGACACACACTGGGACACACAATGAGACAGTGAGGCACACACTGAGACACTGAGACACACACTGAGACACACACTGAGACACACATTGAGATGCACACTGAGACGCACACTGAGATGCATACTGAGACGCACACTGAGACACACACTGAGACGCACACTGAGACACACGCTGAGACACACACTGAGACACACACTGAGACGCACACTGAGACACCCGCTGAGACACACACTGAGACACACATTGAGACACACACTGAGACACACGCTGAGACACACACTGAGATGCACACTGAGACACACACTGAGACACACACTGAGACGCACACTGAGACGCACACTGAGACATTGAGACGCACACTGAGACACACACTGAGACGCACACTAAGACACACACGGAGACGCACACTGAGACATTGAGACGCACACTGAGACACACACTGAGACGCACACTAAGACACACACTGAGACGCACACTGAGACATTGAGACGCACACTGAGACACATCTGAGACACACACTGAGACGCACACTGAGACACACACTGAGACACACACTGAGATGCACACTGAGACCTGAGACACACACTGAGACGCCCACTGATATGCACACTGAGACACACACTGAGACACACACTGAGACATTGAGACGCACACTGAGACACACACTGAGATGCACACTGAGACACTGAGACGCACACTGAGACACACACTGAGACGCACACTGAGACAAACACTGCGACACACACTGAGACATTGAGACGCACACTGAAACACACACAGAGATGCACACTGAGACACTGAGACGCACACTGTGACACACACTGAGGCGCACACTGAGACTCACACTGAGACACACACTCACACACACATTGAGATGCACACTGAGACTCATACTGAGACACACACTGAGACACACACTGAAATGCACACTGAGACGCACACTGAGATTCACACTGAGACACACACTGAGACACACACTGAGATGCACACTGAGACACTGAGACACACACTGAGACACACACTGAGACGCACACTGAGACACACACTGAGACGCACACTGAGACACTGAGACGCACACTGAGAAACACACTGAGACACACACTGAGACACACACTGAGACGCACACTGAGACACTGAGACGCGCACTGAGACACACACTGAGACACACACTGAGACACACACTGAGAGGCACACTGAGACGCACACGGAGACACACACTGAGACACACACTGAGATGCACACTGAGACACTGAGATGCACACTGAGACACACACTGAAACGCACACTGAGACACACACTGAGACGCACACTGAGACCCACACTGAAACACACACTGATACCCACACTGAGACACACACTGAGACACACACTGAAACACACACTGAGACACACACTGAGACACTGAGACATACACTGAGACACACACTGAGACGCACACTGAGACACACACTGAGACAAACACTGAGACACAACTGAGACACACACTGAGACGCACACTGAGACATTGAGACGCACACTGAGACGCACACTGAGATTCACACTGAGACACACACTGAGACACACACTGAGATGCACACTGAGACACTGAGACACACACTGAGACACACACTGAGACGCACACTGAGACACACACTGAGACGCACACTGAGACACTGAGACGCACACTGAGAAACACACTGAGACACACACTGAGACACACACTGAGACGCACACTGAGACACTGAGACGCGCACTGAGACACACACTGAGACACACACTGAGACACACACTGAGAGGCACACTGAGACGCACACGGAGACACACACTGAGACACACACTGAGATGCACACTGAGACACTGAGATGCACACTGAGACACACACTGAAACGCACACTGAGACACACACTGAGACGCACACTGAGACCCACACTGAAACACACACTGATACCCACACTGAGACACACACTGAGACACACACTGAAACACACACTGAGGCACACATTGAGACACTGAGAAACACACTGAGACACACACTGAGACGCACACTGAGACACACACTGAGACAAACACTGAGACACAACTGAGACACACACTGAGACGCACACTGAGACATTGAGACGCACACTGAGACACACAATGAGACACACACTGAGAGGCACACTGAGACACTGAGACGCACACTGAGACACACACTGAGACACACATTGAGACACTCACTGAGACATTGAGACGCACACTGAGACACACACTGAGATGCACACTGAGACACTGAGATGCACACTGAGACACACACTGAGACGCACACTGAGACAAACACTGAGACACACACTGAGACGCACACTGTGAAACACACTGGGACACACACTGAGATGCACACTGAGACACTGAGACTCACACTGAGACACACACTGAGATGCACACTGAGACGCACACTGAGACACACTCTGAGACACTGAGACACACACTGAGACACACACTGAAACACACACATGCGACACACACTGAGACACACACTGAGACACTGAGACGCACACTGAGACACACACTGAGACGCACACTGAGACAAACACTGAGGCACAGACTGAGACACACACTGAGACATTGAGACGCACACTGTGAAACACACTGAGACACACACTGAGATGCACACTGAGGCACTGAGACTCACACTGAGACATTGAGACGCACACTGAGACACACACTGAGATGCACACTGAGACACTGAGACACACACTGAGATGCACACTGAGACACTGAGACACACACTGAGACGCACAATGAGACACACACTGAGACACTGAGACGCACACTGAGACACACACTGAGATGCACACTGAGACACACACTGAGAGGCACGCTGAGACGCACACTGAGACACACGCTGAGACACACACTGAGGCGCACACTGAGACACACACTGAGATGCACACTGAGACGCACACTGAGACACACACTGAGACCCACACTGAGACACACACTGAGACACACACTGAGACACTGAGACGCACACTGAGACACACACTGAGACACACACTGAAACACACACTGAGACCCACACTGAAACACACACTGAGACACAAACTGAAACACACACTGAAACACACACTGAGACCTACACTGAGACACACACTGAGACGCACACAGAGACATTGAGACGCACACTGAGACGCACACTGAGACGCACACTGAGACACACACTGAGACACTGAGACGCCCACTGAGACACTGAGACACACACTGAGATGCACACTGAGACACTGAGACGCACACTGAGACACACACTGAGACGCACACTGAGACAAACACTGAGACACACACTGAGACATTGAGACGCACACTGTGAAACACACTGAGACACACACTGAGATGCACACTGAGACACTGAGGCTCACACTGAGACACTGAGAGGCACACTGAGACACACACTGAGATGCACACTGAGACACTGAGACTCACACTGAGACACTGAGATGCACACTGAGACACACACTGAGACGCACACTGAGACAAACACTGAGACACACACTGAGACACACACTGAGACATTGAGACGCACACTGTGAATCACACTGAGACACACACTGAGATGCACACTGAGACACTGAGACTCACACTGAGACATTGAGACGCACACTGAGACACACACTGAGATGCACACTGAGACACTGAGACACACACTGAGACACACACTGAGACGCACACTGAGACAAACACTGAGACACACACTGAGACATTGAGACGCACACTGAGACACACACTGAGACGCACACTGAGACACACAGTGAGAGGCACACTGAGACGCACACTGAGACACACGCTGAGACACACACTGAGGCGCACACTGAGACACACACTGAGACACACACTGAGATGCACACTGAGACATTGAGACGCACACTGTGACACACACTGAGACACACACTGAGACACACACTGAGACATTGAGACGCACACTGAGACACACACTGAGACACACACTGAGACACTGAGGCACCCACTGAGACACTGAGACATACACTGAGACACACACTGAGACACTGAGACACAGACTGAGACACACACTGAGATACACAGTGAGACACACACTGAGAAACACACTGAGACGCACACTGAGGCATTGAGAAGCACACTGAGACACACACTGAGACACACACTGAGACACTGAGGCACCCACTGAGACACTGAGACATACACTGAGACACACACTGAGACGCACACTGAGACACACACAGAGACACTGAGACACACACTGAGACACACACTGAGACACACACAGAGACACTGAGAGACACACTGAGACACACACTGAGACACACACTGGGACACTTACTGAGACACTGAGACACACACTGAGACACACACTGAGACACACACTGAGACGCACACTGAGACACTGAGAGACACACTGAGACACTGAGACACACACTGAGAAACACACAGAGACACTGAGACACACACTGAGACACACAATGAGACACACACTGAGACACTGAGACACACACTGAGACACACACTGGGACACTCACTGAGACACTGAGACACACACTGAGACACATTCTGAGGCACACACTGAGACACACACGAAGACACACACGAAGACACACACTGAGACAGTGAGACACACACGGAGACACACACTGAGACAGTGAGACACACACTGAGACACTGAGGCACCCACTGAGAGACACACTGAGACACTGAGACACACACTGAGACACACACTGAGACACTGAAACACACACTGGGACACACACTGAGACACACACTGAGACACTGAGACACACACTGAGACACACACTGGGACACACAATGAGACAGTGAGGCACACACTGAGACACACACTGAGACACACATTGAGATGCATACTGAGACGCACACTGAGACGCACACTGAGATGCATACTGAGACGCACACTGAGACACACACTGAGACACACACTGAGACGCACACTGAGACACACGCTGAGACGCACACTGAGACGCACGCTGAGACACACACTGAGACACACATTGAGACACACACTGAGTCACACGCTGAGACACCCACTGAGATGCACACTGAGACACACACTGAGACGCACACTGAGACGCACACTGAGACATTGAGACGCACACTGAGACACACACTGAGACGCACACAAAGACACACACTGAGACGCACACTGAGACATTGAGACGCACACTGAGGCACACACTGAGACATTGAGATGCACACTGAGACACACGCTGAGACACACACTGAGACGCACACTTAGACACACACTGAGACACACACTGAGATGCACACTGAGACACTGAGACACACACTGAGACGCACACTGAGACACACACTGAGATGCACACTGAGACACTGAGACGCACACTGTGACACACACTGAGGCTCACACTGAGACTCATACTGAGACACACACTGAGACACACACTGAGACACACACTGAAATGCGCACTGAGACGCACACTGAGACTCACACTGAGACACACACTGAGACACACACTGAGATGCACACTGAGACATTGAGACACACACTGAGACTCACACTGAGACGCACACTGAGACACACACTGAGACGCACACTGAGACATTGAGACGCACACTGAGACACACACTGAGACGCACACTAAGAAACACACTGAGACGCACACTGAGACATTGATACGCACACTGAAACACACACTGAGACACACACTGAGACGCACACTGAGACACACACTGAGACGCACACTGAGACACACACTGAGACACACACTGAGACGCACACTGAGACACACACTGAGAGGCACACTGAGACGCACACTGAGACACACGCTGAGACACACACTGATACGCACACTGAGACACACACTGAGACACACACTGAGATGCACACTGAGACACTGAGATGCACACTGAGACACACACTGAAACACACACTGAGATGCATACTGAGACACACATGGAGACGCACACTGAGACACACACTGAGTCGCACACTGAGACACTGAGACACACACTGAGACACACACTGAGACATTGAGACGCACACTGAGACGCACACTGAGACACACACTGAGACACACACTGAGATGCACACTGAGACACTGAGACGCACACTGAGACACACACGGAGACACACACTGAGACGCACACTGAGACGCACACTGAGACGCACACTGAGATGCATACTGAGACACACATGGAGACGCACACTGAGACACACACTGAGACGCACACTGAGACACTGAGACACACACTGAGACACACACTGAGACATTGAGACGCACACTGAGACACACACTGAGATGCACGCTGAGACATTGAGACGCACACTGAGGCACTCACTGAGACGCACACTAAGACACACACTGAGACGCACACTGAGACATTGAGATGCACACTGAGACACACACTGAGACACACACTGAGTCGCACACTGAGACACACACTGAGAGGCACACTGCGACGCACACTGAGACACACGCTGAGACACACACTGATACGCACACTGAGACACACACTGAGACACACACTGAGATGCACACTGAGACACTGAGATGCACACTGAGACACACACTGAAACACACACTGAGTCGCACACTGAGACACTGAGACACACACTGAGACACACACTGAGACATTGAGACGCACACTGAGACGCACACTGAGACACACACTGAGACACACACTGAGATGCACACTGAGACACTGAGACGCACACTGAGACACACACGGAGACACACACTGAGACGCACACTGAGACGCACACTGAGACGCACACTGAGATGCATACTGAGACACACATGGAGACGCACACTGAGATACACACTGAGACGCACACTGAGACACTGAGACACACACTGAGACACACACTGAGACATTGAGACGCACACTGAGACACACACTGAGATGCACGCTGAGACATTGAGACGCAACTGAGGCACTCACTGAGACGCACACTAAGACACACACTGAGACGCACACTGAGACATTGAGATGCACACTGAGACACACACTGA
This sequence comes from Scyliorhinus torazame, assembly GCF_047496885.1. Taxonomy (NCBI): domain Eukaryota; kingdom Metazoa; phylum Chordata; class Chondrichthyes; order Carcharhiniformes; family Scyliorhinidae; genus Scyliorhinus; species Scyliorhinus torazame. The sequence continues at coordinate 108,187,352 of NC_092719.1, read as the reverse complement.
GACACACACTGAGTCGCACACTGAGACACACACTGAGAGGCACACTGCGACGCACACTGAGACACACGCTGAGACACACACTGAGATGCACACTGAGACACACACTGAAACGCACACTGAGACACACATGAGACACACACTGAGACACACACTGAGACACTGAGACGCACACTGAGACACACACTGAGACACACAGTGAGATGCACACTGAGACACACACTGAAACGCACACTGAGACACACATGAGACACACACTGAGACACACACTGAGACACTGAGACGCACACTGTGACACACACTGAGACACACACTGAGACATTGAGACGCACACTGAGACACACACTGAGATGCACACTGAGACACTGAGACGCACACTGAGACAAACACTGAGATGCACACTGTGACACATACCCTGAGACACACACTGAGACACACACTGAGATGCACACTGAGACACTGAGACGCACACTGAGACGCCAACACTGAGATGCACACTGAGACACACACTGAGACATACACTGAGACGCACACTGAGACACTGAGACACACACAGAGACACACACTGAAACACACACTGAGACGCACACTGAGACGCACACTGAGACGCACACTGAGACACACGCTGAGACACACACTGAGACGCACACTGAGACACACACTGAGACGCACACTGAGACGCACACTGAGACACACACTGAAACGCACACTGAGACAATGAGACGCACACTGGGACACACACTGAGACGCACACTGAGACACACACTGAGACACTGAGACACACACTGAGACACACACTGGGACACTGAGACACACACTGAGACACACACAGAGAGACACACTGAGACACACACTGAGACGCACACTGAGACAGACACTGAGACACTGAGACACACACTGAGACACAGACTGAGACTCTGAGACACACACTGAGACACACACTGAGACACACACTGAGACACTGAGACACACACTGAGACACACACTGAGACTCTGAGACACACACTGAGACACACACTGAGACACTGAGGCACACACTGAGTCACACACTGAGACACACACTGAGACACTGAGACACACACTGAGACACACACTGGGACCCTGAGACACACACTGACACACACACTGAGACACACACTGAGACACTGAGACTCACACTGAGAAACACACTGAGAGGTACACTGAGACATTGAGACGTACACTGAGACGCACACTGTGACACACACTGAGACACACACTGAGACACTGAGAGGCACACTGAGACGCACACTGAGACACACACTGAGACACACACTGAGACATTGAGACGCACACTGAGGCACACACTGAGATGCACACTGAGACACTGAGACACACACTGAGACACACACTGAGATGCACACTGAGACACTGAGACTCACACTGAGACACTGAGACGCACACTGAGACACACACTGAGACGCACACTGAGACAGAAACTGAAACACACACTGAGACACTGAGACGCACACTGAGACGCACACTGAGATGCACACTGAGACACTGAGACTCACACTGAGACACTGAGATGCACACTGAGACACACACTGAGACGCACACTGAGACACACACTGAGACGCACACTGAGACAGAAACTGAAACACACACTGAGACACTGAGACGCACACTGAGACGCACACTGAGACACACACTGAGACACTGAGACGCACACTGAGACACACACTGAGACGCACACTGAGACGCACACTGAGACACACACTGAGACGCACACTGAGACACACACGGAGACACAGACTGAGACACACACTGAGACGCACACTGAGACGCACACTGAGATGCATACTGAGACACACATGGAGACGCACACTGAGACACACACTGAGACGCACACTGAGACACTGAGACACACACTGAGACACACTGAGACATTGAGACGCACACTGAGACACACACTGAGACGCACACTGAGACATTGAGACGCACACTGAGGCACACACTGAGACGCACACTGAGACACACACTGAGACGCACACTGAGACATTGAGATGCACACTGAGACACACACTGAGACACACACTGAGACGCACACTGAGACACACACTGAGAGGCACACTGAGACGCACACTGAGACACACGCTGAGACACACACTGAGATGCACACTGAGACACACACTGAAACGCACACTGAGACACACATGAGACACACACTGAGATACACACTGAGACACTGAGATGCACATTGAGACACACACTGAGACACACACTGAGACACACACTGAGATGCACACTGAGACTCACACTGAAACGCACACTGAGACACACATGAGACACACACTGAGACACTGAGACGCACACTGAGACACTGAGACGCACACTGAGACACACACTGAGACACACACTGAGTCACACACTGAGACATTGAGACGCACACTGAGACACACACTGAGATGCACACTGAGACACTGAGACGCACACTGAGACACACACTGAGATGCACACTGAGACATACCCTGAGACACACACTGAGACACACACTGAGATGCACACTGAGACACTGAGACGCACACTGAGACGCACACTGAGATGCACACTGAGACACACACTGAGACATACACTGAGACGCACACTGAGACACTGAGACACACACACGGAGACACACACTGAAACGGACACTGAGACGCACACTGCGACGCACACTGTGACGCACACTGAGATGCACACTGAGACACACACTGAGTCGCACACTGAGACACACACTGAGACGCACACTGAGACGCACACTGAGACACACACACTGAGACACACATTGAGACGCACACTGAGACCCACACGGAGAGGCACATGAGACGCACACTGAGACACACGCTGAGACACACACTGAGACGCACACTGAGACACACACTGAGACACACACTGAGACGCACACTGAGACACTGAGACACACACTGAGACACACACTGAGATACTGAGACACACACTGAGACACTGAGACACACACTGAGGCACACACTGAGACACACATTGAGACACACACGGAGCCACACACTGAGACACTGAGACACACACTGAGACACACACTGAGACACACACTGAGATACTGAGACACACACTGAGACACACACTGGGACACTGAGACAGACACTGAGACAGACACTGAGACACACACTGAGACACAGACACACACTGAGACACACACTGGGACACTAAAACACACACTGAGACACTGAGACACACACTGAGACTCTGAGACGCACACTGAGACCCTGAGACACACACTGAGACACACACTGAGACGCACACTGAGACACACACTGAGACACACATTGAGACGCACACTGAGACACTGAGACACACAATGAGACACACAATGAGACACACACTGAGACACACACTGAGACGCACACTGAGACCCTGAGACACACACTGAGACACACACTGAGACACACACTGAGACACTGAGACACACACTGAGACACTGAGACACCCACTGAGAGACTGAGACACACACTGAGACACACACTGAGACACTGAGACACACAGTGAGACACACACTGAGACACTGAGGCACCCACTGAGACACACACTGAGACACTGAGACATACACTGAGACACACACTGAGACACACACTGAGACACACACTGAGCCACTGAGACACACACTGAGACACACACTGAGACACTGAGACATACACTGAGACACACACTGAGACACTGAGACACACACTGAGACACTGAGACACACAGTGAGACACACACTGAGACACTGAGGCACCCACTGAGACACACACTGAGACACTGAGACATACACTGAGACACCGAGACACACACTGAGACACTGAGACACACACTGAGACACACACGGAGCCACACACTGAGACACTGAGACACACACTGAAACACTGAGACACACACTGAGATACTGAGACACACACTGAGACACACACTGAGACACACACTGAGACAGACACTGAGATACTGAGACACACACTGAGACACTGAGACACACACTGAGGAACACACTGAGACACACATTGAGACACACACGGAGCCACACACTGTGACACTGAGACACACACTGAGACACTGAGACACACACTGAGACACACACTGAGACACACACTGAGACACTGAGACACACACTGAGACACACACTGAAACACACACTGAGACACTCACTGAGACACACACTGAGACACAGGCACACACTGAGACACACACTGGGACACTAAGACACACACTGAGACACTGAGACACACACTGAGACTCTGAGACGCACACTGAGACACACACTGAGACCCTGAGACTCACACTGAGACACACGCTGAGACGCACACTGAGACACTGAGACACACACTGACACACACACTGAGACGCACACTGAGACACTGAGACACACAATGAGACACACAATGAGACACACACTGAGACACACACTGAGACGCACACTGAGACCCTGAGACACATACTGAGACACACACTGAGACACTGAGACACACACTGAGACACACACTGAGACACTGAGACACACACTGAGACACTGAGACATACACTGAGACACACACTGAGACACACACTTAGACACACACTGAGACACACAGTGAGACACTGAGGCACCCACTGAGACACACACTGAGACACTGAGACATACACTGAGACACTGAGACACACACTGAGACACACACTGAGACACTGAGACACACACTGAGACACACACTGAAACACTGAGACACACACTGAGACACACACTGAGACACTGAGACACACACTGAGACACACACTGAGACACACAGTGAGACACTGAGGCACCCACTGAGACACACACTGAGACACTGAGACATACACTGAGACACTGAGACACACACTGAGACACACACTGAGACACTGAGACACACACTGAGACACACACTGAGACACTGAGACACACACTGAGACACACACTGAGACACTGAGACACACACTGAGACACACACTGAGACACACACTGGGACACACACTGAGACACTGAGACACACACTGAGACACTGAGACAGACACTGAGACACACACTGAGACACTGAGACATACACAGAGACACACACTGAGACACACACTGAGACACACACTGAGCCACTGAGACACACACTGAAACACACACTGAGACACTGAGACATACACTGAGACACACACTGACACACTGTGACACACACTGAGCCACTGAGACACACACTGAGACACACACTGAGACACTGAGACATACACTGAGACACACACTGAGACACTGAGGCACCCACTGAGACACACACTGAGACACTGAGACATACACTGAGACACCGAGACACACACTGAGACACTGAGACACACACTGAGACACACACGGAGCCACACACTGAGACACTGAGACACACACTGAAACACTGAGACACACACTGAGATACTGAGACACACACTGAGACACACACTGAGACACTGAGACACACACTGAGACACTGAGACATACACTGAGACACCGAGACACACACTGAGACACTGAGACACACACTGAGACACACACGGAGCCACACACTGAGACACTGAGACACACAATGAAACACTGAGACACACACTGAGATACTGAGACACACACTGAGACACACACTGAGACACTGAGACACACACTGAGACACACACTGAGACACACACTGAGATACTGAGACACACACTGAGACACTGAGACACACACTGAGGAACACACTGAGACACACATTGAGACACACACGGAGCCACACACTGTGACACTGAGACACACACTGAGACACTGAGACACACACTGAGACACACACTGAGATACTGAGACACACACTGAGACACACACTTGGACACTGAGACACACACTGAGACACACACTGAGACACTGAGACACATACTGAGACACACACTGAAACACACACTGAGACACTCACTGAGACACACACTGAGACACAGGCACACACTGAGACACACACTGGGACACTAAGACACACACTGAGACACTGAGACACACACTGAGACTCTGAGACGCACACTGAGACACACACTGAGACCCTGAGACTCACACTGAGACACACACTGAGACGCACACTGAGACACTGAGACACACACTGAGACACACACTGAGACGCACACTGAGACACTGAGACACACAATGAGACACACAATGAGACACACACTGAGACACACACTGAGACGCACACTGAGACCCTGAGACACATACTGAGACACACACTGAGACACTGAGACACACACTGAGACACACACTGAGACACTGAGACACACACTGAGACACACACTGAGACACTGAGACATACACTGAGACACACACTGAGACACTGAGACACACACTTAGACACACACTGAGACACACAGTGAGACACTGAGGCACCCACTGAGACACACACTGAGACACTGAGACATACACTGAGACACTGAGACACACACTGAGACACACACTGAGACACTGAGACACACACTGAGACACACACTGAAACACTGAGACACACACTGAGACACACACTGAGACACTGAGACACACACTGAGACACACACTGAGACACACAGTGAGACACTGAGGCACCCACTGAGACACACACTGAGACACTGAGACATACACTGAGACACTGAGACACACACTGAGACACACACTGAGACACTGAGACACACACTGAGACACACACTGAGACACTGAGACACACACTGAGACACACACTGAGACACTGAGACACACACTGAGACACACACTGGGACACTGAGACACACACTGAGACACTGAGACACACACTGAGACAAAAGATGGCACTGTTTGCGCTGGAACGCTCCCAGAAGGTATCTCGAGGGGTGCCCTGGGGGACACGCATACGGCCCCTGGCACTCAGTTCACAGTCAGCGGCATCCGCACGGCTGCCTTGCCGACTGCGGCAATGGTGTTCCATGACCGTCCACCCCGACCCCATGACCCATGGATGTCCCTCGCTACTCCGACCCTGACCCCATGACCCATGGCTGTCCCTCGCTACTCCGACCCTGACCCCATGACCCATGGCTGTCCCCCCGCTACTCCCACCCCGACCCCATGACCCATGGCTGTCCCCCCGCTACTCCCACCCCGACCCCATGACCCATGGCTGTCCCCGTTACTCCGACCCTGACCCCATGACCCATGGCTGTCCCCCCGCTACTCCCACCCCGACCCCATGACCCATGGCTGTCCCCCCGCTACTCCCACCCCGACCCCATGACCCATGGCTGTCCCCCCGCTACTCCCACCCCGACCCCATGACCCATGGCTGTCCCCCCGCTACTCCCACCCCGACCCCATGACCCATGGCTGTCCCTCTCTACTCCCACCCCGACCCCATGACCCATGGCCGTCCCTGCTACACCCACCCCGACCCCATGACCCATGGATGTCCCTCGCTACTCCCACCCCGACCCCATGACCCATGGATGTCCCTCGCTACTCCCACCCCGACCCCATGACCCATGGCTGTCCCCGCTACTCCCACCTCGACCCCATGACCCATGGCTGTCCCCCCGCTACTCCCACCCCGACCCCATGACCCATGGCTGTCCCTCGCCACTCCCACCCCGACCCCATGACCCATGGCTGTCCCCCCGCTACTCCCACCCCGACCCCATGACCCATGGCTGTCCCCCCGCTACTCCCACCCCGACCCCATGACCCATGGCTGTCCCTCGCCACTCCCACCCCGACCCCATGACCCATTGCTGTCCCCGTTACTCCCACCCTGACCCCATGACCCATTGCTGTCCCCGTTACTCCCAGCCTGACCCCATGACCCATGGCTGTCCCCCCGCTACTCCCACCCTGACCCCATGACCCATGGCTGTCCCCGTTACTCCCACCCCGACCCCATGACCCATGGCTGTCCCCCCGCTACTCCCACCTCGACCCCATGACCCATGGCTGTCCCCCCGCTACTCCCACCCCGACCCCATGACCCATGGCTGTCCCTCGCCACTCCCACCCCGACCCCATGACCCATGGCTGTCCCCCCGCTACTCCCACCCCGACCCCATGACCCATGGCTGTCCCCCCGCTACTCCCACCCCGACCCCATGACCCATGGCTGTCCCTCGCCACTCCCACCCCGACCCCATGACCCATTGCTGTCCCCGTTACTCCCACCCTGACCCCATGACCCATGGCCGTCCCCCCGCTACACCCACCGGTCCCCTGACAGAAGCCAGCGGCACAACTGGCAGCAAACTATGGTGATGTTGGACACTTTCCGTATCCCCTCTCTCTCCCTCAGCAACCGCAGCGCCCGATTCTCGATTTTTAAAACCACGAGTGAAACCCGCCTTCGGTAACTCCTCCTGGCAGGATCAGACTATCGCGGAGGCTCCGGAGAATACCAGGTCAGACCCGCTAATGATCTGCCACCGGCCTTTCCGGTCCGCGCGGAGTAGAACACATTGACGCCGCTGCCGAGGACATGGCATTCTGCCGGGCGCCCAGCACGGCCACAATTCTCGCCTCATGCACGATTCTCCGCCCAATCGCGTTTCCCAATTCCGGCGCCAGCCATGGAGGATCCCGCCCCTGATGGTTTCTGCTGATTCCTGGGGTGGGATTTGTTTCTGAGACTATGGCCGACGCCAAAATTGGGCACGGCGATTGGGTGCAGAATCGGCTGCAGGTGCCGGTTTGACACCAAATCGCGAATATCCGTCACCTCGACCCCGGCGGGCTGAGTTCCCGCCGGCGCAGTCCACGCGTGCTGGTTGCTGCTGAGAGAGAGAGAGAGGAGGTAGAACATGGAGAGGGGTGACTGTGGGCTGCTGGGCAGGACACTGGCCGTGCTGGCTGGGGTGGGGGGCTCCCTGCCAGGGCTGGGGGAGAGGGGGGAACAGGCCGAGCAGCCGTGATGCCCCCTACAGGACCGGGGCGGTGCCCAGGCAACGACCGCCATTACCCGGCCATCTTGCTGCGCACCCACTGACCACCCACCTTGGCCCCTGGTTCTGACCTATGTCACCAGCTGTATGGGTGCCCCCACCCCCGCACCCCACCCCCTTACCACACAGACCCCCCGCCCCAACCCTCCCGCCCACCCGGCCGCGTACCCACTGGTGGACTACCCAGGGCAACACCTCCAGGAGCCCCTGGCAAGGGCAGTGCCAGTCAATGGTACCTCTGGCATCAGGGACAGGCACCAGGGCCAGAGGCAGGGCCAGGGGTGAGGCGATGGGAGGGGGTGATGTGGGGGCAGATCCCGCAATGCCAACCGGGGCCACCATGTGTCCAGGTGGATCTGGTTGAGCACGGGGGTGCACGCCAAGCTAACATGTCGGCCTTTCACCCCCGGCAGACAATGGATATTGGAATTAAACCAGTAATGGTGGCCTTCCTGCTGGCCGTCGTGGGCCTGGGGGAGACACTGTGATTGTACGAGCGGGCGCTGCTCGAGAAGGAGGAAGCTGCCGCAGCGGAGCGGGCAGCGGAGGGGCAGGCGGCTGCTGCCCAGGATGTAGAGCTGGCTGTCCAACAGGCCGAGGAGGAGGAGGTGCCAAGGAGGCGCCGCATGAGGCCTCGTGTGTACCGGCAGCGCCTGCCATTCGAACCAGGAATGCCATCGAAGATTGTGCAGAGAGACAGCGCGACGCATCTGCCAGATCATGGCACACCTGGTACCGCAGGGGCTTGGGAGAGGAAACCCGCCCCTGGTGACGGTCGCCCTGAACGTTTACGCCACAGGGTCCTTCCAGGCGGTGAGTGGGGACCTGTCCCGGATCTCACAGACCTTGGCGCACAGGTGCATCTGCGCCGTCACGGAGGCTCTATACGTCCAGGCGGATCAATACATCCATGTCAATGTGGACCGAGCCCACGGGGATGCCCAGGCAGCGGGGTTCACCGTCATCGCTGGGCTGCCCTGGGTCTAAGGGCGATCGACGGGGTGCATGTCGCCCTATAGATACCGGCGTATAACAGGCCGCTCTACACAAACCGAAAGGGGTTCCACTCGATGAACATGCAGCTGAAATGTAACCATCAGCTACGCATCGTATACATCTGTGTCTGATACCTGGGCCGCGTGCACAACATCTTCATCCTGCCACGCTCGGCAATTCCTGACATGTTCGAGACGCCCCCCCACCCCGGTTGAGCAGTTGGCTCCTGGGTGATAGTTGACAGCAACTGAGTTGGCAAAAACAGCAGGTCTGGTCCATGGGATGGAGGATGATGACAACCCGCTCTGCGATGAGCTCTGTTGTTCTGCATCGTATGACAACGCCTGACTCCAGCCCACGGTAGCAGTTCCACCTGGGTGATCCCTGCATGCGAGCTGGCCCTTCCATCACACGGTCCTATCGAATTCCTGGCGTGGCACTGGTGGGAACGGTTAGTGGGGGGCGGGGGGAAGAGGGTGGGGAGCACGGACCACCCACAGCACCTCAAACTCTCCCCCTCCTCTCCCTGCTGCATCTGGTGGGCATCAGGGTGAACAGGGCGGCACCACACCACCCAGGACACCCAGGCAGCAGCCGGGACCAACCAGGCTGTCTCCACTCCTGCTGTAGCATCAGGGGGACCACCTAGGGAACCACCAGGGGCTGGTTTAGCACAGGGCTGCAGAGCTGGCTTTGAAAGCAGACCAAGGCAGGCCAGCAGCACGGTTCAATTCCCGTACCAGCCTCCCCGAACAGGCGCCGGAATGTGGCGACTAGGGGCTTTTCATAGTAACTTCATTTAAAGCCTACTTGTGACAATAAGCAATTTTCACTTCATTAGATGTAGCGTTAGGGCCCGTAGGGCTAAGAAGTCAGGCATTAGTTAAGTTGGCACGGGTGCAGGGCACAGTTAGGTTATAGGGGCTAGGGCACAAATCTATATATCCGTTCACACTAACCTGTTGCCACCGTTACAACCTGCCTTGGTGCTCTGTCTGATGGGTGTGAGGGGTGGGCTGTGTGACATTACGTAAAATGTCTAGTATATAACGGGTTAATGTAATATCATAAGTGACCACTAGATGGAGCTGAGGACTGACCTATAAAAAGGACTGACTCTCAGGCTTCTGGGAGACTTGAGGAGAGTGTAAAGAGTGTAGAAAAGAGCATGAGGCAAGTATTAGTTTTGTGCAGATTGTAGTTTAATAGTTTATTGCTTAGGAGTAAGTGGTCGAGCTGAATATTAAGTAGTGTAATTAATGTTAGCTTTGCTATTGAAGGTAGCCATGATGTGGAGATTCCGGCGCTGGACTGGGGTGAGCACAGTAAGACATCGAAACAAACCTGTTGGACTTTAACCTGGTGTTGTAAGACTTCGTACTTTGTCATTGGACTTAGCGTGTGTGGTCTTTGTGAACATTACGACATCCATCCCGAGCATAAGAAACACAAAGAACACCACAGGCTGGTCTGGGCTGGCCAGGGGGTAATAGGCGCACGTTGGGGTGGTGGGGGGAATGGGCGGACCCTGTGGGTGGTCCAGGCTCGCCACCCCCCCGACCGTCCCTACCACCCCCACCCCAGGGACCTGATGGCACCGTGTGTTGGAATGGCCGGCTCGCATGCAGGGATCACCCAGGTGGACGGTGGAAAGTGCTATCGGGGTAGGAGTCAGACGTTGTCAATAACGTGGAGCACCAGAGCTCATCGCAGAGCGGGTTGTCATCATCATCCATCCCATGGACCAGGCCCGCTGTTATTGCCAACCCTGGGCCGCACAGCATTGTGGGGCAGGTATGTATCATGGAGGGAGTTGCAGGCGGGGGGTGGCTGGGTCGGGAGGGGGAGCGAGGATAGTGAGGGAGTGTGGGGTTTGGATGCGGTGTCCATGCCCCTGGCCTGTCCACCCTCCTAGTCGGTGAACCTGGAGGTGATCAGAGCACGTTGTGCAGCCTCTCGTGCCTGCCTGGACTCCATGTCCTGCCCGCTCTTCCCCGTGAGCCCCTCGCCAGACGAGGCCTGGTGTTCCTCCTCCTCCGACACATCGCCCCTCTGCTGTGCGATGTTGTGGAGGATGCAGCAGGCTGCCACAATGTGGGCGATCCTGTCAGCATCATACTTTAGGGCCCCTCCAGAGCGGTCCAGGCACCTGAACCGCATCTTCAGGAGGCTAATGCACTGCTCAATCACGCACCTGGTCGCTGTGTGGGTGTCGTTGTAATGGGCCTCCGCGTCGGCCTGTGGCCTCCGGATCGGTGGCATCAACTACGGCCACAGTGGATAACCCCTGTCACCTAGGAGTCAACCCTCCCAGCTGGGGGGACGGTCTCGAACATGTCAGGAATTGTTGAGTGTGCCAGGATGAAGGAGTCGTGCACACTGCCCGGATATCGGGCGCAGACGTGTATGATGTGAGGGGGTGGGGCGCCCATACGGTCGGTGTCACCAGAACTAGGGGCCAAGGTGGATGGTTAGTGGGGTGTGCAGCAAGATGGCTGCCTTGCAGGCTGCGATAATGGCGGCCTGTGCCTGGACACTGCCCCAGTCCCGTGTCGGGTCACCACGGCCACTCGGCCTGTTCCCCCGTCACCCTATCCCCACCTCCCCACCAGCCCTGGCAGTGCGCCCAGCCAACCGGGTCAGTGTGTGGCCCAGCAACCCATAGGCACTCTCTCTCCGTCCTGCCTCCTCTCTTTCCTTCATCAGCCATGATGCCGGTTTCACGATTTTTAAAAGCACAAGTGAACCGCGCCGCTGGGAACTCAGCCCATCGAAAGTGGAGAATCGCCGAGGCCCCGGCGTCGGGTCCCTAATGGTAGCACAGTGGTTAGCACTGTTGCTTCACAGCTCCAGGGTCCCAGGTTCGATTCCCCGCTGGGTCACTGTCTGTGGAGTCTGCACATTCTCCCCGTGTCTGCGTGGGTTTCCTCCGGATGCTCCGGTTTCCTCCCACAAGTCCTGAAAGACGTGGGGCTGGATTCTCGGTTTCATTCTGCCGGCGGGATGCTCCGTTATGCCGGCTGGTCAATGGGGTTTCCCATTGTGGGCCAGCCCCGGGCTGCCGGCAAAATGGAGCATCCCACCGGCATGGAATCCAGCCGGTGCTTGTTAGGTGAATTGGACATTCTGAATTCTCCCTCTGTGTACCCAAACAGGCACCGGAACGTGGCGACTAGGGGCTTTTCACAGTGACTTCATTGCAGTGTTAATGTAAGCCTACTTGTGACAATAAAGATTATTAATTAATGATATGCAAACGGTGGTTACCGTACGAGCGTTCCGGTACGCATTGACGCCCCTGTCGAGGTGATGGAGAATTGCGATTTGGCGTCAAATCAGTGCCCGCCGCAATTTTGATGTTGGAACTTATTCTCTGCCCAATTGCATTTCCCAATTCCGGCATCGACCATCGAAAAATCCCGCCTCTGGGCCGGGCTTCTCCAGGCCCGCGGCAGTCGGAGAATCGCCGGGGGGGGGGGTGTCGCGAGAATCCCGCCACGCTGCTCCGAAACCGGGCCGCCGATTCTCCGGAGAATCGCCGGCAATCACGCCCACGCAGTCGCCACATCGCAGGCCGGGGGCCTTTGAAGGCGGCCTGTTGCTAACTTTTGGTTGGTTCAATTGGCTCTGTTCTATAACCTTTGGTCTCGAGTCGCCAGGTATCTTTATGATACCGCCACGAGGTTCAAGTTCAAGTAATGATCAATAACTCAATACACTAATTAGTAAGATTCAAATCAAAGCACATTTATTATACACAGTAAATCACTACTCATGCATAAATTCTACATCTAAGCTACTTCTACAACTAACAGGCCTATACTTAGCTTCGGACTGGCCCACCAGGTCAGGGAAACAAATGGCCTTTCGTTCAGGTCCTGAGTCTGCGGGATTCGAAGTTGGTACGGATTGGTAGCTAGGAGCGCCTATCTCATAGCGAGCGTTGACTTAAGACTTACTGGCGTTTGGCGGCAGCTGAACCGGTCACTGTCAAGGGTTGGTTCGCGTTGCTGAGTGACCCGGTCAAGAAGAACGATTCAAACTTGGGGGCTTTACTTTATAGTCCCCATGGGCTTCCCGCCTTTCGATGCAGACCCTGTACCTGGTTCCAAGTGATTGGACTTCGTTCCAATCGCTTGGTTCGATTTCTCCAATACTGGAGCGGTTTCCTGATCGATGGGCGGTCTTGAGGTGTGCGTTAACCTCTTTTGTGTTGGCTCCTGCTGGCGCCGGGGAGTCTGGCTTGGCTTTGTTTATCCCAAATGTTTCGATTGTACCTGGGGATCGCTCATTAGTATGTAGATGGCTGCTACATTATTATGCAGATGGCTGCTTGTGTCGATGCTGTCTGGGCTTTTGCAGAGTTTAATGCACAGTAAACTTGCACCTGCTGGTTTCTGCCTGTGTTGGCTGAATTTCCCTGCAGCCTTTGCAGTTCTCCATTTTACGTTGGGGGTTGGCCAACCCAGGTGGCTACACACCCTCCTTGTGATCCTAACGCGAAGCGTGAAGGATCACATAACTGTGTTGTTTTTCATTCCCTGACCCGGTGAGCACTCTTCTATGGCCTCTACACTGACCATAACTATGCAAAAAATTTTAACTTACAATTCTGAGGGGCGCTATGTCAAACAGGGACATGCATTACAAAACAAGAAAATCGGAACCTCTAACTATCCTTAATAAACTATACTCACTCAAACATTTCATCACACTAACTTCCTAAACCATACAAACAAAATCATAGCAGTTTTATACACATTTTCCTGGCTTGGCAGTCAAGCTCAGGATTGTACAATTGCTCATGAACATTTCTTTATTTACAACAAAACGCAAACGAATGCTCTTTATTGTAGATTGCGGGGGTCGTGGGTCTGGTCGTATCCAAAAATAGGGGATCTTATTCTATATACCGGGGTGCGAGCGCGGTAGGCTCTCCTTCCCCATTTCCTCAGACGAATAGTCTGCACGATGCAGCAGAGTATCGCCAATACCAATAAGGATTCTATCACGTAGGACAGGGAGCACCAGGTTATAAACCTGTCACACCAAGATGGTGTGGTGTCGCTTGTGACTGGGCTCTGGGTACTGTGGGGAAGTGAATCATTAACGGCTGGGGGAGGTGAGGTCAGGGGGTTCGCGTTCGCGCGCAACACAATGTCCATTATAACGATGAGCCACGCGGAGGATGTCCTCATGGTTCTTCTTTCTCTTCTCTTCTCTTCTCTTCTCCGGTCCTGGAACTTCTGGAGTTCTGTGGGATCAAGCATAGTGTCTGTGACTATCTTGGTTTAACATCTCGTACGATAGCCTGTCTGTCCTTTAGTGCCAATTACTCCCTTTATAATTGGTGACTATGTGTGACTCCCTCATTTTTTTTTTCAAAAACCGAATTTCAGGACAAGACACACTTTCAAATAATGAACCAGTGCGAGCCGTCTCGCAGGCTATGCGGTTTACCATCCAAATGTTTGAGGATGTAAATAGCTGAGGGTTGGCAACCTAAGGGTTACCTGAAAACAAACCAAAACTTTTTGAACCAAACTTTCCGAAATGAGGTGCGTATGGGCCGCGACGGGTACAATTTGGATGGAGTCCCCGGGTAGGACGGCGACCAATGCCGTGTGTGCCCTACCCGAGCGTAGCTGACCAGAGGGGGGTTCCCAGGCAGGGCGGGTCCCAATGCCGTTTCGCCACTGCCTGAGCAACCGACAAGAACGGGCAAGAAATGTAGTCATCGTGGGGGGGCTGCCGTATTGGATCTTCCTTTGAACCAGAAGGGCAGTAACGAACGGGGGTCTGTGTTTCCGTCGACAGATGAGTTCCTCTGGGAACTGGCGTCTGGGACCTTAACAAGTCTCTGCGGACAAGTTCTCAGAGGTTTCGGCCGAAAAGGCGTGGGGCCGTGGAAAAGAAAAATTCCGGTCTAACATACAACATTTTACAAAAAACATAAAACATGCTGCAATTTCCATCAGAAAGGACACGTTTTCTCCCAAGCGGTTCCTTTTTAAAACATCATCTGGACACCTCAGTTATCGGTTGCGAACAGGGTCGCAAAGGGGTTCGCGTTTTGGGAGTCAGACTCAAAGTCATCATCCTCTCCCGGATGCCAAACTCTCGAATGTATCAGGGCTGATAGGGCTGCATGGTGTGATCTGGGATCGCTCTCGTCATTCCGGACGAGTCTGTATGAATGATCTCTGTGCCAATAGGTGGTGTCTCGTTCTGTGGGGACGGAATCGGGGTCGTCATTGTAGGTCGGTGGTCGGTGGTGGGGTTTGTTGGGGAAAGTGATCGTGAAGGGATCACTCGAATCGTGGTCAGATTCGGTGGGTGTGGGTCCTGTTGCATGGGGATAGTAGGGAGGCGTGCTGTGGCTATTGTCTGAGTCACAGTCGCTGTTGTTGCTGCTGCTGTCTGTGGGCGTTCCGGGGCGGAGTGTATATTTCGGGGGTGGAGTCGAGGTTGAGTCCGTGTCTGGGCTGGACATGTTGGGGGATGGTAGGGTTACGTTGACTGTGGGCGGGGCGTGGTATGCTGCGTCGAGCATGACATGGTGTGCGTGGTTAGACTGTGTTCCATATGCCTTCAGCTGGTCGATATGGAACCACGCAGTCTTTCCATTGAGGTACTTTACTTTGTAGACGGAAGGGCTTACTTTGCCCGCAATGGAGTACGGACCCGAGTACTTTGGTGACAGGAATGTGCTGGGGTTGTATACGGAGAGCATGACTTGCTGTCCTACACTGAACTCAGTCGCATGCACTGTCTTATCGAAACAGGCCTTGCTCTGTTTCTTTCTTGTGCCCAATTTCACTGCGGCTGCTAGCTGAGCCGTTTTAACGTTTTCCACTAATTGTTCGACTGCTTTCTCGTGTGTGAGGGCTGTCACTTCGGGGCTGGTCAAATGAAATGAAATGAAAATCGCTTATTGTCACAAGTAGGCTTCAATGAAGTTACTGTGAAAAGCCCCTAGTCGCCACATTCCGGCGCCTGTTCGGGGATGCTGGTACGGGAATTGAACCGTGCTGCTGGCCTGCCTTGGTCTGCTTTAAAAGCCAGCGATTTAGCCCAGTGTGCTAATCTAATCCTAATAAAAATTCTGGGCCGTTCATGGGGCGTCCAGTCATGAGAGTGTGTGGGGTATAACCTGTGGATGTGGAAAGCGTATTTCGCAGAAACATCAGCGCAAAAGGGAGGACTGAGTCCCAAGTGGTGTTGTTCTGCTGGACCATTGTTCTGAGGGTGGATTTTAGGGTCTGATTCATGCGCTCCACGATACCACTCGACTGGGGGTGGTATGCAATGTGGAATTTTTGGGTAATGCCAAATATCATGAGGACGTTCTGCATGACACGTCCCGTAAAATGGGAGCCTTGGTCGGATTCAATGCTACGGGGGAGTCCCCATCTCGTAAAGATGTGGAGGGTTAAAATCTTGGCTGTGGTCTTTGCCGTGTTCGTTCTGGATGGGAATGCTTCCACCCATTTTGTAAACGTGTCTATCACCACAAGTACATATTTATAACCATTCCTGCAAGGGGGCAAGGGTCCTATAAAATCAATCTGGAGGTTAGCCCAGGGGCCATTAACGGGTCAGGTGTGACTAAGCTGAGCCTTTTTTGCGTACCTGTCCGTGTTGTTCTGGGCACAGATAAGGCAATTCTCAATGGAGTGATTTACATCGTCCTTTAAACTCGGCCACCAGCAGAGCTGCCTGAGGTGGGCTGTAGTGGGATCAATTCCCTGATGTCCATGACTGTCATGGAATAAACAAATCAGTTGATTCCTGTCCTGTTCAGGAACCACATAAAGGGTGTCTTTTAACACCACACCGTCATGTGTGGTCAGAGCATTTTTAAACCTATCATAGGGGGCTGGATAGTTTCCTTTCAAAATCTCCCTGAGATTGCTGTCCTGCTTCTGGGCCTGCACTAGATCCTCGATCTTAGTCTGCGAGACCTAAACTGCATTCACTGGTGCGCTTTCGGGGGGTGTCCAAAAATATCCGTGCCTGGAACCTGCTTTAGCCAGTGCGTCGGCCTTTACAGTTTCAGGGGGGGAGGAACGATGGTGACTTCGAACTTTGACTATTCCAAAAGTCCTGTTCTGTGCTCGCTCTAAAATGTGACGGAGCAATGGGGCTGAAGGGAGGGGTTTTCCATCTGCGGAAACAAATCCTCTTGCTTTCCACAGGGGTAGGAAATCCTTAAGGCTGTTGCAGACATAGAGGCTGTCCAAATATATGTCTGCTGGACTGGGGAAGGAATCTGGGTGTTCCACTATGTATGCGATGGCCGCAAGTTCTGCTGCCTGCGCGCCTAAGTGTCCTGGAAGTTTTATTGCTATTTCTTCTAGGGTGCGTCCCTGCGCGTCCTCGACGTAAATACCGCATCCTGTTATGCGCTTCCCTTCTAATATTGTGGAAGATCCATCCACATATATCCGTTCGCATGTGTCTGTGTGCTTGGGGCTCTGGGTTGAACTACCTATCTTTCTGGGGGGTGTTTTAGCAATAAAGGGGCCTGTGTTGTGGTGTGGAGAGATAATTTCACATTCATGGGGGTACTGTAGGTTATCGGTTAAAAAAGTGTGGGTCGTTGTCCTTTTAACAGTGATGTCCCGTCCCTGCAAAAGAAGGGTCCATCTAGCTGCTCTTATCTGACTAACTGTACCGTCCTTGAGTCGTCCGTCCAGTAAAAGTTGGGTGGGGTGGTGTTCGTGAGGGTTGTGATGGGGTTCAGTCCGGTAATGTAAGAAAAATACTGTACTGCCCAAAAATCAAGCAGTGTCTTTCCAGATGCTCGGAAATCCTATCCTTCAGTACCCTTTCCATGACTTTGCCTACCACCGAAGTAAGACTAACTGGCCTGTAATTCCTATCCCTATTCCTTTTTTGAACAGGGGCACAACATTCGCCACTCTCCAATCCCCTTGTACCACCCCTGTTGACAGTGAGGACGAAAAGATCATTGCCAACGGCTCTGCAATTTCATCTCGTGCTTCCCATAGAATCCTTGGATATATCCCGTCAGGCCCCGGGGGACTTGTCTATCCTCAAGTTTTTCAAAATGCCCAACACATCTTCCTTCCTAACAAGTATTTCCTCGAGCTTACCAATCTGTTTCACACTGTGCTCTCCAACAATATCGCCCCTCTCATTTGTAAATACAGAAGAAAAGTGGGAACAAAGTGGGAAAAATGGGAGCACACATATTTATACTCCGTCTACTGGGCGGAGCCAGCAGGCAGGTATCTACCCCTGTACCTGTAATACAGGGACCTTACCGTAAAGCACCTATATCAACATCCTATATATACAATATATACATCAGTGGTGACTGCCACATTCACCCCCTATTAAAAGAAATGAGTCCAGCGGGGGTGGTGGGGAACTATATACAGAGAGTTGTGATTTAAAAGTACAGATAATATTACAAATTCAGGCGGTCCGGTGCCTTGATCAGTCGTTGGGAACGTCGCAGTGCTGGTGGCGACTCCGGCGGCGGCTTGGTCTTCGGTGACTCCGGGAGCGTGTCAAAATCCTCTTCATCCCTGTGTGTGAGCAAGGGGAAGATGGATTGTCCCGGAGCGGGGGGGCTGCGGTGGGGTGTGCCAGAGGGGGCGGGGGGGGGATGTGGAACCAGCTGGTAGTCTTGGCGGCCATCGGGGTACGCTACGTAGGCGTACTGCGGGTTAGCGTGAAGTAGCTGTACCCTCTCAACCAACGGGTCCACCTTGTGGAGTCGAACGTGTCTACGGAGGAGAATGGGTCCTGAAGCTGCCAGCCATGTCGGGAGCGAAACCCCGGAGGTGGACTTCCAAGGGAAGGCAAAGAGACGTTCATGGGGGGTTTCATTAATCGCGGTGTACAGAAGCGACCGAATGGAGTGAAGTCCATCGGGGAGGACCTCCTGCCAGCGGGAGGCTGGAGATATCTGGACCGTAGGGCCAGCTGGACGGCCCTCCAGACCGTCCCATTCTCCCTCTCCACCTGCCTGTTTCCCCTGGGGTTGTAGCTGGTCGTCCTGCTCGAGGCAATGCCCCTGTTTAGCAGGTACTGGCGCAGCTCATCACTCATGAATGAGGATCCCTGTTCCCTGTGGACGTAGGCGGGGAAGCCAAACAGAGCGAAGATGGTGTTGAGGGCTTTGATGATGGTGGCAGACGTCATGTCGGGGCATGGGATGGCGAAGGGGAATCTGGAATAGTCATCGACCACACTGAGGAAGTACGTGTTGCGGTCGGTGGAGGGGAGGGGCCCTTTGAAGTCCACGCTGAGGCATTCAAAGGGGCGGGAGGACTTCACCAGGCACGCACGGTCTGGCCGATAGAAGTGCGGTTTACACTCCGCGCAGACCTGGCAGTCTCTGGCGATCGCATTGACTTCCTCGACGGAGTAGGGCAGGTTGCGGGCCTTGAAGAAATGGTAAAAATGTGTGACCCCCTGGGTGACAGAGGTTGTCGTGCAGGGTCCAGAGTCAATCCACTTGTGCGCTGGCACATGTACCTCGGGATAGGGCATCAGGGGGCTCATTGAGCTTACCGGGGTGATACAAAATCTTGTAATTGTAGGTGGAGAGCTCGATCCTCCACCTCAAGATTTTATCATTTTTGATCTTGCCCCGCTGTGTGTTATTCAACATGAAGGCAACCGACCGTTGGTCAGTGAGGAGAGTGAATCTCCTGCCGGCCAGGTAATGCCTCCAATGCCGCACAGCTTCAACGATGGCTTGGGCCTCTTTTTCGACAGAGGAGTGCCGAATTTCGGAGGCATGGAGGGTACGGGAAAAGAATGCCACGGGCCTGCCTGCCTGGTTGAGGGTGGCGGCCAGAGCGACGTCTGATGCATCGCTCTCAACTTGGAAGGGGAGCGTCTCGTCAACCGCGTGCATCGCGGCCTTGGCGATGTCGGCCTTGATACGGTTGAAGGCCTGGTGAGCCTCGGCCGTCAGAGGAGAAACAGTGGATTGAATGAGTGGGCGGGCCTTGTCCGCATAGTTTGGGACCCACTGGGCGTAATACGAAAAGAACCCCAGACAACGTTTGAGGGCCTTGGGGCAGTGGGGGAGGGGGAGTTCCATGAGGGGGCGCATGCGATTGGGGTCGGGCCCCAGAACTCCGTTCTGGACCACATAGCCGAGGATGGCTAAGCGGTTTGTGATGAACACGCACTTCCCCTTGTTACACGTGAGGTTGAGGAGAGTGGTGGTGTGCAGAAATTTGGCAAGGTTGGCGTCATGGTCATACTGATCGTGGCTGCAGATGGTGACATTGTCTAGTTACGGGAAAGTGGTCCGCAGCCCGTACCGGTCAACCATTCGGTCCATCTCCCGTTGGAAGATCGAGACCCCGTTGGTGACGCCGAAGGGAACCCTAAGAAAGTGGTAATGGCAGCCATCTGCCTCGAAGGCAGTGTATGGGCGGTCCGCCTTGCGGATGGGGAGCTGGTGGTAGGCAGATTTCAGGTCTACTGTCAAGAAGACCCGGTACTGTGCAATCTGATTGACCATATCAGATATACATGGGAGGGGGTACGCGTCGAGCTGCGTGTACCGATTGATGGTCTGACTGTAGTCAACGACCATCCTGTTTTTCTCCCCAGTTTTGACCACTACCACTTTGGCTCTCCAGGGGCTGTTGCTGGCCTCGATGATGCCTTCCCGAAGCAGCCGCTGGACCTCAGATCTGATGAAGGTCCTGTCCTGGGCACTGTACCATCTGCTCCTGGTGGCGACGGGTTTGCAATCCGGGATGAGGTTTGCAAAAAGGGAAGGTGGGTCGACCTTAAGGGTTGCGAGGCCGCACACAGTAAGGGGTGGTAGGGGCCCGCCGAATTTCAGGGTTAGGCTCTGGAGGTTGCACTGGAAGTCCAGGTCGAGTAGCAAGGCAGTGCAGAGGTTGGGGAGGATGTAGAGATGGAAGCCGCTGAACTCCGCGCCCTGGACAGTGAGGGTGGCGATGCAGTACCCCCGAATCGCCATGGAGTGGGACCTGGAGGCCAGGGAAATTCTTTGATTCGCGGGGTGTACCGCGAGGGAGCAGCGCATTTCCGTATCGGGGTGAATGAAGCTCTCAGTGCTCCCGGAGTCTAGCAGGCAGGAGATCTCGTGCCCGTTGACCTTCACACAACTGGGCGGTTGTGTGGTTGAGACTGGTCAATCGTGACCGAGGCGAGACGCGGCTGGTCGTTGGCGGTCGCAGGCGATGAGCGGCCGGATGAGGTGCCCGATGGGCATGGGTCCTGAGTCGGGTAAGATGGCGGCGCCCACGGGCCGCACGTGTCGTGGGGAAAGCAAGATGCCGGCGCCTGTTGGTCCTGGGAGGAACAAGATGGCGGCGCCCATGGGCCGCACGTGTTGCGAGTCGAGCAAGATGGTGGCGTCCCCGGCCGCACGTGGTCCTAGGAGGGGAAGATGGCGGCGTTCACTGGCTGCACGTGGGGGGCGCCGGGTCAATAGCGGCGATTGAGCGGGCCTGGCACACTGCAGCGAAATGTCCCTTCTTGCCACAGGCCTTGCAGAGGGCGCTCCGCGCCGGGCAGCGCTGTCGGGGGTGTTTTGACTGCCCACGGAAGTAGCATTTGGGCCCCCCGGGGTTGGTTGGCTGCCGGGCGGCACAGGCTTGTGATTGGCTGGGGGCGGTCGCTGATGGTGTCCACGATGGGGCGGCCGTCTGCAGAGTCCACGATGCACAGGGGGAGTGGGCCGCGCGGTCGGGGGCATAGGTCTGAATATTGCGTGATGCGACCGTAAGTGAAAGCGCTAGTTTTTTGGTTGCCTCTAAGAGGCGCTGGCGGATGTAGTCAGACCCTATGCCCGTAAAAAATGCGTCTCTCATTAGCAAATTTGAGTGTTCCGTGGCCGAAACGGCCTGACAGTCACAGTCTCTAACTAGGGGGAGCAGAGCGCGCCAGAAATCGGGAAGTTGACGACGCGTGGAGAGGAGATGCCTGGCGTAGAGTGTGTTAGTCCGCTGAGCGTAGTTTTCCTTCAGTAGCGCCATGGCCTCTGTGTAGGTCGGCGCGTCCTGGACAAGTGGAAAGACGTTGGAGCTCAGCCGCGTGTAAAGTACCTGAATCTTCTGAGCTTCCGGAATTTCGTCTGCCGCAGACCCGATGTACGCTTCAAAACTGGCTAGCCAATGTTCAAAGTCCTTTTTGACGTTGTCTGCTTGTGGATGCAGCTGCAGGCGATCCGGCTTGATGCGGAGGTCCATCTTCTGAAAAACTCAGTGTAATAAATTGATGCACTATCAATTACACAAAGATGAGAGTAGGATGTAATCGAGGCTTTATTACACTGAGATGTGTGGCCTTCTACAGCAGCTGACGAAATGGCTGCTGTACTGGGAGCACACATATTAATACTCCGCCTACTGGGTGGAGCCAGCAGGCAGGGATCTACCCCTGTACCTGTAATACAGGGGCCTTACCATAAAGCACCTATATCAACATCCTATATATACAATATATACATCAGTGGTGACTACCACACCGCGTGCCATTACGGTGGCCATTTTGTTGCCAACCCACCAGAGCACCTGGGTGAACGCAGGGTTAACGGCAGGATGAGTAGGTGCCCCACCTCCCCCCCCCCATTCAACCAGCGGCACGACCGGGGGAGACCCAGGGACACACCAACGACAGCCCCCAGTGAGGGCAGTGCCATCAAACGGTGGCCCTGCCAGCAGGGACGGCCACCAGGAGCACGGATGGGGCAGGGGTGGGTGACATGCGTGGCTGGGGCGCTCGGTGCCAACTGGGGCAACCATGTAGCCCATGCCAACTGGCTATGCACGGGTGTCTGCGCCATGGTAACATGTCCTCCCCTAACCCCCTGATCATTATGTTTGGGAACCAACCAGCGATACTTGCCGCCGTGGCAGGGGTCTCTGCCCTCCATGCAGCCCTGTGGCAGTGTCAGCACAGGGGGCTCAGAGAGGAGGCGGATGCTGCGGCAGGTGAGCGGGATGGAGAGGGGCAGGTGGCAGCTGCTCAGGCTGGAGGGCCGACATGCCGTGCAGGAGGAGGAACGGTACGAGGGGGAGGAGGAGGAGGAGAGGTGGTGGTGCCAGGGAGGTGCCGGATGAGGCCGCGCGTGTACCAGCGCCACATGTCCTTCGAGCAACTCCCGGACCGGGCATGCAGGAGGAGACTGCGGATGAGCATGAAGACAGTGGGACACATCTGCCACATGATGGCACACCTGCACCGCGTGGGACTGGGGGAAGACACCCGCTACCGGTGGCCGTCAAGGTGACGGTGGCGTTGAACCTCTACGCCACGGGGCCATTCCTGTCGCCGAGTGGGGACCCGTCCGAGATCTCCCAGGCATCGGCGCACAGGTGCACCCGTGCTGTCACAGCCGGCCTGTCTGCCCTGGAGGATTGGTACATCCAGTTCCCTGTGGACCGCGCCCACCAGGATGCCCGGGCAGTGGGGTTCGCTGCCGTTGCGGGATGCCCCGGGTCCAGGGGGTCATTGATGGGTTGCATGTCGCCCTGCGGCCACCGGCGGATGAGAGGCTGATGTTCACGAACAGGAAGGGGGACCACTCCTTGAACGTTCAGATGGTCAGGTGACCACCAGATGAGGATCCTGCACGTCTGCGCCCGGTACCCCGGCAGTGTGCATGACTCGTTTATCTTGGCACAATCATTCATCCCTGGCATGTTCGAGGGATGCCCCCCGCCCCCCCCGCCCCCTGCCCCCCCGCCCCCTGCCCCCCCGCCCTCCCGTGCCGCCCCCGCCCCCCGCCCCCCCTGTGCCCCCCCGTGCCCCCCCCGCCCCCTCCGCCCCCCCGCCCCCCCCCGCACCCTGCCCCTGCACTCTGCCCCCCCCCCACACCCTGCCCCCGCACTCTGCCCCCCCCGCGCACCCCCCCACCACCAGCTGCGGTCGTGGCCGATCATAGGATCATAGAATTTACAGTGCAGAAGAAGGCCATTCGGCCCATCGAGTTCTGCACCGGCACTTTGAAAGAGCACCCCTAACCAAGCCCACACCTCCACCCTATCCCCACAACTCAGCAACCCCACCCAACACTAAGGCAATTTTGGACACTAAGGACAATTTATCGTGGCCAATCCACCTAACCTGCACATCTTTGGACTGTGGGAGGAAACCAGAGCACCCGAAGGAAACCCACGCACACACGTGGAGAACGTGCAGACACCGCACAGACAGTGACCCAAGCCGGGAATTGAACTTGGGACCCTGGAGCTGTGAAGCAACTGTGCTAACCACCGTGCTACAATGCAGCCCACGCGATGACGCCTATACGGAGGCCACAGAGCGACACAGATACCCACTAGAATGATGCCCATTGAGCGGCCAGGGGTGTGGTGGAAAGGTACTTTGGAGCGCTGAAGATGCGCTTCAGGTGCCAGGCCCGCTCTGGAGGGCCCCTCTGGTATGAGGACAGGAGGGTCGGCCGCATCGTTGTGGTCTGCTGCGCCCTCCACAATATAGCCCAGCAGAGGGGGGATGTGCTGGAGGAGGATGAGGGGCAAAGGCAGGCCTCGTCAGATGAGGAGGATGAGGGGGAGAGGGACAATGGGCGGGACATGGGGGCAGGGCATGCACGGGCGGCTGCGCTATGCCACCGGCAAGGGCAGTGAGCACGGGACACTTTGGTCGACGCACGTTTCACCAACTAGGTGGGGGGGGGGGGCAGTTGCTGGGCAGGGGCACGGGCATCACAAAAACACATCCCCACACCACCGAACACCCTCACCCACCTCACCACCAAACACACTCACCCCCCCTCCACCACAGAACGCCCTCACCTCCCACACCACCAAACACATTCACCCCCCTTCACCACCGAACAGACTCACCTCCCACACCACCGAACACACTCACCTCCCCCACCACCGAACACACTCACCTCCCACACCACCGAACACACTCACCTCCCTCACCACCGAACACACTCACCTCCCTCACCGCCGAACACACTCACCTCCCCCACCACCGAACACACAAACCTCCCCCACCACCGAACACCCTCACCTCCCAAACCACCGAACACACTCACCTCCCACACCACCGAACACCCTCACCTCCCCCACCACCGAACACCCTCACCTCCCCCACCACCGAACACACTCACCTCCCTCACCACCGAACACACTCACCTCCCCCACCACCGAACACACTCACCTCCCCCACCACCGAACACCCTCACCCCCCTTCACCACCGAACACACTCACCTCCCCCACCACCGAACACACTCACCTCCCCCACCACCGAACAAACTCACCTCCCCCACCACCGAACACACTCACCTCCCCCACCACCGAACACACTCAACTCCCACACCACCGAACACACTCACCTCCCCCACCACCGAACACACTCACCACCCCCACCACCGAACACACTCACCCCCCTTCACCACCGAACTCACTCACCTCCCCCACCACCGAACACACTCACCTCCCCCACCACCGAACACACTCACCTCCCTCACCACCGAACACACTCACCTCCCCCACCACCGAACACCCTCACCTCCCACACCACCGAACACACTCACCACCCACACCACCGAACACCCTCACCTCCCCCACCACCGAACACCCTCACCTCCCCCACCACCGAACACACTCACCTCCCTCACCACCGAACACACTCACCTCCCCCACCACCGAACACACTCACCTCCCCCACCACCGAACACCCTCACCCCCCTTCACCACCGAACACACTCACCTCCCCCACCACCGAACACACTCACCTCCCACACCACCGAACACCCTCACCTCACCCACCACCGAACACACTCACCCCCTTTCACCACCGAACACACTCACCTGCCCCACCACCGAACACACTCACCTCCCACACCACCGAACACACTCACCACCGTACACACTCACCTCCCCCACCACCGAACACCCTCACCTCCCACACCACCGAACACACTCACCTCCCACACCTCCGAACACCCTCACCTCCCCCACCACCGAACACCCTCACCTCCCCCACCAACGAACACACTCACCTCCCTCACCACCGAACACACTCACCTCCCCCACCACCGAACACACTCACCTCCCCCACCACCGAACACCCTCACCCCCCTTCACCACCGAACACACTCACCTCACCCACCACCGAACACACTCACCTCCCTCACCACCGAACACACTCATCTCCCACACCACCGAACACACTCACCTCCACCACCACCGAACACCCTCACCTCCCCCACCACCGAACACCCTCATCTCCCACACCACCGAACACACTCATCTCCCACACCACCGAACACACTCACCTCCACCACCACCGAACACCCTCACCTCCCCCACCACCGAACACCCTCATCTCCCACACCACCGAACACACTCACCTCCCCCAACACCGAACACACTCACCTCCCACACCACCGAGCACCCTCACCACCCCCACCACCGAACACCCTCACCTCCCACACCACCGAACACCCTCACCTCCCCCCACCACCGAACACACTCACCTCCCCCACCACCGAACACACTCACCTCCCTCACCACCAAACACCCTCACCTCCCCCACCACCGAACACCCTCACCTCCCACACCACCGAACACATTCACCTCCCCCACCACCGAACACACTCACCTCCCCCACCACCGAACACCCTCACCTCCCCCACCACCGAACACCCTCACCTCCCCCACCACCGAACACCCTCACCTCCCCCACCAACGAACACCCTCACCTCCCGCACCAACGAACACCCTCACCCCCCCCACCAACGAACACCCTCACCTCCCCCACCACCGAACACCCTCACCTCCCCCACCACCGAACACCCTCACCTCCCCCACCAACGAACACCCTCACCTCCCGCACCAACGAACACCCTCACCCCCCCCACCAACGAACACCCTCACCTCCCCCACCAACGAACACCCTCACCTCCCCCACCACCGAACACCCTCACCTCCCCCACCACCGAACACACTCACCTCCCCCACCACCGAACACCCTCACCCCCCTTCACCACCGAACACACTCACCTCCCCCACCACCGAACACACTCACCTCCCACACCACCGAACACCCTCACCTCACCCACCACCGAAAACACTCACCCCCTTTCACCACCGAACACACTCACCTGCCCCACCACCGAACACACTCACCTCCCACACCACCGAACACACTCACCACCGTACACACTCACCTCCCCCACCACCGAACACCCTCACCTCTCACACCACCGAACACACTCACCTCCCACACCACCGAACACCCTCACCTCCCCCACCACCGAACACCCTCACCTCCCCCACCACCGAACACACTCACCTCCCTCACCACCGAACACACTCACCTCCCCCACCACCGAACACACTCACCACCCCCACCACCGAACACACTCACCTCCCTCACCACCGAACACACTCACCTCCCCCACCACCGAACACACACACCTCCCCCACCACCGAACACCCTCACCCCCCTTCACCACCGAACACACTCACCTCCCCCACCACCGAACACACTCACCTCCCTCACCACCGAACACACTCATCTCCCACACCACCGAACACACTCACCTCCACCACCACCGAACACCCTCACCTCCCCCACCACCGAACACCCTCATCTCCCACACCACCGAACACACTCACCTCCCCCACCACCGAACACACTCACCTCCCCCACCACCGAACACACTCACCTCCCACACCACCGAACACACACACCTCCCCCACCACCGAACACACTCACCTCCCACACCACCGAGCACCCTCACCACCCCCGCCACCGAACACCCTCACCTCCCACACCACCGAACACCCTCACCTCCCCCACCACCGAACACACTCACCTCCCCCACCACCGAACACACTCACCTCCCTCACCACCAAACACCCTCACCTCCCCCACCACCGAACACCCTCACCTCCCACACCACCGAACACATTCACCTCCCCCACCACCGAACACACTCACCTCCCCCACCACCGAACACCCTCACCTCCCCCACCACCGAACACACTCACCTCCCCCACCACCGAACACACTCACCACCCTCACCACCGAACACACTCACCCCCCTTCACCACCGAACTCACTCAGCTCCCCCACCACCGAACACACTCACCTCCCACACCACCGAACACACTCACCTCCCTCACCACCGAACACACTCACCTCCCCCACCACCGAACACCCTCACCTCCCACAGCACCGAACACACTCACCTCCCACACCACCGAACACCCTCACCTCCCCCACCACCGAACACCCTCACCTCCCCCACCACCGAACACACTCACCTCCCTCACCACCGAACACACTCACCTCCCCCACCACCGAACACACTCTCCTCCCCCACCACCGAACACCCTCACCCCCCTTCACCACCGAACACACTCACCTCCCCCACCACCGAACACACTCACCTCCCACACCACCGAACACCCTCACCTCACCCACCACCGAACACACTCACCCCCTTTCACCACCGAACACACTCACCTGCCCCACCACCGAACACACTCACCTCCCACACCACCGAACACACTCACCACCGTACACACTCACCTCCCCCACCACCGAACACCCTGACCTCCCACACCACCGAACACACTCACCTCCCACACCACCGAACACCCTCACCTCCCCCACCACCGAACACACTCACCTCCCCCACCACCGAACACACTCACCTCCCCCACCACCGAACACCCTCACCCCCCTTCACCACCGAACACACTCACCTCCCCCACCACCGAACACACTCACCTCCCTCACCACCGAACACACTCATCTCCCACACCACCGAACACACTCACCTCCACCACCACCGAACACCCTCACCTCCCCCACCACCGAACACCCTCATCTCCCACACCACCGAACACACTCACCTCCCCCACCACCGAACAGACTCACCTCCCCAACCGCCAAACACACTCACCTCCCACACCACCGAACACACACACCTCCCCCACCACCGAACACACTCACCTCCCACACCACCGAGCACCCTCACCACCCCCACCACCGAACACCCTCACCTCCCACACCACCGAACACCCTCACCTCCCCCCACCACCGAACACACTCACCTCCCCCACCAACGAACACACTCACCTCCCTCACCACCAAACACCCTCACCTCCCCCACCACCGAACACCCTCACCTCCCACACCACCGTACACATTCACCTCCCCCACCACCGAACACACTCACCTCCCCCACCACCGAAAACCCTCACCTCCCCCACCACCGAACACCCTCACCTCCCCCACCAACGAACACCCTCACCTCCCCCACCAACGAACACCCTAACCCCCCCCACCAACGAACACCCTCACCTCCCCCACCACCGAACACCCTCACCCCCCCCACCAACGAACACCCTCACCTCCCCCACCACCGAACACCCTCACCTCCCCTACCACCGAACACACTCACCTCCCCCACCACCGAACACCCTCACCCCCCTTCACCACCGAACACACTCACCTCCCCCACCACCTAACACACTCACCTCCCACACCACCGAACACCCTCACCTCACCCACCACCGAACACACTCACCCCCTTTCACCACCGAACACACTCACCTGCCCCACCACCGAACACACTCACCTCCCACACCACCGAACACACTCACCACCGTACACACTCACCTCCCCCACCACCGAACACCCTCACCTCCCACACCACCGAACACACTCACCTCCCACACCACCGAACACCCTCACCTCCCCCACCACCGAACACCCTCACCTCCCCCACCACCGAACACACTCACCTCCCTCACCACCGAACACACTCACCTCCCCCACCACCGAACACACTCACCTCCCCCACCACCGAACACCCTCACCCCCCTTCACCACCGAACACACTCACCTCCCCCACCACCGAACACACTCACCTCCCTTAACCACCGAACACACTCATCTCCCACACCACCGAACACACTCACCTCCACCACCACCGAACACCCTCACCTCCCCCACCACCGAACATCCTCATCTCCCACACCACCGAACACACTCACCTCCCCCACCACCGAACACACTCACCTCCCCCACCACCGAACACACTCACCTCCCACACCACCGAACACACACACCTCCCCCACCACCGAACACACTCACCTCCCACACCACCGAGCACCCTCACCACCCCCACCACCGAACACCCTCACCTCCCACACCACCGAACACCCTCACCTCCCCCACCACCGAACACACTCACCTCCCCCACCACCGAACACACTCACCTCCCTCACCACCAAACACCCTCACCTCCCCCACCACCGAACACCCTCACCTCCCACACCACCGAACACATTCACCTCCCCCACCACCGAACACACTCACCTCCCCCACCACCGAACACCCTCACCTCCCCCACCACCGAACACCCTCACCTCCCCCACCACCGAACACCCTCACGTCCCCCACCAACGAACACCCTCTCCTCCCCCACCAACGAACACCCTCACCCGCCCCACCAACGAACACCCTCACCTCCCCCACCACCGAACACCCTCACCCCCCCACCAACGAACACCCTCACCTCCCCCACCACCGAACACCCTCACCTCCCCCACCACCGAACACACTCACCTCCCCCACCACCGAACACCCTCACCCCCCTTCACCACCGAACACACTCACCTCCCCCACCACCGAACACACTCACCTCCCTCACCACCGAACACACTCATCTCCAACACCACCGAACACACTCACCTCCCCCACCACCGAGCACACTCACCTCCCCCACCACCGAACACCCTCATCTCCCACACCACCGAACACACTCACCTCCCCCACCACCGAACACACTCACCTCCCCCACCACCTCCCACACTCACCTCCCACACCACCGAACACACACACCTCCCCCACCACCGAACACACTCACCTCCCACACCACCGAGCACCCTCACCACCCCCACCACCGAACACCCTCACCTCCCACACCACCGAACGCCCTCACCTCCCCCACCACCGAACACACTCACCTCCCTCACCACCAAACACCCTCACCTCCCCCACCACCGAACACACTCAACTCCCACACCACCGAACACCCTCACCTCCCCCACCACCGAACACACTCACCTCCCCCACCACCGAACACATCACCACCCCCACCACCGAACACACTCACCCCCCTTCACCAACGAACACACTCACCTCCCCCACCACCGAACACACTCACCTCCCACACCACCGAACACACTCACCTCCCTCACCACCGAACACACTCATCTCCCCCACCACCGAACACCCTCACCTCCCACACCACCGAACACACTCACCTCCCACACCACCGAACACCCTCACCTCCACCACCACCGAACACCCTCACCTCCCCCACCACCGAACACACTCACCTCCCTCACCACCGAACACACTCACCTCCCCCACCACCGAACACACTCACCTCCCCCACCACCGAACACCTTCACCCCCCTTCACCACCGAACACACTCACCTCCCCCACCACCGAACACACTCACCTCCCACACCACCGAACACCCTCACCTCACCCACCACCGAACACACTCACCCCCTTTCACCACCGAACACACTCACCTGCCCCACCACCGAACACACTCACCTCCCACACCACCGAACACACTCACCACCGAACACACTCACCTCCCCCACCACCGAACACCCTTACCTCCCACACCACCGAACACACTCACCTCCCACACCACCGAACACCCTCACCTCCCCCACCACCGAACACCCTCACCTCCCCCACCACCGAACACACTCACCTCCCCCACCACCGAACACCCTCACCTCCCCCACCACCGAACACACTCACCTTCCCCACCACCGAACACCCTCACCCCCCTTCACCACCGAACACACTCACCTCCCCCACCACCGAACACACTCACCTCCCTCACCACCGAACACACTCATCTCCCACACCACCGAACACACTCACCTCCACCACCACAGAACACACTCACCTCCCCCACCACCGAACACCCTCATCTCCCACACCACCGAACACACTCACCTCCCCCACCACCGAACACACTCACCTCACCCACCACCGAACACACTCACCTCCCCCACCGCCGAACACACTCACCTCCCACACCACCGAGCACCCTCACCACCCCCACCACCGAACACCCTCACCTCCCACACCACCGAACACCCTCACCTCCCCCACCACCGAACACACTCACCTCCCCCACCACCGAACACACTCACCTCCCTCACCACCAAACACCCTCACCTCCCCCACCACCGAACACCCTCACCTCCCACACCACCGAACACACACACCTCCCCCACCACCGAACACACTCACCTCCCACACCACCGAGCACCCTCACCACCCCCACCACCGAACACCCTCACCTCCCACACCACCGAACACCCTCACCTCCCCCACCACCGAACACACTCACCTCCCCCACCACCAAACACACTCACCTCCCTCACCACCAAACACCCTCACCTCCCCCACCACCGAACACCCTCACCTCCCACAACACCGAACACACTCACCTCCCCCACCACCGAACACACTCATCTCCCCCACCACCGAACACCCTCACCTCCCCCACCACCGAACACGCTCACCTCCCCCACCACCGAACACCCTCACCTCCCCCACCAACGAACACCCTCACCTCCCCCACCAACGAACACCCTCACCCCCCCACCAACGAACACCCTCACCTCCCCCACCACCGAACACCCTCACCCCCCCACCAACGAACACCCTCACCTCTCCCACCACCGAACACCCTCACCTCCCCCACCACCGAACACACTCACCTCCCCCACCACCGAACACCCTCACCCCCCTTCACCACCGAACACACTCACCTCCCCCACCACCGAACACACTCACCTCCATCACCACCGAACACACTCATCTCCCACACCACCGAACACACTCACCTCCCCCACCACCGAACACACTCACCTCCCCCACCACCGAACACCCTCATCTCCCACACCACCGAACACACTTACCTCCCCCACCACCGAACACACTCACCTCCCCCACCACCGAACACACTCACCTCCCACACCACCGAACACACACACCTCCCCCACCACCGAACACACTCACCTCCCACACCACCGAGCACCCTCACCACCCCCACCACCGAACACCCTCACCTCCCACACCACCGAACACCCTCACCTCCCCCACCACCGAACACACTCACCTCCCCCACCACCGAACACACTCACCTCCCTCACCACCAAACACCCTCACCTCCCCCACCACCGAACACCCTCACCTCCCACACCACCGAACACACTCACCTCCCCCACCACCGAACACCCTCACCTCCCCCACCAACGAACACCCTCACCTCCCCCACCAACGAACACTCTCACCCCCCCACCAACGAACACCCTCACCTCCCCCACCACCGAACACCCTCACCCCCCAACCAACGAACACCCTCACCTCCCCCACCAACGAACACCCTCACCTCCCCCACCAACGAACACCCTCACCTCCCCCACCACCGAACACCCTCACCCTCCCACCACCGAACACACTCACCCCCTTCACCTCCGAGCATCCTCACCTCCCACACCACCGAACACCCTCACCTCCCCCACCACCGAGCACACTCACCTCCCCCACCACCGAACACACTCACCTCCCCCACCACCGAACAAACTCACCTCCCCCACCACCGAACACACTCACCTCCCCCACCACCGAACACCCTCACCTCCCCCACCACCCAACACCCTCACCTCCCCCACCACCGAACACACACACCTCCCCACAACCGAACACACTCACCTCCCCCACCACCGAACACCCTCACCTCCCTCACCACCGAACACACACACCCCCCCACCACCGAACACCCTCACCCCCCCACCACCGAACACACTCACCTCCCCACCACCGAACACCCTCACCGCCCCCACCACCGAACACACTCACCTCCCCCACCACCGAACACACTCACCTCCCCCACCACCGAGCACACTCACCTCCCCCACCACCAAACACTCTCACCTCCCTCACCACCGAACACACTCACCCCCCTTCACCATCGAACACACTCACCTCCCCCACCACCGAACACCCTCACCTCCCCCACCACCGAACACCCTCACCTCCCCCACCACCGAACACCCTCACCTCCCCCACCACCGAACACACTCACCTCCCCCACCACCGAACACACAAACCTCCCCCACCACCGAACACACTCACCTCCCACACCACCGAACACACTCACCTCCCACACCACCGAACACACTCACCTCCCACACCACCGAACACACTCTCCCCCACCACCGAACACACTCACCTCCCCCACCACCGAACACACTCACCTCCCCCACCACCGAACACACTCACCTCCCCCACCACCGAACACACTCACCTCCCCCACCACCGAACACACTCACCTCCCCCACCACCGAACACACTCACCTCCCCCACCACCGAACACACTCACCTCCCCCACCACCGAACACACTCACCTCCCACACCACCGAACACCCTCACCCCCCTTCACCACCGAACACACTCACCTCCCTCACCACCGAACACACACACCTCCCCCACCACCGAACACACTCACCTCCCCCACCACCGAACACCCTCACCTCCCCCACCACCGAACACCCTCACCTCCCACACCACCGAACACCCTCACCCCCCTTCACCACCGAACACACTCACCTCCCCCACCACCGAACACCCTCACCTCCCCCACCACCGAACAACCTCACCTCCCACACCACCGAACACACTCACCTCACACACCACCGAACACACTTACCTCCCACACCACCGAACACCCTCACCTCCCCCACCACCGAACACCCTCACCTCCCTCACCACCGAACACACTCACCTTCCCCACCACCGAACACCCTCACCCCCCTTCACCACCGAACACACTCACCTCCCTCACCACCGAACACACTCACCTCCCTCACCACCGAACACACTCATCTCCCACACCACCGAACACACTCACCTCCCCCACCACAGAACACACTCACCTCCCCCACCACCGAACACCCTCATCTCCCACACCACCGAACACACTCACCTCCCCCACCACCGAACACACTCACCTCCCCCACCACCGAACACAGTCACCTCCCACACCACCGAACACACACACCTCCCCCACCACCGAACACACTCACCTCCCACACCACCGAGCACCCTCACCACCCCCACCACCGAACACCCTCACCTCCCACACCACCGAACACCCTCACCTCCCCCACCACCGAACACACTCACCTCCCCCACCACCGAACACACTCACCTCCCTCACCACCAAACACCCTCACCTCCCCCACCACCGAACACCCTCACCTCCCACACCACCGAACACACTCACCTTCCCCACCACCGAACACACTCATCTCCCCCACCACCGAACACCCTCACCTCCCCCACCACCGAACACCCTCACCTCCCCCACCACCGAACACCCTCACCTCCCCCACCAACGAACACCCTCACCTCCCCCACCAACGAACACCCTCACCCCCCCCACCAACGAACACCCTCGCCTCCCCCACCACCGAACACCCTCACCCCCCCACCAACGAACACCCTCACCTCTCCCACCACCGAACACCCTCACCTCCCCCACCACCGAACACACTCACCTCCCCCACCACCGAACACCCTCACCCCCCTTCACCACCGAACACACTCACCTCCCCCACCACCGAACACACTCACCTCCATCACCACCGAACACACTCATCTCCCACACCACCGAACACACTCACCTCCCCCACCACCGAACACACTCACCTCCCCCACCACCGAACACCCTCATCTCCCCCACCACCGAACACCCTCACCTCCCCCACCACCGAACACCCTCACCTCCCCCACCACCGAACAACCTCACCTCCCACACCACCGAACACACTCACCTCACACACCACCGAACACCCTCACCCCCCCACCACCGAACACACTCACCCCCTTCACCTCCGAACATCCTCACCTCCCACACCACCGAACACCCTCACCTCCCCCACCACCGAGCACACTCACCTTCCCCACCACCGAACAAACTCACCTCCCCACCACCGAACACACTCACCTCCCCCACCACCGAACACCCTCACCCCCCTTCACCACCGAACACACTCACCTCCCACACCACCGAACACCCTCACCTCCCCCACCACCCCACACCCTCACCTCCCCCACCACCGCACACACACACCTCCCCCACCACCGAACACACTCACCTCCCCCACCACAGAACAACCTCACCTCCCTCACCACCGAACACACACACCCCCCCACCACCGAACACCCTCACCCCCCCACCACCGAACACACTCACCTCCCCACCACCGACACCCTCACCGCCCCCACCACCGAACACACTCACCTCCCTCACCACCGAACACCCTCACCTCCCCCACCACCGAACACACTCACCACCCACACCACCGAACACACTCACCTCCCCCACCACTAAACACTCTCACCTCCCTCACCACCGAACACACTCACCCCCCTTCACCATCGAACACACTCACCTCCCCCACCACTGAACACACTCACCTCCCTCACCACCGAACATCCTCACCTCCCCCACCACCGAACACCCTCACCTCCCCCACCACCGAACACCCTCACCTCCCTCACCACCGAACACACTCACCCCCCATCACCATCGAACACCCTCACCTCCCTCACCACCGAACACACTCACCTCCCTCACCACCGAACATCCTCACCTCCCCCACCACCGAACACCCTCACCTCCCCCACCACCGAACACCCTCACCTCCCTCACCACCGAACACACTCACCTCCCCCACCACCAAACACACTCACCTCCCTCACCACCGAACATCCTCACCACCCCCACCACCGAACACACTCACCTCCCACACCACCGAACACACTCACCTCCCACACCACCGAACACACTCACCTCCCACACCACCGAACACACTCTCCCCCACCACCGAACACACTCACCTCCCCCACCACCGAACACACTCACCTCCCCCACCACCGAACACACTCACCTCCCCCACCACCGAACACACTCACCTCCCCCACCACCGAACACACTCACCTCCCCCACCACCGAACACACTCACCTCCCCCACCACCGAACACACTCACCTCCCACACCACCGAACACCCTCACCCCCCTTCACCACCGAACACACTCACCTCCCTCACCACCGAACACACACACCTCCCCCACCACCGAACACACTCACCTCCCCCACCACCGAACACCCTCACCTCCCCCACCACCGAACACCCTCACCTCCCACACCACCGAACACCCTCACCCCCCTTCACCACCGAACACACTCACCTCCCCCACCACCGAACACCCTCACCTCCCCCACCACCGAACAACCTCACCTCCCACACCACCGAACACACTCACCTCACACACCACCGAACACACTTACCTCCCACACCACCGAACACCCTCACCTCCCCCACCACCGAACACCCTCACCTCCCCCACCACCGAACACACTCACCTTCCCCACCACCGAACACCCTCACCCCCCTTCACCACCGAACACACTCACCTCCCACACCACCGAACACACTCACCTCCCACACCACCGAACACACTCACCTCCCACACCACCGAACACACTCTCCCCCACCACCGAACACACTCACCTCCCCCACCACCGAACACACTCACCTCCCCCACCACCGAACACACTCACCTCCCCCACCACCGAACACACTCACCTCCCCCACCACCGAACACACTCACCTCCCCCACCACCGAACACACTCACCTCCCCCACCACCGAACACACTCACCTCCCACACCACCGAACACCCTCACCCCCCTTCACCACCGAACACACTCACCTCCCTCACCACCGAACACACACACCTCCCCCACCACCGAACACACTCACCTCCCCCACCACCGAACACCCTCACCTCCCCCACCACCGAACACCCTCACCTCCCACACCACCGAACACCCTCACCCCCCTTCACCACCGAACACACTCACCTCCCCCACCACCGAACACCCTCACCTCCCCCACCACCGAACAACCTCACCTCCCACACCACCGAACACACTCACCTCACACACCACCGAACACACTTACCTCCCACACCACCGAACACCCTCACCTCCCCCACCACCGAACACCCTCACCTCCCCCACCACCGAACACACTCACCTTCCCCACCACCGAACACCCTCACCCCCCTTCACCACCGAACACACTCACCTCCCCCACCACCGAACACACTCACCTCCCTCACCACCGAACACACTCATCTCCCACACCACCGAACACACTCACCTCCCCCACCACAGAACACACTCACCTCCCCCACCACCGAACACCCTCATCTCCCACACCACCGAACACACTCACCTCCCCCACCACCGAACACACTCACCTCCCCCACCACCGAACACACTCACCTCCCACACCACCGAACACACACACCTCCCCCACCACCGAACACACTCACCTCCCACACCACCGAGCACCCTCACCACCCCCACCACCGAACACCCTCACCTCCCCCACCACCGAACACACTCACCTCCCCCACCACCGAACACACTCACCTCCCTCACCACCAAACACCCTCACCTCCCCCACCACCGAACACCCTCACCTCCCACACCACCGAACACACTCACCTCCCCCACCACCGAACACACTCATCTCCCCCACCACCGAACACCCTCACCTCCCCCACCACCGAACACCCTCACCTCCCCCACCACCGAACACCCTCACCTCCCCCACCAACGAACACCCTCACCTCCCCCACCAACGAACACCCTCACCCCCCCCACCAACGAACACCCTCGCCTCCCCCACCACCGAACACCCTCACCCCCCCACCAACGAACACCCTCACCTCTCCCACCACCGAACACCCTCACCTCCCCCACCACCGAACACACTCACCTCCCCCACCACCGAACACCCTCACCCCCCTTCACCACCGAACACACTCACCTCCCCCACCACCGAACACACTCACCTCCATCACCACCGAACACACTCATCTCCCACACCACCGAACACACTCACCTCCCCCACCACCGAACACACTCACCTCCCCCACCACCGAACACCCTCATCTCCCCCACCACCGAACACCCTCACCTCCCACACCACCGAACACCCTCACCCCCCTTCACCACCGAACACACTCACCTCCCCCACCACCGAACACCCTCACCTCCCCCACCACCGAACAACCTCACCTCCCACACCACCGAACACACTCACCTCACACACCACCGAACACACTTACCTCCCACACCACCGAACACCCTCACCTCCCCCACCACCGAACACCCTCACCTCCCCCACCACCGAACACACTCACCTTCCCCACCACCGAACACCCTCACCCCCCTTCACCACCGAACACACTCACCTCCCCCACCACCGAACACACTCACCTCCCTCACCACCGAACACACTCATCTCCCATACCACCGAACACACTCACCTCCCCCACCACAGAACACACTCACCTCCCCCACCACCGAACACCCTCATCTCCCACACCACCGAACACACTCACCTCCCCCACCACCGAACACACTCACCTCCCCCACCACCGAACACACTCACCTCCCACACCACCGAACACACACACCTCCCCCACCACCGAACACACTCACCTCCCACACCACCGAGCACCCTCACCACCCCCACCACCGAACACCCTCACCTCCCACACCACCGAACACCCTCACCTCCCCCACCACCGAACACACTCACCTCCCCCACCACCGAACACACTCACCTCCCTCACCACCAAACACCCTCACCTCCCCCACCACCGAACACCCTCACCTCCCACACCACCGAACACACTCACCTCCCCCACCACCGAACACACTCATCTCCCCCACCACCGAACACCCTCACCTCCCCCACCACCGAACACCCTCACCTCCCCCACCACCGAACACCCTCACCTCCCCACCAACGAACACCCTCACCTCCCCCACCAACGAACACCCTCACCCCCCCCACCAACGAACACCCTCGCCTCCCCCACCACCGAACACCCTCACCCCCCCACCACCGAACACCCTCACCTCCCCCACCACCGAACACACTCACGTCCCCCACCACCGAACACCCTCACCCCCCTTCACCACCGAACACACTCACCTCCCCCACCACCGAACACACTCACCTCCATCACCACCGAACACACTCATCTCCCACACCACCGAACACACTCACCTCCCCCACCACCGAACACACTCACCTCCCCCACCACCGAACACCCTCATCTCCCACACCACCGAACACACTCACCTCTCCCACCACCTAACACACTCACCTCCCCCACCACCGAACACACTCACCTCCCACACCACCGAACACACACACCTCCCCCACCACCGAACACACTCACCTCCCACACCACCGAGCACCCTCACCACCCCCACCACCGAACACCCTCACCTCCCACACCACCGAACACCCTCACCACCCCCACCACCGAACACACTCACCTCCCTCACCACCAAACACCCTCACCTCCCCCACCACCGAACACCCTCACCTCCCACACCACCGAACACACTCACCTCCCCCACCACCGAACACACTCACCTCCCCCACCACCGAACACCCTCACCTCCCCCACCACCGAACACCCTCACCTCCCCCACCACCGAACACCCTCACCTCCCCCACCAACGAACACCCTCACCTCCTCCACCAACGAACACCCTCACCCCCCCCACCAACGAACACCCTCACCTCCCCCACCACCGAACACCCTCACCCCCCCACCAACGAACACCCTCACCTCCCCCACCAACGAACACCCTCACCTCCCCCACGAACGAACACCCTCACCTCCCCCACCAACGAACACCCTCACCTCCCCCACCACCGAACACCCTCACCCTCCCACCACCGAACACACTCACCCCCTTCACCTCCGAACATCCTCACCTCCCACACCACCGAACACCCTCACCTCCCCCACCACCGAGCACACTCACCTCCCCCACCACCGAACACACTCACCTCCCCCACCACCGAGCACACTCACCTCCCCCACCACCGAACACCCTCACCTCCCCCACCACCGAACACACTCACCTCCCACACCACCGAACACCCTCACCTCCCTCACCACCGAACACACTCACCTCCCCCACCACCGAACACCCTCACCTCCCCCACCACCGAACACACTCACCTCCCACACCACCGAACACCCTCACCTCCCTCACCACCGAACACACTCACCTCCCCCACCACCGAACACACAAACCTCCCCCACCACCGAACACACTCACCTCCCACACCACCGAACACACTCACCTCCCCCACCACCGAACACCCTCACCTCCCACACCACCGAACACCCTCACCCCCCTTCACCACCGAACACACTCACCTCCCCCACCACCGAACACCCTCACCTCCCCACCACCGAACAACCTCACCTCCCACACCACCGAACACACTCACCTCACACACCACCGAACACACTTACCTCCCACACCACCGAACACCCTCACCTCCCCCACCACCGAACACCCTCACCTCCCCCACCACCGAACACACTCACCCCCCCCACGACCGAACACACTCAGCTCCCTCACCACCGAACACCCTCACCTCCCCCACCACCGAACACCATCACCTCCCCCACCACCGAACACCCTCACCTCCCTCACCACCGAACACCCTCACCTCCCCCACCACCGAACCCCCTCACCTCCCCCACCACCGAACACCCTCACCTCCCCCACCACCGAACACACTCACCTCCCCACCACCGAACACCCTTACCTCCCCCACCACCGAACACACTCTCCCCCCACACCACCGAACACACTCACCTCCCCACCACCGAACACCCTCACCTCCCTCACCACCGAACACCCTCACCTCCCCCACCACCGAACACCCTCACCTCCCCCACCACCGAACACACTCACCTCCCCCACCACCGAACACACTCACCTCCCCCACCACCGAACACACTCACCTCCCCACCACCGAATACCCTCACCTCCCCCACCACCGAACACACTCACCCCCCACACCACCGAACACACTCCCCTCCCCCTCCACCGAACACCCTCACCTCCCTCACCACCGAACACCCTCACCTCCCCCACCACCGAACACCCTCACCTCCCCACCACCGAACACCCTCACCTCCCCCACCACCGAACACACTCACCTCCCTCACCACCGAACACCCTCACCTCCCTCACCACCGAACACCCTCACCTCCTCCACCACCGAACACACTCACCTCCCCCACCACCGAACACACTCACCTCACCCACCACCGAACACACTCACCTCCCACACCACCGAACACACTCACCTCCCCCACCATCGAACACACTCACCTCCCCCACCACCGAACACACTCACCTCCCCCACCACCGAACACACTCACCTCCCCCACCACCGAACACACTCACCTCCCCACCACCGAACACCCTCACCTCCCCCACCACCGAACACACTCACCCCCCACACCACCGAACACACTCCCCTCCCCCTCCACCGAACACCCTCACCTCCCTCACCACCGAACACCCTCACCTCCCCCACCACCGAACACCCTCACCTCCCCACCACCGAACACCCTCACCTCCCCCACCACCGAACACACTCACCTCCCTCACCACCGAACACCCTCACCTCCCTCACCACCGAACACCCTCACCTCCTCCACCACCGAACACACTCACCTCCCCCACCACCGAACACCCTCACCTCACCCACCACCGAACACACTCACCTCCCACACCACCGAACACACTCACCTCCCCCACCATCGAACACACTCACCTCCCCCACCACCGAACACACTCACCTCCCACACC
Source organism: Scyliorhinus torazame (assembly GCF_047496885.1). NCBI lineage: Eukaryota > Metazoa > Chordata > Chondrichthyes > Carcharhiniformes > Scyliorhinidae > Scyliorhinus > Scyliorhinus torazame. The sequence goes on along the minus strand of NC_092719.1, from coordinate 108,143,606 downwards.
ACCAAACACACTCACCTCCCACAACACCGAACACACTCACCTCCCACACCACCGAACACACTCACCTCCCACACCACCGAACACACTTACCTCCCCCACCACCGAACACACTCACCTCCCCCACCACCAAACACACTCACCTCCCCCACCACGGAACACCCTCACCTCCCCACCACGGAACACCCTCACCTCCCCCACCACCGAACACACTCACCTCCCCCACCACCGAACACACTCACCTCCCACACCACCGAACACACTCACCTCCCCCACCACCGAACACCCTCACCTCCCCCACCACCGAACACACTCACCTCCCCCACCACCGAACACACTCACCTCCCTCACCACCGAACACACTCACCTCCCTCACCACCGAACACACTCACCTCCCACACCACCGAACACACTCACCTCCCACACCACCGAACACACTCACCTCCCACACCACCGAACACACTCACCTCCCACACCACCGACACACTCACCTCCCCCACCACCGAACACACTCACCTCCCCCACCACCGAACACACTCACCTCCCCCACCACCGAACACCCTCACCTCCCCCACCACCGAACAACCTCACCTCCCCCACCATCGAACACACTCACCTCCCCCACCACCGAACACACTCACCTCCCAACCACCGAACACACTCACCTCCCTCACCACCGAACACACTCACCTCCCACACCACCGAACACACTCACCTCCCCCACCACCGAACACCCTCACCTCCCTCACCACCGAACACCCTCACCTCCCCCACCACCGAACACCCTCACCTCCCTCACCACCGAACACACTCTCCCCCACCACCGAACACACTCACCTCCCCCACCACCGAACACCCTCACCTCCCCCACCACCGAACACACTCTCCCCCCCCACCACCGAACACCCTCACCCCCCACACCACCGAACACACTCACCTCCCCCACCACCGAACACCCTCACCTCCCACACCACCGAACACACTCACCTCCCCCACCACCGAACACACTCTCCCCCCCCACCACCGAACACACTCTCCCCCCACACCACCGAACACCCTCACCTCCCTCACCACCGAACACACTCACCTCCCACACCACCGAACACACTCACCTCCCACACCACCGAAAACACTCACCTCCCACACCACCGGACACACTCACCTCCCACACCACCGAACACACTCACCTCCCCCACCACCGAACACACTCACCTCCCCCACCACCAAACATCCTCACCTCCCTCACCACTGAACACACTCACCTCCCCCACCAACGAACGCCCTCACCTCCCCCACCACCGAACACCCTCACCTCACCCACCACCGAACACACTCACCTCCCCCACCACCCAACACCCTCACCCCCCCCCACCACCGGACACCCTCACCTCCCCCACCACCGAACACACTCACCTCCCCCACCACCGAACACACTCACCTCCCCCACCACCGAACACACTCACCTCCCCCACCACCGAACACACTCACCCCCCTTCACCTCCGAACATCCTCACCTCCCTCACCACCGAACACCCTCACCTCCCCCACCACCGAACACCCTCACCTCCCCCACCACCGAACACCCTCACCTCCCCCACCACCGAACACACTCACCTCCCTCACCACCGAACACACTCACCTCCCCCACCACCGAACACCCTCACCTCCCCCACCACCGAACACACTCACCTCCCCACCACCGAACACACTCACCTCCCTCACCACCAAACCCCCTCACCTCCCCCACCACCGAACACCCTCACCTCCCCCACCACCGAACACCCTCACCTCCCCTTCCGCCGAACATACTCACCTCCCCCACCACCGAACACCCTCACATCCCACACCACCGAGCACACTCACCTCCCCCACCACCGAACACACTCACCTCCCCCACCAACGAACACCCTCACCTCCCTCACCACCGAACACCCTCACCCCCTTCACCACCGAACACACTCACCTCCCCACCAACGAACACCCTCACCTTCCCCACCACCGAACACCCTCACCTCCCCCACCACCGAACACACTCACCTCCCCACCACCGAACACACTCACCTCCCTCACCACCAAACCCCCTCACCTCCCACACCACTGAACACCCTCTCCTCCCACACCACCGAACACACTCACCTCCCACACCACCGAACACACTCACCTCCCCCACCACCGAACACACACACCTCCCCCACCACCGAACACACTCACCTCCCTCACCACCGAACACACACACCTCCCCCACCACCGAACACACTCACCTCCCCCACCACCGAACACACTCACCTCCCCCACCACCGAACACACTCACCTCCCTCACCACCGAACACACTCACCTCCCCCACCACCGAACACACTCACCTCCCTCACCACCGAACACACTCACCTCCCCCACCACCGAACACACTCACCTCCCTCACCACCGAACACACTCACGTCCCCCACCACCGAGCACACTCACCTCCCCCACCGCCGAACACCCTCACCTCCCCCGCCACCGAACACTCTCACCTCCCACACCACCGAACACCCTCACCTCCCCCACCACCGAACACCCTCACCTCCCCCACCACCGAACACCCTCACCTCCCCCACCACCGAACACACTCACCTCCCACACCACCGAACACCCTCACCTCCCCCACCACCGAACACACTCACCTCCCCACCACCGAACACACTCACCTCCCTCACCACCAAACACCCTCACCTCCCACACCACTGAACACCCTCTCCTCCCCCACCACCGAACACACTCACCTCCCTCACCACCGAACACACTCACCTCCCCCACCACCGAACACACTCACCTCCCTCACCACCTAACACACTCACCTCCCCCACCACCGAACACACTCACCTCCCTCACCACCGAACACACTCACGTCCCCCACCACCGAGCACACTCACCTCCCCCACCGCCGAACACCCTCACCTCCCCCGCCACCGAACACTCTCACCTCCCACACCACCGAACACCCTCACCTCCCCCACCACCGACCACCCTCACCTCCCCCACCACCGAACACCCTCACCTCCCCCACCACCGAACACACTCAGTTCCCACACCACCGAACACCCTCACCCCCCCACCACCGAACACACTCACCGCTCCCACCACCGAACACACTCACCTCCCTCACCACCGAACACCCTCACCCCCCCACCACCGAACACACTCACCTCCCCCACCACCGAACTCCCTCACCTCCCCCACCACCGAACACACTCACCTCCCTCACCACCGAACACACTCACCTCCCACACCACCGAACACACTCACCTCCCCACCACTGAACACACTCACCTCCCTCACCACCGAACACCCTCAGCTCCCCCACCACCGAACACCCTCACCCCCCCACCACCGAACACACTCACCTCCCCCACCACCGAACACACTCACCTCCCCCACCACCAAACACACTCACCTCCCCCACCACCGAACACACTCACCCCCCCACCACCGAACACACTCACCTCCCCCACCACCGAACACACTCACCTCCCCCACCACCGAACACCCTCACCTCCCCCACCACCGAACACACTCACCTCCCCACCACCGAACACACTCACCTCCCTCACCACCAAACCCCCTCACCTCCCCCACCACCGAACACCCTCACCTCCCCCACCACCGAACACCCTCACCTCCCCTTCCTCCGAACAGACTCACCTCCCCCACCACCGAACACCCTCACATCCCACACCACCGAGCACACTCACCTCCCCCACCACCGAAAACACTCACCTCCCCACCAACGAACACCCTCACCTCCCTCACCACCGAACACCCTCACCCCCTTCACCACCGAACACACTCACCTCCCCCACCAACGAACACCCTCACCTTCCCCACCACCGAACACCCTCACCTCCCCCACCACCGAACACACTCACCTCCCCACCACCGAACACACTCACCTCCCTCACCACCAAACCCCCTCACCTCCCACACCACTGAACACCCTCTCCTCCCACACCACCGAACACACTCACCTCCCACACCACCGAACACACTCACCTCCCCCACCACCGAACACACACACCTCCCCCACCACCGAACACACTCACCTCCCCCACCACCGAACACACTCACCTCCCTCACCACCGAACACACTCACCTCCCCCACCACCGAACACACTTACCTCCCTCACCACCGAACACACTCACCTCCCCCACCACCGAACACACTCACCTCCCTCACCACCGAACACACTCACGTCCCCCACCACCGAGCACACTCACCTCCCCCACCGCCGAACACCCTCACCTCCCCCGCCACCGAACACTCTCACCTCCCACACCACCGAACACCCTCACCTCCCCCACCACCGAACACCCTCACCTCCCCCACCACCGAACACCCTCACCTCCCCCACCACCGAACACACTCACCTCCCACACCACCGAACACCCTCACCTCCCCCACCACCGAACACACTCACCTCCCCACCACCGAACACACTCACCTCCCTCACCACCAAACACCCTCACCTCCCACACCACTGAACACCCTCTCCTCCCCCACCACCGAACACACTCACCTCCCTCACCACCGAACACACTCACCTCCCCCACCACCGAACACACTCACCTCCCTCACCACCGAACACACTCACCTCCCCCACCACCGAACACACTCACCTCCCTCACCACCGAACACACTCACGTCCCCCACCACCGAGCACACTCACCTCCCCCACCGCCGAACACCCTCACCTCCCCCACCACCGAACACTCTCACCTCCCACACCACCGAACACCCTCACCTCCCCCACCACCGAACACCCTCACATCCCCCACCACCGAACACCCTCACCTCCCCCACCACCGAACACACTCACCTCCCACACCACCGAACACCCTCACCCCCCCCACCACCGAACACCCTCACCTTCCCCACCACCGAACACACTCACCTCCCCACCACCGAACACACTCACCTCCCTCACCACCAAACACCCTCACCTCCCACACCACTGAACACCCTCTCCTCCCCCACCACCGAACACACTCACCTCCCTCACCACCGAACACACTCACCTCCCCCACCACCGAACACACTCACCTCCCTCACCACCGAACACACTCACCTCCCCCACCACTGAACACCCTCTCCTCCCCCACCACCGAACACACTCACCTCCCTCACCACCGAACACACTCACCTCCCCCACCACCGAACACACTCACCTCCCTCACCACCGAACACACTCACCTCCCCACCACCGAACACACTCACCTCCCTCACCACCGAACACACTCACGTCCCCCACCACCGAGCACACTCACCTCCCCCACCGCCGAACACCCTCACCTCCCCCGCCACCGAACACTCTCACCTCCCACACCACCGAACACCCTCACCTCCCCCACCACCGAACACCCTCACCTCCCCCACCACCGAACACCCTCACCTCCCCCACCACCGAACACACTCACCTCCCACACCACCGAACACCCTCACCCCCCCACCACCGAACACCCTCACCTCCCCCACCACCGAACACACTCACCTCCCCACCACCGAACACACTCACCTCCCTCACCACCAAACACCCTCACCTCCCACACCACTGAACACCCTCTCCTCCCCCACCACCGAACACACTCACCTCCCTCACCACCGAACACACTCACCTCCCCCACCACCGAACACACTCACCTCCCTCACTACCAAACACACTCACCTCCCCCACCACCGAACACACTCACCTCCCTCACCACCGAACACACTCACGTCCCCCACCACCGAGCACACTCACCTCCCCCACCGCCGAACACCCTCACCTCCCCCGCCACCGAACACTCTCACCTCCCACACCACCGAACACCCTCACCTCCCCCACCACCGAACACCCTCACCTCCCCCACCACCGAACACCCTCACCTCCCCCACCACCGAACACACTCACCTCCCACACCACCGAACACCCTCACCCCCCACCACCGAAAACACTCACCGCTCCCACCACCGAACACACTCACCTCCCTCACCACCGAACACCCTCACCCCCCCACCACCGAACACACTCACCTCCCCCACCACCGAACTGCCTCACCTCCCCCACCACCAAACACACTCACCTCCCTCACCACCGAACACACTCACCTCCCACACCACCGAACACACTCACCTCCCCACCACTGAACACACTCACCTCCCTCACCACCGAACACCCTCAGCTCCCCCACCACCGAACACCCTCACCCCTCCACCACCGAACACACTCACCTCCCCCACCACCGAACACACTCACCTCCCCCACCACCAAACACACTCACCTCCCCCACCACCGAACACACTCACCCCCCCACCACCGAACACACTCACCTCCCCCACCACCGAACACACTCACCTCCCCCACCACCGAACACCCTCACCTCCCCCACCACCGAACACACTCACCTCCCTCACCACTGAACACACTCACCTCCCTCAACACCGAACACCCTCACCTCCCCCACCACCGAACACACTCACCTCCCTCACCACCGAACACCCTCACCTCCCACACTACCGAACACCCTCACCTCCCCCACCACCGAACACGCTCACCTCCCACACCACCGAACACTCTCACCTCCCACACCACCGAACACCCTCACCTCCAACACCACCGAACACACGCACCTCCCCCACCACCGAACACACTCACCTCCCTCACCACTGAACACACTCACCTCCCCCACCACCGAACACACTCACCTCCCACACCACCGAACACTCTCACCTCCCACACCACCGAACACACTCACCTCCCACTCCACCGAACACACTCACCTCACACACCACCGAACACCCTCACCTCCCCCACCACCGAACACACTCACCTCCCACACCACCGACCACACTCACCTCCCCCACCACCGAACACACTCACCTCCCACACCACCGAACACTCTCACCTCCCACACCACCGAACACACTCACCTCCCACACCACCGAACACACTCACCTCCCCCACCACCGAACACCCTCACCTCCCCCCCCACCGAACACACTCACCTCCCCCACCACCGAGCACACTCACATCCCCCACCACCGAACACACTCACCACCCCCACCACCGAACACACTCACCTCCCACACCACCGAACACCCTCACCTCCCCACCACCGAACACCCTCACCTCCCCCACCACCGAACACCCTCACCTCCCCCCCCACCGAACACACTCACCTCCCCCACCACCGAGAACACTCACCTCCCTCACAACCGAACACACTCACCTCCCACACCACCGAGCACACTCACCTCCCCCAGCACCGAGAACACTCACCTCCCTCACAACCGAACACACTCACCTCCCCCACCACCGAACACACTCACCTCCCACACCACCGAACACTCTCACCTCCCACACCACCGAACACACTCACCTCCCACACCACCGAACACACTCACCTCACACACCACCGAACACCCTCAACTCCCCCACCACCGAACACACTCACCTCCCACACCACCGAACACACTCACCTCCCCCACCACCGAACACACTCACCTCTCTCACCACCGAACACACTCACCTCCCACACCACCGAACACACTCACCTCCCCCACCACCGAACACACTCACCTCCCTCACCACCGAACACCCTCACCTCCCACACCACCGAACACCCTCACCCCCCCACCACCGAACACACTCACCTCCCCCACCATCGAACACACTCACCTCCCCCACCACCAAACACACTCACCTCCCCCACCACCGAACACACTCACCCCCCCACCACCGAACACACTCACCTCCCCCACCACCGAACACACTCACCTCCCCCACCACCGAACACCCTCACCTCCCCCACCACCGAACACACTCACCTCCCTCACCACCGAACAAACTCACCTCCCTCACCACCGAACACCCTCACCTCCCCCACCACCGAACACACTCACCTCCCTCACCACCGAACACCCTCACCTCCCACACTACCGAACACCCTCACCTCCCCCACCACCGAACACGCTCACCTCCCACACCACCGAACACTCTCACCTCCCACACCACCGAACACCCTCACCTCCCACACCACCGAACACACGCACCTCCCCCACCACCGAACACACTCACCTCCCTCACCACCGAACACACTCACCTCCCCCACCACCGAACACACTCACCTCCCACACCACCGAACACTCTCACCTCCCACACCACCGAACACACTCACCTCCCACACCACCGAACACACTCACCTCACACACGACCGAACACCCTCACCTCCCCCACCACCGAACACACTCACCGACCACACCACCGACCACACTCACCTCCCCCACCACCGAACACACTCACCTCCCACACCACCGAACACTCTCACCTCCCACACCACCGAACACACTCACCTCCCACACCACCGAACACACTCACCTCCCCCACCACCGAACACCCTCACCTCCCCCCCCACCGAACACACTCACCTCCCCCACCACCGAGTACACTCACCTCCCCCACCACCGAACACACTCACCACCCCCACCACCGAACACACTCACCTCCCACACCACCGAACACCCTCACCTCCCCACCACCGAACACCCTCACCTCCCCCACCACCGAACACCCTCACCTCCCCCCCCACCGAACACACTCACCTCCCCCACCACCGAACACCCTCACCTCCCCCCCCACCGAACACACTTACCTCCCCCACCACCGAGCACACTCACCTCCCCCACCACCGAACACACTCACCACCCCCACCACCGAACACACTCACCTCCCACACCACCGAACTCCCTCACCTCCCCACCACCGAACACCCTCACCTCCCCCACCACCGAACACCCTCACCTCCCCCCCACCGAACACACTCACCTCCCCCACCACCGAGAACACTCACCTCCCTCACAACCGAACACACTCACCTCCCACACCACCGAGCACACTCACCTCCCCCAGCACCGAGAACACTCACCTCCCTCACAACCGAACACACTCACCTCCCACACCACCGAGCACACTCACCTACCCCACCACCGAACACACTCACCTCCCCCACCATCGAGCACACTCACCTCCCCCACCACCAAACACACTCACCTCCCTCACCACCGAACACACTCACCTCCCCCACCACCAAACACACTCACCTCCCTCACCACCGAACACACCCACCTCCCCCACCACCGAACACCCTCACCTCCCTCACCACCGAACACACTCACCTCCCACACCACCGAGCACACTCACCTCCCCCAGCACCGAGAACACTCACCTCCCTCACCACCGAACACACTCACCTCCCCCACCACCGAACACACTCACCTCCCCCACCACCGAACACACTCACCTCCCTCACCACCGAACACACTCACCTCCCACACCACCGAACACACTCACCTCCCACACCACCGAACACACTCACCTCCCACACCACCGAACACCCTCACCTCCCCCACCATCGAACACCCTCACCTCCCCCACCACCGAACACCCTCACCTCCCTCACCACCGAACACCCTCACCTCCCACACCACCGAACACCCTCACCTCCCCCACCACCGAACACCCTCACCTCCCCCACCACCGAACACCCTCACCTCCCCCACCACCGAACGCACTCACCTCCCCCACCACCGAGCACACTCATCTACCCCACCACCGAACACACTCACCTCCCCCAACACCGAACACCCTCACCTCCCCACCACCGACCACCCTCACCTCCCCCACCACCGAACACACTCACCTCCCCCACCACCGAACACACTCACCTCCCCCACCACCGAACACACTCACCTCCCCCACCACCGACCACACTCACCTCCCACACCACCGAACACCCTCACCTCCCCCACCACCGAACACCCTCACCTCCCTCACCACCGAACACCCTCACCACCGAACACACTCACTCCCCACACCACCGAACACCCTCACCTTCCCCACCACAGAACACCCTCACCTCCCCCACCACCGAACACACTCACCTCCCCACCACCGAACACACTCACCTCCCTCACCACCAAACCCCCTCACCTCCCACACCACTGAACACCCTCACCTCCCACACCACCGAACACACTCACCTCCCACACCACCGAACACACTCACCTCCCTCACCACCGAACACACTCACATCCCCCACCACCGAACACACTCACCTCCCCCACCACCGAACGCACTCACCTCCCCCACCACCGAGCACACTCACCTCCCCCACCACCGAACACACTCACCACCCCCACCACCGAACACACTCACCTCCCACACGACCGAACACCCTCACCTCCCCACCACCGAACACCCTCACCTCCCCCACCACCGAACACCCTCACCTCCCCCCCCACCGAACACACTCACCTCCCCCACCACCGAGAACACTCACCTCCCTCACAACCGAACACACTCACCTCCCACACCACCGAGCACACTCACCTCCCCCAGCACCGAGAACACTCACCTCCCTCACAACCGAACACACTCACCTCCCCCACCACCGAACACACTCACCTCCCACACCACCGAACACTCTCACCTCCCACACCACCGAACACACTCACCTCCCACACCACCGAACACTCTCACCTCACACACCACCGAACACCCTCAACTCCCCCACCACCGAACACACTCACCTCCCACACCACCGAACACACTCACCTCCCCCACCACCGAACACACTCACCTCCCTCACCACCGAACACACTCACCTCCCACACCACCGAACACACTCACCTCCCCCACCACCGAACAGACTCACCTCCCCCACCACCGAACACACTCACCCCCCCACCACCGAACACACTCACCTCCCCCACCACCGAACACACTCACCTCCCCCACCACCGAACACCCTCACCTCCCCCACCACCGAACACACTCACCTCCCTCACCACCGAACACACTCACCTCCCTCACCACCGAACACCCTCACCTCCCCCACCACCGAACACACTCACCTCCCTCACCACCGAACACCCTCACCTCCCACACTACCGAACACCCTCACCTCCCCCACCACCGAACACGCTCACCTCCCACACCACCGAACACTCTCACCTCCCACACCACCGAACACACGCACCTCCCCCACCACCGAACACACTCACCTCCCTCACCACCGAACACACTCACCTCCCCCACCACCGAACACACTCACCTCCCACACCACCGAACACTCTCATCTCCCACACCACCGAACACACTCACCTCCCACACCACCGAACACACTCACCTCACACACCACCGAACACCCTCACCTCCCCCACCACCGAACACACTCACCTCCCACACCACCGACCACACTCACCTCCCTCACCACCGAACACACTCACCTCCCCCACCACCGAACACACTCACCTCCCACACCACCGAACACTCTCATCTCCCACACCACCGAACACACTCACCTCCCACACCACCGAACACACTCACCTCACACACCACCGAACACCCTCACTTCCCCCACCACCGAACACACTCACGTCCCACACCACCGACCACACTCACCTCCCCCACCACCGAACACACTCACCTCCCACACCACCGAACACTCTCACCTCCCACACCACCGAACACACTCACCTCCCACACCACCGAACACACTCACCTCCCCCACGACCGAACACCCTCACCTCCCCCCCCACCGAACACACTCACCTCCCCCACCACCGAGCACACTCACCTCCCCCACCACCGAACACACTCACCACCCCCACCACCGAACACACTCACCTCCCACACCACCGAACACCCTCACCTCCCCACCACCGAACACCCTCACCTCCCCCACCACCGAACACCCTCACCTCCCCCCCCACCGAACACACTCACCTCCCCCACCACCGAGAACACTCACCTCCCTCACAACCGAACACACTCACCTCCCACACCACCGAGCACACTCACCTCCCCCAGCACCGAGAACACTCACCTCCCTCACAACCGAACACACTCACCTCCCCCACCACAGAACACACTCACCTCCCACACCACCGAACACTCTCACCTCCCACACCACCTCACACACTCACCTCCCACACCACCGAACACACTCACCTCACACACCACCGAACAACCTCAACTCCCCCACCACCGAACACACTCACCTCCCACACCACCGACCACACTCACCTCCCCCACCACCGAACACACTCACCTCCCACACCACCGAACACTCTCACCTCCCACACCACCGAACACACTCACCTCCCACACCACCGAACACACTCACCTCCCCCACCACCGAACACCCTCATCTCCCCCCCCACCGAACACACTCACCTCCCCCACCACCGAGCACACTCACCTCCCCCACCACCGAACACACTCACCACCCCCACCACCGAACACACTCACCTCCCACACCACCGAACACCATCACCTCCCCACCACCGAACACCCTCACCTCCCCCACCACCGAACACCCTCACCTCCCCCCCACCGAACACACTCACCTCCCCCACCACCGAGAACACTCACCTCCCTCACAACCGAACACACTCACCTCCCACACCACCGAGCACACTCACCTCCCCCAGCACCGAGAACACTCACCTCCCTCACAACCGAACACACTCACCTCCCACACCACCGAGCACACTCACCTACCCCACCACCGAACACACTCACCTCCCCCACCACCGACCACACTCACCTCCCCCACCACCAAACACACTCACCTCCCTCACCACCGAACACACTCACCTCCCCCACCACCAAACACACTCACCTCCCTCACCACCGAACACACTCACCTCCCCCACCACCGAACACCCTCACCTCCCTCACCACCGAACACACTCACCTCCCCTACCACCGAGCACACTCACCTCCCCCAGCACCGAGAACACTCACCTCCCTCACCACCGAACACACTCACCTCCCCCACCACCGAACACACTCACCTCCCCCACCACCGAACACACTCACCTCCCTCACCACCGAACACCCTCACCTCCCACACCACCGAACACACTCACCTCCCACACCACCGAACACACTCACCTCCAACACCACCGAACACCCTCACCTCCCCCACCACCGAACACCCTCACCTCCCCCACCACCGAACACCCTCACCTCCCTCACCACCGAACACCCTCACCTCCCACACCACCGAACACCCTCACCTCCCCCACCACCGAACACCCTCACCTCCCCCACCACCGAACACCCTCACCTCCCCCACCACCAAACACACTCACCTCCCCCACCACCGAACACCCTCACCTCCCCACCACCGACCACCCTCACCTCCCCCACCACCGAACACACTCACCTCCCCCACCACCGAACACACTCACCTCCCCCACCACCGAACACACTCAACTCCCCCACCACCGACCACACTCACCTCCCACACCACCGAACACCCTCACCTCCCCCACCACCGAACACCCTCACCTCCCTCACCACCGAACACCCTCACCACCGAACACACTCACCTCCCACACCACCGAACACCCTCACCTTCCCCACCACAGAACACCCTCACCTCCCCCACCACCGAACACACTCACCTCCCCACCACCGACCACACTCACCTCCCTCACCACCAAACCCCTTCACCTCCCACACCACTGAACACCCTCACCTCCCACACCACCGAACACACTCACCTCCCACACCACCGAACACACTCACCTCCCTCACCACCGAACACACTCACATCCCCCACCACCGAACACACTCACCTCCCCCACCACCGAACACACTCACCTCCCCCACCACCGAACACACTCACCTCCCTCACCACCGAACACACTCACCTCCCCCACCACCGACCACACTCACCTCCCTCACCACCGAACACACTCACCTCCCCCACCACCGAACACACTCACCTCCATCACCACCGAACACACTCACCTCCCCCACCGCCGAACACCCTCACCTCCCCCACCACCGAACACTCTCACCTCCCACACCACCGAACACCCTCACCTCCCCCACCACCGAACACCCTCACCCCCTTCACCACCGAACACACTCACCTCCCACACCACCGAACACCCTCAACTTCCCCACCACCGAACACCCTCACCTCCCCCACCACCGAACACACTCACCTCCCCACCACCGAACACACTCACCTCCCTCACCACCAAACCCCCACACCACTGAACACCCTCACCTCCCCCACCACCGAACACACTCACCTCCCTCACCACCGAACACCCTCACCTCCCCCACCACCGAACACACTCACCTCCCACACCACCGAACACACTCACCTCCCCCACCACCGAACACACTCACCTCCCACACCACCGTGCACACTCACTTCCCCCACGACCGAACACCCTCACCTCCCCCACCACCGAACACACTCACCTCCCACATCACCGAACACACTCACCTCCCACACCACCGACCACCTCACCTCCCACACCACCGAACACACTCACCTCCCCCATCACCGAACACACTCACCTCCCACACCACCGAACACACTCACCTCCCACACCACCGAACACACTCACCTCCCCATCACCGAACACACTCACCTCCCCCACCACCGAACACCCTCACCCCCCTTCACCACGGAACACACTCACCTCCCCCACCACCGAACACACTCACCTCCCCCACCACCGAACACACTCACCCCCTTCACCACCGAACACACTCACCTCCCTCACCACCGAACACCCTCACCTCCCACACTACCGAACACACTCACCCCCTTCACCACCGAACACACTCACCTCCCTCACCACCGAACACACTCACCTCCCCCACCACTGAACACACTCACCTCCCCCAACACCGAACACACTCACCCCCCTTCACCACCGAACACCCTCACCTCCAACACCACCGAACACACTCACCTCCCTCACCACCGAACACACTCACGCTCCCCCACCACCGAACACACTCACCTCCCTCACCACCGAACACCCTCACCTCCCACACCACCGAACACACTCACCTCCCACACCACCGAACACACTCACCTCCCTCACCACCGAACACCCTCACCTCCCCCACCACCGAACACACTCACCTCCCACACCACCGAACACACTCACCTCCCCCACCACCGAACACTCTCACCTCCCACACCACCGAACACACTCACCTCCCCCACCACCGAACACACTCACCTCCCACACCACCGAACACCCTCACCTCCCCCACCACCGAACACACTCACCTCCCCCACCACCGAACACACTCACTTCCCTCACCACCGAACACACTCACCTCCCACACCACCGAACACACTCACCTCCCCCACCACCGAACACACTTACCTCCCACACCACCGAACACACTCACCTCCCCCACCACCGAACACACTCACCTCCCCCACCACCGAACACCCTCACCTCCCACACCACCGAACACCCTCACCTCCCCCACCACTGAACACCCTCACCCCCCCACCACCGAACACACTCACCTCCCCCACCACCGAACACACTCACCGCCCCCACCACCGAACACACTCACCTCCCCCACCACTGAACACACTCACTCCCCCACCACCGAACACACTCACCTCCCCCACCACCGAACACACTCACCCCCTTCACCACCGAACACACTCACCTCCCTCACCACCGAACACCCTCACCTCCCACACTACCGAACACACTCACCCCCTTCACCACCGAACACACTCACCTCCCTCACCACCGAACACACTCACCTCCCCCACCACTGAACACACTCACCTCCCCCAACACCGAACACACTCACCCCCCTTCACCACCGAACACCCTCACCTCCAACACCACCGAACACACTCACCTCCCTCACCACCGAACACCCTCACCTCCCCCACCACCGAACACACTCACCTCCCACACCACCGAACACACTCACCTCCCCCACCACCGAACACACTCACCTCCCACACCACCGTGCACACTCACTTCCCCCACGACCGAACACCCTCACCTCCCCCACCACCGAACACACTCACCTCCCACATCACCGAACACACTCACCTCCCACACCACCGACCACCTCACCTCCCACACCACCGAACACACTCACCTCCCCCATCACCGAACACACTCACCTCCCACACCACCGAACACACTCACCTCCCACACCACCGAACACACTCACCTCCCCATCACCGAACACACTCACCTCCCCCACCACCGAACACCCTCACCCCCCTTCACCACGGAACACACTCACCTCCCCCACCACCGAACACACTCACCTCCCCCACCACCGAACACACTCACCCCCTTCACCACCGAACACACTCACCTCCCTCACCACCGAACACCCTCACCTCCCACACTACCGAACACACTCACCCCCTTCACCACCGAACACACTCACCTCCCTCACCACCGAACACACTCACCTCCCCCACCACTGAACACACTCACCTCCCCCAACACCGAACACACTCACCCCCCTTCACCACCGAACACCCTCACCTCCAACACCACCGAACACACTCACCTCCCTCACCACCGAACACACTCACGCTCCCCCACCACCGAACACACTCACCTCCCTCACCACCGAACACCCTCACCTCCCACACCACCGAACACACTCACCTCCCACACCACCGAACACACTCACCTCCCTCACCACCGAACACCCTCACCTCCCCCACCACCGAACACACTCACCTCCCACACCACCGAACACACTCACCTCCCCCACCACCGAACACTCTCACCTCCCACACCACCGAACACACTCACCTCCCCCACCACCGAACACACTCACCTCCCACACCACCGAACACCCTCACCTCCCCCACCACCGAACACACTCACCTCCCCCACCACCGAACACACTCACTTCCCTCACCACCGAACACACTCACCTCCCACACCACCGAACACACTCACCTCCCCCACCACCGAACACACTTACCTCCCACACCACCGAACACACTCACCTCCCCCACCACCGAACACACTCACCTCCCCCACCACCGAACACCCTCACCTCCCACACCACCGAACACCCTCACCTCCCCCACCACTGAACACCCTCACCCCCCCACCACCGAACACACTCACCTCCCCCACCACCGAACACACTCACCGCCCCCACCACCGAACACACTCACCTCCCCCACCACCGAACACACTCACCCGCTTCACCACCGAACACACTCACCTCCCTCACCACCGAACACCCTCACCTCCCACACTACCGAACACACTCACCCCCTTCACCACCGAACACACTCACCTCCCTCACCACCGAACACACTCACCTCCCCCACCACTGAACACACTCACCTCCCCCAACACCGAACACACTCACCCCCCTTCACCACCGAACACCCTCACCTCCAACACCACCGAACACACTCACCTCCCTCACCACCGAACACACTCACGCTCCCCCACCACCGAACACACTCACCTCCCTCACCACCGAACACCCTCACCTCCCACACCACCGAACACACTCACCTCCCACACCACCGAACACACTCACCTCCCTCACCACCGAACACCCTCACCTCCCCCACCACCGAACACACTCACCTCCCACACCACCGAACACACTCACCTCCCCCACCACCGAACACTCTCACCTCCCACACCACCGAACACACTCACCTCCCCCACCACCGAACACACTCACCACCCACACCACCGAACACCCTCACCTCCCCCACCACCGAACACACTCACCTCCCCCACCACCGAACACACTCACTTCCCTCACCACCGAACACACTCACCTCCCACACCACCGAACACACTCACCTCCCCCACCACCGAACACACTCACTTCCCTCACCACCGAACACACTCACCTCCCACACCACCGAACACACTCACCTCCCCCACCACCGAACACACTTACCTCCCACACCACCGAACACACTCACCTCCCCCACCACCGAACACCCTCACCTCCCTCACCACCGAACACCCTCACCCCCTTCACCACCGAACACACTCACCCCCCCATCACCGAACACACTCACCTCCCCCACCACCGAACACACTCACCGCCCCCACCACCGAACACACTCACCTCCCCCACCACTGAACACACTCACTCCCCCACCACCGAACACACTCACCTCCCCCACCACCGAACACACTCACCCCCTTCACCACCGAACACACTCACCTCCCTCACCACCGAACACCCTCACCTCCCACACTACCGAACACACTCACCCCCTTCACCACCGAACACACTCACCTCCCTCACCACCGAACACACTCACCTCCCCCACCACTGAACACACTCACCTCCCCCAACACCGAACACACTCACCCCCCTTCACCACCGAACACCCTCACCTCCAACACCACCGAACACACTCACCTCCCTCACCACCGAACACACTCACGCTCCCCCACCACCGAACACACTCACCTCCCTCACCACCGAACACCCTCACCTCCCACACCACCGAACACACTCACCTCCCACACCACCGAACACACTCACCTCCCTCACCACCGAACACCCTCACCTCCCCCACCACCGAACACACTCACCTCCCACACCACCGAACACACTCACCTCCCCCACCACCGAACACTCTCACCTCCCACACCACCGAACACACTCACCTCCCCCACCACCGAACACACTCACCTCCCACACCACCGAACACCCTCACCTCCCCCACCACCGAACACACTCACCTCCCCCACCACCGAACACACTCACTTCCCTCACCACCGAACACACTCACCTCCCACACCACCGAACACACTCACCTCCCCCACCACCGAACACACTTACCTCCCACACCACCGAACACACTCACCTCCCCCACCACCGAACACACTCACCTCCCCCACCACCGAACACCCTCACCTCCCACACCACCGAACACCCTCACCTCCCCCACCACTGAACACCCTCACCCCCCCACCACCGAACACACTCACCTCCCCCACCACCGAACACACTCACCGCCCCCACCACCGAACACACTCACCTCCCCCACCACCGAACACACTCACTCCCCCACCACCGAACTCACTCACCTCCCTCACCAATGAACATAGAACATTACAGCGCAGTACAGGCCCTTCAGCCCTCGATGTTGCGCCGACCTGTGAAACCACTCTAAAGGCCATCTACACTATTCCCTTACCGTCCATATGTCTATCCAATGACCATTTGAATGCCCTTAGTGTTGGCGAGTCCACTACTGTTGCAGGCAGGGCATTCCACACCCTTACTACTCTCTGAGTAAAGAACCTACCTCTGACATCTGTCCTATATCTATCTCCCCTCAATTTAAAGCTATGTCCCCTCGTGCTAGACATCACCGTAGGACGGAGGATGATGACAGCCCGCTCTGCGAAGTGCTCCCAGCTCCACATCATTGGACAATGTCTGATTCATGCCCACAGTAGCACCTTCCACCTGGGTGATCCCTGCATGCGAGCTGGCCAGTCCATCTCATGGGCCTGTCGAAACGCTGGGGGCGAGGTGATGGGGACGGTCGGGGTGGGGGATGGGGGGGGGTTGCTGCTGCACTGTCCACCCACTAGGCTTCACTCATCCACCACTCCTCAGTCCCAGTGGCCATCACTGACGGCTCCACCCCCACACCCATCAGAAAGAGGCAGGTTTCAATGGGGATAACAGGTGTTTAATGTGCAGAGGTATATACAGCCTGTGCCCTAGCCCCCATAACTCAACTGTGCCCTGCACACGTGCCAACTTAACTGGTGTCTAACTTTCTGGCCTTACGGGCCCTAACACTACGCCTAGGTGGTTCCCCAGACGGTACAGCAGGAGTGGAGGCAGACTGCTGTGACCCCTGCCCTGCGACGAGGGGCCCCGTTGGCACGCGTCCCCTGGGGCGGCCCGGCCTGGATGGGCCCGACGGCTCCGCGGACGTCTTGGATATGATGGTGCCACCCTGTTCTGCCCGCTGCCCACCAGATGCACCATGGACAGGAGGGGGGATTCCGAGGTGCTGCTCTGTTCCGGGGCCTCCCCTGCGGGAGTCACTGGCACAGGCCCCATCACTTCCTCCTCCTGGGGTGTCCGATGGCCTCGGGCTTCTCTATGGGATGGGGGTGAGAGTGGAGCCAACCCTCGAGGCCCCCCCGACACCTGGCTCTGCCAGTCCTGGATGCCCGCTCTGGTATCGACCAGGGTCTGAACGTTAGCGGCCATGGAGCACAGAGAGTGGCCCACCTCCCTCTGGGACTGTGCCACCCCCCTCTGGGACTGGGCCACCTCCCTCTGGGACTGGGCCACCTCCCTCTGGGACTGGGCCACCTCCCTCAGGGACTGTGCCACCTTTCTCTGGGACTGGGCCACCTCCCTCTGGGACTGGGTCATCTCCCTCTGGGACTGGGCCACCTCCCTCTGGGACTGTGCCACCTCTCTCTGGGACTGGGCCACCTCCCTCTGGGACTGGGCCACCTCCCTCTGGGACTGGGCCACCTCCCTCTGGGACTGGGTCATCTCCCTCTGGGACTGGGCCACCTCCCTCTGGGACTGGGCCACCTCCCTCTGGGACTGGGCCACCTCCCTCTGGGACTGGGCCACCTCCCTCTGGGACTGGGCCACCTCCCTCTGGGACTGCCACCTCCCTCTGGGACTGGGCCACCTCCCTCTGGGACTGGGCCACCTCCCTCAGGGACTGGGCCACCTCCCTCTGGGACTGGGCCACCTCCCTCTGGGACTGGGCCACCTCCCTCTGGGACTGGGCCACCTCCCTCTGGGACTGGGCCACCTCCCTCTGGGACTGGGCCACCTCCCTCTGGGACTGGGCCACCTCCCTCTGGGACTGGGCCACCTCCCTCTGGGACTGGGCCACCTCCCTCTGGGACTGGGCCACCTCCCTCTGGGACTGGGCCACCTCCCTCTGGACTGGGCCACCTCCCTCTGGGACTGGGCCACCTCCCTCTGGGACTGGGCCACCTCCCTCTGGGACTCTGCCACCTCCCTCTGGGACTGGGCCACCTCCCTCTGGGACTGGGCCACCTCCCTCTGGGACTGGGCCACCTCCCTCTGGGACTGGACCACCTCCCTCTGGGACTGGGCCACCTCCCTCTGGGACTGGGCCAGCTCCCTCTGGGACTGGGCCACCTCCCTCTGGGACTGGGCCACCTCCCTCTGGGACTGGGCCACCTCTCTCTGGGACTGGGCCACCTCCCTCTGGGACTCTGCCACCTCCCTCTGGGACTGGGCCACCTCCCTCTGGGACTGGGCCACCTCCCTCTGGGACTGGGCCACCTCCCTCTGGGACTGGGCCACCTCCCTCTGGGACTGGGCCACCTCCCTCTGGGACTGGGCCACCTCCCTCTGGGACTGGGCCACCTCTCTCTGGGACTGGGCCACCTCCCTCTGGGACTGTGCCACCTTTCTCTGGGAATGGGCCACCTCCCACTGGGTCTGGGCCACCTCCCTCTGGACTGGGCCACCTCCCTCTGGGACTGTGCCACCTCCCTCTGGGACTGGGCCACCTCCCTCTGGGACTGGGCCACCTCCCTCAGGGACTGTGCCACCTCCCTCTGGGACTGGGCCACCTCCCTCTGGGACTGGGCCACCTCCCTCTGGGACTGGGCCACCTCCCTCTGGGACCGAGCCACCTCCCTCTGGGACTGGGCCACCTCCCTCAGGGACTGTGCCACCTCCCTCTGGGACTGGGCCACCTCCCTCTGGGACTGTGCCACCTCCCTCTGGGACTGGGCCACCTCCCTCTGGGACTGGGCCACCTCTCTCTGGGACTGGGCCACCTCCCTCTGGGACTGTGCCACCTCCCTCTGGGACTGGGCCACCTCTCTCTGGGACTGGGCCACCTCTCTCTGGGACTGGGCCACCTCCCTCTGGGACTGTGCCACCTCCCTCTGGGACTGGGCCACCTCCCTCTGGGACTGGGCCACCTCCCTCTGGGACTCTGCCACCTCCCTCAGGGACTGTGCCACCTCCCTCTGGGACTGGGCCACCTCCCTCTGGGACTGGGCCACCTCCCTCTGGGACTGGGCCACCTCTCTCTGGGACTGGGCCACCTCCCTCTGGGACTGGGCCACCTCCCTCTGGGACTGGGCCACCTCCCTCTGGGACTGTGCCACCTCCCTCTGGGACTGGGCCACCTCCCTCTGGGACTGGGCCACCTCTCTCTGGGACTGTGCCACCTCCCTCTGGGACCGAGCCACCTCCCTCTGGGACTGGGCCACCTCCCTCTGGGACTGGGCCACCTCCCTCTGGGACTGGGCCACCTCCCTCTGGGACTGGGCCACCTCCCTCTGGGACTGGGCCACATCCCTCTGGGACTGGGCCACCTCCCTCTTGGACTGGGCCACCTCCCTCTGGACTGGGCCACCTCCCTCTGGGACTGGGCCACCTCCCTCTGGGACTGGGCCACCTCCCTCTGGGACTGTGCCACCTCTCTCTGGGACTGGGCCACCTCCCTCTGGGACTCTCCCACCTCCCTCTGGGACTGGGCCACCTCCCTCTGGGACTGGGCCACCTCCCTCTGGGACTGTGCCACCTCTCTCTGGGACTGGGCCACCTCCCTCTGGGACTCTCCCACCTCCCTCTGGGACTGGGCCACCTCCCTCAGGGACTGTGCCACCTCCCTCTGGGACAGGGCCACATCCCTCTGGGACTGGGCCACCTCTCTCTGGGACTGGGCCACCTCCCTCTGGGACTGGGCCACCTCCCTCTGGGACTGGGCCACCTCCCTCTGGGACTGGGCCACCTCCCTCTGGGACTGGGCCACCTCCCTCTGGGACTGTGCCACCTCCCTCTGGGACTGAGCCACCTCCCTCTGGGACTGGGCCACCTCCCTCTGGGACTGGGCCACCTCCCTCTGGGACTGGGCCACCTCCCTCTGGGACTGGGCCACATCCCTCTGGGACTGTGCCACCTCCCTCTGGGACTGGGCCACCTCCCTCTGGGACTGGGCCACCTCCCTCTGGGACTGGGCCACCTCCCTCTGGGACTGGGCCACCTCCCTCAGGGACTGGGCCACCTCCCTCAGGGACTGGGCCACCTCCCTCTGGGACTGGGCCACCTCCCTCAGAGACTGTGCCACCTCTCTCTGGGACTGGGCCACCTCCCTCTGGGACTGGGCCACCTCCCTCAGACACTGTGCCACCTCCCTCTGGGACTGGGCCATCTCCCTCTGGGACTGGGCCACCTCCCTCTGGGACTGGGCCACCTCCCTCTGGGACTGGGCCACCTCCCTCTGGGACTGAGCCACCTCCCTCTGGGACTGGGCCACCTCCCTCTGGGACTGGGCCACCTCCCTCTGGGACTGGGCCACCTCCCTCTGGGACTGGGCCACCTCCCTCAGAGATTGTGCCACCTCTCTCTGGGACTGGGCCACCTCCCTCTGGGACTGGGCCACCTCCCTCAGACACTGTGCCACCTCCCTCTGGGACTGGGCCATCTCCCTCTGGGACTGGGCCACCTCCCTCTGGGACTGGGCCACCTCCCTCTGGGACTGGGCCACCACCCTCTGGGACTGGGCCACCTCCCTCTGGGACTGTGCCACCTCCCTCTGGGACTCTGCCACCTCCCTCTGGGACTGGGCCACCTCCCTCTGGGACTGGGCCACCTCTCTCTGGGACTGGGCCACCTCCCTCTGGGACTCTGCCACTTCCCTCCGGGACTGGGCCACCTCTCTCTGGGACTGGGCCACCTCCCTCTGGGACTGGGCCACCTCTCTCTGGGACTGGGCCACCTCCCTCTGGGACTCGGCCACCTCCCTCTGGGACTGGGCCACCTCCCTCTGGGACTGGGCCACCTCCCTCTGGGACTGGGCCACCTCTCTCTGGGACTGGGCCACCTCCCTCTGGGACTGGGCCACCTCCCTCTGGGACTGGGCCACCTCTCTCTGGGACTGGGCCACCTCCCTCTGGGACTGGGCCACCTCCCTCTGGGACTGGGCCACCTCCCTCTGGGACTGGGCCACCTCCCTCTGGGACTGGGCCACCACCCTCTGGGACTGGGCCACCTCCCTCTGGGACTGTGCCACCTCCCTCTGGGACTCTGCCACCTCCCTCTGGGACTGGGCCACCTCCCTCTGGGACTGGGCCACCTCTCTCTGGGACTGGGCCACCTCCCTCTGGGACTCTGCCACTTCCCTCCGGGACTGGGCCACCTCTCTCTGGGACTGGGCCACCTCCCTCTGGGACTGGGCCACCTCTCTCTGGGACTGGGCCACCTCCCTCTGGGACTCGGCCACCTCCCTCTGGGACTGGGCCACCTCCCTCTGGGACTGGGCCACCTCCCTCTGGGACTGGGCCACCTCTCTCTGGGACTGGGCCACCTCCCTCTGGGACTGGGCCACCTCCCTCTGGGACTGGGCCACCTCTCTCTGGGACTGGGCCACCTCCCTCTGGGACTGGGCCACCTCCCTCTGGGACTGGGCCACCTCCCTCTGGGACTGGGCCACCTCCCTCTGGGCCTGGGCCACCTCCCTCTGGGACTGTGCCACCTCCCTCTGGGACTGGGCCACCTCCCTCTGGGACTGGGCCACCTCCCTCTGGGACTGGGCCACCTCCCTCTGGGACTGGGCCACCTCCCTCTGGGACTGGGCCACCTCCCTCTGGGACTGGGCCACCTCCCTCTGGGACTGGGCCACCTCCCTCTGGGACTGGGCCACCTCCCTCTGGGACTGGGCCACCTCCCTCTGGGACTGGGCCACCTCCCTCTGGGACTGGGCCTCCTCTCTCTGGGACTGGGCCACCTCCCTCTGGGACTGGGCCACTTCCCTCCGGGACTGGGCCACCTCTCTCTGGGACTGGGCCACCTCCCTCTGGGACTGGGCCACCTCTCTCTGGGACTGGGCCACCTCCCTCTGGGACTGGGCCACCTCCCTCTGGGACTCTGCCACTTCCCTCCGGGACTGGGCCACCTCTCTCTGGGACTGGGCCACCTCCCTCTGGGACTGGGCCACCTCTCTCTGGGACTGGGCCACCTCCCTCTGGGACTCGGCCACCTCCCTCTGGGACTGGGCCACCTCCCTCTGGGACTGGGCCACCTCCCTCTGGGACTGGGCCACCTCCCTCTGGGACTGGGCCACCTCCCTCTGGGACTGGGCCACCTCTCTCTGGGACTGGGCCACCTCCCTCTGGGACTGGGCCACCTCCCTCTGGGACTGGGCCACCTCTCTCTGGGACTGGGCCACCTCCCTCTGGGACTGGGCCACCTCCCTCTGGGACTGGGCCACCTCCCTCTGGGACTGGGCCACCTCCCTCTGGGACTGGGCCACCACCCTCTGGGACTGGGCCACCTCCCTCTGGGACTGTGCCACCTCCCTCTGGGACTCTGCCACCTCCCTCTGGGACTGGGCCACCTCCCTCTGGGACTGGGCCACCTCTCTCTGGGACTGGGCCACCTCCCTCTGGGACTCTGCCACTTCCCTCCGGGACTGGGCCACCTCTCTCTGGGACTGGGCCACCTCCCTCTGGGACTGGGCCACCTCTCTCTGGGACTGGGCCACCTCCCTCTGGGACTCGGCCACCTCCCTCTGGGACTGGGCCACCTCCCTCTGGGACTGGGCCACCTCCCTCTGGGACTGGGCCACCTCTCTCTGGGACTGGGCCACCTCCCTCTGGGACTGGGCCACCTCCCTCTGGGACTGGGCCACCTCTCTCTGGGACTGGGCCACCTCCCTCTGGGACTGGGCCACCTCCCTCTGGGACTGGGCCACCTCCCTCTGGGACTGGGCCACCTCCCTCTGGGCCTGGGCCACCTCCCTCTGGGACTGTGCCACCTCCCTCTGGGACTGGGCCACCTCCCTCTGGGACTGGGCCACCTCCCTCTGGGACTGGGCCACCTCCCTCTGGGACTGGGCCACCTCCCTCTGGGACTGGGCCACCTCCCTCTGGGACTGGGCCACCTCCCTCTGGGACTGGGCCACCTCCCTCTGGGACTGGGCCACCTCCCTCTGGGACTGGGCCACCTCCCTCTGGGACTGGGCCACCTCCCTCTGGGACTGGGCCTCCTCTCTCTGGGACTGGGCCACCTCCCTCTGGGACTGGGCCACTTCCCTCCGGGACTGGGCCACCTCTCTCTGGGACTGGGCCACCTCCCTCTGGGACTGGGCCACCTCTCTCTGGGACTGGGCCACCTCCCTCTGGGACTGGGCCACCTCCCTCTGGGACTCTGCCACTTCCCTCCGGGACTGGGCCACCTCTCTCTGGGACTGGGCCACCTCCCTCTGGGACTGGGCCACCTCTCTCTGGGACTGGGCCACCTCCCTCTGGGACTCGGCCACCTCCCTCTGGGACTGGGCCACCTCCCTCTGGGACTGGGCCACCTCCCCCTGGGACTGGGCTACCTCCCTCTGGGACTGGGCCACATCCCTCTGGGACTGAGCCACCTCCCTCTGGGACTGGGCCACCTCTCTCTGGGACTGGGCCACCTCCCTCTGGGACTGGGCCACCTCCCTCTGGGACTGGGCCACCTCCCTCTGGGACTGGACCACCTCCCTCTGGGACTGGGCCACCTCCCTCTGGGACTGGGCCACCTCCCTCTGGGACTGGGCCACCTCCTTCTGGGACTGGGCCACCTCCCTCTGGGACTGAGCCACCTCCCTCTGGGACTGGGCCACCTCCCTCTGGGACTGGGCCACCTCCCTCTGGGACTGGGCCACCTCCTTCTGGGACTGGGCCACCTCCCTCTGGGACTGGGCCACCTCCCTCTGGGACTGGGCCACCTCCTTCTGGGACAGGGCCACCTACCTCTGGGACTGGGCCACCTCCCTCTGGGACTGAGCCACCTCCCTCTGGGACTGGGCCACCTCTCTCTGGGACTGGGCCACCTCCGTCTGGGACTGGGCCACCTCCCTCTGGGACTGGGCCACCTCCCTCTGGGACTGGGCCTCCTCCCTCTGGGACTGTGCCACCTCTCTCTGGGACTGGGCCACCTCCCTCTGGGACTGGGCCACCTCCCTCTGGGACTGGGCCACCTCCCTCTGGGACTGGGCCACCTCCCTCTGGGACTGGGCCACCTCCCTCTGGGACTGGGCCACCTCCCTCTGGGACTGAGCCACCTCCCCCTGGGACTGGGCCACCTCCCTCTGGGACTGGGCCACATCCCTCTGGGACTGAGCCACCTCCCTCTGGGACTGGGCCACCTCTCTCTGGGACTGGGCCACCTCCCTCTGAGACTGGGCCACCTCCCTCTGGGACTGGGCCACCTCCCTCTGGGACTGGGCCACCTCCCTCTGGGACTGGGCCACCTCCCTCTGGGACTGGGCCACCTCCTTCTGGGACTGGGCCACCTCCCTCTGGGACTGAGCCACCTCCCTCTGGGACTGGGCCACCTCCCTCTGGGACTGGGCCACCTCCCTCTGGGACTGGGCCACCTCCTTCTGGGACTGGGCCACCTCCCTCTGGGACTGGGCCACCTCCCTCTGGGACTGGGCCACCTCCTTCTGGGACAGGGCCACCTACCTCTGGGACTGGGCCACCTCCCTCTGGGACTGAGCCACCTCCCTCTGGGACTGGGCCACCTCTCTCTGGGACTGGGCCACCTCCGTCTGGGACTGGGCCACCTCCCTCTGGGACTGGGCCACCTCCCTCTGGGACTGGGCCTCCTCCCTCTGGGACTGTGCCACCTCTCTCTGGGACTGGGCCACCTCCCTCTGGGACTGGGCCACCTCCCTCTGGGACTGGGCCACCTCCCTCTGGGACTGGGCCACCTCCCTCTGGGACTGGGCCACCTCCCTCTGGGACTGGGCCACTTCTCTCTGGGTCTGAGCGAAGCCGACCAACACCTGGGCAATGGCGCTGATGCTCTCAGCCATGGCCTGCTGAGACTGGGCCACACAGAGGAGCGTGTGGTGAATGTATTGCTGTAACAATTCACCATGAGCATATCTGTATTATGCTGTTGCCCATGTGGGCTCCACCTATGGACCATTGTAAGGTATTACCTATGATGAAGCATGTTGGGGCCTGTGTGGGCTCCGCCCCTGGCTCCACCCCTTGAGGGGAGGTATAAAAGCAGTCGCCCTGTAGGCGGCTCCCACTAACAGACCAGTCGCAGGCAGGCACTGGTTCTAGTTGATTAAAGCCACAGTTTACTCCTGGTTTCGTGTGAATTGATGGTCGCATCAATTTAATCAACTACACGCCACTATGGAATTGGCCCTCAAACCTGACCGACTGGAACTCGATCCGCAGGCCGCGGAGGCGAAAGTGAATTTTTCGCACTGGCTTCGCTGTTTCAAGGCCTACCTCGCCGCCTCCTCCTCGCCTTCCGTCACCGACAAACAGAAGCTGAGTCTTCTCCACGCCCGGGTGAGCCATCGAATCTCTGTGTAACTCGAGGAAGCCTCCACTTACGCAGATGCCCTCATGATGCTACAGCGCCTCTACGTAAGGCCAGTGAACGAGGTATACGCGCGGCATCTCCTCACCACTCACCACCAGCGCCCCGGGAATCGCTGGAAGAGTACCTATGCGACATCAAAGTCCTTGCACGAAGCTGCAATTACCAGGCCGTTACGGCCACTCAACATATGGACCTCGCCATCCGGGACACCTCCGTGGCTGGAGTCAGGACCAACTATGCGCCTACTCGAAAAAGGTGCCCGAGACCTGGAAGAGATGGAAAAATTAGCCTCCTCTCTGGAAGTAGCGTTCCAAAGCCTTAACGCGTTCCCATCCGTCACGCGACCCCCTCGTGGACCCCCGACCAAAGACTACCCCAGGCCTGTGCCGCGCGGCTGCCCACCCACCATGGGGGGCTACCCTGTTATTTCTGCGGCCAGCCTCAACACCCCTGGCTTCGCTGTCGGGCCCGGAACTTCGACTCCGGGAGCACAGAGAGCTTCATTCATCCAGACATGGTAAGACGCTGCTCACTCCCTATCTTCCCGACATATCAAACATCTCCCTTGCCTCCGGGTCGCACTCGGTGCAGGTCTGGGGGTGCACTACCGCAACCCTCGCAATACAGGGCGCCCAGTACACCAACTTTAAATTATATGTACTCCCCGACCTCTGCGCTCCTCTTCTATTGGGATTGGATTTCCAATGTAACCTCAGGAGCCTGACCCTGAAGTTCGGCGGGCCCCTACCCCCACTCACCGTATGTAGCCTCGCGACCCTAAAGATCGACCCTCCCCCGCTGTTCGCAAATCTCACCGCCGACGGCAACCGGTCGCCACCAGAAGTAGGAATTACAGCATCCAGGACAGGACTTTTATCAGGTCCGAGGTCCAGCGACTCTTGCGGGAGGGGATCATAGAGGCCAGAAATAGCCCCTGGAGAGCCCAGGTCGTGGTCGTCAGGGCCGGGGAAAAGAACCGGATGGTTGTAGATTACAGCCAAACCATAAACCGGTACACGCACCTCGATGCGTACCCCCTTCCCCGGATCGCAGACATGGTTAATCAGATCGCACACTACCGGGTGTTCTCCACGGTGGATCTGAAGTCTGCGTACCACCAGCTCCCAATCCGCCTGGGGGACCGCCACTACACGGCTTTTGAGGCAGATAGCCGCCTCTTCCACTTCCTCCGGGTCCCCTTTAGCGTCACGAACGGGGTCTCGGTCTTCCAAAGAACGATGGACCGAATGGTGGACTAGTATGGGCTGCGGGCCACATTTCCGTACTTGGACAACGTCACCATCTGCGGTCATGATCAGCAGGACCACGATACCAACCTCCAGAGATTTCTCCAGACTGCCCAAACCCTTAACCTCACTTGTAACAAGGAGAAATGCGTTTTCCGCACAACCAGACTAGCCATCCTCGGCTATGTCGTGGAAAACGGGGTTCTAGGACCCGAACCTGACCGAATGCGCCCCCTCCTGCAACTCCCCCTCCCCCACTGCCCCAAGGCCCTGAAAAGGTGCCTCGGGTTCTTTTCCTATTACGCCCAGTGGGTCCCTAACTATACAGCTGCAACATGACTTGCCAATTCTTATACTCAATGCCCCGGCCAATGAAGGCAAGCATGCCGTATGCCTTCTTGACTACCTTCTCCACCTGTATTGCCCCTTTCAGTGACCTGTGGACCTGTACTCCTAGATCTCTCTGACTTTCAATACTCTTGAGGGTTCTACCATTCACTGTATATTCCCTACCTGCATTTGACCTTCCAAAATGCATTACCTCACATTTGTCCGGATTAAACTCCATCTGTCATCGCTCCGCCCAAGTCTCCAAACGATCTAAATCCTGCTGTATCCTCTGACAGTCCTCATCGCTGTCGTGGTGCCCTGTGTGTTCATCCTCTGTGTGTCTGTCCCCTGTGTGTCGGTCCCCAGTGTGTCTGTCCCCTGTGTGTCTGTCCCCTGTGTGTCTGTCCCCAGTGTGTCTGTCCCCTGTGTGTCAGTCCCCAGTGTGTCGGTCCCCAGTGTGTCTGTCCCCTGTGTGTTCATCCACTGTGTGTCTGTCCCCTGTGTGTCGGTCCCCAGTGTGTCGGTCCCCAGTGTGTCTGTCCCCTGTGTGTCTGTCCCCAGTGTGTCTGTCCCCTGTGTGTCAGTCCCCTGTGTGTCTGTCCCCAGTGTGTCTGTCCCCTGTGTGTCTGTCCCCAGTGTGTCTGTCCCCTGTGTGTCTGTCCCCTGTGTGTCTGTCCCCTGTGTGTCTGTCCCCCGTGTGGCTGTCCCCCGTGTGTCTGTCCCCCGTGTGGCTGTCCCCCGTGTGTCTGTCCCCTGTGTGTCTGTCCCCTGTGTGTCTGTCCCCTGTGTGTCTGTCCCCCGTGTGGCTGTCCCCTGTGTGTCTGTCCCCTGTGTGTCTGTCCCCAGTGTGTCTGTCCCCTGTGTGTCAGTCCCCAGTGTGTCGGTCCCCAGTGTGTCTGTCCCCTGTGTGTTCATCCTCTGTGTGTCTGTCCCCTGTGTGTCGGTCCCCAGTGTGTCGGTCCCCAGTGTGTCTGTCCCCTGTGTGTCTGTCCCCAGTGTGTCTGTCCCCTGTGTGTCAGTCCCCTGTGTGTCTGTCCCCAGTGTGTCTGTCCCCTGTGTGTCTGTCCCCCGTGTGGCTGTCCCCTGTGTGTCTGTCCCCTGTGTGACTGTCCCCTGTGTGTCAGTCCCCTGTGTGTCAGTCCCCTGTGTGTCTGTCCCCAGTGTGTCTGTCCCCTGTGTGTCTGTCCCCCGTGTGGCTGTCCCCTGTGTGTCTGTCCCCTGTGTGACTGTCCCCTGTGTGTCTGTCCCCTGTGTGTTGGTCCCCTGTGTGTCTGTCCCCTGTGTGTTGGTCCCCTGTGTGTCTGTCCCCTGTGTGTCTGTCCCCCGTGTGACTGTCCCCTGTGTGGCTGTCCCCTGTGTGTCTGTCCCCCGTGTGGCTGTCCCCTGTGTGTCTGTCCCCTGTGTGTCTGTCCCCCGTGTGGCTGTCCCCCGTGTGACTGTCCCCTGTGTGTCTGTCCCCTGTGTGTCTGTCCCCCGTGTGGCTGTCCCCTGTGTGTCTGTCCCCTGTGTGTCTGTCCCCCGTGTGGCTGTCCCCCGTGTGACTGTCCCCTGTGTGTCTGTCCCCTGTGTGACTGTCCCCTGTGTGTCAGTCCCCTGTGTGTCAGTCCCCTGTGTGTCTGTCCCCAGTGTGTCTGTCCCCTGTGTGTCTGTCCCCCGTGTGGCTGTCCCCTGTGTGTCTGTCCCCTGTGTGACTGTCCCCTGTGTGTCTGTCCCCTGTGTGTTGGTCCCCTGTGTGTCTGTCCCCTGTGTGTTGGTCCCCTGTGTGTCTGTCCCCTGTGTGTCTGTCCCCCGTGTGACTGTCCCCTGTGTGGCTGTCCCCTGTGTGTCTGTCCCCCGTGTGGCTGTCCCCTGTGTGTCTGTCCCCTGTGTGTCTGTCCCCCGTGTGGCTGTCCCCCGTGTGACTGTCCCCTGTGTGTCTGTCCCCTGTGTGTCTGTCCCCCGTGTGGCTGTCCCCTGTGTGTCTGTCCCCTGTGTGTCTGTCCCCCGTGTGGCTGTCCCCCGTGTGACTGTCCCCTGTGTGTCTGTCCCCTGTGTGTTGGTCCTCTGTGTGTTGGTCCCTTGTGTCATGGTGTGCTGTGTGTCTGTCCCCTGTGTTTCAGTCCCCTGGCTCTTCTCGGACAGAGGGCTGTTGTTCCGGCTGCCCTCCCCGTCAGTGCTTGGGTTCATGGGGGGCACCGGCCCAGGCACTGGCTGGGGGGGGGGGGTGGGGGGGGGGACGGGGGGGGGGGGGGGGACGGGACCTGGGACCATCGCCAGCTGGTCTTGCAAGACACAAGACAGCATGTATGGTTAGGCAGACGGACAGATGTGAAGCGTGAGCTGGTGAGGGGGTTGGAGTGAAGGGGGTGGGGTGTAGTGAGGGGTTGGGGTGAGGGGGTGGGGTGAGGATGTTGGGGTGAGGGAGGTGGGGTGAGAGGGTGGGGTGAGGGTGTTGGGGTGAGGGAGGTGGGGGGAGGGGGTGGGGGAGGGGATGGGGTGAGGGGGGTGATGGGGGGCGGAGGGGGAAGTGAAGGGGGGGTGGGCACACATGTGTTGTGAGAGGCCGCATACACGCAGGGGGTTCTCACTTGGTGGCGCGCCTCCGATCTCCGCATCGCAACCTCCCGCTCCTCTGGCCCGCCAACAATGTCCAGTGTCCTCTGCTCGGGCATGTGAGGGGACGCAGTTCTGGTGGTCCCCTCCGGTCTCCTCCCACTCCCGGCGGTTATGCGCAGACCTCTCCTGGGGCGGGGTCAAACACAAACAGCACCAGTGTTAGATGGTCCGACGCATGCAGCCCTGGGGCTGGGTCCCCGATGGCATCAGTGCACAGGGCACCCGGCCATTGTGGCTGGCATGGGTGGGTGCAGCCATATGGGTCAGGGTGGGGGTAGACCGTCCCCCTGAGACGGGGGGGGGGGGGGGGGGGGGGGGATGACATGTGTGTGGGGGGTAGGATGGTTGGTGCTAGGGGCACGGTGCTGGGTACTCACCCTGGCTGCCCTGAGGAGGTGGTGCAGCTTCTTTGTGCACCGGGCTGCAGTCCTGGCTGCCGGCCCGACAGCACTGATAGCGTCTGCCGACCTCCGCCCCAGCCCGGGGTATAGTATGAGCCTCCTCTCGTCCACGGAGTCAAGGAGGATCTCCAACTCACCGTCCCTAAGTCGCGGGACTGCTCGTCTGACTGCCATCTTGCCTGTGACGCTGAGAGTGTGGGGGGCGGGGGGAATGAGCAGTCGCGGCATCGCGTCAATGACGGAACACATGTATCGGCGGCCACTCACCACGCGCTGCACGCTCCGCCTGTGCTAGCCCCCTGGGGCCCGTTCAATAGCTCCACCTGGAGGCCCGTTGACGTGAAACTCCACCGTTTTCACGACAGTGTCAACACTTAGCCTCATTTTCGGAGAATCCAACCCGGGATCTTTGCCAACACCCACCTCAAAAACTCCACGCCATCTCAATTTGGGGCAAACACATTCACCAGCTCCACGGGCACCCCCTCCAACCTCCCGCTCACCATCACAAATCTGCCCCCAGGGTCGTTACCATACTCCTCACCTCAAAAGCCACCCTCTTATTGATCAGCACTGCCACTCCCTCTTCTTCATATCCGACCACAATTGGAGCACCTGCCACTCCCAGCCCATCCTCAACCTCCTCTGGACCCCCACCTTCAAATGCATCTCCTGAAGAAACACCACGTCCGCCTTCAAACTTCTCAAATGCGCAAATATGCGCAACCTCTTAATCGGCCCCTTGAACCTCTGAACGTTCCACTTAATCAATCGGGTCAGGAGACTCTCTCCCCCCCACTCCGCCGATCAGCCATAGCCCTTCTTTAACCAGCTGCCCCAGGTCCACGCCTCACTCACCCTCGGGCCCTCCCCAAGATGTCTGCCACCATCTCCCCTTAACCAACTGCGCCGCACCAACTTCACCCGCGTCAGGTTCCCCCTCCCCTCCTATAAACAAAGAAAAAGAAATCCATCTCCTTCCTCACTCCCTCCACAGATCGACCCCAACTGCACTCCCGTTAACTATCCAACCTACCTGCATGGAGGCCTCCACTCGAGGCAACTGCCTACTTCCCCTTTCCCACTGCCACTCCTCACCCGCACTTCCCCAGGAACAGTTGAACACACTTACCCAATCCACACCCAAACACAGTAAATACAACAATCTGTCCTGCATACACACCCGCATTCCCTGTACTGGAATCTTCAAAGTTCAGTCTTCTCCCAAGTCTCCCAGTCCATGGTCTCTCATAAATTTACTCGCCTCATCCGGTGCATCAAAATAAAATTCCTGATTCTCGTGCATGGCCCACAGACAAGCAGGATATAACACCCCGCACCTCATTGCCTTCTTGGAGAGAGGCCTTGACCCTATTGGACCCAGCCCGGTCCTTGGCCAACTCCGCTCCCAAGTCCTGGTAGATAGGCACCACGTTTCCTTCCCAGGTATATTCTCTCGTCTCCTTCGCCCACCAAGAATCTTCTCTTTGTCCAGAAAACAATGCAACAGCCCTCAGCTGCTCCCCCGCCTTCGGCCTCCTCCTAAATGCCCTGGCACTTGATCCACCTCGAGACCACCGGAAGAGCGAGACCATGGTTGAGACGAGAGGGGGTCTCCAGGACTGGCAGCGCCAGGTGATGGTAGAGCCTTCGAAGCTCACTCCAGCCTCACTTCCGTCCCATAGAGTGGCCCGGGGGGCCAGCGAGTACTCCAAGGGAGGAGGAGGTGATAGGGCCCATGCCAGTGCCTCCCGCAAGGGAGGTGCTGGAATACCTCAGCGCTTCTGAATCCTCCCCACTGCCTGGCACTGGTGCACCTGATGGGCAGAACAGGGTGGCATTGACACCTGAAGGTTGGTCAGAGCCCCCATGACACATGAACGTCCCACATGGTGTCACCCACAGAGAGATGTGGCATGGAGCGGGTCCAGAAGCGTGAGCCCTGAAGTGTAGTGTTCTTGTCAGATGACCAGATTTATTACAAGAACACTTGTAGTTAAAGTTATAAATGATTTATTAACATTAACTGAGGATAAACTATACACAAGATAACAGATGAATAACAGCAAAATCATGCACATGCAAGCTCCCTCTTTTACTAAACAGGGGCTGTTTAGCACAGGGCTAAATCGCTGGCTTTGAAAGCAAACCAATGCAGGCCAGCAGCACGGTTCGATTCCTGTAACAGCCTCCCCGAACAGGCGCTGAAATGTGGCGACTAGGGGCTTTTCACAGTAACTTCATTTGAAGCCTACTTGTGACAATAAGCGATTTTCATTTCATTACTTCCTTCAGCCAGTGTCTGGTCAGCTGACTTTACATTCACTTATATACTAGTGAGACTCCTCGTGGTCAGTTGGTGAATTACAACACAACCATGCTATCACTACATCCCCTTTCCTTCGAAAGAGTAAATTAATACATTATCATCAGTATATTTACATGGGTTATCATGAGCCTATGGGTCTAACAGTATTATTTTTTAAATTTATAAAACTGATTTAACAAATATACATACATAGATACATATATTCACAAGAACAGCAACCATAGTTTGTACAAATTGTCCAAAACTACAAATTTAGTCGATCAGGTTTTCTTCTGACTTTGGTAGATATTCTCA
The DNA here is from genome assembly GCF_047496885.1 of Scyliorhinus torazame. Classification (NCBI taxonomy): domain Eukaryota; kingdom Metazoa; phylum Chordata; class Chondrichthyes; order Carcharhiniformes; family Scyliorhinidae; genus Scyliorhinus; species Scyliorhinus torazame. Next base: position 108,108,216 of record NC_092719.1, on the reverse strand, counting down.
AAGTTTGACCTTGTTGCTCAGAACTTGTAGATTCAATGATGCTGAAATTATACGAAATAGCATTTTCCGAAAGCAGTACTGTCCAAATGGCGTATTAAAAGTGCAGTATTTTGTACTTTGTTCCTCTAGCTTTAGCTGCCAGAAACCCTGAGATGCATCAAGTTTTGTAAAGAACTGTGCACCCCATCTCAGATATGATTTCCTCACACTTTGGTATTTGGTAATGTTCTCTGTTGATATTCTTGTTAAGATTTTTAGGATCCATACATATGCGAATATCGTCATTTTCTTTCTTTATACAAAGTCGGTAGGTTCTTCTACTTTTCTGATTTACATTTAATTTTGTCATTCTGTCTATTTCCTTTCAGCGGTGATCCCGAAGACGTGCAGGTACTCTTCTTGGTGCATGGATCACAGGTTTTGCATCCTCTTTGAGTTGTATCGTGTAGGTGAATGTTGGTGTACCAAAACCTATGAACACATCGCTGAATTGGCTGGTAATGTTCTCAGAATCGTTGGAGTGTTGGTCCAATCCTTTGTGGATATTATATACCAACTGCACCAGACCTAATTCTTCACAGGCCTGAGCACCTAATAATGAATCCAAATCCTCGGACACAATATTGAATGGGACGGAATAAACTGTGTTCTTCACCACCACACTCAGGTCACAAGCACCACAACATTTAACACTTGAACCATTATAATCTCTCAGAGATATTTTGTGATTTCTTTTAATCGGTTGAATTTTTAGATTTTTGAAATCAGTCACGCTGATTAAATTGACTTTGGCACCAGTGTCTAACTGCAATTGGACCACTGTTCCGTTCACTTCAAATGGTAGCAGCTATTTGTCCTCATCAACCACATTTATTTTAGATGGAGTATCAGTTTGCATTTTTTTAAGTGCTGGAGTATTTTTTGATGTTTCAAAAATTTATTCTTCTGTGTTATAACTCCAACAAACAATGATGTTTCATCACTAGGGATTGTGTCTTCCACTGTGCCGACTGATCTGATGTTGAGCTTAGAGTAACAATTCTGAGCAAAGTGATTTTTTTCCTTTGCATCTGGAACAAAACTTGCCAAACGCTGGACACTGCCTTAATTTGTGCCTTTGACAACATCTTTTACACAGAAATACTTTGTCCTGATCTTTAACCTGTTTGCTGGTGGGCGAGGAGCTGCAGGAGCTTTCTCGCCTTTTCTCGAAAGTTTCCCACCTTTTGGGAAAAAGGGCGGCAACTGGAGTTTTCTCCTCCAAGAAACATTTTAGAATGCTGTGCTGCTAACCCGTGAGCCTGACAAATCTTAACTGTTTGTTCAAAAGTCAGCTCCGATTCCCCAGCAACTGTTCCCTCAGCTTATTTTCATTCACAGCAAACACAATCTGGTCTCGAATCATGGAAGATTCCACCGCAGAAAAATTACAGGTTTTCGCTTTTAACTTTAAATAAGTAATGAACTGAGCTATGGACTCTCCTATCTTCTGTAAACATGATCTAAACACATAGTGTTCACAAATTTAATTCTTTCTGAGGCTGCAATGCTCATCAAATCTTCAAATTACTTCGTTAAAATTTTTACTATCTTCATCGTTTGCAAATTTAAATATATTAAACACAGCAATTGCTTTGGGCCCTGTCGCTCTTAGGAGCATCGCTACGTTACGTGTACCTGATTGTTCTCCTAAATTCACTGCAATAAGAAACAAATTAAATTGTTGTTTAAACACTTGCCAGTTGCTGTCCACATTACCATGAAAGCTGAGACTCTTTGGTGTGTTCAGCGACTCCATGCTGTTAATACTGCAGTCTGGAAAATCTTCAAATCTCTGTGGCAGGCTGACAGTTTTTCCTTTTCTCAGTGTTTAATACCTTCCCACTCTGGTACCATGTAATGTTCTTGTTGGATGGCCTGATTTATTACAAGAACACTTGTAGTTTTAATAATTTATTAACATTAACTGAGGGTAAACAATATACAAGACAACAGATGAACAACAGCAAAATCATAAACATGCAAGCTCTCTCTTTTACTTCCTCCAGACAATGTCTGGTCAGCTGACTTTCACTTTATACTAGTGAGACTCCTAGTGGCCAGTCAGTGAATTACAGCACATCCATGATAGCACTACAAGAAGTATGACATCTTACCCAGTGAGTGAATCCTAAACATTCACCATCTCCCGAAACCACCCCCACCCCAAAGGATGTCTTGGCCCAAGAGATGAAATGGCCAGCACACATGCAGGGGTAACCCAGGAGGAGTGGAATGTGATCCTAAAGGCAGGAGTCAGACTTTGTCAAACGTTGAGGAGCACCAGAGCTCATCTCACAGCGAGTTGTCATCATCCTCCGTCCCATTGTCAAGACCTATTAATACTGCTGACCCAGGGCTAATACCCTGTGGTGATGCTGATAGGATCCTAGGTAGTGGGAAGAAGTGAAGGGCTGCGGGACAGAGAAGGAGGAGTGAAGGGAGGAGGGACAGGGAGGTGGAGTGAAGGGAGGAGGAACAGAGAAGGCGGAGTGAAGGAAGGAGGGACAGGGAGGTGGAGTGAAGGGCTGAGGGACAGAGAAGGCGGAGTGAAGGGAGGAGGGACAGGGAGGTGGAGTGAAGGGAGGAGGAACAGAGAAGGCGGAGTGAAGGGAGGAGGGACAGGGAGGTGGAGTGAAGGGAGGAGGGACAGGGAGGTGGAGTGAAGGGAGGAGGGACATGGAGATGGAGTGAAGGGCTGAGGGACAGAGAAGGTGGAGTGAAGGGAGGAGGGACAGGGAGGTGGAGTGAAGGGAGGAGGGACAGGGAGGTGGAGTGAAGGGAGGAGGGACATGGAGGTGGAGTGAAGGGAGGAGGGACAGGGAGGTGGAGTGAAGGGAGGAGGGACAGGGAGGTGGAGTGAAGGGAGGAGGGACAGGGAGGTGGAGTGAAGGGAGGAGGGACAGAGAAGGCGGAGTGAAGGAAGGAGGGACAGGGAGGTGGAGTGAAGGGCTGAGGGACAGAGAAGGCGGAGTGAAGGGAGGAGGGACAGGGAGGTGGAGTGACGGGAGGAGGGACAGGGAGGTGGAGTGAAGGGAGGAGGGACAGAGAAGGCGGAGTGAAGGAAGGAGGGACAGGGAGGTGGAGTGAAGGGAGGAGGAACAGAGAAGGCGGAGTGAAGGGAGGAGGGACAGGGAGGTGGAGTGAAGGGAGGAGGAACAGAGAAGGCGGAGTGAAGGGAGGAGGGACAGGGAGGTGGAGTGAAGGGAGGAGGGACAGGGAGGTGGAGTGAAGGGAGGAGGGACATGGAGATGGAGTGAAGGGAGGAGGGACAGGGAGGTGGGGTGAAGGGAGGAGGGACAGGGAGGTGGAGTGAAGGGCTGAGGGACAGAGAAGGCGGAGTGAAGGAAGGAGGGGACAGGGAGGCGGAGTGAAGGGCTGAGGGACAGAGAAGGTGGAGTGAAGGAAGGAGGGACATGGAGGTGGAGTGAAGGGAGGAGGGACAGGGAGGTGGAGTGAAGGGAGGAGGGACATGGAGGTGGAGTGAAGGGAGGAGGGACAGGGAGGTGGAGTGAAGGGAGGAGGGACATTGAGGTGGAGTGAAGGGAGGAGGGACAGGGAGGTGGAGTGAAGGGAGGAGGGACAGGGAGGTGGAGTGAAGGGAGGAGGGACAGGGAGGTGGAGTGAAGGGAGGAGGGACATGGAGGTGGAGTGAAGGGAGGAGGGACAGGGAGGTGGAGTGAAGGGAGGAGGAACAGGGAGGTGGAGTGAAGGGAGGAGGGACAGGGAGGTGGAGTGAAGGGAGGAGGGACAGGGAGGTGGAGTGAAGGGAGGAGGGACATGGAGATGGAGTGAAGGGAGGAGGGACAGGGAGGTGGAGTGAAGGGAGGAGGGACAGGGAGGTGGAGTGAAGGGCTGAGGGACAGAGAAGGCGGAGTGAAGGGCTGAGGGACAGAGAAGGTGGAGTGAAGGGAGGAGGGACATGGAGGTGGAGTGAAGGGAGGAGGGACAGGGAGGTGGAGTGAAGGGAGGAGGGACAGGGAGGTGGAGTGAAGGGCTGAGGGACAGAGAAGGTGGAGTGAAGGGAGGAGGGACAGGGAAAGCGGAGTGAAGGGAGGAGGGACAGGGAGGTGGAGTGAAGGGAGGAGGGACAGGGAGGTGGAGTGAAGGGAGGAGGGACATGGAGGTGGAGTGAAGGGAGGAGGGACAGGGAGGTGGAGTGAAGGGAGGAGGGACAGGGAGGTGGAGTGAAGGGAGGAGGGACAGAGAAGGCGGAGTGAAGGAAGGAGGGACAGGGAGGTGGAGTGAAGGGCTGAGGGACAGAGAAGGCGGAGTGAAGGGAGGAGGGACAGGGAGGTGGAGTGAAGGGAGGAGGGACAGGGAGGTGGAGTGAAGGGAGGAGGGACAGAGAAGGCGGAGTGAAGGAAGGAGGGACAGGGAGGTGGAGTGAAGGGAGGAGGAACAGAGAAGGCGGAGTGAAGGGAGGAGGGACAGGGAGGTGGAGTGAAGGGAGGAGGAACAGAGAAGGCGGAGTGAAGGGAGGAGGGACAGGGAGGTGGAGTGAAGGGAGGAGGGACAGGGAGGTGGAGTGAAGGGAGGAGGGACATGGAGATGGAGTGAAGGGAGGAGGGACAGGGAGGTGGGGTGAAGGGAGGAGGGACAGGGAGGTGGAGTGAAGGGCTGAGGGACAGAGAAGGCGGAGTGAAGGAAGGAGGGGACAGGGAGGCGGAGTGAAGGGCTGAGGGACAGAGAAGGTGGAGTGAAGGAAGGAGGGACATGGAGGTGGAGTGAAGGGAGGAGGGACAGGGAGGTGGAGTGAAGGGAGGAGGGACATGGAGGTGGAGTGAAGGGAGGAGGGACAGGGAGGTGGAGTGAAGGGAGGAGGGACATGGAGGTGGAGTGAAGGGAGGAGGGACAGGGAAAGCGGAGTGAAGGGAGGAGGGACAGGGAGGTGGAGTGAAGGGAGGAGGGACAGGGAGGTGGAGTGAAGGGAGGAGGGACATGGAGGTGGAGTGAAGGGAGGAGGGACAGGGAGGTGGAGTGAAGGGAGGAGGAACAGGGAGGTGGAGTGAAGGGAGGAGGGACAGGGAGGTGGAGTGAAGGGAGGAGGGACAGGGAGGTGGAGTGAAGGGAGGAGGGACATGGAGATGGAGTGAAGGGAGGAGGGACAGGGAGGTGGAGTGAAGGGAGGAGGGACAGGGAGGTGGAGTGAAGGGCTGAGGGACAGAGAAGGCGGAGTGAAGGGCTGAGGGACAGAGAAGGTGGAGTGAAGGGAGGAGGGACATGGAGGTGGAGTGAAGGGAGGAGGGACAGGGAGGTGGAGTGAAGGGAGGAGGGACAGGGAGGTGGAGTGAAGGGCTGAGGGACAGAGAAGGTGGAGTGAAGGGATGAGGGACATGGAGGTGGAGTGAAGGGAGGAGGGACAGGGAGGTGGAGTGAAGGGAGGAGGGACAGGGAGGTGGAGTGAAGGGCTGAGGGACAGGGAGGTGGAGTGAAGGGAGGAGGGACATGGAGGTGGAGTGAAGGGAGGAGGGACAGGGAGGTGGAGTGAAGGGAGGAGGGACAGGGAGGTGGAGTGAAGGGAGGAGGGACAGGGAGGTGGAGTGAAGGGAGGAGGGACAGAGAAGGCGGAGTGAAGGGAGGAGGGACATGGAGATGGAGTGAAGGGAGGAGGGACAGGGAGGTGGAGTGAAGGGAGGAGGGACATGGAGATGGAGTGAAGGGAGGAGGGACAGGGAGGTGGAGTGAAGGGAGGAGGGACAGGGAGGTGGAGTGAAGGGAGGAGGGACAGGGAGGTGGAGTGAAAGGAGGAGGGACAGGGAGGTGGAGTGAAGGGAGGAGGAACAGGGAGGTGGAGTGAAGGGAGGAGGGACAGGGAGGTGGAGTGAAGGGAGGAGGGACAGGGAAGGTGGAGTGAAGGGAGGAGGGACAGGGAGGTGGAGTGAAGGGAGGAGGGACAGGGAGGTGGAGTGAAGGGAGGAGGGACAGGGAGGTGGAGTGAAGGGAGGAGGGACAGGGAGGTGGAGTGAAGGGAGGAGGGACAGGGAGGTGGAGTGAAGGGAGGAGGAACAGGGAGGTGGAGTGAAGGGAGGAGGGACAGGGAGGTGGAGTGAAGGGAGGAGGGACAGGGAGGTGGAGTGAAGGGCTGAGGGACAGGGAGGTGGAGTGAAGGGAGGAGGGACAGGGAGGTGGAGTGAAGGGAGGAGGGACAGGGAGGTGGAGTGAAGGGAGGAGGGACAGGGAGGTGGAGTGAAGGGAGGAGGGACAGGGAGGTGGAGTGAAGGGCTGAGGAACAGGACAGGGGTGAGTAGTTATGTGGAAGGGGTTCCATTTTGAAGCGTGGGGGGATTGAGAGGTGGGACAGGGCGGTGGAGCTGTCAGTGGCAAGGCCTGATAATTGACAAATGGGGAGGTGATAGGTGGTTCCCTGTGCGGTATCCCCAGAGAACACGTTGGGCAGCCTGGCGCGCCAACCCAGGCACAACCCAACTCTTCATGGACACTGTCCTCCTCCTGCATGTCCCTACTCTGCTGCGCGATGTTATGAAGGATGCAACAGGCAAGCACACACTCCTGGAACTATATTTAAGAGCTCAACAGAGCGGTCCAGGCATCGGCAGGGCAGTTTGAGTACACCAATGCACCGCTCAGTGTTGCTCCTGATTGCTGCATGGGCATCGTCATAATGGCGCTCCGTGCCAGTCTGCGCCCTCTAGACAGGCGGCAATATCCCTGACCTCAGCAGGCAACCCTTGTTACCTAAGAGCCAACTCCTCACCCTCGGGACTGCCTCGAAGGTGCCGGGGACCAATGAGTGCACGAGGATGTATGCATTGTGCGCACTGCCTGGTTATCGGGCACAGAGGTCCACGATGTGCAGCTGTTGGTCACACACCAACTGCACATTCAGGGCGTGGAACCCCTTCCGATTGATGAAGGGCGCCCCCTGATGCTCGTAGAGGGACATGCATTCCATCCATCACCCCCTGGACCTGGGGCAGGAGAGTGATGGCAGCATGTCCTGATGCGCGAGTGTCCTGGTGGGCCTGGTCTAAGGTGAAGATGATGTCGTCCGATTTCCGGGTGCATTGGGCATCCGTGAAGTGAGGGTGAACCTGTTGACGGACTTTTGCAAGATCCTGCTTAAGACCTGGAATGAGCCAGAGGCTTAAAGGTTCAGGGAAACCTTCATCTTGACAGCCACTGGGAGCAGGTGTCCTCCTCTTAACCCTCGCGGTACCAGGTGCGCCACCACTAGCACAGGTGGTGCATGGTCTCCCCAATGAGCCAGAGTTGGTGGCGGCACAGGCTGTCCAGCAGCTCCTCGAAGGACAGGCACTGACGGGAAACACATACCCTCATGTGGCACCGCCTTCGCCCCTCCTCAGACTGCTGGGTGCCGGCGCTTGAGCCTCACCGGCTGGTCCCTGCTCTTCTGGGGCAAGTTCCTCGTGTGAAGGGTCCTCTCTGGGCTGGTCCTGGCGTTGTCGCCGCTGTGCATACTCAACAGCGGCCAGGTGGGCAGCAGGCAGAGCTGGCTGTAGTCCGAAATCCATGTCTCTGCAAGGGGAAGCGAGGGGGTGGGGGCAGAGAATGTCAGCAAGGTGAGGATTCCCCTGACCATCCAATGCCATCAGGTTACATCGCCACCCTGAGTTGTACTGCTGTGCCACCCCAGCCCCTGTCCCATTCGAGATGACTGGCCTGTGATGTGGGGAGTCTCTATCTATACTCACCACCCGTCCCTGTCTACAGGGGTACCCATGGCTGCCACAACCCGATTTGGTGATATGCTCTGTGATCCCTGCCTGTTTCTCTCAGTGGGAAACAGTGGGTCTCCTCACTGGGTGGGCCATGTGTTTTCCCGCCAGCAGGGTGGCAACTGGTTGTGTGGTGAAGATGGTCAACTTCTGCTGCCCGTCGCCTTCATGCTAAGAGGCTGGTGTGCAGGCAGGTCCTACAGATGTCTGGTTGTGACAGAGAATGATCAGGTTTCCTGGGTGGTGGCAGGATGGATGGGATCAGGGGCATGGTAGGCAAGCAGGACTTGGAGACAACTTGTGATCCTCAGGCGTGGACTAACTGATAGTGTCACTGAATGCCCTACCTGCAACAATAGTGAACTCGCCAACATTGAGGGCATTTAAAAGTTTATTGGATAAGCATATGAATGATAATGGCATAGTGTAGGTTAGATGGCTTTTGTTTTTTGACTTCCCATGTCGGTGCAATATTGTGGGCCGAAGGGCCTGTACTGCGCTGTATCGTTCTATGTTCTATGGTGAGGCTTCTACTCTGAGAGTGGCTGTGTGATAGTGAGGGTTCCAACCGCCACGGTGCATGTGGCCATTTTTTGGGGTGAGCTCTGCTAATCCCCTGCTTCCTCTGCTGTGGGGCTGCGCTTCTAACACACACACACACTGACACAAACACAAACACACACACACACACAAACACACAGATACACGCACATACTGACACAGACACACACAGAGACGCACGCAGATATACAAACAGACACACACAGACAGACAAGCACACAGAGACTCAGACATGCAAATAGACTCACAGACACACAAAGACACACACACAGATGCACACACAAACACACACACACGCATTCACACACATATACACTCACACCTGCACACACACGTAGACAAATAAAGGCACACACACACTCATGCACACTCACACAAACATACACAAACACACACACCAACACGTACGCACAAACACATGCACACTCACACAGACACACACACACTCATACACACAGACACATACACACTAAGACACACACAGACACATACACAGGCACACACTCATACACAGATGATGTGTTGGGTAGGCTGGGTCAAGGTGAACTGCACTTGATGCAGTGTAGCGAGAGACAGACCTCCAACACTTTTTTTTAATTTTTTAAAAATATGTTTTATTGAAATTTTTTTCCCAAACAACAATTTTTCCCCTCTTACAAAGCAAACGCAACAATAACAATACAGAATTTTTTAACAATACACAAGTAACAAAACCCCTTTATCTTTGACCTAAACTAAACTAACCCCCCCCCCCCCCTCCTCCCTGGGTTGCTGCTGCTGGTCATCTGTCTTCCCTCTAACGTTCCCCTAGGTAGTCGAGAAATGGCTGCCACCGCCTGGTGAACCCTTGAGCCGATCCTCTCAGGGCAAACTTTATCTGCTCCAGTTTAATGAACCCCGCCATATCGTTTACCCAGGCCTCCAGTCCGGGGGGTTTTGCCTCCTTCCACATGAGTAGGATCCTGTGCCGGGCTACTAGGGACGCAAAGGCCACAACGTCGGCCTCTTTCGCCTCCTGCACTCCCGGCTCTTCCGCAACTCCAAATAGAGCTAACCCCCAGCCTGGTTTGACCCGGGCCTTCACCACCTGCGAAATCACTCCCGTCACTCCCTTCCAATACCCTTCCAGTGCCGGGCACGCCCAAAACATGTGTGCGTGGTTTGCCGGGCTCCCGCCACACCTCCCACATTTGTCCTCCACTCCGAAGAACCTGCTCAATCTTGCTCCCATTATGTGTGCTCTATGTAGCACCTTAAATTGAATCAGGCTAAGCCTGGCGCATGAGGAAGAGGAATTTACCCTGCTTAGGGCATCAGCCCACATACCCTCCTCTATCTCCTCCCCTAGTTCTTCTTCCCACTTTCCTTTTAGTTCGCCCACCGACTCCTCCCCCTCTTCCCTCATCTCTCGGTAAATCTCTGACACCTTGCCCTCTCCAACCCACACCCCTGAAAGCACCCTGTCCTGTATCCCCTGTGTCGGGAGCAACGGAAATTCCCTCACCTGTTGTCTAGTAAATGCCCTCACCTGCATATATCTCAAGAAATTTCCCCGGGGCAACTTATACTTTTCCTCCAATGCTCCCAAGCTCGCAAAAGTCCCATCTATAAATAAATCTCCCACCCTCCTAATTCCCAACTGGTACCAGCTCTGAAATCCTCCATCCATTCTTCCTGGGGCGAACCTATGGTTGTTCCTGATTGGGGACCCCACCAGGGCTCCCCGCACACCTCTCTGTCGCCTCCACTGTCCCCAGATATTCAATGTTGCCGCCACCACCGGGTTCGTGGTAAACTTTTTAGGTGAGATGGGTAGCGGCGCCGTCACCAGCGCCTCTAAACTCGTCCCTTTACAGGACTTTCTCTCCAGTCTTTCCCACGCCGCTCCCTCACCCTCCATCATCCATTTACGTATCATTGCCACATTGGCGGCCCAATAGTAATCGCCCAAGTTCGGTAGTGTCAATCCTCCTCTGTCCCTACTACGCTGAAGGAACCCCCTCCTTACTCTCGGAACCCTCCCTGCCCACACGAAGCTCGCGATGCTCCTGTCTATTTTATTAAAAAAGGTCTTGGTGATTAGTATAGGGAGACATTGAAATACAAATAAGAACCTCGGGAGGACCATCATCTTAATTGCTTGCACCCTGCCCGCCAGCGATAGAGGCTGCATGTCCCACCTCTTGAAGTCCTCCTCCATTTGTTCTACCAACCGTGTCAGATTAAGTCTGTGCAAGGTTCCCCAGCTCCTAGCGATCTGAATCCCCAGGTATCGGAAGTTTCTTTCCACTTTCCTTAGAGGCAAGCCTTCTATCTCTCTACTCTGGTCCCCTGGATGTATCACAAATAATTCACTCTTCCCCATGTTTAGTCTATACCCCGAGAAATCCCCGAACCCCCTCAAAATTCGCATAACCTCTATCATCCCCCCCGCTGGGTCCGACACGTATAATAATAGGTCATCCGCATATAACGAGACTCGGTGTTCTTCTCCCCCTCTAATCACCCCTCTCCATTTCCTGGAGTCTCTCAATGCCATGGCCAGAGGTTCAATTGCCAACGCGAACAACAATGGAGACAGCGGGCATCCCTGTCTTGTTCCCCTATATAGTCGGAAATACCCCGATCTATGTCGACCTGTAACTACGCTTGCCGTTGGAGCCCCATAAAGACGTCTAACCCAGCTAATAAACCCGTTCCCAAACCCAAACCTCCTTAACACTTCCCATAAATACTCCCACTCCACCCTATCAAATGCCTTCTCTGCGTCCATTGCCGCCACTATCTCTGCCTCCCCCTCCACTGGGGGCATCATTATCACCCCTAATAGTCGTCGCACGTTAACATTCAGTTGTCTCCTTTTTACAAACCCTGTCTGGTCTTCGTGCACCACCCCCGGGACACAGTCCTCTATCCTCGATGCCAGTACCTTTGCCAACAATTTGGCGTCCACGTTCAATAATGAAATGGGTCGATAGGACCCGCACTGCAACGGATCTTTATCCCTCTTCAAAATTAACGATATCGTCGCCTCCGACATTGTCGGGGGGAAAGTCCCTCCTTCCCTGGCCTCATTGAACGTCCTCACCATCAACGGGGCCAACAAGTCCACATATTTTCTGTAATACTCCACCGGGAACCCGTCTGGTCCTGGGGTCTTCCCTGCTTGCATGCTTCCCAGTCCTTTAATAACCTCGTCCACCCCAATCGGTACCCCCAGGCCTACCACCCCCCGCTCCTCCACTTTCGGGAACCTCAATTGGTCCAGGAACTGCCGCATCCCCTCCTCTCCCTCTGGGGGTTGAGACCTATACAGTTCCTCATAGAAGGTCTTGAACACCTCATTTATCTTTCCTGCCCTTCGCACCGTGTCTCCCCTTTCATCTCTAATTCCTCCTATCTCCCTCGCTGCTGCCCTCTTTCGCAATTGATGAGCCAACAGGCGACTAGCCTTTTCCCCATATTCATACCTCCTCCCCTGTGCCTTCCTCCACAGTACCTCCGCCTTTCTGGTGGTCAGAAGGTCAAATTCCGTCTGGAGTCGTCTCCTCTCCCTGTACAATTCCTCCTCCGGGGTCTCTGCAAATTCCCTATCCACCCTTAAAATCTCCCCCAGTAATCTTTCCCTTTCCTTGGCCTCTGTTTTCCTTTTGTGGGCCCCAATGGAGATCAGCTCTCCTCTGACCACCGCTTTTAGTGCTTCCCATACCACTCCCACAGGGACCTCGCCGTCGTCATTGACCTCCAGGTATCTCTCAATACACCCCCTCACTCTTGCACACACTCCCTCATCTGCCATCAGTCCCACATCTAATCGCCAGAGTGTTCTCTGCTCCCTTTCCTCTCCTAATTCCAGGTCCACCCAATGTGGGGCATGATCCGAAACCGCTATGGCTGAGTACTCAGCTTCTTCCACCCTAGAGATCAACGACCTTCCCAAAACAAAAAATCTATCCGGGAGTACACTTTATGGACATGCGAGAAGAAGGAAAACTCCCTAGCCCTAGGTCTAAGAAATCGCCATGGATCCACTCCCCCCATTTGGTCCATAAACCCCTTAAGTACCTTGGCCGCTGCCGGCCTTCTTCCGGTCCTTGAGCTGGATCTATCTAGCCCCGGGTCCAGCACCGTATTAAAGTCCCCTCCTAAAATCAAGTTTCCTACCTCCAGGTCCGGTATACGCCCCAGCATCCATCTCATAAATCCCGCATCGTCCCAGTTTGGGGCCTACACATTAACTAACACGACCTCCATTCCCTCCAGCCTGCCACTCACCATTACATATCTACCTCCGCTATCTGCTACGATGTTCTTTGCTTCAAATGCTACCCGTTTCCCCACCAAAATGGCCACCCCTCTATTCTTTGCGTCCAGTCCTGAGTGGAACACCTGTCCCACCCATCCTTTCCTCAGCCTAACTTGGTCCGCCACCTTTAGGTGCGTCTCTTGGAGCATAACCACGTCTGCCCTTAGTCCTTTCAAATGCGCGAGCACTCGGGCCCTTTTTATCGGTCCGTTCAGGCCTCTCACGTTCTACGTGATCAGCCTCACTAGGGGGCTACCTGCCCCCCTCCCGTGTCGACTAGCCATTACCTTCTCTAGGCCAGTCCCATATCCCGCCTCCGCGCTCCCGCTCGCTCCCCCAGCGTCGCACACCATCCCCGCCCACCCACTCTTTAGCCATTTCCTTTTGGATTTCCGCAGCAGCAACCCTGTTGTCCCCCCCCCCCCCTCCACCTCCCTCCCCCCCTCCCCGCTAGATCTCTTTCTAGCATGATTGCTCCCCCCATATTACTTCCGTAAGTCAGCTGACTTCAACTGACCCCGGCTACTCCTGCTCACTCCTCGACCCCCCCGTGTGGGGAACTCCCATCCGCCTTGCGCCTGTCTTCCCGCCTTATTCTTTCTGGCGCGGGAACATCCCTTTACCTGACCCGCCTCTTATGGCGCAGCTCCCTTTCCCCTCCCCCTCCCCTTCCCCATTCTCCAACTATGTCCCGTCTTTCCCCCCTCACCGGCGCCCACATTTCCCCAATGTCTCCCCCCTTCCCAATTTACTTCTCAATTAACTTCAACCATAACATTAACAATAACATTTCCTGCAGCATCAGTCCCTCAGTTCCGATCCAATTTCTCTTCTTTGATGAAGGTCCATGCTTCCTCCGCCGTCTCGAAATAATGGTGTCTCTCCTGATACGTGACCCATAGTCTTGCCGGCTGCAGCATCCCGAACTTCACCTTCCTTTTATGCAACACCTCTTTGGCTCGGTTGAAGCTCGTCCTGCTTCTCGCCATCTCCGCACTCCAATCCTGGTATACCCGTACCACTGCATTCTCCCATCTGCTACTCCGCACCTTTTTAGCCCATCTCAGGACCTCTTCTCTATCCTTAAGGCGGTAAAATCGCACGATTATCGCCCTGCGTGGTTCTCCCGCTTTTGGTCTTCTCGCCGGAATCCGATTTGCCCACTCCACCTCCAAGGGGCCCGTCGGGGCCTCAGCACCCATCAGTGAGCTCAGCATCGTACTTGCGTACGCTCCACAGTCCACTCCTTCCACACCCTCAGGGAGACCCAGTATCCGAAGGTTCTTCATTCGCGCTCCATTTTCTAGGGCTTCGATCCTTTCAATACACTTTTTATGAAGTGCCTCGTGCGTCTGTGTCTTAACCGCCAGGCCCAGGATCTCGTCCTCAATATCTGTCACCTTCTGCTCCACCACGCGGAGCTCTGTCTCCTGGGTCTTTAATGTCTCCTTGAGCCCCTCAATTGCCTGTAGCAACGGGGTCAGCACCTCCCTCTTCAGCAGCTCCACGCACCGTCTCACAATTTCATCCTGCTCAGGCCCCCATGTCGCCTGTGCTTTCTCCGCCGCCATCTTGTACTTCTCTCTTTCTGACCCTTTGGTCGACGATTCCTCGCGCTGCAGCCGCCGCCGCCGGTTTTTTCCCTCCTTCGTTTGGGGGGGACTCCCTTCTCACACGCCCCACACCGGGTTGCGTCGTCGAAAAATTCCCCGTTGGGGCTCTTAAAAGGGCCCGAAGGTCCGTTGGAGCTGGAGCCGCCGAAGCGTGCGGCTAGCTAGGCATCACCGCAGCCGGAAGTCCCTTCAGTGGCCTTGATGAGGTCTTTTCACAGTTGTTCCCTCTGCTGCTAGAATTCACCTTTGATACAGGCCCTCAGGTCAGCTTGCAACTTTAAGCTTGTCCTTCCCCCGCCTGCATGCTGGAAGAGGCCCTGTTTATCCTGCAGTTGCAGCCAAATCTTTTACTGTTTCTGACGTGTCTGGCAACCCAGAGACATACTCCTCCTGGGGGACACTGTCGGGGGAATATTGCAGCCTTCTTCCCACACCGGGAAATGTCAAACAAATGCCGTGGGGGCCCTGTAAAAGAGCCCAAAAGTCCGTTCCAAGCAGGAGCTGCCGAATATGCGACCTAGCTCTGCATAGCCGCACCCGGGAGTCCGACAGACCTCCAACACTTGATAAAATGCAACACGATTTTATTCAACATCCAAATTATTATACATGTTCAACTGTGGGTCGACACTATGCTGACTTGACTGGAGACCTGACACTAGTCTGACCAGACTAACTTAGCTACCACAGGGTGTAGGCACTGGCTAGCTCACGAGCTCTGACTGTCTCAGAGGCTGGGTCCCGAGAGAGCGGGAAAACTGGTGCCCTCTGGCTTTATAGTGGTCGTGTCCTGTCTGGTGATTGGCTGCTCTGTTCTGTGTGCTTACTGGTCACCCTGTGTGTCAATCACTGCCTGTCTGCACTCCATTGTATACATAGATGGATATTATGACAACAGACACTCACACACACACAAACACAGACACGCACATGAACACACAGACACGCACATGAACATTCTACACACAGACATGCACACAAACACACACATACAGACACACAGATACACACACTCACATACATAGACGCACACGCGCACACACATGCACACTCACAGACACAGAGGCACACACATTCACAGACACACACACTCACACAGACACACAGGCACGTACAAACACACCCACTCACATAGACACCCACCCACACGCAGACACATACACACTCACACAGACACACACACATACTCACACACACACATAGGCACACAGACACACGCCAGCTTCCTGTACCAATCTCCCCGAACAGGAGCCGGAATGTGGCGACTCGGGGCTTTTCATTTAAATTGAAGCCTACTTGTGACAATAAGCAATTTTCATTTTCATTTTATTTCACACACACAGATGCACACAGGCACACACACCCACACACAGACAGAGATACACAACTTACACAGACAAAGACACAGACAGACAAACACGCATACAAACACTCACACATGCACTAACACACACACTCACACACAGGCACTCACATGCACACTCTCACAAACACACACTCGCACACACATTCCCACAATGACACACTCGTGTACACACACACACAGACATACACAGAAAAAGACACATCCACTCACACACACAGACACAGATACTCACACACATACACACAAACACTCACACAGGCACAGACATATACAGTCACGTGCAATCACATACACAGGCACACAAACACTCGGACAGACACACACACACGCAAATGCAAACACACAGGCACTCACACTCACATACACAGACACATGCACACACACTCATACACGCAGACGCACACACTGACACAGGCACTCACACACACTTACACACAGGTACACACATTCACACAGACAGACACACACAGACACACATGCACACAAACATTCACACATGCATTAACACTCACACACACTCACACACATACACACACTCACAGACACTCACACCACTCTTACACACATACACTAACACATGCACACTCTCACAAAGACACACTCGCGTACACATACTCACACACACAGACGCGCACACAGACACACACACACAGACACAGACACTCACACAAGCACTCACACACAGGTACACACATTCACACAGGCAGACACACAGATACGCATGCATACAGACACTCACATATACACTAACACTCACATATACACTAATACACACACACTCACACACAGACACTCATACGCACACACTTTCACAAACAGACACTCGCAACACACACTGCCACGAAGACACACTCGCATACACACACTCACACACATAACAGACAAACAGATAGACATGCACAGACAAAGACACACACACAGACACACATACTCACACAAACACTCGCACCGACACAGACATACACAGTCGCATACAGTCACATACACAGACACGCAAACACTCGGACAGACACACACACATGCAAATGCAAACACACATACACATGCACGCACACTCACACACACAGACACACATACAAACACACTCACACACAGACACAGACACTCACACACACACTCACACATAGATACACACATACACAAACAAACACATGCACACTCACACAGACACACAGGCAAACACAAACACACACATGTTCAAACACACACATGCACACTCGCAAACACAGGCATATGCACAAACACACACAGACACATACAAAGGCACACATAGACACGCTCACACACACACTCACTCACACAAACACACAGACATGCACAAAGACACACAGACACAGGCACACACACACATACATACTCACAGAGACACACACACAAAGACACACAGACATACACAGTGTAGCCATCTGGGATGGCCACTTCCACAATACAAAATGGATGTTTGCAAAGACTGTAGGGAACTATGGACAATGCTAAGAAAGCAAGCAGGCACAGAGCCTGTATGCATATTGGAACTGCAGCTCCCAGACAAGACTGAAACTGTAGGTCTATTAGCATATGGATGGCCCATCTCTGGGAACAAAGGAAGATACATAAGTAACCAATCTAGCTCCAGACCTCGCGGCGCCAGTTTCCCAAACCGAAAGCAGAAAACAAAGCAAGGCCAACGTCCACCTAGGACACGTCCAGCCATCAGGGCACCCACCCCTTTATTGGTCAAGATCAATACAAGTGATCAAGATACGGCCCAATTGATTGGGGCCAAGTTCAAGGCCCGCCCAAAAGCGCGCGAAGCCCCTTCGGGTATAAGAAGAAGACCCCGAGAGAGAATCGCTCTCACAGCGGAGAGACCCGTCCACCAGCTGCACCAGAAGCAAGTAAGTCCAAGGTCAACGCTCGTTACCAGACGGACGACCTTAGCTGTTCCCCTTCACCACTTCGACCCCAGCAGCCTCAGATCCGAACAACGGCCATTGTTCCTCTGACTGAGTGGGCACCCGAAGTTAAGTATAGGCGTTAGCGTTAGAGATAGTTTAGTTTGTAGTTTTTCGTGCATGAGTAAATATTACTGTGTGTGTAAATAAATAGTATTGACTTTGAACTAACTAACTGGTGTACCGACTCTTTGATCAATATTCGGGTTTGAACCTAGTGGCGGTATCGAAAGATACCTGGCGACTCTAAAGCAAACATAATTAGGATTAAGGAAGGCGACCATATTGACCGCCATGTTCAGAGCCAATCAAATAAAGAGAGCAACATTTACTGGCGACATCTGACGGGACTCGACCTAGAAGTGGCCTAATCACTCCGAGAGAACCCAAATTTGAATTGGAATCCAATTGGAAACAGAAAAACCACAAGTGTAAGAACAATACTGATCAAACCTCCAAGATTCGGAAGTGTGTTACTGCATGCGTACTAACAGGGATATAAAGTAAACCTGAGATTTTGTTGCGTAAAACTGTCGGGAGTTTTGTAGGCCGGAAATTAGCGTAAGCCGTACCCGTGTTTACATCACCACTTTATCACCCCCTGTTCCAAATTCGTTAGAGAACCCAGAGATAGCGAGAAAAATGGCAATGAAGACAATGGAACGCCTTATGAACCCCCAAAAATTCGAGGTTGCAGCGACCAGTAGAGTAGGACAATGTTCCATATGGGAAGAGGAGATCAGAAAATATCTCAAAGGAAAAGGATGGCCTTTTGGAGTGAATTCTGCGCCAATGATGAAACAGGTCCCGGAAGTATAGGGCATCCTTGGTGGGAGAACCTGACAGAGATTCATAGGAAAAGCTTAGCGAAAGCTCACAAGCTGATGGCAATCGTGTCCAACTTGGCACAATTGAGAGGCACAGAGGAGGTCGTGAGGACGCTCCGTAGAGAGATTGAGGAGAGAGACAAGAGTAATGAAGGAGATGTGAGTGGATATGAGAGAGAGAACAGGGAACTGAGAGAGCAGTTAGCGGCGAGGGACAAGGAGATAGCGGATGCCAAGTGGGCACACCAATCTTGGCTCGCGCATTTGAGCAGCTTTCAGTCCCAATATGACAAGGCCTACAAAGACACGCAACGCGCGGTCTTGGTAAGACAGGAAATCGAACAACAAGTTGAGCAGTTGCAGAAACAGTGCAACGACTTAAAAACAGCCCTACGAGCACTCCACACTTTCACAACGGAACAAAGGCAGAGCTCGGTAGATCACGCAAAGTGCCGGAAGCAAATTGCAGAATTGCAATCTCTGCTTTCTGTTCAGAATGGGTTTGGACCCCAATTATACCAGGAAAATGGCCCCGATTGGCAGGAGTTAAATGAGACTGGCCACAGATATGTGCATGGAACATGTACACAGGACAGACCCCAGAAACGAAAAGCGCCCCAACCCCCGACTGCACAGGCAGAACACACCCCTATGAACCCTGTAACCACACAGCGCAGGGCCACAACAGAAGGAGACCCAGATTTCCTATACACAACCCTGTTAACCACCACCCAATTACGGGATGCGTGTGATAAAATTACACCATTCCTACTCACATCGGACCCCCACCAGTTCTTTGCAAGAGTAAACCAGCAGGCGACCATGTACGCCTGGATGAAAAGGAGCAAGTGAAGCTCACAGTTTTAAGCCTCGCCCCTTCAGTCGTGGCTGCCCTTCCCGACCCACAGAATGTAGGAGGAGGCATACTCCCAGAGATGCACCCAGCGATCCTTGATGCGATCGGCTATAACAGAGGAGACCCCGTAGAAGGCCTAAACAAATGTAGGCAGAAAAAGACAGAGCACCCCACAGCGTTTGCTGGATGCTTGTGGATACATTTTACTGCAGTGTTTGGAGAGTTAGCCCGCGCCCATTTGACACCAGATAATATGGCCAAATGGATTTGAATCCTAGTCTCTCATGCGACAGAGGCGGGACAGAGAGCTTGCGCAAATTATGACCCCTCAGACGAGGCCCACAACGAGAAATGGGTTTTGAAGAGATTGTCTCGCATTTGGGAACAGTCCATCCAAGGCAAAACCGCATTTGTTAAAACCGAGGAAGAACAGGTAGACATGCATCCAGTTAGGATGCACCAGAACCCCGCATGGGTAAATGAGGGCAGGAACAGCCCACAACAACCCAAATCCCAGGAGTGTTATAATTGCCATGATGTGGAGATGCCGGCGTTGGACTGGGGTGAGCACAGTAAGAAGTCTTACAACACCAGGTCAAACAAACCTGTTGGACTTTAACCTGGTGTTATAAGACTTCTTACTGTTATAATTGCGGCCAATTAGGACACTATGCATGAGAGTGCAATGCCCCCCAGAAGCAGCAGAGAAACCAACAGACAGGCACCCTAAATAAGCATAGAGCAAAGACAATCCACAGCGTTGGCGCCCGTTCTGAGAACGGAGATATGAACGGCACCGACTGACGGTGTTCGGGCTCCCCAACTTGGGTCTGCGACACCCTTTGTGACAAGTCCGGTAGACCGGTAGTGGCAGGCACAGTCCGGGGACACCCCGTAGAATTCCTTTGGGACACAGGAGGGTTCCGCACCACGCTCAATTCCTCCACGATGTTTCAGCGTGACACATGGCCCATTGACTTTATGAGCTCCCACAACCTCTCACTCGATCCGGTAAATAAATGTGTGTGGAGAATGGCAAAAGCAGCACGAGCCCCTGCCACGCTCACAGTTGGAGACTATGAAAATAGGATCAGCGCAGTAGGAAACTTCTGGTTCGACCCCCAAGTCATTAGTCAGGCCAAACAAGTTAGGGCAGTCCTGCAGCAACACAAAGCAGCATTTGCACAGCGCAAGCACGACTGTGGCTAGATCGCTGGCTTAGTGAACATTACAGATCCCGACCCCAGACCCCAAAAGCAGTACGGTTTTCCCCAAGAAGCAGAGGTAGAACTCTCAAAAGTGATACAGTTTGCTTGATCAAGGTGTACTCCGATCAGTAGCCTCCACGAATAATGCACCAATTTGGCCCGTCAGGAAATCCGATGGAACATGGCGACTGACCATTGATTACTGGGAACTGAACAAAGTAACCCCAGTAGCAGCCCCCACAGTAGCCACGAGTTCCGAGACCATGCTCAAACATGGACTAGAGTCAAACTTTTTTTTGGTTTTGGACATTAGCAACGGTTTTTGGTCCATTCCATTGCATAAAGCGTGCCGATATAAATTTGCTTTCACATTCCAGGGACAGCAATATACATGGACGTGCCTTCCACAAGGCTTCCACAACTCCCCCTCCATTTTCCGTCGACAGCTGGCAAATGGATTAGCAAAATTTTCCTGACCCGATTGTCTGGTCCAATATGTAGATGATCTGCTACGACAGACAGACACAAAGGGAGAGCACATTCCGCTTCTCACCAAACTTTTAGGACTCCTACAAAACATTGGGTGTAAAGTCAACCCCAAGAAGGCCCAGATTTTACAGGAAAAAGTGATTTACTTGGGAACAGTAATCACACATGGCAAACGCGAGATCGAGCAAAAAAGGATTGACTTGATCATCAAATTACCTCTGCCCCATAATATCACAGCCCTGCGGTCATTTCTCGGACTGGTTGGCTACTGTAGAAACCATATCGACGGTTTTGCCACTAAAGAAGCGCCCCTATCCGACCTTCTCAAGCAGCAGGCACCTTGGGAATGGCTTCCACAGCACACGGATGCCGTGGATGCTTTAAAAAGAGCCCTCAGCAGGTCCCAGATCCACTTTCCCTGTACGGAATTGAGGTTGCAACTACCGACCGAACCCTTTCGGCCGTGCTCCTCCAAGAATGACATGATCACTTAGGCCCCTTTGCATACGCCTCACGTGTGTGAGATCCAGTCGAGCAAGGATTTTCTGCCTGCGAAAGGCACCTGCTCGTAGTTTCTTGGCAGTACAATACTTCGCCTACATTACAGGACTCAACCCCATCACCATTCTCACTGAACACACCCCAACACAGCTACTACTACATGGCTGACTTGAGGATGGCACAGTCAGCCAAGTCCGGGCAGCCCGTTGGACCCTTCTTTTACAGGGACAGGACATCGCAGTGAAGAGGACAAAAACACACACTTTCCTCGCTGACAATTTACAATATGCAGGCACCCCACGAGTGTGAGATCATCTCCACTAAGCACAATTCAGGACCCTTTGTACCAAAGTCAGCTCCCCCAAAAGCAGGTACTACACCCCAGAGACCCCAGCCCACAGATACGTGCAAACCCCCTAGAATCTATGTGGATGGCTCCTCCACAGTTTTAAACGGGAAAAGGATTACCGGTTGCGGTATTTATGTAGAGGACGCGCAGGGACGCACCCTAGAAGAGATTTCATTAAAATTGCCAGGGCACTTAGACTCGCAGACAGCAGAACAGGCAGCCATAGTGTACGTAGTTGAACACCCCGACTCGTTTCCGACCCCAGCCGACATATATTCGGACAGTTTATATGTCTGCAACAGTTTAACTGAATTCCTACCCCTGTGGGAAACTAGAGGATTTGTTTCCGCAGATGGTAAGCCCCTACCCTCAGCCCCATTGCTCCAGCATATTCTGAAAGCAGCCAAAGACCATAAATATGGAATCATCAAAGTTCGTAGTCATCATCGTTCTTCCCCCCACCCCCCCGGTAACATTAAAGCAGACGCCCTCGCGAAGGCAGGTTCCAGGCATGGTCACTTTTGGAACCCCCCCGAGAGCGCCCCAGTACACGCGGTTCAGGTCTCACAGACCAACATTCAAGATTTAGCAAAGGCTCAAAAAGAAGATGAGAAGCTCGGGGAAGTTTTAAAAGACAACTTCCCAGCCCCTTATGATAAGTTTAAAAACGCAATAACCACACATGACGGTGTGATTTTAAAAGACGGAATTTATGTAGTCCCCAGGACAGGAATCAGATTATTTGTCAGTTCCATGACAACCATGGACACCAAGGCATTGAACCCACCTCAGACCTCTCTGCTGGCGGCCTGATTTAAAGACTAATGTTCCACATTACATCGAGAATTGCTTAATCTGTGCCCAGAACAATCCAGACAAATATGCGAGAAAAGCTCAGCTAAGTCACACCCGCCCTGTTAATGGCCCCTGGACGAATTTGCAAATAGATTATATGGGACCCCTACCCCCCTGCAGAAATAGTTTTAAGTATGTGTTGGTGGTCATCGACACCTTCACAAAATGGGTGGAAGCTTTTCCATCCAGGACAGACACGGTCAAAACGACAGCTAAAATCCTAACACAGCACATCTTTACAAGATGGGGACTCCCACGCAGTATAGAGTCCGATCAAGGCTCCCATTTTACAGGACGAGTGATGAAAAACGTCCTGACAATTTCTGGCATAAAACAAAAGTTCCATATAGCATACCACCACCAATCAAGCGGCATTGTAGAGAGGATGAACAGAACTCTAAAAGCCACCCTCAGGAAAATGGTGCAACAACACAACAGCACCTGGGACTCAGTTCTCCCATTTGCATTGATGTTCATTCGAAACACAGTATCCATGCCCACAGGATACACCCCCCACACCCTCATGACCGGACGCCCCATGAAAGGGACAGAGTATTTATTAGGACTGGATTTGGCCAGCCCCACTGTCACCGCCCTCACGCATGAGAATGCAGTACAGCAGATTATTGATAATGTAAAGGCAGCCCAGCTCGCAGCAGCTGTTAGACTTGGAACCCGCAAGAAGCAAAGTAAAGTTTGCTTTGATAAGACAGTATACGCCACCGAGATTTTAGTAGAGCAGCAAGGTATGCTATCCCTATTGTGGTAGTCTGTATTAGGGGTATTACAGTACCTAGGTTGAGGCTGTAAGACCATTGGTGTGGGAGGTACCTGAGACATGAAGATCATTGATGAAGCCTGCCTGCTGGTTCCGCCCAGTAAGGCGGAGTATAAGAGTTTGTGTCTCCCTAGCAGCTGCATTCTGCACCTGCGCTGCTGGGGGAAACATCTAGTCCAATAGAGCCTTCAATTGGCATCCAATCTCGCTTCTGGAGTTATTGATCGAGCATCAATTTATTGGACTAGATTTTGAAGAATGGAGCTCCGAATCAAGCCGGAGTGTCTGCAACTCAGCCCCCATGCGGCAAACTCAGCGGCAACCTTCAAACACTGGCTGGCATGCTTCAAAGGGTACCTCAAGACGGCCACGGCTGCACCCACGGAGGACCAGAAACTGCAAGTTCTACGCTCAAGGGTGAACCCAGAGATCTACACCCTCATCGAGGATGCGGACGATTTCGAGGCCGCAATGGCCCTGTTGAAAGGACACTACATTCGCCCAGTAAACCAAGTTTACGCCCGACATCTGCTGGCGACAAGGCGACAAATCCCGGGGGAATCGCTGGATGAATTCTACCGCGTGCTCCTAGTACTGGGTAGGAACTGTGACTCTCTGCAAGTTTCAGTCAGCGACCACACAGAACTTTTAATCCGGGATGGATTCGCTGCAGGTGTGCTGTCCTCCCAAATCCGTCAACGGCTGCTGGAGAAAGAGACACTAGGCTTCAAGGAGGCACGGGCCCTTGCTAGCTCCCTGGATGTGGCCTCCCGAAATGCCCGCGCGTACGTCAAGCCCCTTGGGCAGTGTGGCACCACCCGATGCCGACCCCGATGCAACCCCCATCCCCCCACAAGCTTGTGCCTCGCGGCTACCAGGCAACCCCGGGGGGCCCCCGCTGTTATTTTTACGGGCAAGCCAAGCACCCCCGGCAGTGCTGCCCGGCCCGCTCCTCCACCTGCAAAGGTTGTGGCAAAAAGGGCCATTGATGGCAGTATGCCAGGCCCGGGCAATCGCCGCTGTCTCCGGGGGCGAACCGGGGCTGCCACCACAACTCTCTCCAGGGGCCATGAGCGGGCCGTGGGCGCCGCCATCTTCTTTTACCCCAGCCATGTGCAAACTCCGAGCGCCGCCATCTTGTTCCCCAGGGACCACGTGCGATGCATGGGCGCTGCCATCTTGCCCACCCCCAGCCATGTGCGACCCGTGAGCGCCGCCATCTTGGCTGGAGTCTCAGGACCCCGATTCGGATGACCACACACCGCCCGAGGAAAATCTCCAACTTTTATCACGACTCGCCTTGGTGACCCTGGACCAGTCTCGACCCCGAACACTCTCTACCGTGACGACGACTGTACTCATCAACGGGCACCCCTTCCTGCCTGATCGACTCCGGGAGCACAGAGAGCTTCATACACCCCAACACGGTAAGGCGCTGTTCTCTTCCCATACACCCAGTTAACAAAAAGTCTCCCTGGCCTCCGGGTCTCACTCTGTAGAGATCAAGGGGTTCTGCGTAGCGAACCTCACGGTCCAGGGAAGAGAATTTAAAAATTTCCGACTTTACATCCTCCCTCACCTCTGCGCTGCCACGCTCCTGGGATTGGACTTCCAATGCAACCTCCAGAGCTTAACATTTAAATTCGGCAGCCCTATACCCCCGCTCACTGTCTGCAGCCTCGCGACCCTCAAGGTCGACCCGCCTTCCCTTTTTGTGAACCTCACCTCGGATTGCAAAACCGTCGCCACTAGGAGCAGACGGTACAGTGCCCAGGATCGGACCTTCATTCGGTCGGAAGTCCAGCGGCTACTGAAGGAAGGTGTTATCGAGGCTAGCAACAGCCCCTGGAGAGCTCAAATAGTGGTTGTAAAGACCGGGGAGAAGCACAGGATGGTCATCGATTACAGCCAGACCATCAACAGGTATACGCAGCTTGACGCGTACCCTCTCCCCCGCATATCTGATTTGGTCACTCAGATTGCACAATACAAGGTCTTTTCCACGCTGGACCTCAAATCCACCTACCACCAGCTCCCCATCCGCCCGGACGACCGCAAGTACACTGCATTCAAAGCAGATGGGCGGCTCTAAGGGTTCCCTTTGGTGTCACAAATGGAGTCTCAGTCTTCCAACGGGAGATGGACCGAATGTTTGACCGGTACGGTTTGCAGGCCACGTTTCCGTACCTCGACAATGTCACCATCGGCAGCCACGACCAGCAGGACCACGACACCAACCTCCGCAAAATCCTCCATACCGCAAAACCCTTAACTTGACCTACAACAAGGACAAATGCGTGTTCAGCACGGACCGTCTAGTCATCCTCGGCTACGTAGTGCATGATGGAGTCATAGGCCCAGATCCTGAACGCATATGCCCCCTCATGGAGTTTCCCCTCCCCCCACTGCTCCAAGGCCCTGAAACGCTGCCTGGGATTTTTTTCATATTACGCCCAGTGGGTCCCCATTTATGCGGACAAGGCCCGCCCACTAATCCAATCCTCAGTTTTCCCCCTGTTGGCAGAGGCCCGCCAGGCCTTCAGCCGCATAAAGGCGGACATCGCAAAGGCCATGATGCACGCAATCGATGAATCCCTTCCCTTCCAAGTCGAGAGCGACGCATCCGACGTAGCTCTGGCGGCCACCCTCAACCAAGCGGGTAGGCCCGTGGCCTTCTTCTGACGCACCCTCCATGCTTCAGAAATCTGTCATTCCTCCTGTGAAAAGGAGGCCCTGGCCATAGTAGAAGCTGTGTGGCACTGGAGGCATTACCTGGCCGGCAGGAGATTCACGCTCCTCACTGACCAACGGTTGATAGCTTTCATGTTCGATAATGCACAGTGGGGCAAGATAAAGAACGATAAGATCTTACGGTGGAGGATCGAGCTCTTCACCTACAACTATGAGATCTTGTATCGCCCCGGGAAGCTAAATGAGCCCCCTGATGCCCTATCCCGCGGCACATGTGCCAACGCACAAGTGGACCGACTCCGAGCCCTCCACGATGACTTCTGCCACCCGGGGGACACTCGATTCTTCCATTTTATCAAGACCCGCAACCTGCCCTACTCCCTCGAGGAGGTCAGGACCGTCACCAGGAACTGCCAAATCTGCGCGGAGTGCAAGCCACATTTCTACCGGCCAGAGAAAGCGCACCTGATAA
This sequence comes from Scyliorhinus torazame, assembly GCF_047496885.1. Lineage (NCBI taxonomy): Eukaryota > Metazoa > Chordata > Chondrichthyes > Carcharhiniformes > Scyliorhinidae > Scyliorhinus > Scyliorhinus torazame. The sequence goes on along the minus strand of NC_092719.1, from coordinate 108,081,671 downwards.
AGGCTTCCCGTCCCTTTGAACGCCTCAGTATGTACTTCAAATGCCCCTCCCTTCCACCGACCGCAACACGCATTTCCTGGACGTGATTGACGAATACTCCCGGCTCCTATTCGCCATCCCCTGTCCCGACATGACCGCAGCCACTGTCATAAAAGCCCTTCACAGTATCTTTATCCTGTTCGGTTTCCCCGCCTACATACACAGCGATAGGGGGTCCTCCTTCATGAGCGAAGAACTGCATCAATTCCTGTTCAGCAAGGGCATTTTCTCGAGCAAGACGACCAGTTACAACCCCCGGGGAAACGGACAGGTAGAGAGGAAGAACGGAACGGTCTGGAAGACCGTCCTACTGGCCCTACGGTCCAGGAATCTCCCAGTCTCCCGCTGGCAGGAGGTCCTTCCCGATGCCCTCCACTCCATCTGATCACTGCTGTGTACAACCACAAACGAAACACCTCATGAACGTCTCCATGTCTTCCCTCGGAAGTCCTCCTCTGGGACCTCGCTCCCAACATGGCTGGCAGCTCCTGGACCCATTCTGCTCCATAAACACGTGCGGGCGCACAAGTCGGACCCATTGGTAGAGAGGGTCCACCTCCTTCACACTAACCCTCAGCACGCCTACGTGGCGTACCCCGACGGCCGACAGGATATGGTCTCCCTATGGGACCTGGCGCCCGCTGGATCCCCAACCACACCCCCCCCCCCCACCAACCCCAACCTCCCTCCCACTGGCGCACCCCACGGCTGCCCCCTTTCCAGGTGGACCGGTTCTTACACTGGTCCCACCCAGGGGTGATGAAGCTACCGAAGAAGCCAAAAGTCACGCTCCCGGAGTCACGGACGCCCGAGCCGGCGCCTGCATCACTGCCAAAACTGCGACGATCACAGAGGACGACCAGGGCCCCCGATCGACTAATTGCTTCATTCCGATAGGTACATGTAAAATGAATACTGCAAATAGTTGTGACATGTAATAAGGCAAAACACTGTACCACAATGGGTATCACCATAACCTCTACCACTGTATGACACGAGACCACCATCCCAGCCGGACTCTTTTTTTTTAACATGTGTGAATGTGGTAGTCTGTATTAGGGGTATTACGGTACCTAGGTTGAGGCTGTAAGATCATTGGTGTGGGAGGTACCTGAGACATGAAGATCATTGGTGAAGCCTGCCTGCTGGTTCCGCCCAGTAAGGCGGAGTACAAGAGTGTGTGTCTCCTTAGCAGCTGCATTCTGTACCTGCGCTGCTGGGGGAAATATCTAGTCCAATAAAGCCTTCAATTGTCATCCAATCTCGCTTCTGGAGTTATTGATCGAGCATCACCTATACAACCCCAGTTCATTCCTTTCCCCCAAATTTACCGGACCGTACTCTATCTCTGATAAAGTCTGCCCCTCTGTGTATAAAATTACCTATCCAAATGGCAAGTCTGCGTGGTTCCACATAAACCAGCTTCAGGCTTGTGGCTCGCAGAACAACCATTCACACCACATCTTGCTCGCAGCAGCAGACGAGCACGCCCCGCCCACAGATGACGTATTCCTACCTTCCCCCAACCTGTCCAGCCCGTCCTCAGACATGACTCCGACTCCACCCTCTCCCTTCCTTCAACTAGCAGCGACAGCGCTAGCGACAACCCCAGCACACCACGCTACGATTACACCCCTGCACCAGGCCCCACTCCCAGCGATTCCGAACATGATTCCAGCGACCCCTTCGAGATAACGTACATTAAAGCCCCTGACCCAGACCCACCGCCCGACGATTATGGATTAACCCCTAGCAGCTCCAACCTCGATACAAAACTCTGGCACCGAGACAATTCGTTCAGGCTCATCCGGAATGATGAGATGGACCCCAATTCGCCCCAAGCGGCTTTAGCAAACCTACTCCAGTAAAGAGTATGGCAGCCGGGAGAAGATGATGACATAGAGTCTGACTCCCACCAAACGAATCCCTTTGCGACTCTGTTCGCTACTGAGCAATGAGGTGTTCAGATGATGGTAAAAAGGAACCGATGGAGAGAAACGATGTCCTTTCTGATGGAACCTGCACCATATTTGTAATGTATGTTTGTTTGTTACTGTGAATGTTAAATGTTGTTTGTTAATTTAAAGTTTATCCATGGCCCCATGCCACATCTTGATGCAGTCAGAACTCCCCTGCTGACGCCAAATAGCTGTTAGAGGAACTAGTTTGTCTACAGAAAGCGATCATAACTGCTCTTCTGCTTTGAAGATAGAAGTTAGCAACAAATGCAACCCCCACGACGACCCACAAATTCTTACCGTTATTGTCGGTCACTCAGGCAGTGGAGAAACGGCACTGGTCCCCGCCCTGCCTGAGGACCCCCCTCTGATCAGCTATGCTCGGGTAGAGCACAAGTGGCACTAATCACCGTCCTACCCGGGGATTCCACCCATTCTTACCCGTCGCGGCCCATACGCACCCCATTTGGCACTTTTAGTTCAAAACTCTTCTGTTTATTTACGGCGACCCTTGGTTGCTTCCAAATGCTATTTACATCCTCAAACACTGGGATGGTAGATCGCACAGGCTGCGAGATGGCTCACGCTGCATCAGTATTTTTCTCGGATGTCTTGTCCCAAATATTTGGTTTAAAAAAAAATGAGGGAGTCACAGCTGGTGACCAATTATAATGGGTAATTGGCAATAAAAGGACAGACAGACATATGAGATCCTAAACAAGATAATAAAAGAAATTATGCTTGTATCCATCGAACTCCGGAACCACAGAAGCCTCAAGAAGACGAAAGAAGAAGAAAAGATGAATCAACCATCATGTCCTACAGTTGGATCTTAGCGGGATCCCTCCAGTTGCGCACGGACACTACCCCCCTGACCCTTACCACACAGGCTGTGAATGTTTCCAACCCCTTCCCCATGCACTGTACCCCGAGATAGTTACCGATACACCGACCTGATGTGACAAGTTCAGAACTTGGTATTCCCTTGTTGTCGGCGAGGCTTTTCAGAACCCCAAAATGTATCATGGAGTTCAACCAGCCTCTTCCTTTAATGGATTTGTTGCTTTTCCGAGCACACGGCTTGTTCCCTCGGTGTGGTATTACAATTATGGACACGTGGGTTTTTAAACACAAAACAATGTTTATTCCATGAACTCAACTTAACACCTTAAATAAACATTGGATCTCTTAACACCCCTTACTTCAAAGATAACTCAGAAAATATTGCAACAGTAAATAATTCCTTAAAATGTTCCTTCAGACTTTCGGGTGCGGCTATGCAGAGCTAGGTCGCATGTTCGGTAGCTCCCGCTTGGAACGGACTTTTGGGCTCTTTAAAGGGCCCCCAACAGCATTTGTTTGACATTTCCCGGTGTGGGAAGAAGACTGCAACATTCCCCCGACAGTGTCCCCCAGGAATGGTATGTCTCTTGGTTACCAGACCTGGCAGAAACAGGAAAAGATTTGGCTGTAGCTGCAGGATAGACAAAGCCTCTTCCAGCATGCAGGCGGGGGAAGGGCAAACTTAAAGGCTGCAAGCTGACTTGAGGGCCTTTATTAAAGGTGAATTCTAGCAGCAGAGGGAACAACTGTGAAAAGATCTACCAAGGCCATTGAAGAAGCGGGGACGAGGCTTCCGGTGGCGGCCATGGAGGAGTAGGTCGCGCATTCGGCAGCTCCCGTCTGGAACTGACTCTCAGACCTTTTTCAGGAGTTTCCACAGACTTTTTGGGGCAGATTGGTGAAGCGAACACTGCCAAAAGGATTCCCTGTCGCGACTTCCGGTTGCAGCAATGCAGAGCTAAGTTGCACATTCGGCGGCTCCCGCAAAAACGGACTTTTGGGCTCTTTTCAGGGCCCCCCAAGGGCACTTTTTCGACGTTTCCCGGTGTGGGAAGGAGTTAATAAAAGCTCCCCGTCAGTATGTGGCTTTAACTAGGAGCGGGGCGACAAAAAAGGTGGTGGTGGAACAGAAGAAGGAAGGGAAGGACAAAATGGCGGCAGGGCGGAGACCAGGCAGCGTGGAGGCAGTGGATGGAGGAGCAACAGGAGGGTATCCAGCGCTGCCTCGAGAGATTAAAACAGACCTGCTAGAGCCGATGAAGGCTTCTATTGATAAGCCGCTGGAGACACAGACGGCCCAGGGGGTGGCGATCCGAGAGGCTCGACAAAAGGTCTCTGACAACGAGGACGATATCTTAGTCCTGGCGGTAAAGGTGGGGGCGCGAGGTAAAGGTAAAGCACGAGGCGCTCCACAAGAAATGGCAGGAGCGGTTCGAGGAGATGGAGAATCGGTCGAGGCGGAAGAATCTGCGGATTCTGGGCCTCCCGGAGGGGCTGGAGGGGCCGGACGTGGGGGCCTATGTGGTCACCATGTTGAACTCGCTGATGGAAGCGGGGTCCTTCCAGGGGCCCCTGGAAGGGGAATTCCAGGGGAATCGAGTTGCTGCTGCTAAGGTCAAGGAGGAGCTGGAGCGAGTGGGGGGGGGGGGGGGGTCGAGACGGGGGTATGCCGCTGTGGGGAATGGGCCGGGTGTGGGGTGCCGGCGCGTGGCTGGCCGAGGAGGGGTCATGGCTAGTCGGCGGGGGAGGGGTGTGTGTAGCCCCCAGATCCGGCTGATAACCTGGAATGCAAGGGGACTGAATGGGCCGGTTAAGCGGGCCCTCGTGTTCGCGCACCTGAAGGGGCTCAAGGCGGATGTGGTCATGCTCCAGGAGACACACCTGAAGGTGGCAGACCAGGTAAGACTGAGGAAAGGGTGGGTAGGTCAGGTGTTTCACTCGGGGCTAGATGCCAAAAATCGAGATGGGAAAGAAGGTGTCGTTCGAGGCGTCGAGCATTGTGGCAGATAATGGCGGTAGGTACATAATGGTAAGTGGTAAGTTGCAGGGAGAGAGGGTGGTACTGGTCAATGTGTATGCTCCGAACTGGGACGATGCGGGTTTTATGCGGCGTATGTTGGGTCAGATCCCAGACTTGGAAGTGGGGGGCCTGATAATGGGGGGAGACTTTAACACGGTGTTGGATCCTGCACTGGATCGCTCCAGGTCTAGGACGGGTAGGAAGCCGGCGGCAGCTAGAGTGTTGAGGGGATTTATGGACCAAATGGGAGGGGTGGACCCTTGGAGATTTGCAAGGCTGGGGGCTAGGGAATTTTCATTCTTCTCACATGTCCATAAGGCTTATTCTCGAATCGACTTTTTCATTTTGAGTAGGGCGCTGATAGCGAGAGTAGAGGATACCGAGTATTCGGCAATAGCCATTTCGGACCACGCCCCGCATTGGGTGGACTTGGAGATGGGGGAGGAGAGGGACCAGCGCCCGCTGTGGCGCTTGGAGGTGGGGATGTTGGCGGCCGAGGAGGTGAGCGAGCGGGTCCAAGGAAGTGTAGAGAGGTACTTGGAGACCAACGACAACGGGGAGGTCCGAGTGGGGATGGTATGGGAGGCACTGAAGGCGGTGGTGAGGGGAGAGCTGATCTCCATTAGGGCCCACAAGGAGCGGAGGGAGCGGGGGGGAGAGGGAGAGGCTGGTGGGGGAGATGGTGAGGGTAGACAGGAGGTATGCGGAAGAGCCTGAGGAAGGATTGTTGAGGAAGAGGCGCAGCCTCCAGGCCGAATTCGACCTGGTGACCACCAGGAAGGCGGAGGTGCAGTGGAGGAAGGCCCAGGGGGTGGTCTACGAGTATGGGGAAAAGGCAAGCCGGATGCTGGCGCATCAGCTTCGGAAGCGGGACGCAGCTCGGGAAATCGGGGGAGTTAAGGACAGGGGAGGGAGCGTGGTGCGGAGTGGGGTTGGCATCAATGGGGTCTTCAGGGACTTCTACGAGGAATTGTACTGATCCAAGCCCCCACGGGAGGAGGGAGGGATGGGCCGTTTCCTGGACCAATTGAGGTTTAATGTGGGTCTTACAGACGATTTCCTTGCTAAATGTAGGTGCCAAGGTGCTGGCGAAGGTCTTAGCCACGAGGATTGAGGATTGTGTGCTGCAGATCATCCATGAAGACCAGACGGGGTTTGTGAAGGGAAGACAGTTGAACGCGAATGGGCGGAGGCTTTTGAATGCTATCATGATGCCGGCGAGGGAGAGGGAGGCGGAGATAGTGGTGGCGATGGACGCTGAGAAAGCCTTCGATAGGGTAGAGTGGGAGTACCTGTGGGAGGTGCTGAAGAGGTTCGGGTTTGGGGAGGGGTTTGTCAGGTGGGTTAGGCTGTTGTATGAGGTCCCGATGGCGAGTGTGGCCACAAATAGGAGGAGGTCCGAGTACTTTCGGTTGCACCGAGGGACGAGACAGGGGTGTCCCTTATCCCCCCTGCTCTTCGCACTGGCGATTGAACCCCTGGCTATGGCACTGAGAGAGTCGAGGAACTGGAGGGGGTTGGTGTGGGGTGGGGAGGAGCACAGGGTGTCGCTTTATGCGGACGACCTGCTGCTGTATGTGGCGGACCTGGTGGGAGGAATGCCAGAGGTAATGAGGATCCTTCGGGAATTCGGGGACTTTTCGGGGTACAAGCTCAATATGGGGAAGAGCGAGCTGTTCGTAGTTCAGCTTGGGGACCAGGAGAGGGGGATTGGCGAGCTCCCACTAAAAAGGGCGGAGAGGAGCTTCAGATATTTGGGGGTCCAGGTGGCCAGGAGCTGGGGGGCCCTGTATAGGCTTAACTTTACAAGGCTGGTGTAGCAAATGGAGGAGGAGTTCAAGAGGTGGGACGCGTTGCCGCTGTCCTTGGCGGGTAGGGTACAGTCAATCAAAATGACGGTGCTCCCAAGGTTTTTGTTCCTGTTCCAGTGCCTCCCCGTGTTTATCCCGAAGGCTTTTTTCAGGCGGGTTAACAGGAGTATAATGGGGTTTGTGTGGGCGTGAGGGACTCCGAGAATGAGAAGGGTGGTCCTGGAGTGGAGTAGAGATAGGGGGGCGGCTGGCGCTGCCCAACCTCTGTGGGTACTACTGGGCCGCCAATGCGACGATGGTGCGCAAGTGGGTGATGGAGGGGGGGGGGAGCTGCATGGAAGAGGCTGGAGACGGCGTCCTGTGTGGGTACAAGTCTGGGGGCGCTGGCAACGGCGCCGTTGCCGCTCCCTCCAAGGAGGTATACCACGAGCCCGGTGGTGGTGGCGGCCCTCAAAATTTGGGAGCAGTGGAGGAGGCATAGGGGGGATGTTGGGGCCTCGGCGTGGACCCCATTACGGGGGAACCACCGGATCGCTCCTGGAAGAACAGGTGGAGGGTTTTCGGGGTGGCACAGGGCAGGGATACGAAAGTTGGGGGACCTGTTTGTGGACGGGAAGTTCACGAGCTTGGGTGAGCTGGAGGAGAAGTACGGGCTCCCCCTGGGGAATACCTTCAGGTACTTACAGGTAAGGGCGTTTGCCAGATGGCAGGTGGTGGAATTCCCGCGGCTACTGCCACACACAGTACAGGACAGGGTGCTCTCGGGGGGGTGGGTGGGAGTGGGGAAGATCTCGGAAACTTACCAGGTGATGCAGGAGGAGGAGGAGGCCTCGGTGGTGGAGTTGAAAGGTAAGTGGGAGGAGGAGTTGGGAGAGGAGATCGAAGAGGGGACGTGGGCAGATGCCCTAGGGAGGATGAACTCTTCCTCTTCGTGCGCGAGGCTCAGCCTCATACAGTTTAAGGTGCTGCATAGGGCACACATGATCAGGACAAGGATGAGCCGGTTCTTTGGGGGTGAGGACAGGTGTGTTAGGTGCTCAGGGAGCCCAGCAAATCACACCCATATGTTCTGGGCCCAGCGCTGGAGGAATTTTGGAAGGGCGTAGCGAGGACGGTGTCGAGGGTGGTAGGATCCAGGGTCAGACCGGGCTGGGGGCTCGCAATATTTGGAGTGGCAGAGAGCCGGGAGTGCAGGAGGCGAAAGAGGCCGGGATTCTGGCCTTTGCGTCCCTGGTAGCCCGGCGAAGGATTCTCCTTCAATGGAAAGATGCGAGGCCCCCAAGCGTGGAATCCTGGATCAGCGATATGGCGGGGTTCATTAAATTGGAGAGAGTGAAATTTGCCTTGAGAGGGTCGGTACAAGGGTTCTTTAGGCGGTGGCAACCGTTCTTAGACTTTCTGGCAGAACGCTAGACATTGGTCAATGGCAGCAGCAGCTCGGGAGGGGGCGGTTTACTTTATTTTTATTTATGTTATTTACACTGGAGGGTCTGAGGGGGTGTATACACCTGTTGTGTTAAGTCGGGGTGTTAATGTTAATTTATTATTTATGTACAGGGGGGGGAGGGGTTTGTTTTGTACTTAACCCTGTTGGGTTATTTTTTCTTTCTCATTTTGTTATTGATATTTTATGAAAACCTTTAATAAAAATTATTTTTTTTTAAAAAAAATGTTCCTTCAAACTTCCAAGAGACTTGACACCTTTAAACAGTATCACATCAGGTTACAGGATATATATTTTTTCTGTGGAATGGCAGGGACTGTCGCAAACTGGCTTTCTACTTTTAAACTGCTCTCAGCAAAACGAGCCAGGCACTTTTTAGCTGCTCTCAGCAAAACCAAACTGCAAAACTTGCAGCTCTCTGGAAACACACAGACACTGCTTTTAAACTGAAACTAAAAACCTGCAAAATCCAAACTGCAAAATGTCTGAACTGAGCTCAGCCCCACCCACTCTATGACATCACTGTTTTCTTAAAGGTACATTGCTTAAACATCCATGTCTTAAAGGCACTCTCGCATGACACCCTGTCCTACGTTGTGGAAGCACTGCTAGTAATTGCGATACTCTGCAGTGTTGTTCAGACCCTAAGACTCAGGAAATGGCGGAGAAAAACCTCCCGCACCCCGGTATACACATTCAAATCCCCTAATTTCGGACTTCAACAAAACCCCCAACCCCTTTAAGTGAATTAAAGTACATCTGTTTTTTTTGTGTGTTTGTTTCGTTCTAATCAAGAAATATAAAACTCTGCGCTTGACTGCCAAGCTAGAGAGACCTGTGTTGCTGCTATTGTACAGTTTAAAATGTTGTAAATTCTTTTGATTGATTAAGGATAGTTTAGTTAAGGACAGTTAGAGGTTCCAGTTTTTTATTTTGGAATGCATGCCTGAATGTCATAGCGCCCCATAGAATTTTATTATGATGTGTGTGTATAAAGTAAATTAGGTAAAATTTTCAATTCATAGGACAGAGTAGTGTAGGGCAGTCATTGCTTATGGCTGCCCGACTTAGGAGGAGAACAAAGAAGATGCAGTAATTTGATCCTTCACGCTTTGCGTTGAGGATCACAAGGAGGGAGTGTAGCCATCTGGGATGGCCAATTCCACAATACAAAATGGATGTTTGCAAAGACTGTAGGGAACTATGGACAATGCTAAGAAAGCAAGCAGGCACAGAGCCTGTATGCATATTGGAACTGCAGCTCCCAGACAAGACTGAAACTGTAGGTCTATTAGCATATTGATGGCCCATCTCCGGGAACAAAGGAAAGACACTCAACCAACCGATCTAGCTCCAGACCTCGCGGCGCCAGTTTCCCAAACCGAAAGCGTAAACAAAGCAAGGCCAACGTCCACCTAAGACACGCCCAGCCATCAGGGCACTCACCCCTTTATTGGTCAAGATCAATACGAGTGATCAAGATACGGCCCAATTGATTGGGGCCAAGTTCAAGGCCCGCCCAAAAGCGTGCGAAGCCCCTTCGGGTGTAAGAAGAAGACCCCGAGGGAGAATCGCTCTCTTGGACTCGGCTCTCACAGCGGAGAGACCCGTCCACCAGCTGCACCAGAAGTAAGTAAGTCGAAGGTCAACGCTCGCTACCAGACGGACGACCTTAGCTGTTTCCCCTTCACCACTTCGACCCCAGCAGCCTCAGATCCGAACAACGGCCATTGTTCCTCTGACTGAGTGGGCGCCCGAAGCTAAGTATAGGCGTTAGCGTTAGAGATAGTTTAGTTTGTAGTATTTCGTGCATGAGCAGATATTACTGTGTGTGTAAATAAATAGTATTGACTTTGAACTAACTAACTGGTGTATTGGCTCTTTGATCAGTACTCGGGTTTGAACCTTGTGGCGGTATCGAAAGATACCTGGCGACTCTAAAGCAAACATAATTAGGATTAAGGAAGGCGACCATATTGACCACCATATTGAGAATCAAATCAAGAGAGCAACAACAGACACACAAACACACTCACATAGAGACACACGTACACACTCACACAAACTTTACACCCTGATGGATGCCATGGAGGAGAGGTGGGCAAACCGTAACCCAGCCCGGGAAAAAGGCTACCAGCCGCACCCATTTTCTGGGCACAGGTGGCCGAAGTGGTCAGCGCCGTGGCCAACACCGTCTGGACAGGCCAGCAGTGCAAGAAAAAACTGCATGGCCCCCTCAGGGCGGCCAGGGTCAGTAGGCAGCACTGTGCTTCTAGCAGCAACCCCCTCCCCCAAACCGTAACACCACACTGCCCTCACCCAGAGGGCTGCTAAACCATCACCCTGCACCACATGCCAGCACCCATACCGGCCTCCATGTTCGGGGGCCCTGGCCACTGAAGCCACAAGTTAACCACCCCCTGAGCTGCATGAGTCAGACTGTCTAACACTGTCGTTTTCTGTCCCCCCCCTCCCCCCCAGGAGAAGGCCGCGCATAACCGCCAAGAGCGGGAGAAGATTGGAGGGGGATTGCCGGACCCGCAGCCTCTCACCGCAGCAGAACAAAGGGCACCGGATGTGGTTGGTGGGCCCAATAAAGGGCAGTCGCCGGGACAGAGGTCGGCATTAGGCCAGGAGGTGAGACCCCGTTGAGTTGCAGTTTCCCATAGCTTGTGTGTCACCACAGCCAGAACCCCGGGCTGTTGACGAAGACGAGACCAACATATTTCGGCCTCTCCTGCTATCAAATTGGCCCTCTCGTTTTCACGCCTGTCACGACAAGGCCGGCAGATCACACCCTTTGAAATGCTTCCATTAGGTCGCATTCCATGGGTGTGATATATTACTGAGGGTGAGATATATTACTGAGGGTGAGATATATTACTGATGGTGTGATATATTACTGAGGGTGTGACATATTACTGAGGGTGTGATATATTACTGAGGGTGAGATATATTACTGAGGGTGAGATATATTACTGATGGTGTGATATATTACTGAGGGTGTGATATATTACTGAGGGTGAGATATATTACTGAGGGTGAGATATATTACTGATGGTGTGATATATTACTGAGGGTGTGACATATTACTGAGGGTGTGATATATTACTGAGGGTGAGGTATATTACTGAGGGTGAGATATATTACTGATGGTGTGATATATTACTGAGGGTGTGATATATTACTGAGGGTGAGATATATTACTGATGGTGTGATATATTACTGAGGGTATGACATATTACTGAGGGTGTGATATATTACTGAGGGTGAGATATATTACTGAGGGTGAGATATATTACTGATGGTGTGATATATTACTGAGGGTGAGATATATTACTGAGGGTGAGATATATTACTGATGGTGTGATATATTACTGAGGGTGTGATATATTACTGATGGTGTGATATATTACTGAGGGTGTGATATATTACTGAGGGTGAAATATATTACTGAGGGTGAGATATATTACTGATGGTGTGATATATTACTGAGGGTGTGATATATTACTGAGGGTGAGATATATTACTGAGGGTGAGATATATTACTGAGGGTGAGATATATTACCGAGGGTGAGATATATTACTGAGGGTGAGATATATTACTGAGGGTGAGATATATTACTGATGGTGTGATATATTACTGAAGCAGAGATATATTACCAAGGATGTGATATGTTACTGAAAATGTGATTATATTATCGGGTCAGCTTGTGACGCAATGGTAGAGGGTCTGACTCCAGATCAGAAGGTTTAATGGTCAGAACTCATCAGGGTGATGTAGTTTTGGCCGACACGGTGACACAGTGATTAGCACTCACACCGCCAGGGCTTCGGGTTCAATTCCGGCCTTGGGTGACTGTCTGTGTGGAGTTTGTACGTTCTCCCATGTCTGTATTTCCTCCGGGTGCTCTGGTTTCCTCCCACAGTCCAAAGGTGTGCAGGTTAGGTCGATTGGCCATGCTAAATTGCCCCTTCGTGTCCAAAAAGGTTCGGTGGGGTAACTGGGTTACGGAAATAGGTACAGTGCTCTTTCAAAGGTTTGGTGCAGACCTGATGGGCCGAATGGCCTCCTTCTGGACTGTCGTGATACAGCCTAGTAAAATCAATTTCACATTGATGTGAATGAAAGTCTTGCAGACCAAAGGTCTGAGGGAGTTTAACCCCAGTTAATGTGGTTTTCCCTTTCTAGGAATTTACAGGTGGTGCATCCTCTTCCTGAGCCAGCAGGTGTATTGCACAGGTGAGTTTTAAAGCAGTGAATCTTTTCACTGGCTCTGTCTGAACTGCTCTCTAGCTTTCAGGCAGGGGTCTCTGTACGAAGGATCCCAGGCAGGGGTTTCTGTAAAGAGGGATTTCTGGTCAGGGTCTCTCTTATGGGGGGGGGCTCTCTGGTAGGGGGCCAGGTGGGGAGTCAGGTGGGGGTGGGGTGGGTGGGATTTGCATTGTATTGGGAGAGTGGCTCTCTGATAGACTTTAGGGGCAACTCCTTTAAAGAGTTATCCCTTTGGCCCACCACGAGGTCCACTGCATCAGTGCCACGCTGGGGAATACCTGCACCAATTCTTGCTCACGTGAATCCCAGACCAGAGGGCCGGAGAATCACGGAGACTGGGACAATATGGTGCCCAACCCATTAATAGGATGCAAAGGGGTCAATTTGACCTATTTACATCCTCCCACTGGCGTGAACCTCAATGCGTGGACAAACAGGTTGATTATCAACCTGCAAAAATCCTTCTGTATGTCAGCCAGACCGTGTGGTAGCTGGAGCAGGGATAGCCTCACTACATTAAAAAACTCCACACGTGAACTCCTGCCATGGGCTTTACGTCATGGTAAGTGCTCCTCTCATTCTGGGGTAGCTACCAGAAGAAGATATTATTGAGAGTAGGGCATAGTCCCAATTTCAGGATATATTCCCAACAAAGCATACATTATTGAGGGCAGGATCCATTATCAAAAGGACATAATTCCAAGGGGGGGGGATATTTTTTAAGGGCAGGCCGTATTATTGAGGGTGGAATATATCACCGAGTGTGGGATATGTTAGGAAGGGCCAGATATATTACTAAGATGTGTTACTGAGGGTGGGATATTTGACCACATCTCAGATATATTACTGAGAGAAGAGTATATCACCAGGGGTTGCAGATATTAAAAATGACAGATGTATTACCGTGGCTGGGTTATACCGCCCTGGGGGTGGTATACATTTCCCATAGTAAACATGGAATATATTAGCAAGGATGGGATATATTAGTGACTTTACAGTCAGTATAATTGTTTGCTATTGCTGGGGTTGTGGAGTATTCCTATAAGTTGAAAGTGGCTTTTTATTTTCAGATGTTGGGGAACGGTTGAATGTGCTCCTCTGGTATGACTTCACTCCAAGTGTACAATAGATGGAGCTCTACTTCATCAAGTGAAGATCTTGTCCATGCTGAACAGTCTTTGGCAACATCATAATAACCAACTTTTCAACTGTCCGGCAATTCTCCTTTCAGATCTGAAAATAGCACAGGTCCATTGAATACTGCCACGATTTAAAATATAGACACACTACATAGCTTATCAGCAACTTATGAGCTGTAATGATAGTGCAATTGCTGACTGCATTGTTTATTATACAAACTGACCATTGTGTCTAAATTGTTAACCTATGCAAAGCAGATAATTAGATTACACTGATTATAACAATCATATTAGTGTTTACTGTTCACAACATAACACATGAGAGAATGCATCTGAAACATATAAATAATTAGAGTTAAGTAAAGCATTTAAGTTAACCTACCTGTAAAATAATGAGACATCAGCATAAGGGAAGGGGCTGGTTGATTGTAACTGGTGAGTGTTTATTTAAGCCTTAAGTTTATTTTACTTAATTTAGTTGGTAGCCTAAGAAATAGAGGTGTTGTAGGGCACCTCAGTCATGTGGAATATATATCCTGTTTCATGTGGGAACTCCAGGGTGCTTTGTGTGTTCTGATCAATCCTTGGTGCAGGAAGTGTCACAAGCAGAGGGGCTCGAACTTTGGGCTTTAGACCTGGAGTATCAGCTGATGTCAGTACAGAGCATCGACAATGCTGAGAGCTACATGAAATCAGACTTCTAGGTGTGGTCAGCCCACAATTTAAGAGTCTGTGAGCAGAGTGGAAATGAGTAACGACCAGACAACAAGGAGGACCCAGCAAGTGGTGCAAGAGTTCCCCCTTCCCCGAGTGCAACTCGATTCCCAACTGGTATTCAGTTCTGAATACTAGTGGGAGTGATGATTCCTCTGGGATGTGCAGCCACAGCCAATCCCATGCCATTCTCAGCTGTACAGGGGCTGGAGGAATATTGGGAAAACAATAGTCACAGATCATAGAATGTACAGTGCAGAAGGAGGCCATTTGGCCCATCGAATCTGCACTGGCTCTTGGAAAGAGCACCGTACCCAAGGTCAACACCTCCACCCTATCCCCATAACCCAGTAACCCCACCCAACACTAAGGGCAATTTTGGACACTAAGGGCAATTTATCATGGCCAATCCACCTAACCTGCACATCTTTAGACTGTGGGAGGAAACCGGAGCATCCGGAGGAAACCCACGCACACACGTGGAGAACGTGCAGACTCCGCACAGACAGTGACCCAAGCCGGGAATTGAACTTGGGACCCTGGAGCTGTGAAGCAATTGTGCTAACCACTATGCTACCATGCTGCCCCATTACTGAGGCAATGATACTGAATAGTGATGGGGGTACCTTTTTAGGAGAACAAACAGGTGTTTCAGTCGCTGCAGATGTGATTCCAGGATGGTATATGATTCCAGGATGGTATGTTGTCTTACTGGTACCTGGGCCAAAGTTGCAGGATTGAACGGGCAAGTGACCAGCCTGTGGTATCGTCCATATCACTTTGCAAAGACAGAGTGGTCATGTATTGGTGTTTTTGAGGAATGATGATGGTTGTAGAGTTGAAGGGAGATTAGTTGAGGATAGCTTATTCTTCTAAAGTGGGGGGAGAGGTAGGTAGAGTGCTCTTTCAGAGGGTCGGTGCAAACTCGATGGGCCGAATGGCTGTCTTCTACACTGTAGGGACTCTATGGAGACCTGTTAAGAGTATCAGCTAACATGAGGGCTAGTAATGAAAGTTGGGTTGTCAGTGTGAATAAGGTCTATGAAACAAGAGGTGAGTCTCATCACACATCTTTGTGACAAAGTATTTTGTAAAATTTCTGCTTGAATGAAAATTCTGTTGGAGTGTGGTTCTCCATGGATAGAAAGAGCTGAAATGTGGCGTGAAGACTTTGTACGGGTCAACAATTCACAAGTAACAATTTCCATGTACATTTGGATCATCGGATCATTGGGCAGCACGGTAGCATAGTGGTTAGCACAATTGCTTCACAGCTCCAGGGTCCCAGGTTCAATTCCTGGCTGGATCACTGTCCGGTGTCTGCACTTTCCCCCTGTGTGTGCATGGGTTTCCTCCGGGTGCTCCGGTTTCCTCCCACAGTCCAAAGATGTGCAGGTTAGGTGGATTGGCCATGATAAATTGTCCTTTGTGTCCAAAATTGCCCTTAGTGTTGGTTGAGTGGGGTTACTGGGTTATGGGGATAGGGTGGAGGTGTGGGCTTGGGAAGGGTGCTCTTTCCAAGAGCTGGGGCAGACTCGATGGGCCGAATGGCCTCCTTCTGCACTGTAAATTCTATGATCTATGATCTACCTAATGTATTATGGCATGCTGGCACAGTGGTTAGCACTGCTGCCTCACAGCACCAGGAACTGGGTTCAATTCCGGCCTTGGGTCACTGTCTGTGCGGAGTCTGCACATTCTCCACGTGTGTGCGTGGGTTTCCTCCGGGTGCTCTGGTTTCCTCCCACAGTCCAAAGATGTGCAGGTTAGGTGGATTGGCCATGATAAATTGCCCTTTAGTGTCCAACAGTTAGGTAGGGTTACGGAGATAGCGTGGGGTATTGGGCCAAGGTAGAGTGCTCTTTTAGAGAGTCGGTGTAGACTTGATGGGCTGAATGGCCTCCTTTTGCACTGTAGTGATTCTATGATCATTTTTTCCTTGTATGTTGGTGCTTTCCTCAAAATCTTTCATCTTCTGCACCTGTTCCCGGCTGTCTTGCTGTTGACCTGCTTGTGTGTGTGGGGTGCCCTTGCACAGTTCTCACCACCAAGCAGCATCGCCACTTCACCGTTTATCAAAGGGCTCCTCACTTACCCATAGGCTTCAGTTCCTATTTCCTCCTTTCAAAAGATCACTGTCAGTGATTTTACCATCAATATAATGAAGTTAAAGCGTGCTTACTCTGGACCTACATTATAGAATAGAATAGAGCTTTATTGTCCACACAAAGGTGGAAATTTGTCTTCCCACGTTGATCCTCTGGTCGCACCATATTTTGCCTTGATGTTATCAGAGCATTTATATTTCCATTTTTGCGATGTCGGTGTTGTTGGTGAGGCCACTATTTATTGCCCGTCCATGTAGCTTTGTTAGGCCACATCAGAGGGCAGGTTTTTTCTCATCGTAAATTCTGTAAATTCTATGATAGTCAGAAGGCAGTTTCGTGTCCACCACATTGGTGTGGGATTGCAGTCACAAATAGGACAGCCTGGGCCAGGACAGCAGCTTTCACCCGTCAAGAACATGGGCGAACCACTTGGGTTTTTATGACAATCTGACAGCTTCATGGTCATTTTTACTTCCAGATTAGTCCCACATTCCTGTCTTTTTCCCATAATGCTTCCGTTTTGATATTGTGTTGCCCTTCATGTTTCGGCTAGGGTGGAGTGCAAGCTGTGACAGGACAGGAGTGGGAGGAAGAGCGAAAATGGGGAGCTCTCTTTAAACCACATTATCTGAGTGGATTCTTTTTCTCTAATGCCCCTAATGTTCCTTTTGTCTTTCTGAAGGGACCATGTGGAGAGATGATTATCTTGTTCTTCAGCCAGCCTTCTCTGATATCCCTTTTTGTTGCAGGGAGGAGAATATAACCACTCTTCTGCTGATATCCCCGCCTGGATTTTGAGTGCTGCTGTGTCCATTTTGAGGGTCAGGACACAGTGGCAAATAGTGAAACATGTTCATGTTACTTCAATGAGTGTCACATCACCATGGGTCCTGTGCTGCAGTTTATATAATAGTCTATACATGTAAATTAGGAGCAGGAGGGGGCCATTCAGCCCCTCGTACCTGCTCCACCATTAGATAGGATCGTGGCTGATGTGATTGTGTCCTCCATTCTACTTTCCAGTCTGCCCTCTATAACTGTTCACTCTCTTGCTAATCAGGAATCTACCTTACACTGCCTTGAATATATTCAATGACACAGGCTCCACTGCTCCCCGGTAAAGAGAATTGCACTGACTAATGACCCTCTGAGAGAAAAATAATTCACACCTCCATCTTAAATGGGAGACTCCTTAAACTCTCTCCCCTAGTTCTAATCTCTCCGACAAGGGGGAATGTCCTCTGGGCATCTACCCTGCCAAGTCCCCTCAGGATCTTCTTATCTGTTTCAATAAGATCACCTCTCATTCTTCTAAACTCCAATGGACACAGTCCCAGCCTTTCCTCAAAAGATAGCCCCTTCATACCAGGAATCAGTCAAGTAATCTGAACTGCTTCTAATCAAAGCTATATCCTTTCTTAAGTACGGGAGCCAAAACTGTGCGCAACACTTCAGATGTGGCCTTGCCAACGCCATGAACAACTGCAGCAAAACTTTATTATTTCACAATAATAACCATTGTACCTCTCCAAATATTATCTGCCGATATCTAAATCAGACTTCAGCAAAGTGGGAAATTATTTTATAGCTGAAACAATAAAACGTTAGAAGTTGACT
This sequence comes from Scyliorhinus torazame, assembly GCF_047496885.1. Taxonomy (NCBI): domain Eukaryota; kingdom Metazoa; phylum Chordata; class Chondrichthyes; order Carcharhiniformes; family Scyliorhinidae; genus Scyliorhinus; species Scyliorhinus torazame. The sequence goes on along the minus strand of NC_092719.1, from coordinate 108,063,702 downwards.
TCACGGCTGGCATACATTCTAAAATTGTTTACAGTAAAAGATTGAAATATGGGTTTATAAATAGTGCTCTTACAGCATTCGGACTTTTAATGAGGCATTGTTCAGCTTCAATAGTAGAAATTGCAGTTCTTAATTGACAATTAAAATGAAAATGTGCTGTGGAGCTGTCCTTTCAGCTCTTGGCCCCTCGCATGTGTGTTTTATTATAATTATATAGCAGCAAATGTCAGTTGTCACCTGCAGTGAGTCAGCGAAGATGCTGTTATATAATATGATGAGGAAAGTGTGACGTTTAAAGGATTAACAAGAAGTAAGTGTGAAACCTACAGGAAAGGCACACTATATAAAGGCTTTAAATATGTTACAGATCTCTATGGGAAAATGTGTGGATGCTTGAACTTCCAATGTGGAGCTCCACTAACCAAAATCCAGAAATCACAGTGTACCCGTCAACATTTAAAATGGACATCTATGCAATGCGTGTCTCATAACTCACATATCTTAATGCAGTACTTAAATAAAACTGCTTTCTTTTTACTTTTGTTCATTTTACGCTCCTGTGCTGCCAAAGCACCATCGTTTAGGCTCCTGATCGCAGCATGGGTGTTGTTGTAGCGGCACCCGCTGGGGCTGTGCCTTGAAGAGGCCGGGAATCATTGAGTGTGCCAGGATGAAGGCCTTGTGTCCACTGCCCGGGCATAGACGTGCATGATGTGCATCTGATGGTCACACACCTATGCACGTTCATCGAGTGGAACCCCCTTTGGTTTGTGAAGACCGGCCTGTCATCTGCAGGTGCTCGTAGGGGGACATGATGTTCCAACTTACCCAGGGCTGCAGCGACTAGGAAGAAGGTCACCATTGCTGGTTGAATTCCAATATCCATTGTCTGCCGTGGGTGAAAGGCTGACATGATAGCATGGTGCGTACCCCTGTGACCAACCATGTCCAACGGGCTACACGTTGCTCCAGTTGGCACTGCGGACTCTGCCCCCGCATGTTCCCCCTCCCCTATCCTCGCACTCCTGGCCTTTTCGGTGTCCAGCACGCTGGGGGCCTCGGACCCTCGCACCTGTCCCTGCTGCCATGGGTACCTTTGGCTGCCGCTGCCCATGCCAGCGGTACACCACCCCCACCCCCCCGAGGGGCTAATGTGGGTGTTACCCTTGCGTGCGTGGGCCACGTGTTGCTCCACTGGCGCATGGCATCTGGGTCGGGATGTGATTTGGCAGTGGTTGGCTTGCGGGGGTGGTGGGTGGGCGCTGAGGTGCGGGGGTTAGAGGGTGCAGGCTGCAGTGCGGAGGTTGGTGAGGTGGAGGGTGGGGGTTTGGATGCAGGGGTGGTGCAGTGCGAGGGTTGGTGGGGGTTTGGTGCAGGGGTAGGAGCACCCATACGGCCGGTGGCACTCTGCAGAACCAGGGGCCAAGGTGGGTGGTCAATGGGGTGCGCAGTAAGATGGCTGCCTTGTAGGCCACGGAGGTCCGTGCCTGGACATCACCCTAGTCCCGTGGGGGGTCACCCCAGCCGCACAACCCTTCTCCCCATCACTAGCCCCCTCCATCCCGGCCCTGGCAGAGCCCACCCCAGCCAGCCCAGTGACAGGACCGGCAGTCCAAGTTCACGTGTCCATGTGTCCTCCCTCTCTCTCCCTCATCACGGTGCCTGTTTTTAATAGCACAAGTGAACCTCGCCGTCGGGAATTCGTCCTGGTATGGATGGAGAATGGCGGAGGCCCCGGAGGATACAGGGCCAGGCCCGCTAACGATATGCCAATGATGATTACTGTACATGCGGAGTAGAATGCATTGATGCCGCGATCGAGGCAACAGAGAATTGCGATTTGGCGTGAGACAAGCGCCTGCCATGACAGAGAATCCCACCCTAATTCCTTCACATGAGACCCATTCGAGTAGATGCAAAATATCCCAAGGCACTATTGAAATGGGTTCTGCCTGGTGTCCGGGCAAATACTCTTATTAATAGGGGGGTTGGACAGCTGGTTTGTGATGCAGAGTCAGGCCAGGCCAACAGCGTGGGTTCAATTCCCGTACCAGCTGAGGTTAGTTACCCATGAAGTCCCCCACCTTCTCAACCTTGCCCCTCGCCTGAGGTGTGGTGATCCTCAGGTTAAATCACCACCAGTCAGCTCTCCCCCTCAAAGGGGAAAGCAGCCTCTGGTCATCTGGAACTATGAGGGTAGCTCCAACAAAACTCAAGAAACTCGCCACTATCCAGGACAAAGCAGCCCGTTTGATTGTTCCTCGTTCCACAAACTTTCACTCCCTCTACCACCGACGAACAATGGTAGCCATGTGTACTATCTACAAGATGCACTGCAGTAACTCACCAAGGTTCCTTAGACAGCATCTTCCAAACCCATGGCCACTACCATCTAGAAGCAGCAGATACCTGGGAACCCCACCGCCTGGAGGTTCTCCTCCAAGTCACTCACCACCATGACTTGGAAATATATATTGTTTTGAAAATGTTTTATGATACTTTTTAACCATTTTTATACAAAGCATACAATAATACAGAATAACAACCCAACAGTAAGAACTACCCTTCCCCTTACAGCACCATAACCTCACCACCAACACCCCCCACCCTCCCTATGCCCCCACCCCTAACAGCTAACAAAGACCAAGTACATTAAAGTACATTATAAATGCTGCCATTTACAGTAATTGACCTGGGACACTTAGCGCTGTGAGGCAACACTGATAACCACTGTGCCACCATGCTGTCCGCGTGATTGCTGACAAAGTATCAAAATAGGACCTCTGGAGGCCCACCAGAGCAGGACAAAGCATGTGCCTGTGGTGCGCTGGCCCCCTCGACAACCCATCACATCTATCCTCCACCCCATTGAAAAACAGATGCACACTACCTTTAGCTGAATGAGACTCAACCTCACACTAGATGAGGTCGCATTCACCCTCCTCAGTGCCTCACACCAAACCTCTTCTTCCAATATCGCCCCTCACACCCTCAACCGAGCACATCTCCTCCCTCACTATCCGCTGGCATATTCCCGTCGCAATGGCCGCCTCCAACCCTGAACAGGATAAAACCAGCTCGAAATGCTTCATCAGGAAGGCTGGAATTTGCCGTTTGATCCAATTACGCACCTGGGGATAACTGAATCCATCGGCATCTGTAAGCCCATATTTCTCCCTCAGTTCCCCAAGGCTAGTGAACCCACCTTTCAAAACAAATCTTCCACCTTCTCCAACCCCTTTTCCTTCCACTCCCTAAACTTCACATCCAACCTAGCAGGTTCGAATTACTTGTTTACACAGATGGGAGCTAGCCTCAAGGCAGTCTTCAAATTGAAATGTTGAAGGAATTGCCTCCAAATCTTTGGATCCTCACTGTCTTCAGGAGATGTCCCGGAGGACTGGAGAATAGCCAATGTTGTTCCTCTGTTTAAGAAGGGTAGCAAGGATAATCCCGGGAACTACAGGCCGGTGAGCCTTACTTCAGTGGTAGGGAAATTACTGGAGAGAATTCTTCGAGACAAGATCTACTCCCATTTGGAAGCAAATGGACGTATTAGAGAGGCAGCACGGTTTTGTGAAGGGGACGGCGTGTCTCACTAACTTGATAGAGTTTTTCGAGGAGGTCACTAAGATGATTGATGCAGGTAGGGCAGTGGATGTTGTCTATATGGACTTCAGTAAGGCCTTTGACAAGGTCCCTCATGGTAGACTAGTATGAAAGGTGAAGTCACACGGGATCAGGGGTGAGCTGGCAAGGTGGATACAGAACTGGCTAGGCCATAGAAGGCAGAGAGTAGCAATGGAAGGATGCTTTTCTAATTGGAGGGCTGTGACCAGTGGTGTTCCACAGGGATCAGTGCTGGGACCTTTGCTCTTTGTAGTATATATAAATGATTTGGAGGAAAATGTAACTGGTCTGACTAGTAAGTTTGCAGACGACACAAAGGTTGGTGGAATTGCGGATAGCGATGAGGACTGTCGGAGGATACAGCAGGATTTAGATTGTTTGGAGACTTGGGCGGAGAGATGGCAGATGGAGTTTAATCCGGACAAATGTGAGGTAATGCATTTTGGAAGGTCTAATGCAGGTAGGGAATATACGGTGAATGGTAGAACCCTCAAGAGTATTGAAAGTCAAAGAGATCTAGGAGTACAGGTCCACAGGTCATTGAAAGGGGCAACACAGGTGGAGAAGGTAGTCAAGAAGGCATATGGCATGCTTGCCTTCATTGGCCGGGGCATTGAGTATAAGAATTGGCAAGTCATGTTGCAGCTGTATAGAACCTTAGTTAGGCCACACTTGGAGTATAGTGTTCAATTCTGGTCGCCACACTACCAGAAGGATGTGGAGGCTTTAGAGAGGGTGCAGAAGAGATTTACCAGAATGTTGCCTGGTATGGAGGGCATTAGCTATGAGGAGCGGTTGAATAAACTCGGTTTGTTCTCACTGGAACGAAGGAGGTTGAGGGGAGACCTGATAGAGGTATACAAAATTATGAGGGGCATAGACAGAGTGGATAGTCAGAGGCTTTTCCCAGGGTAGAGGGGTCAATTACTAGGGGGCATAGGTTTAAGGTGAGAGGGGCAAGGTTTAGGGGAGATGTACGAGGCAAGTTTTTTAGGCAGAGGGTAGTGGGTGCCTGGAACTCGCTCCCGGAGGAGGTGGTGGAAGCAGGGACGATAGTGACATTTAAGGGGCATCTTGACAAATACATGAATAGGATGGGAATAGAGGGATACGGACCCAGGAAGTGTAGAAGATTGTAGTTTAGTTGGGCAGCATGGTCGGCACGGGCTTGGAGGGCCGAAGGGCCTGTTCCTGTGCTGTACATTTCTTTGTTCTTTGTTCTTAATTGTTAACGTGGCTACTACCACCGGTTTAATCGAATGTTTCTTCTGCACCACCAGGAACGGAGCCGTTACCAATGCCCCCAGCCTTGCCCCCCTCATGGACTCTGCTTCCACCCGGACCCACAGCTCATCCGAATCCCCACACCACTTTAGCACTTTTAAGGCATTGACTGCCGAAGAGTAATATTGAAAGTTTGGCAAGGCCAAGCCCACCTGCTTGTCTCTCGCTCTCTGGAGCACCTTCCTCCTGATCCTCAGGCCCTTACCCGCCCAAATGAACCCAGACACAAGCCGGTCGATCTCTCTGAAGAACGCCTTGGGCAGGAACACAGGGAGGCACTGAAATAAAAATAAAATTCTCGGCAAGATATTCATCTTAGCCGATTGCACTCGACCCGCCAGGGATAGTGGGAGACCGTCCCCCCTTTACAGGCTGTCTTAACTTTCACAACCAGATTTGTGTACTTCACCCTCCGGAGTTTCCCCCAGTCCTTTGCTATCTGGACGCCCCAATACCAAAATTGACTTCCTGCTAGCCGGAACGGCAACCCACCAAGTTCCCCTCTCCACCCCGGTGCAACAACCACCAGGTATTCATTCTGTCCTATATTTAACTTATAGCCAGAAAGGTCGCGAAGCGCTGCAAGATCCACATAATGTTTCCCACTGACGCCTCCAGATCTCTAACGTATAACAGCAAATCGGCGGCGTATAGCGAGACCCTATGCTCCATCCCTCTCAAACTATTCCTTCCCAAGCTTTCAAAGTCCTCCGCGGGCGAGTGGCTCAGTGGGCTGGACAGCTGGTTTGTGATACAGAACAAAATCAGCAGCGCGGGTTCAATTCCTGTACCAGCTTACCCGAACAGGCGCCGGAATGTGGTGACTAGGGACTTTTCGCAATAACTTGATACTTGTGGCAATAAAAGGTTGTTATTATTAATAACAAAGGGGACATCGGACATCCCTGCCCGATGCTCCTGTATTGACAAAAGAGCTCAGAAGTCACTGTTAGTGCAAACACTGACAAATGGGGCCACATACAACAGCCTGCCCCACGCTACAAAGTCCAGTCCAAATCCATATTTCTCTAGTATTGCGAACAGATAGTCCCACTCTACCAGGTCGAACGCTTTTCCTCGTCAAGCGAAATTATGATCTCCCCTCTGCCCCTTTATAAACCCTGTTTAGTCTTTCCCCACCACCTCTGGGAGACAAGGCTCCAGTCTTAACGGCAACACCTTAGCTAAAAGCTTTACATCCACATTTAAATGGGTGATATGACCCACAGTCTGAGGGGTCTTTGTCCTTCTTCAGGAGCAGGGATATCGATGCCTGTCCCAGCATCTGTGGCAGAGCACCTCTCTCCGAGGAGTCCCTGAACATCCCCAACAATAAAGGGGCCAGCTGGTCTAATAATAATAATAATAATAATACTAACCTTTTATTGTCACAAGTGTCATGTGAGAGTACTTTTAAGACATGGATGTTCAAGCAATGTACCTTTAAGAAAACAGTGATGTCAGAGAGTGGGTGGGGCTGAGGTCAGGTCAGCCATTTTGCAGTTTAGTTTTGCAGGTTTTTAGTTTCAGTTTTGAAAAGAGCTGGGTGTGTGTCTGTGTTTTGCAGTGAGCTGGATCTCTCCGATGAAATACTATCTCTGGATCATTTGGGTGATTTAAACTTATAATAGTGAAGCCTTTAACCTGATGTGATTTTGTTTAAAGGTGTTAAGTCTCTTGGAAGTTTGAAGGAACATTTTAAGGAGTTATTTACTGTTGCAATATTTTCTGAGTTATCTTTGAAGTAAGGGGTGTTAAGAGATCCAATGTTTATTTAAGATGTTAAGTTGAGTTCATGGAATAAACAGTGTTTTGTGTTTAAAAACCCACGAGTCCATAATTGAAATACCACACCTAGGGAACAAGCCGGGTGCTAGGAAAAGCAACAAATACATTAAAGGGTGAGGTTGGTTGAACTCCATGATACATTTTGGGGTTCTAAAAACGTCTCGCCCACAACACAAGTATAAAGTTATTGTGAAAAACCCCTAGTCGCCACATTCCAGCGCCTGTCCGGGTAAGCTGGTACGGGAATTGAACCCGCGCTGCGGGCCTTGTTCTGCATCACAAACCAGCTGTCCAGCCCACTGAGCTAGATTCTTTATAAAATTACACTGGGAACCCATTGGGTCCTGGTGCGTTCACCGACTGCATCAATTTCAGCGCATCCTTGATCTCTTCCAACCCCAACAGATCTTCCCATAACTCCTGCCCATCTTGGGAAACTCCAACTCCCGCAGGAACTCCACCATATCCCTCCATTCTGCGGTGATTTGGACCTGTAAACCTTCTGTAGAAAGCCCAAAATATCTCATTTACCTTTTCCTGAGCCGAGACCAGCCACCCATCCCTGTCCCTAATCTGGACAATCAATGGTCAGAAATAACCATCGCCGAGTACTCAGACCTCTTCAATTCTGCCAACAGCGCCCGGCCCATGAAAAAGTAATGAATCCTGGAAAACACATCAGGTACTGAGGAAAAGAACAAAAACTCTTTCTCCTCCGGATCCCGAACCGATCTGCTCCACGTTTCCTCCATAAAGGCAATTAACGACTTTGCCATTCCAGCCCCCACCCCCCCACCCCCCCAACCAGCGACCTTGGCCTAGAGCGATCCACCCTCTGGTCGAGCACGCAGTTCATGTCCCCTGCATACTGAGTTGATGGGTATCTTGATCTGGTATCACTGCCAGCAGCTGTTTCATGAACGTTGTATCTTCCCAATTCGGGATGTATACATTTACCAATATCACCTGGTTCCCTTCTAAAACCTCCGTGACTATATCAAGTCGCCCGCCCACATCCGCTATTACCTTCTCCAAACAAAAGCGGACTCTTTTATTAATGAGAATCGCCACCCCTCGGGCCCTGCTGTCGAACTCTGAATGAAAAACTTAGCTCACCCAAGCTTTCCGAAGTCACACCTGATCCCGCTGTCGCATGTGGGACTCCTGGTGAGATATCACGTCAACCCCAGACTTTTTAAATGAACTCTTTTGACTGGGCCCCCAGGCCCTAGACATTCCAGTTGACCACCCTTGTTGGGGATCTCTCACCCCCCCTCAACCTCGAGTCAGCCATTACCACGTGATAGGCCATAGCTTCACCGATGATTCCCCGACCACAGGCCATTCTAAGATGGCGATCCATCCCACCCAGTGGTGAAACAAAGAAAACTTCCTGATCACTATCAGTCCCCCGCCCACAGTCAGCAGACAACCTGCCACCTCCTTGAACCCCCTCTCCCCTCGGCCCCCACCATCTAGCGCATTGAGCCTAACCTAACTGACTCAACAAGCCGCAGCCCCATTCCTCTTGATGATACAGCTGGGGTATACGGGTGTCCAGAGGGACGGCCTGGGTGGGCTTCCTGTTGACCAGAGGCTCCATGCTCAGGACACAGGCAGCATTCAGCAGTGTGAGCAGCCAGGGGCCTTAAGTAGCACCAAAGGGGTGCTTTTAAAACACATACTGCAGCAATGACGGTCTGAGCCAGTCCACGCCGAGTCCCAGGGGGACACCCTGAGTCCACGGACTTGGCACCAAGTCACTCCCTCTTTCTGCCCCCAGCAGGGGCAACCACCCCCCAGCAAGCCCTACACGTTTTGAGGCTTTTTCAGAGTTTTCTTAGCCTCCTGCGCAGCCATGGCACCCAGTCCCTGCTTGTCAATGCTTGCACTAATTTGTGCCAGCGAGACCTCGCCTGAGGCGGGCGGCGCATAATGTGTCCAAGCCGCTAATGATATTAAAATCCATGCAAATGACGGTTTTGCGTGGACCTGCTGGTGCAGGGCACAAACATCGATATCGCCGCCAGTGAGGAATCGGCCCCCGTCACAAACCTCCATTTAAAAATGTTGCGTGATTCTCTGCCCGATCGTGATTCGTGTTTCTGCTGTTTCGATGTGGAGAATCCCGCCTGTTGTGTTACACGATGTAGCATCATTGTGTTGGAAATGAGAGATGAATTAAAGGATCATTTCTGGTGTGTCAATGTTCACATGTTTATAATATTTGGCCTGCAGCTAACTTATTTCAGCTTATGTTACAATATAAGAATATAATATTGTATAAATGATAGATTCCGCGAACAAGAGGTTAACCCACAGAGGTACACAAGCAGTTATAATGTTGATGGTTGGGTAATGTGTATGTATGGTTCAAATCTGTGACGCTGATCAAAGAGTAACTGCCTCCTCCCAAACCTCCAGCCCCATGACATTCAAACAGGCCTCACTTATTGAGGAGGACATGACAAAAAGTTGGGGAGAATGAAGCAGAACTATTAGTGAAGTACAAGAGGAGATAAAGAAATATAAAACTCAGTTTTAACTGTTAAAGCCAAATATTTGAATTTATTTAAAAAGTGAATGTTGCTGGGGTTTGTGAATACAGTATTATAGACACATTGATACAAGCCCCATCTTCAATCGAGACCAACTAATTTCAAGCTATTTGATTGGTTAACTACTATATTTCTATGGAATTGCAGCAAGCCCTCAGTACCTAATCGCACGGAAACGTACCAGGCAGAAGCGTTTGCTTGGTCCCAATAGGATTGTTACATAATTCCTTCTAATTTTATTCTTCCTCCAGTCTCCTGATATCCAAAGATTTCTTGGCTTCTGTCAGTTGATCCAGCTCCGCCTTAGCCACGGAGGCCAGCTGAGTGAGGCCAGGCTGTTCGCCATTACTGTTCGCTTCCAGGTCGAGATCCTCAAAGGATGATCCACTCGCCACCGACTCACTTTTGTCATTCTTGTCGCTGTCCTCCAGCTCCTTGTTGGTCAGGTCAGGGGTGACTGACTTTGCCAGTGATGTTTCCCTGCTCTCTGTGTAGGCCTCGTACGTCACTGAGCTGTTGTCACTGAATGAGTCGCCACCTGAGGTAAAGAGAGAAAAGGTTGGGCGTGACTGGAATCATACAGACATTGGCATCCCCAAAGCAGATTTTACCCAAATGAAAAATATCACAATCCGTCAAAGATGCTCCTTGCAACTGACGTGTTTGCAGTCTGGGCTTAACCACAGTAATTTCACTTCACCCTTTATACAGAACATCTCAGAATGTTTTATGAGGATATTGGTGAATGGCTATTGGTAGTGTGGACGAGAGAGATGGGGTTGGTAAACACAATGGGAAGATGTCCAGGTCTCTGTAACCCAAACGTAATGGGGCAGGGTTTCAGTAAGACTGGTGGAAGCTGTTGCCAGAAGAACAAATGGCTCCTGGATGAAGGGGGCAGGAACTAGCGGGAGGGGTATTCACAGTTAAAACCTGCAGAAGACATACACATGCTGCCGCCATGAAGTAAGCTGTTGAGATAAACACAAGAGTCTCGGTTGCCATACCCAGTTTAGTACACTTGGAATTTATTGGCTTTGTTAATATTTGGCAATGCCCAGAATCTTAAACTTGTTATGGTGCAGAAGGAGACCATTCAGCCCATCGTGTCTGTAGTGGCTCCTCAAATGAGGAATTCACCTCGTGTCATTCCCTCCCTTTCACCCCATAACCCTTCACAGTTTTCATCTTACGAGTTTAATTCCCTTTTGAAAGCTTCGATTGAACCTGCCCCTGCCACACTCTCAGCAGCGCTTTCCAAACCTTAGCTACTCGGTGTGTGTGAATATGTTTATTCCCATATCGCTTTTTTTCTTCTTTTGCAATTACTTCAACTCTACTCACCAGTGGGAACAGATTCTCCCTATCTACTCTGTCCAGAACTCTCAGGATTTTGAATACCTCTATCAAATCTTCTCTCAAGTCTACCCTGTCCAACCTTTCCTCAGAAGTTAACCCGGCCTTTCCAGGTATTAATTTAGTGAACTCTCTCTGGACTACTTCCTTTATTACATCCTTCCTTTAATAAGGAGACCAATACTGTTGACAATACTCCAGATGTGGTGTCGCCAATGCCCTGTATAACTGAAGCATAACCTCGCTACTTCTGTATTCAATTCCCCTCGCAATAAATTAGAACATTCTATTAGCTTTCCTAATTACTTGCTGTACCTGCATACTAACCTTTTGAGATTCATGCACGAGGAATTCCAGATCCCTCCGAATCTCGGTGCTCTGCCATCTCTCACCTTTAGGTAATAAGGTTATTTTTTATTTTTCCTGCCAAAATGGACAATTTCACATTTTTCCACAATGTACTCCTTTTGCCAGATCTTTGCTTACTCACATAACCTATATCATTTTGTAGCCTCCTTACGTCCTCTTCACAACTTACTTTCTTACCTATCTTTGACATCAGGAAATTTAGCAACCATACCTTCAGTTCCTTCATCCAAGTCATCAAAGTTGTAAACGGTTGAGGCCCCAGCATTAATCCCTGTGGCACATCACGTGTTACACCTCTCCAACATGAAAATGACCTATTTATACCTACTCTCTGCTTCCTGTTAGCCAGCCAACTTCAATCCATGCCAATATGTTACCCCTAAAGCATGTGATTTAATTTTCCACAATAACCTTTGATGTGTCACTTAGTCAATTGTCTTCTGGAACTCTAGGTACAGCACATTCACCGGTTCCCCTTTATCCACAGAACATGTTACTTCTTCAAAGAACTCCAATAAATTGGCTAAGCATGGTTTCCCTTTCAAAGTCTGCCTCATTTCCTTTGAATTTTTCCAAATGCCCTGCTATAACATCTTTAATGATGGCTTCTGACATTTTCCCTGTGACAGATGGCAATCTAACTGACCTGTAGAGTCATAGGGCACGATTCTTCCAAAAGGGAACAAAGTCCCATAGCGAGCACGTTTAGCCGCGTGTTTCCAGGGGCTCGCAGTGCCGATAAACACATGGCTATTCAACCTAACTCTCGTGGAATAAGGGGTCTGAACAGGGAACACATGGCCGAGGCCGCACATAGCCTTGGCCTTCAGTGGCATCATTGAATACCCCACTATCAAAATCTCGGGTAGCACAATTGACTGGAAATCTAAATGGGCAAATCACGAATATTGTGGCTACAAGAGTAAGTCAGAGGCTGGACATTTTGTGGGGACTGACTTGCCTGATTCCAAAACCTCTCCAACATCTACAAGGCACAAGTCAGGAGTGTGATGGAATATTCTCCCAATTGCCTGGATGGATGCAGTTCAAATAACACACAAAAGAAACTTAACACCAACCAAGACAAAACAACCTGCTTTATTGACACCCAAACGCTCACCGTAAACGTTCACACCCACCTCCACTGGCACAACGTGGCAATAGTATTAATGGATGTTAATTGTATTGTCATTGTTAAAGCTATACAGGTGGAGGGCATTGATTGACTTTTGAACACTAGCTGTTGGTTAGGGTGAAAGCAGACGTATGTAATACTGCATTCTGCAAATAAATCTAGGATGCAGTTAAAAGATTGCAAGCATCTGGTTTCCCATTTCACAACGTGGCTTCAAAATGAATTAACGTTGTAGAAGAGGGTGGTTGTCCAAAGATGGAAACTTAAGGAAACCAAATTCAGACAATAATTCTCATTTATACCCATTTGGACTCATTAGCAATAGTTAGCATCGATTTTATGAAGGGGAGGTCGTGCCTCACTAACTTGATCGAGTTTTTTGAGGAGGTGACAAAGATGATTGATGAGGGGAAGGCAGTGGATGTTGTTAACATGGGCTTCAGTGAAGCCTCATGGCAGACTGGTACAAAAGGTGAAGTCACACGAGATCAGAGGTGAGGTGGTAAGATGGATACAGAACTGGCTCGGTCACAGAGGCAAAAGGTAGTAGTCGGGGGGTGTTTTTCTGAATGGAAGGTTGTGACTAGTGGTGTATCACAGGAATCTGTGCAGGGCCTCTGTTGCCTGTCGTATACATAAACAATTCAGAGGAAAATCTAGATGGTCTGATTAGTAAGTTCGCCGATGACACCAAGGTTGGTGGAGTGGCAGGTAGTGTTAAAGATTGTCAGAGGATACAGCAGGACATAGATACGTTGGAGACTTGGGCAGAGAAATGGCAAATGGAGTTTAATCCAGACAAATGTGAGGTAATGCATTTTGGTAGGTCAAACATAAAGGGGAAATATACCATAAATGGCAAAACTCTTCAGAATATAGAAAGTCAGAGATCTGGGTGTGCAGGTTCACAGATCTTTGAAAATGGCACCAAATGTGGACAAGGTAGTCAAGAAAGCATATGGAATGCTTGCCTTCATTGGATGGGGCATCGAGTAAAAAACTGGCAAGTCATGCTGCAGTTGTATAGGACCTTGGTAAGGCCGCACTTGGAATATTGTGCACAATTCTGGTTGCCACATTACCAGAAGGATGTGCAGGCTTTGGAGAGGGTGCAGAGGAGGTTTATCAGGGTGTTGCCTGGTCTGGAAGGTGTTAGCTATGCAGAGAGGCTGACTAGACTCGGACTGTTTTCGTTCGAACAACGTTGATGGGTGACCTGATAGAGGTCTACAAGATTATGAGGGGCATGGATAGAGTGGATGGGTAGACACTCTTTCCCAGGGTGGAGGGGTCAGTCACCAGGGGACATAGGTTTAAGGTCCGTGGGGCAAAGTTTAGAGGAGATGTGCGAGGCAGGTATTTTACACAGAGGGTGGTGAGTGCCTGGAACGCGTTGCCAGAGGAGGTTGTGGAAGCAGATACATTAACGGCGTTCAAAGGGCATCTTGACAAACACATGGATATAGAGGGATATGGCACAAGGAAGTGCTGAGGGTTTTGGTCAAGGTTGGTATCATGACCAGTACAGGCCTGGAGGGCCGAAAGGCCTGTTCCTGTATTGTATTGTTCTTTGTAACTAGCCCTCTGTTTTGTACGAGCTCCGTCGCCGGAACTCCCCATTGTAGTGAGATTGGGATACCATTTTTAAATGGCGTCCCGATCTCCAAGACCCGAACCCCCACACTCCCCCAACACCCACGCCGGGCAACCCCAACCCAATTGCGTGCGTGTGCAAAACATGCCAGCATGGCACCTTGGCTGTGCCAACCTGGTACCCTGGCAGTGCCAGGCTGGACATCTTGGCAGTGCCAGGCTGGGTTCCAGGTGGTTCTACCAAGATGCCAGGCAGATGACACAAAGATTGGTTGGGTGGTTAACAGTGAGGTCTTGGGTTACAGGAAGATATAGACGGGATGGTCAAATGGCAGAAAAGTGGCAGGTGAAATTTAAACCTGAAAAGTGTCAGGTGATACACTTTGGAAGGAGTAATTTGACAAGGAAGTATTCAATGATTGGCCTGACACTTGGAAGTTCCACGAAACAAAGAGATCTAGGAGTGTTTGTACATTGATCTCTGGAGGCAGAAGGGCAGGTTAATAGGGTGGTGAAAAAGACATTTGGGACTCTTGCCTGTACAAAAGCAGGGAGGTCATGTTCGATATGTGTGCATGTTCACAGATCTCTGAAGACAGCAGGATAGGTAGATAAGGTGGTCATGAAGGCCGATGGGATTCTTGCCTTTATTGACCGAGGCATTGAATATAAGAGCAGGTTAAGGGAGGTTTTGCTGGAGTTGTATAAAACGCTGGTTAGGTCCCAGCAGGAGTACTGTGTGCAATCCTGCTCGCCACATCATAGGAAGGATGTGATTGCACTGGAGGGGGTGCAGAGGCGATTCACCAGAATGTTGTCTCGGATGGAACATTTAAGTTATGAAGAGAGATTGGATAGGCTTGGGTTGTTTTTCCTCGAGTAGAGAAGACTGAGGGGCCGACCTGATTGAGGGGCACAAGATTATGAGAGGCATGAACAGTGTGGATAGGGAACAGCTGTTCACTTTAGTTGAAAAGTGAATTACGAGGGCACACAAGTTCAAGGTGAGGGGCAAGAGGTTTAAGGGGTATTTGAGGAAAAACCTTTTGACCCAGAGAGTGGTGATGTTCTGGCATGTACTGCCTGGGAGGGTGGTAGAGGCGGGATGCTTCACATCCTTTAAAAAGTACCTGGTTAAACACTTGGCACATCATACATTCAAGGCTATGGGCCAAGTGCTTTCAGATGGGATTAGGTAGGCAGGTCAGGTGTCATGCTTCGGTGCAGACTCGATGGGCCGAAGGGCCTCTTCTACACTGTATTATTCTGTGATAATCATGGTGTTTGTTTTGTGTGCGCGTGTGAGGGGCGGGGGTGTAGATGAAGAACTTGAGGATCCATAAGTGCATCCTACAGGGAAGGAGGTATATGGGGGGCCTGGTGCTTCCGGACCTCCTATTCCGGACCACGGGCAGCGACTGCAGAAAGAGAAAGGTGGAGGAGAGGTGCTTGACCCTGTACCCCGGCCGCCGCCGTTCAGCATGCCTGGGCGCCGTGGACAACGTAGTCCGGACCGGCCAGCAGTTCCAGAAGAAACTGCACAACCTACTCAGAGCAGCCAGGGTGAGTTGGCAACACTGTGCCCCTGGCACTAACCCTGTCCCACACACACATAATCCTACCCTAACCCAGAGGGCAGCCGAACCCCCACTGTGAATCACATGCCGGTACCCATACTGGCCACATGGTTGGGTGCCCTGGCCACTGAAGTCACCAGTTACCCACCCCCTGGGCTGCATGCGTCGGACTGTCTAACTGTTGTTTTCTGTTGCACCACCCTCTCCAGAATAAGGCTGCGCACAACCGCCGGGAGTGGAAGAAGACAGGAGGGGGACCGTTCGACCTGCGGCCCCTCACCAGGCTGAGCAATGGGCCCTGGAAATGGTTGGCGGCCCGGAGGAAAGGGAGGTCGCCGAGGTGGAGTTGGCCGCGGGCGAGGAAGTGAGACCCCGCTTAGTTGCGGTTCCCCATGACACGTGTGTCAGCCCCCTCACCCACACATCATCCTCACACCAACACCACCCTCACCCCAACACCACCCTCACCCCAACACCACCCTCACCCCAACACCACCCTCACTCCCACATCACCCTCACCCCAACACCACCCTCACTCCCATATCACCCTCACCCCAACACCACCCTCACTCCCACATCACCCTCACCCCCACATCATCCTCACACCAACACCACCCTCACCTCAACACCACCCTCACTCCCACATCACCCTCACCCCAACACCACCCTCACTCCCACATCACCCTCACCCCCACATCATCCTCACACCAACACCACCCTCACCCCAACACCACCCTCACCCCAACACCACCCTCACTCCCACACCACCCTCACCCCAACACCACCCTCACTCCCACATCACCCTCACCCCAACACCACCCTCACTCCCACATCACCCTCACCCCAACACCACCCTCACTCCCACACCACCCTCACTCCCACACCACCCTCACCCCAACACCACCCTCACCCCAACACCACCCTCACCCCAACACCACCCTCACTCCCACATCACCCTCACCCCAACACCACCCTCACTCCCACACCACCCTCACCCCAACACCACCCTCACTCCAACACCACATCACCCTCACCCCAACACCACCCTCACCCCAACACCACCCTCACCCCAACACCACCCTCACCCCAACACCACCCTCACTCCCACATCACCCTCACCCCCACACCACCCTCACCCTCCACTTCACGGTCATCCAACACCACCCTCACCCCAAAACCACCCTCACTCCCACATCACCCTCACCCCCACACCACCCTCACTCCCACATCACCCTCACCCCAACACCACCCTCACCCCAACACCACCCTCACCCCAACACCACCCTCATTCCCACATCACCCTCACCCCAACACCACCCTCACCCCAACAACACCCTCACCCCAACACCACCCTCACTCCCACAACACACCAACACCACCCTCACCCCCCACATCACCGTCATCCAACACCACCCTCACCCCAACACCACCCTCACTCCCACATCACCCTCACCCCCACACCACCCTCACCCTCCACTTCACGGTCATCCAACACCACCCTCACCCCAAAACCACCCTCACTCCCACATCACCCTCACCCCCACACCACCCTCACCCCAACACCACCCTCACTCCCACAACACCCTCACCCCAACACCACCCTCACCCCAACACCACCTTCACCCCCACAACACCCCAACACCACCCTCACCCCAACACCACCCTCACCCCAACACCACCCTCACTCCCACAACACCCCAACACCACCATCACTCACACAACACCCTCACCCCCCACATCACCGCCATCCAACACCACCCTCACCCCAACACCACCCTCACTCCCACAACACCCCAACACCACCATCACTCACACAACACCCTCACCCCCCACATCACCGCCATCCAACACCACCCTCACCCCAACACCACCCTCACTCCCACAACACCCCAACACCACCATCACTCACACAACATCCTCACCCCCCACATCACCGCCATCCAGCACCACCCTCACCCCAACACCACCCTCACTCCCACAACACCCTCACCCCCACACCACCCTCACCCCCACACCACCCTCACCCCCACACCACCCTCACCCTCCACATCACCGTCATCCAACACCACCCTCACCCCAACACCACCCTCACTCCCACATCACCCTCACCCCCACACCACCCTCACCCCAACACCACCCTCACTCCCACAACACCCTCACCCCAACACCACCCTCACCCCAACATCACCTTCACTCCCACAACACCCCAACAGCACCCTCACTCCCACAACACCCTCACCCCAACACCACCCTCACCACAACACCACCTTCACTCCCACAACACACTCACCCCCACAACACCCTCACCCCAACACCACCCTCACCCCCCACATCACCGTCATCCAACACCACCCTCACCCCAACACCACCCTCACTCCCACATCACCCTCACCCCAACACCACCCTCACTCCAACATCACCCTCACCCCAACACCACCCTCATCCCCACAACACCCTTACCCCAACACCACCCTCACCCCAACACCACCCACACCCCAACACCATCCTCACCCCCACATCACCCTCACCCCAACACTACCCTCACCCCCACAACACCGTCATCCAACACCACCCTCACCCCAACACCACCCTCACCCCTATAACACCGTCATCCAACACCACCCTCACCCCAACACCACCCTCAGCCCAACACCACCCTCACCCCAACACCACCCTCACTCCCACAATACCCTCACCCCAACACCACCCTCACCCCAACACCACCCTCACCCCAACACCACCCTCACTCCCACAACACCCTCACCCCAACACCACCCTCACTCCCACAACACCCTCACCCCAACACCACCCTCACCCCCCACATCACCGTCATCCAACACCACCCTCGCCCCAACACCACCCTCACCCCCACAACACCGTCATCCAACACCACCCTCACCCCAACACCACCCTCACCCCAACACCACCCTCACCCCAACACCACCCTCACTCCCAAAACACCCTCACCCCAACACCACCCTCATCCCAACACCACCCTCTCCCCAACACCACCCTCACCCCAACACCACCCTCACCCCAACACCACCCTCACTCCCAGAACATCCTCACCCCAACACCACCCTCACCCCCACATCACCCTCACCCCCTACATCACCGTCATCAAACACCACCCTCACCCACACAGCACCCTCACTCTATACCACCCCACCCCCTCACCCTACACCACCCCCACCCACACGCCTACCCGGCCCGCAGTCTAATCATGCATTTTGTCTTGTGTCTTACTGCTGGAGATGGGGCAGGTCCAACAGGCGCCCCCTGCCCCCAGCCAGTGCCACAGCCGGAGCCCCCCTATGAGCCGGCACCAACGCTGAAAGCAGCTCGGACACCAGCCCTCCGCCCGAGACCCCGGAGCTCGGGTTGGAGGATGACAGTGATTTTCCGCCACAACTGTCTCCAACACCCTCCACCATCCCAGAGACTCTCACCTCAGTTGGGCATGTTAGTGAAGAGGCTCCTGGGACACTATCTGGTGCGCACCACACAGCTGCTCTGGTGCAGCAAGTGGAGGTAGGCATACCCGACGGGGTGGACGGTCGGAATCCAGGCTGAGCTGAGGAACTAGCTGCCGTCCAGACAGGTCTCGAACCTCTGGAACAGACAGTCCCATCTATAGTGGATATACAGTCACAGAGCCAGGGACCACATCAGGGGTTGTCGGCAAGGATCCAGCACCTGCAGGTGCAGTTGGAAGAGTCCACCCGCGTGCAGCAGCAGGAGATGGTGTCGACCATGCATGCACCCAGGCCAACATCACATGGGGTGTCGGCGGCGGTGCAGGCATTGGGGCCGATGGTTTTGGCTATGGATCAGCATGTTCAAGGCCTGGGGCATTCTGTGCAGGCACTGGCCGAGGCCCAGGACAGGTTGCCGCCTCACAAGTAGTCATATCCATGAGCCACCTGGAAATTGCAGCGGCGCTCCTGCGCGTGGCCCATTCACAGCAGGCCATGGCTGGGAATGTCAGCGGCATTGCCCAGGCGCTGGCCAATGTGGCGCAATCACAGGCTGATGTGACACAGACCCAGAAGGTGGTGGCACAGTCGCAGCGTGATGTCCCAGATCGCGATGGTCCACACTCTGTGCTCCATGGCCGCGAGCATGCAGACCCTGGTTGAGACCCAGAACGGGCCTCCAGGACTGGCAACGGCAGGTGTCAGGGGAGCTTTAGGGGTTAGATCTGCTCGCACCCCCATTCCATGGAATAGCCTGGGGGCCATCCAGCACCACGAGGGAGGAGGAGGTGATGGTCCTGTGCCGGTGACTACCGCACAGAAGGTGCCGGAAGGCCGCTGCACCTCGGGCTCTCCACTCCTGTCTATGATGCATCTGGTGAGCAGCAGGCAGAACGAGGCGGCACCACCCCACCGGTGACCCCTGAGCAGCAGCCGGGTCCATCCAGCACGGTCGCCCCAGAAGACGCCTGCCAATGCGACCCAGGTCACAGGGCAGGAATCATAGCCGGCCACCTACACTTCTGCTGTACCGTCTGGGGATCCACCTAGATGTAGCTTTAGGGTCCGTCAGGTCAGGAAGTTAGACACCAGTTAAGTTGGCATGGGTGCAGGGCACAATTTGGTTATAGGGGCAAGGGCACAAAACTGTATATATTCGTTCATATTAAACACCAGTTACCACCGGTGGCCTGGCTTCCACACCATCCCCGACTGTCACCACCACCGCTACCCCAGGGATTCAATGGGACCATGTGATTGGATGGCCAGCTCGCATGCAAGGTCCGAACATGCAGACCCCGGTCGAGACCAGAACGGGCCTCCAGGACTGGCAGCGCCACGTGTCGGGGAGCTTTCGGGGTTAGATCTGCTCGCACCCCCATTCCATGGAGTAGCCTGGGGGCCATCCAGCACCCCGAGGGAGGAGGAGGTGATGGGCCCGTGCCGGTGACTCCCGCAGGGAAGGTGCCGGTGGAAAGTGGTGGAAAGTGCTACCGTGGGCAGGAGTCAGATGTTGCCAAATGATGTAGAGCACAGAGCTCACCGCAGAGCGGGTTGCCATCATCCTCCATTCCATGGACCAGACCCGCTGTTACTGACAACCCAGGGCCCTCACCCTGTAGTGCTCCAGGTACGTATCACGGAGGGAGTTGTAGGTGGGGAGTGGCTGGGGCCGGGGGGTGGGGAATGCTGTATCCATGTTCCTGTCCAGTTCCCCCTCCTCCACGTGCCCGCCCCCAAGTCGGTGAACCTGGAGGCGATCAGAGCGTCCTGTAAGCTTTGGCCCTGGCGCACATGTCCTGCGGCCTCCCATGCCTGCCTGGGGTCCATGTCCTGCCCACCTTTGCCCTCCTCCGTATCCTCCTTGTTGGATGAAGCCTTGCGTTTTCCTCCAGTACATCGCCCCTCTGCTGCGCAATATTGTGGAGGATACAGCAGGCCACCACGAAGTGGGCAGCCCTCTCAGCATCATACTGGAGGGCCCCTCCAGAGTGGTCCAAAGCACCTAAACCGCATCTTCAGGAGGCCGAAGCACCGCTCGATCGTGCTCCTGGTTGCTGCATGGGCGTCACTGTAGTGGGTCTCCTTGTCGGTCTGTGGCCTCCGGATAGGTGTCAACAGCCTCGGCCGCAGCGGGCAACTCCTGTCCCCCAGCCAGAGGGGTAGTGGGGGAGGGCGTCTCGAACATATCAAGAACCGGTGAGTGTGCCTGGATGAAGGCGTCATGCATACTGCCCGGGTACCGGGCACAGATGTGTATGATGCACCGCTAACGGTCACATATAAGTTGCACGTTCATCAAGTGGAACGCCTTTCGGTTTGTGTAGAGCGGCAGGTGCTCGTAGGGGGACATGCATCCCGTCGATCACCCCCTGGACCTGGGGCATCCTGTCGATGGCGGTGAACGCCGCTGCCTGGGTATCCTGGTGTGCTCGGTCCACATTGAAATGGATGCGTTGTACCGTCTGGGTATACAGGGCCTCCGTGACGGCGCGGATGCACAATTGCACCAAGTATGTGAGATCCTGGACAGGTACCCACTCGGCACCTGGAAAGATCCTGTGGCGTAAAAGTTCAGGGCGACCGTCACCATGACCCGCCTACGCCTACTACTCTTCCTGGTAGTCACCCAATGTTTTCTGCCTGTGCAGTCATTGCTTGCGGTGTGACCAGCTTGCTGAACATGCTATCCATGATGTCCTCAGCATCACAGATGATCCATAGTGAGCCTATCCGCAGCTCTAGTCGCACAATGCCTTCATTTGGCAGCTGTAGGTGGGCACACTTCCTGCACACATGGTCACCAGAGACACTGGAAGTGTCCCTGATTTCCCACATATTGCAAGAGGGGCTGAGTTCTCCTGCCATATGCTTGAACTAAACTCTTTGTTTCTTCCTTAAGTTTAGAGTACTGGTTATGCAAGGGACCATCCTTTACTTTAAACACTCGCTCCTCCAAAACTGTTATAGTGAGTTATGAGAACACGCAAATGTTCACATTATTAATTACTTTTCATTTTCAGGACAGATGGTTGGTGGTGGTGGTGGTGGGGGGGGGGGGGGGGGGCAGATATGGAAAATGTTAAAGTTTATTGTATACTAAGATAGCATTTATCATCATCTTACATCTGTTCTTAAGAATAGTTTCTGTTTCAATTTTAATTTAAAAAAAGAGGGGAATCTGTTTGGATCCAATAGATTCTGTTGATGCTTGTTACATCCTTCATAGTTTAAGGTAATAAGGTGAACAGATGCTATGTATTGATTAATGAATTATACTCAGATGTGTAAATAAAGAAGAATCAGCCAGCACTGGTTAGATTGGAGAAGTCAGCTCTGTGGTGGGCAATACACTGTCTCCACCAAAGCATCCTCGTCTCGGTGTCTTCTTGCCAACCAGGTTTAGGAATTCCACTGACAAGGATGACCATGGAACCACTGTCAATTGTTGTAATAACCCATCTGGTTCACTAATGTCCTTGAGGGAAGGAAATCTGCTGACCTTACCTGCTCTGGCCTACAGGCAACGCACAGCATTGTGGTTGACTCTTAACAGGCTTCTGCAATTGTCTAGCAAGCCACTCAACTGAAGGATAAAAACACAGGCCTTTCCAGCAATGCCCACATCTCACAAAAGGATAAAGAGAAAATATATATCTTGGACAATTGTCAGTTTAGATGAAGCTACAAATTGTGAACTTGGAGATGAAATGCAATGACAGAGACACACAGTCAGTGATGCTTTAAACAGTGTGTTGTTTGGGAAGCCTTTGCTGAATTCAGAAGTATGAAATGTAGGAGGTAGTTAGAAGCTGTCATGTTTAAGGCAAGCAAAATCACCTACTATGAGAAGGTAAAGCATATTCTTTGTCTTCTATTAAGTGGAGAAAGGTTTAGATAATCCCGGGCATAACTGTTGTACTGCAGGTCTACAAGTGTTGCATGAGAAAAACTGCTTTATTACTTATAAACTGGGCAGCACGGTAGCACAGTGGTTAGCACAGTTGCTTCACAGCTCCAGGGTCCCAGGTTCGATTCCCGGCTTGGGTCACTGTCTGTGCGGAATCTGCACGTTCTCCCCGTGTCTGCGTGGGTTTCCTCCGGTGCTCCGGCTTCCTCCCACAGTCCAAAGATGTGTAGGTTAGCTAGATTGGCCATGATAAATTGCCCTTAGTGTCTGGAAAAGGTTAGCTGGAGTTACGGGGATAGGATGGAGGTGTGGGCTTAAGTAGGGTGCTCTTTCCAAGAGCCGGTGCAGACTCAATGGGCCGAATGGCCTCCTTCAGCACTGTAAATTCTATGAAATCTATGAAACATCTGGCCTTTGTGTAACAAGAACAAAACGCATATTAAATAGTTTGCTAAAGGTATCTAAGGGGCTTGCAATGTCACATCCTGCGAGTTACGCTGTTGAGTATCATTGAGCACTGTAAGACAAATCGGAACGTAAAGGATGTGAGATCTGCTGACTGGGTTAATTCATGCAAATGAGCCTGAGAAGACATCAAATGTAGGACACAGAACTTGTAAAAGGCAGTGACTGTGGTTAAGACTTGAACAATTGCTCAATCTCTTCCAATAAAGTTAATTATCCTAAATCCTCCCTGACTCAACTGAAAATGTCATCTCTAGGATCCCGTTGGCTCCTCTGTGCTTGTCTAACTCTCAACCCAGCTTTGAAAGGAATCAAAATGGCAGAGTTAATAATTAGTAAATAAAATTCACTGCTCAGGGGGGAAGAAATTCAAAATGCGCAGGCCCCTTTGAAGCATGTTAGTTTTATATAAAGAACTTGCCTTCAGACAGTGCTTTTCAGGACTTCAAAACACATCGCAGCATTTTACAACTGATGCCTATCAAAATCCCGCAAACAGCAATGACACTAATAACCAGATAATCTATTTAAGATTATTATTGGGACAAATATTGGCCAGGATACTGGGAGAACCCCTCTGCTGCTCTTTGAACAGTACCATGGAATCTTTTACAGCTCCTGGAGTGGGCCTCTGTTTTATGTCCCAGCCATCAGACAGCACCTCCAGCAGTGCAGCGCTCCCTCTGTACTGCACTGGAATGCCACTCGAGACTTTGGGCTCAAGTTTCTGAAGTGGGGTTTGACCTCACCATGTTTTTGACTCTGAGGCTCGAGTGCTACCATTAGGGCACTTACGCCCTCTAGCTCTAATCTCCCTGGCCAAGTTAAGCTTGCCTCTTCAACCCTTGCTTAGCTTTTATCACTTCCTTTTTCAAACACTTTTTTAATACCCCCTTTTAGGTAGTTTTTGTTTATCAGCCGCCGGGTTTTATCTTTTCCCAGCTTTCCAAAAGTCAGGAACTAGCCAGCGGATTCATCAGCATGCACTGATAGCGCTTCAGTTACGGACAAACATTCTGACCCCGCTGGAAACATTGCCCTCTCTTTTCCGGTGCAGCTGTGTATTTGCAGCATTGGCTGTGCCTATTTTGATTATCTGATTTTAATTTTGATATCGCTGCAAGTTAAAACACCCTGTCTTCCATTTATATTTCTTCTTAATCCCAATGTTTTTTCAAGTCAAAGACTCGGCTGCTGCTATTCCATCCTTGTCTAACGTGTAAATCCCATTATCGGAGCAGTCAATCCTCTTGTCAGAGATGTAATTACTGTCTGTGTTTTTCGTTAGACTGTGTTAATTGTGCACAGTGATTAAATGGCAGAACGTGTCAGAGTATTTAATTGGTCTTGGGGCGAAGTTGCAATCAATAGCACTGGATAAAGCAGGAGTACATTAATAATTATTAAATATGTACAGTCAGGGCAGCAGTGAGAATATCACATGGATTTTGAAAGCTCTTACATCAATATGAGTAGTGTTACAGATATTTCACATCCTTAATGTGAGTAAATTAAAGACGATTTTGGAAGGAAGGATTGTGTTTATTATCATTAGGAAGAACTTCATTCTTCCTAAATAATTTGTGAGTTGGTGCAGCCAACCAGTATAAAGACGTCCACAATATTGATGCCAGGATCTGCATCTGAACTCAGCTGCTGCTGTGGTAAAGGTGATACATTGGTCTCTGGAGCTGCCTTCACACTGGCATTTTGAGAGTCCCAGCCGCTGCCAATATTTAATTCGAGGACTCTCGCACATGTGGGGAAAACGCCAATATAAAGTTGCTGGACTGACAACAGCTGCAGACTGCGGAAGTCATGTTTAAATACAGGTTTTCTTGGTGAGGAATCTGAAAACGTTACATTGGGAACCTTAGCAGAAAATGCAGGAAGCACATCCTGTGGGTCGCCCTTCAACGGGACAGGGCCTGAAGACAAGTCCAGCCTGAAACATTCCTCTCCACAGATGCTGACTGACTTGTTGAGTGTTCCCAACATTTTCTGCTTTCCTCTCGATTGCAGCGTTTATTTACAAAATTTACATTACAGGTCATCACCAGATGCAGGAGACTCTCACCCAGAACGACTGGCGGTGTTTAGGGGGCCCATTGGAAATCTATACCTGTAATCATGCTGTAAGGTGTTGATAGAATCTCTGTGCAATTCCAGCATTTTGTGTTCTAACAATTGGATCTTGTTGTTTAAGAATCTTACAGTGGCATGTCACTGTCACCTGAAGTGTAAAAGACATGCATTTATACTGCTCCTTTCACAAACGTAGGGTGTCCTAAATGATTTACAGTCAATGAAGTGTAGTTGCTGCTGCAACATAGGAATTATGGCAGCCAATGTGTGCTTTGTTATGTTCTAGGTGTAAAATAAGCGGCTTTCTTGTGGTGCACTTGACAAAGGAAGGTTCAGACGTGGAGATAACTTCAACACGTTTATTAAACTATTTACACATCTATTACTCGGGTTCGACACTACTGCTGATCCTACGATAGCTGAATAACCAGTTGCTGCAATCCACGTGGTGGGTGTAATATTGAATCAACCCTGTGTCGGTACTCACTGACTGTCTCCACTGGAAAGAGGCAGATCATGTGTGTGGTGTCCTTTATATATGGGTTGGTGTAATGCCCTCCTGTGGTGGTGTCACTTCCGTGTGTATCGTGAATGTCCATTGGTCGTGTCCTATCTAACTGATCTATTGGTTGAGTGTGTGTGTGTGATGTTTCTGGTGCTCCCTCTAGTGTCTAGCTCGCCTACATGCATTTACATTGATGCACATCACCACAATGTGCACACAGCAAGACTCCACAATTACATGATTGTGGCCAGATAGTTATTCAATATTGTCTGAGGGATAAATATTGGCTGGAATACCTGAAGAAGTCACTGCCTGGCTTTTAATAATACCACAGGATTTTTTTAAACCATCTGACGGCAGACAGAGCCTCAGTTTAACATCTCAGTCAACAGACAGCACCCCTGACAGTGCAGCAGTCTCTCAGTGCTGACACTGAGCAAAGGCCAACACTTAGTACAGAGTCATACAATGAGAAGCCTGAAAGATCAAACTGTATTATAATAGGAGGTGTGGTATATCAGTGGGTATTGTGTAAAGATACCAACATACAAAATCGGGGCAGAGGTAGGCCATTCGGCCCTTCGAGCCTGCTTTGCCATTTGGTAACATCATGGCTGAACTGTTAGTATTTCGAATTCCACATTCCCACCTATCCCTGATAACCTTTGGTTCACTTTCCTAACAAGAAACTATCTAACCCCTCCTTAAAAATAGTCAATCCCACCGTCTTCTCTGGCAGGGAGTTTCAAAGTCACACAGCCCTTGGTGAAAACAATTCTCCTCATCTCTGTCCTATAAGGATTACACCTAATTTTAAAACACTGTTTCCTGCTTCTGGACTCACCCACAAGAGGAAACATTGATTCCGCTACTGTTAAGGTGCAAGCACCGGTGCCACACAATCGATTTCAACGAGAAACGGTGCTGGATTTGCAGGGTTCGAGATTGACACTCAGGAAGCTGACAAGCTGCAGCCGCATATACACATTCCACTCCCCACACACACCATCCCAGCCAACAAGATGGCAGCATGGCGCATGGCACTAGGCTTCATCGATGCCGAGCTGGAGACCTTCCTGAATGCGGTGGAGGAGAGGCGGTTGACCCTGTACTCTGGCCCAGGAAGGAGGCTGCCAGCCGCCGCAATTCACCCTGCCTGGGCGCAGGTGGCAGAGGCGGTCAGCGCCACCATCAACACCGTCCGGAGCACCCAGCAGGGCCGGAAAAAACCTCCTCAGGGTGTCCGGGTGAGTAAGCAACTCTGTGCCCCTGGTACCGACCCCTGTCCCACACACCCGTAACCCTGTCACTCAGGAGTCAAGCCCGCAGCCGGGGTGGGGGGCACATCTCGACATGTCAAGAATCGTCGAGTGTGCCAGGGTGTAAGTGTCATGCACAATGCCTGGGTAGCACGGTAGCACAGTTGTTAGCACTGTTTCTTCACAGAGCCAGGGTCCCAGGTTCGGTTCCCGGCTTGGGTCACTGTCTGTGCTGACTGTGTCCCTTGAACTGAGTGACTTGCTTGGCCCTTTCAGAGGGCAGTTAAGAGCCAATCACATTGCTGTGGATCTGGAATCACATGTCAGCCAGACCAGGTAAGGAACCATGTTGTCATGGTCACCATTACTGAGACGCGCTTGAGTCACATGTAAGGAAGGAAGGCAGATTACCTTCCCTTTAGCGAACCGGGTGGGTTTTTATGACACTGATGGTTCCAGCAAGAGGCACAAAGCACTTCTATGGCCAGGTCTCGCGTTGATATTCTGGCAAGCTCCCAGAGCTCAGTGAGAGCTATCACAGTCAGTTTGTAGCTGGAGGTGACAGGCAGCAGTCAGAACCTCAGGTGGGAAGCGAGGTGGTTCTGTGGATACCAAGTGGCTGGCAACAGCCTAAGGATTTGTGATATTGATGGAGGGGGTAGAGAGGCAAGATGGATGGACCTCACATATATCATTGTGAGAATTTTTAGTGGCCTACCAAACCCTTTTAACATCTCAATCAGATCTCGGTTCAATCTTCTATACAAGGGAATAGAAGCCAAGTGAATGCACCCTGTCCTAATGGTATAAACCCTCCAAATCCTGCTATTACTCCTCCATAGATTTCAGTGTATCTTTAGGAAGCTGTTGATTCAGCAGGGTAAGGATTAATCACCATGTAACTGTCTGGAATTGGTGTTTTTTAATTTCACAGGATATGGAGTAATGTTCATAGCATTTGTGTAAATATGGAGTTCAAGCTTATCTAGCAGTGTAAGTGTTAAAAACTTGAGTCTTAACATTTGTTGGGTGCATGGCCATATGGTGCCTGGGTTTATGCAGCGGGAACAAGATGAAGATCCGAGTCAGCATATGTTATGCTAAATGTATAGAATCCAGGATGTCACACTCTTTTATATGATTGGCATAAAATCACTGTGCTAAGGAAGGCAAGCTAGATTAGAACACTAACCTTTGATTAAATTGAGCTAACTGGTCCCTTTTCCAAATATCTGCCAGGCTCTTCAGTAAAGGGCATTCTCAACCCAGCTCTTTAACACTGAACTTTCTACATTTTGACACTAGTGCCAAACTGCCCACAATGTGTGGCTTCAAGTAGGAAAGCCAGTGTGAGAAATGGAAATGTCACACTCCTGCAGGACAGGGGGCAGGTTTAAACGAGTTGTCACGGTGTTCGAGATCCATCTGGCATTTAACACACAAGTACCTGATCTGCCTCTGCTCAAAGTTTCAAACAAACTAAATATTCAACTCAGGGTCACACAGCACAGAAGGAAGCTCTTTGACATATATCTCCCTCAGCATCTCCCCCACCCCCCCGACCACCAGCTTGTCACTCACTGTTCCTGAGGACTGATGTGTTCACCTTGAACAATATGAAATTCACCAAATATTAGAATTAGTATAACACTGAGCTGGATAGAAAGCTTCCTCCTGCATTACACAAATAAATTATAGTAATTTAAACTTACCCATCAAACATGCTGCTGGCTTTATTTTCACCATACTGCTTCTGCAGCAGAGTTGTTTTTATAGCTGGCTGCTTCACAGGTTTGGATAGGAAGGGGATCCTGGATATAAAAAATGGCATACCTACTGCTTCTACCAGGGCAATGGTCTCTGCTGCCAATGTACTTTTGACCACTCTTTGTATTTTTTTGTTTCCTGTGCCAAAAGGCAACATTTACCTTTCTCCCTCAGCAGAAAAATTGTAAATCTTCCCCACAGTTGTTAGCACTGTTGCTTAACAGCTCCAGGGTCCTAGATTCGATTCCCGCTTGGGTCACTGTCTGAGAGAGAGCTGTTTAGACATAGAATTTACAGTGCAGAAGGAGGCCATTCAGCCCATCGAGTCTGCACCGGCTCTTGGAAAGAACACTCTACCCAATGTCCAAACCTCCACCCTATCCCCACAACCCAGTAGCCCCACCTAATCCCCATAACCCAGTAACCCCACCCTACACTAAGGGCAATTTTGGACACTATGGGCAATTTAGCATGGCCAATCCACCTAACCCTGTGACTGCGGAGTCTGCACGTTCTCCCTGTGACTGTGTGGGTTTCCTCTGGGTGCTCTGGTTTCCTCCCATAAGCCCCGAAAGGGCTTGTTAGGTGAATTGGACATTCTGAATTCTCCCTCTGTGTACCCGAACAGGCGCCGGAATGTGGCGACTAGGGGCTTTTCACAGTAACTTCATTGCAGTGTTAATGCAATCCTACTTGTGACAATAAAGATTATTATAACACTCAAAAAGCCATCACAGAGATTAACATAAGATGTGTCACTATAAACAATCCATTTCTGTTGTCTAATATTACCTAAAGATGGTAATTTCAAAACACAATTTTCCAATTTTAATTTTGCCAATGTTTTGTTTGCTCAAACAATTTCTTCAACTTTGCCATCGTTCATTTTAGTGCTTAATTCTAAAACATCAAAATTGGCATCCAGCCTTGTTCATCTAGATAATCAATTCAGTTGCCCATTTAACCTTCGGAGTGCCTCTTTTTCCAATTTAGAAAGCACCATATCATTTTGTGAGGCCCTCCCATGAGTAATTGCTGTGGGGTTAATATTCTCCAAATAAGGCTGTTGATGTCGAGTGACATGTGAACCACTCTGCCCGATTTTTAACCCAATGTATGTGAATGCATCAGAGGCCTGACTTCCAATCTTGAACTCCGCTCTAAGCCCGTTAATAACAGTATTTTCAAATTCAATACCACCACCCCAAAATAATCATGAAGATGCCTGAATGTTTCCCTCCATGCTGCCAAAAAAACATTGCAGGGTCTACGTGGTATTATAGGTATTACGGTACCTGACAGGCTAAAGCACCATTGGTGGAAACTGTATGCTTTCTATTGGTAGAATGTATGATCGCTCCACCCTGATAGGTGGGGTATAATAACACGTGCCGCCCCAGCAGCCTTCATTCTGTACCTGAGCTGCTGGGGGAAACATCTAGCTTATTAAAGCCTTCAGTTGGACTACAACCTCGCTTTAGTGGTCATTGATCGTGCATCAGTCTACTTTCAACTGAAGACAGCCCAACTTTAACAAAACGGACCTCAAATACCATGCTCTGGAGGCGTCATTCAACCCGAAGACACATGTTTATTGAACTTTCCGAGTACCCCTTTCTGTATTTGGTGCCTCTTTCGGAGGACGAAGAAAAATGTCACTCAAAGAAAGTAGTTTTACTATCTATCGACCTGCATTCCTAAGTATTTGTGGCTAATAGAGTCAAAAAAGATCTTCAAAATAACCTTTGTGAATCTACCCTTACATCTTGATCACCCAAGTTTTCTCCAAAACCCTGTGCCACCAGCCTGGCTTTGACCATATAAGTTCCATTAAGAGGCCCCTTTTCTGTGCATATCCAGCTATGAGATAGAACTCGTTGTACCCTATCTTAGGCCTCTGGGTACACCCCAAATTATTTCCAACTTTGTAGTTCTTACTGTTTTGCATCTTTTATCAATTTATTATTTGTTGGAAGTCATTAAGACCTCTCGATCATATGGACTTCTGCTCCTTGTATCATTCCTAGTCTGTATAATATTTCTTGACCTTGTTAAGCTGCAGCCTCTATCCCGTCTTCTTTATCTTTCCAGACTGCTATTGTGTGATCTCCCCTTCGTATTATGAGGTGTTCTTTCAACAGTTCTTGATCTCTTCCTGTGGGCATGGTTCACTGGCAGACCTACTGTCCGAACTGACACTACGTTTCTGTGCTCTCCATTTCTGTACTTCATGTTCCCAATCCATGGGAATCCTTTCCTTTATTGTGTACATTCTACGAGTTTATATATTTTTCTATTGCCTTCCCTGCTCAACGAACAATAATTGTGGCCTTCCACTGACTGCCCCCATCTGGCAAGTATGTCACTTCAGTGCCAACTTTTTGACAGATGTCCTTCGGGACAAATATCTTCATCCGGTTTGTCAGAATTACGATTGTCCCTCTTCAGGTAACCTCCCAATTTCCGCGATCTGGTCCTCATAATTTTGTAACATATGTATATGAGATGGATCTGGTTCCCCAGCACGTTCAATAACCCTTCTTGATCTGCAAACTTGCAAGCTGTGACCACTAACCTTGATGAGTGTACGCGAATAGTCTGGTTTCTATGCTGCAAAATTATTGTTTTAGCATCTGTACCTATAACCTTTCCTGGACTTTTCCACTCAGTAAGTCCATCTCCTTTTTAGTATGCCATGCCTCCCTTTTTGGAAATAGTTTTGATGGCCGTACTTTGTGCCTCAAAGTTCTCTCAATTCTTTCTGAGATTTCTGTTTTAAGGAATGACGCACAGTGCATTCAAATTCTCAGAAAGGGTAGAGCTAAATGTAGTCTCTTCCCAAGCTGGAGGATGATCATTCACGAGTGAATGAATTTGGGGATTTCTCCCAAAAACCAACTGATGTGGACTGTAGCCCCCAACCAATTGTAGTGAATATTTTTCCATTATCTGTTTCACAATTATTTTCTTTTCCTTACTCTGTATAATCGTTGACGACTAAACCTCGTTGCCAAGTCTAATAAGTGTAAAATAAAAATGTTCTTTTCTTTATTCTACACCTTAAGATCCATAGCCACAACGTCATTGAAATCTCTTGCTCAGGGCATACTCACTCTGGGTCATGATGTTGTTCTTCTATATTTCTTACATGTATCGTAGCCGGGATTGTAGCCCGCCAGTGGGATCTACCGGTCCTGCCGTTGTCAATGGGAGTCCCTGTTGACAGCACCCCTCGTCGGCGAGAAACCCGTGCACCGGTATGGGACCGGAATTTCCCGCCGACGTGAAAAGCTGGTAAATCCCGTCCCATGTCTATTGTGTGTCTGCTCTATAGGTTTGATCTATTATACCCACATCCCTGAACAAAATGTTTAATCTTTGAGAAGATGGATGGGCAAATTGCCGAGCAACTTACAAACAATCAACTTTTTGTTTTCTGGAACCCTGTTCTCTGATGGGGCGGCACGTTGGCACAGCGGATAGCACTGCTACCGCACAGCGCCAGGGACCCAGGTTCAATTCTGGCCTCGGGTGACTGTTGTGTGGAGTTTGAACTTCCTCCCCGTGTCTGCATGGGTTTCCTCCGGGTGCTTCGGTTTCCTCCCACATTCCAAAGATGTGCAGATTAGGCGGATTGGCCAGGCAAGATTGCCCCTTAGTGCCAAAAGATTAGTTGGGGTTATGGGGTTAGGGTGGGGGAGAGCCTAGGTAGGGTACTCTTTCAGAGGGTCAGTGTAAACTCGATGAGCTGAATGGCCTCCTTCTGCACTGCCGGGATTCTATGATGCTATCTTCCTGAATTTCTTTACAAGAAAATTTAGGATTCATTAACAGAATACAATAGTGTCCGTACTGTGTAAATTGTAATTCCACAGTTTTTCCAAGTACGATGGCCGTGTCGTTTTCCTTGTCAAGTTTCATATGTGCTTTCTTCATCAAAGGTCAGCTCAAAGATAAAGGTATTGTCATGATATGCAGACATGCAGATAATGATATACAGAGCTAGTCTGATTCAGTCAGACAGAGTAACCACACTTAGGTTAGCAGAGAGTCAAAGTCATAGAGAACAGTGCTACTGGTTCAATAAATCCGATTGAACTAACTTCAAGGTCTGGAGTATCTTTTGGTTAAAGCTGCATCCAGTTGCAGTCTGTGTTATCCCAGAGTACATAACACAACATGGTACCAGGAGTGGGATCTTTGGCAGTCTCCTCACGGATACGAACCACCTTCTCATCAGACGGCGGGAGGGTGCTAGCACACAGCTGCACCTGTGATTCAATCTGCCGGATGATTTCCAGCGGTTCACTAGGCCATGTGATGGAGCAGGACAATGCATCAGTGATGTTGAGCTCCTTGCCAGGCGTGTACACTAAGTCAAAGTCGTACCTTCTGAGTTTGAGGAGGATGCGCTGCAACCGAGGCGTCATGTCGTTCAGGTCCTTGTGGATAATGTGGACCAGGGGCCTATGATCTGTCTCAACAGTGAATGTCGGCAGGCCGTAGACATAGTCGTGAAACATGAGAATGGCAGTGAGAAGACTCAGGCATTCCTTCTCTATTTGTGCATACCTTGTTTCAGTGGGCGTCATGGCCCTCGATGCGTAGGCTACTGGTGCCCAGGATGAAGTGTCATCGCGTTGAAGCAGCACCGCACTGATGCCATCCTGGCTCGCATCTGTCGAGATCCTCGTCTCCCTGTCTGGGTCGAAAAATGCCAAGACGGGTGCAGTGGTGAGCTTGGCTTTCAGCTCCAACCACTCTGCCTGATGTGCTGCCTTCCACTCAAAGGCAGTGGACTTTTTCACCAGGTTTCGTAGGGCTGTGGTGTGTGAGGCCAGGTTTGGGAGGAACATGCCCAGAAAATTGACCATGCGCAGGAAGCGCAACACCGCCTTCTTGTTTTCAGGGCTCTTCATGGCTTTGATGGCCTTGACTTTGTCTGTGTCCGGGCGCACGCCCTGCTGAGAGATCTGGTCACCTAGGAACTTGAGTGTCGACATGCCAAAGCAACATTCGGACCTGTTCAGCTTCAGGCCATTGGCATGGACACGGCGGAATACCTGCTGGAGACCGGAAACATGCTCTTCAGGGGTCGTGGACCATATGATGATGTCGTCCACGTACACACGAACCCCTTCAATGCCCTCCATCATCTGCTCCATGATGCGATGAAAGATCTCTGATGCCGTGACAATGCCAAACGGCATGCGATTATAGCAGTATCTGCCAAACGGTGTGTTGAAGATGCAGAGCCTTCTGCTGGACTCATCCAGCTGGTATTGTCAAAATCCATGTGACGCATCTAACTTGGTGAAAAAACGTGCGTGTGCCATCTCACTGGTGAGTTCCTCCCGCTTCGGGATGGGGTAGTGTTCACGCATTATATTCTTATTGAGATCCTTGGGATCAATGCAGATGCGCAGGTCTCCCGAAGGCTTTCTAACACATACCATCGATCTGACCCAGTCAGTCGGTTCGGTTACCTTGGAAATGATGCCCTGTTGCTGAATATCCTTGAGCTGTGCCTTCAGGCGATCCCTCAGCGGAGCCGGGACCCGGCGTGGTGCGTGGACCACTGGCTTGGCATCAGGTCGTAGCAGAATCTTGTATCGATATGGCAGCGTGCCCATCCCGTCAAACACATCCGGATACTGAGCGAGGATGTTGTCAATGCCGGCCTGAAGATCCACATTGGAGGATGTCGTTGTGTAAACCCGCTGCACGAGGT
Source organism: Scyliorhinus torazame (assembly GCF_047496885.1). Taxonomy (NCBI): domain Eukaryota; kingdom Metazoa; phylum Chordata; class Chondrichthyes; order Carcharhiniformes; family Scyliorhinidae; genus Scyliorhinus; species Scyliorhinus torazame. Next base: position 108,029,214 of record NC_092719.1, on the reverse strand, counting down.
TCAGCTGCTTGCAGGCATGCGCGCCAAGTAGGGATGCCCTGTCTGGCTTGACAATTTCAAAATGTAACCGTGCATGGGTGCTCCGGTTGGAGACGAGTAGATGGCAGGATCCCAGTGCCGTGATGGCATTTCCGTTATAGTCCAGGGGCCTGCAGGCTGCTGGGAGGACCTTGGGGGGCTTCTTGATGCGTTTGCAATCTGCCTGTGAGAGGAGGTTAGCAGAAGCACCTGTGTCCAGCTTAAACTGGATGGAGCAGTGGTTGACCTGCATCACCGCACGCCATTCGTCCGCAGAGTCCACAGCGAGGATGGATTGAATTTGTGATGAGTTGCATGTGGCATATTTATATTTGGTAATGATGCCCACACAGTAGGCGGAGTCCAGGCATTCTTCCTCTGGATCCGTTGTGCTGCCCAGGGTCAGAATCCTGTAATCGTCGTTGCACACTCTGAACGCGCCGTCGTCGGAATTGTGAGCGCTGGCCCCTGACTGGTGGTGCAGACCTGCACAAGGCTGCATAGTGTCCAGACTTCCCGCAGTTTAAACATCGCCTGCCTCTTGCAGGGCAGTGTTTCTTTAAGTGGGCGTTGCCGCAGTTCGAGCACGTCATGACGTCGGCATCCTGACGCTCCGTGCGTCGTCACACATGCACAGTGTGGGTGTCGGCCGCTTCGTTATCCCGTTCGCATTGCACATGCGTGGGGCCCCGGGAAAAGCACGCGAAATGGCCGCTGTCATCAATGCTGAGGCGCTGCATCCAGGAGATGGCTTGCATACTCTCTGCCTCGTGGGAAGCAAGTTTCTCATTTTCAGTCGATTTGTACTGGGCATAGCGATTTTTGGCATGCTCATGCACTGTGCATGTTTCAATCGCGACTGGCAAGGTCAAATGCTTGATTTTCAGTAGCTGCTCTCTCAGAGGATCAGAGTGAACTCCAAAAATGATTTGGTCTCTGATCATGGAGTCAGCAATATCATCAAAGTTGCAGGACAGTGCTAGCAGGCGGAGGTTAGATAAGAAGGAGTTGAAAGATTCATCTTTACCTTGTAGAAGCTGTTTGAATATGTAGCGCTTGAAGATTTGATTGGTGTCCACTTCACAGTGACTGTCAAACTTGTCCAGGATGGTCTGAAACTTTGTCTTGGCCTGGCCTTCGGTGAAGTGAAAAGAGTTGAAGAGTTCAATCACCCGCTGTTGAGAGGAGAAGCGCGATCTTCCTTGCATCAGACGCACCCTCGAGGTCTGAGCTTCGATGTACAGCAGAAACTTTTGCTTGAATGTCCGCCAGTTGGCACTGAGATTGCCGGAGGTCCTGAGCTGGTGAGGAGCCTGAATCTTCTCCATGGTGCCGGGATACATTTGCTGGTCGTCACAGAACGGACTGAGGTAAACCACCTAGATTAAGCAGTCTCCTGTGTCATGCGCCAACTCGCCAATGGCTGGCTGAAAGGGCAGTGCCCTCAATTTTACAATGTAAAGGACGACCTGACGGTGATTGATGGTATCCTCCTCAAGCTGGACCAGACTGATTTCCTTCCCCGTTCCTGAGGCTGGATTCTCCGTTCCTGAGGCTGGATTCTCCCTTCCTGAGGCTGGATTCCCCGTTCCTGAGGCTGGATACCCCGTTCCTGAGGCTGGATTCTCCGTTCCTGAGGCTGGGTTCTCCGTTCCTGAGGCTGGATTCTCCGTTCCTGAGGCTGGATTCTCCGTTCCTGAGGCTGGATTCTCCGTTCCTGAGGCTGGATTCTCCGTTCCGGAGGCTGGATTCTCCGTTCCTGAGGCTGGATACCCCGTTCCTGAGGCTGGATTCTCCGTTCCTGAGGCTGGATTCCCCGTTCCTGAGGCTGGGTTCTCCGTTCCTGAGGCTGGATTCTCCGTTCCTGAGGCTGGATTCTCCGTTCCTGAGGCTGGATTCTCCGTTCCTGAGGCTGGATTCTCCGTTCCGGAGGCTGGATTCTCCGTTCCGGAGGCTGGGTTCTCCGTTCCGGAGGCTGGATTCTCCGTTCCTGAGGCTGGATTCTCCGTTCCTGAGGCTGGATTCTCCGTTCCTGAGGCTGGGTTCTCCGTTCCTGAGGCTGGATTCTCCGTTCCTGAGGCTGGATTCTCCGTTCCTGAGGCTGGATTCTCCGTTCCTGAGGCTGGATTCTCCGTTCCGGAGGCTGGATTCTCCGTTCCTGAGGCTGGATACCCCGTTCCTGAGGCTGGATTCTCCGTTCCTGAGGCTGGATTCTCCGTTCCTGAGGCTGGATTCCCCGTTCCTGAGGCTGGATTCTCCGTTCCTGAGGCTGGGTTCTCCGTTCCTGAGGCTGGATTCTCCGTTCCTGAGGCTGGGTTCTCCGTTCCTGAGGCTGGATTCTCCGTTCCTGAGGCTGGATTCTCCATTCCTGAGGCTGGATTCTCCTTTCCTGAGGCTGGATTCTCCGTTCCTGAGGCTGGGTTCTCCGTTCCTGAGGCTGGATTCTCCGTTCCTGAGGCTGGATTCTCCGTTCCTGAGGCTGGATTCTCCGTTCCTGAGGCTGGGTTCTCCGTTCCTGAGGCTAAGTGCCGACGCCAATGGAGGGTCCGTGGTGTTTCACAACAGGAAAACTGGCGCAAAATCCTCACCGATTCCGCTACCGGTGAGGGGCTAGCACCGGCGCCGCGTGAAACACCCGCACGTGTAGAAAATGGTCAGAGAATTGCCGGTTCCATGCTGCACATGCGCAGGGCTGACAACTGCAGCCGCGCGTACACCTATACCCCCATACACCACCGATCACCCTGGAAAAGATGCTGCCGGCTGTGCTAGACCACGTACCTGCCCACCCACCCCCACAGCCGACTTGCTGGCCACCCCCCACCACTCCCCCCAGCCCTGGCAGAAGCCCCCCCCCGGGCCAGTGGCACGGATCTCGGCCGAGTGTGGCAGTGCTAGATACTGTCACACCCTCTCTCTCTCTCTCCGCAGCTGCCACGCCAGGCTCACAACCGCTGAGACCGCTCGTGACCCACGCCATTGGGAACTCGGCCCATCGGAGGCGGAGCATCGTGGCAATATCGCCGTTCCTGATTTCGGTATCGGACAGCAGAGAATCCCGCCCATAGTCTTTTTTCCGAAGGATTCTCAGTTTGCAATCCTTTTTCTTACAGGTAGAAACCATCCTCTGCTATCACTGTTACGCTCCGCTAGTAATTATATAATGAGAACTAAGATGCAAGTCTTGACTTCTTTTACTCCAAGTTTATTGTCTTCAGGAATCACTTCTCCAACAAAAGAACAGTGCCACCTGTATCCCCTTTATGTCTATTATACAATAAGTACAATCGATTAAACAATTAAAACCCCGGTTCTAACTTAAGTACTAAGGAACATTAACTCTTTCCTAACATTTGAGAGGTCTGAGAATTTGTCTGATTCGCCAAGCAAGTGGGTGCTGCACTTCAAGGGTAGAGAGCACAAGTCAAATAGCCCAGGGAATCTCACACTCTAGTGTGACCTGAGTTACATAACTCAGTGAAGTAATAGGGATTCTAGAATTGGCTTCAGTGCCTTGAGGTTGGGGAAGGGGAGAAAATCAGCAAGTGTTCCTCTTCTGTGGTTATTTAGTATGAAGTACATGCATCTCAACATTGGGTTTAACATGGATGATTGATGTCAACATGGAAGGATAAATTAATAAGGATGGTCTGGAATTGGAGCACTCATCAGGCCCTAGCTCAGGTGGAGTGGACATGTAGCACGTATGATTGATAAAAAGTCCGTTTGGCACTCATGGGTTGGTATTCACAACTTAAGCTTGGACACTGCCTGCGAGGTACGCTGAGATTGAGGTTTAAGGACTCCTTGGAGGAAAACCTCAGGAAACATGGGATGTCCACACCATCAGGAGAAAACAGCACAAGGATGAACTACGTGGGGAGCAATCTCAAGAAGAAGCATTATTCCCTTCAAACAGGAAGGAATACAGGAAGCTCAGGACAAAAGACGAGCTAGAAAGACAAGGTAGTCCCAACAAAATCAGACAACTCACGTAGTCCACACTGTGGAAAGCCATGCAGGACAGCAATTAGGCTCCACAGCACATTAGAACGCACAAGAGACAATTCCATGCAAGCAAGAAACAGCCACCTTCAATAACAAAGAAAACTAATGGACAACACTGTTAAGAATAGGCACGCGAATGGGGCATGGAGAGCGACTGGTAGCCTTGGGATCCATATCCTTGCAATATCAATGCTTTCAGCAGAGGTGATAAAATTGGTGTGGAGCGGAGAATTTGTAGTAGTTAATACACAGTCGGGCTTGAGAAAAGGGTGAATGGTACTGTGGACTAATCCACAATGTGGCAGGGGTGTAACATCGCAGATATAACAATTGCAATGCAATCAATCCTCAACCTGGAGAAAGGAGTAAGAGTTAGTATGAGCAATCACCGTACAGGTCAATGCCATGAAGCAACATTTTAATATGTGATTCCTTGAGGTGTTCTCCAATTTCATAGTGTTTTAAATCGATATTGTTGATCCAATGAACCCAGATAAATCTATAACAGTGTCCAAAAGAATAACCCAATGTTACGAACCCCGTTGATGTTACTACTGGATGGGAAGGTCACAGAATGAGGCCTGGCTCAAAGGACTATAAGTTTTATTATTTTTTGGAATGAACTCTTGGATGAACTCTTAGTTCAGAAAATATGGATGAACAGAGTCACAGGACTGCCAATTAGCTTTTAACAACAATTTTTTTATTAAACGTGAAAAGTTTGACCATAATACAATACCCCTTAACTCCCACTTATCTTCACAAATATTCAAAGATTTTAAGTATTACAGAGGTTACAAAAGTCTATCATGTTCTCGGTAAACGTACAGTCCCTGTAACCCACCAGGCTAACTGTGGTCAGGCAACAGCCCACCCTGAAACCAAATGTCAGATGTCGCTCAGTCAAACATCTGTGGTTTTCTCCTCAAATCCTCCCAGATGTTTATTATACCGTGAGCCAATTGATCTCACTGGACTCCAGCTTCCTCGAGTGTATCCAAACTCCACTGTCAAAAGGCACTTTAGAGTCTTCTTAAAAACAATCCCGTAGCTGTTTTCAGCAAGGATCCACTTACAGGATTTCCAACTCTCCTTTCCGTATTCCTTTGTCTTGAATTACCGCGAGCTTCCAGACTTCCACACAATCTCTCAGGGATCCAGACACCAATTGCTTCACAATTGCTTCAACTTTAACTTCGTAAGATAACACCTCCTTAGGAGTGCTTCAGATATCGCTGGCTTCTCATTTGCCAACTTCACCAGGTCTACACTTTTCAATGATCTGTACCCTGTTCCATTTCAGTTTCTCTTGTTCGTTTAACTGCAAACTTCCTGGAATTCCTCAATTCATCCCCCAGCTTTAGAACTGACTGTCTTTAAGTTTCTGGGGCTTGTGTTCTTGCCCACTTCATCTTTGTCCTGTTCCTGACAGAGCTGAGAGAGCTGTTCTCTGTCTAGCTGCTAAGCTCCTTCTGCAAATGTCTTCAGTTAAATTAAAAACAGAAAACCTTTTCCCAAAAGGTGGCCCCTGGTAGCTCAGAAACAGCCCATCCTTTCCCCAAGCTCTTGTTTAACATGCACAGCAAAAACTCTCAAAGTACAATAGAGACACATTTTAAAATTAAACCAACAATCCCCATACATGCAAACTTTTGTCCAACATGATTCCATATAGGGTTTTCGCCTTCCGCACACTTAAATACTAAAATAAACTCAAATCCATATATTATTTCAAACATCCATCAATACAATGATACATCACTAAAAATGTCCTGTTTCCTGACAACAAACCCTGTTGACAACAAAGTCGATCAGAAATACCCAAACTCTGTCACCACCAATGTCTATCAGAAATACCCAAACTCTGGCCCCAACAATGTCCATCAAAAATACCCAAACTCTGGCCCCAACAATGTCCATCAAAAATACCCAAACTCTCGGTGGTTAGCCCTGCTGCCTCACGGTGCCGAGGTCCCAGGTTCGACCCAGGCTCTGCTTCACTGTCAGTGTGTAGTTTGCACATTCTCCCCGTATTTGCATGGGTTTTGCCCCCACAACCCAAAGATGTACATAGTAGGTGGATTGGCCACACTAAATTGCCCCTTAATTGGAAAAACTTAATTGGGTACACTAAATTTATAAAATAAAATACCCAACTCTGTACATCAGATATACCCAAACTCTGCCCATCAGATATACCCAAACTCTGTCAATCAGATATACCCAAACTCTGTCCGTCAGATATACCCAAACTCTGTCCATCAGATATACCCAAACTCTGTCCGTCAGATATACCCAAACTCTGTCCATCAGATATACCCAAACTCTGTACATCAGATATACCCAAACTCTGCCCAACAGATATACCCAAACTCTGTACATCAGATATACCCAAACTCTGTCCATCAGATATACCCAAACTCTGTCCGTCAGATATACCCAAACTCTGTCCTTCAGATATACCCAAACTCTGTCCGTCAGATATACCCAAACTCTGTCCATCAGATATACCCAAACTCTGTCCATCAGATATACCCAAACTCTGTCCATCAGATATACCCAAACTCTGTCCATCAGATATACCCAAACTCTGTCCATCAGATATACCCAAACTCTGTCCGTCAGATATACCCAAACTCTGTCCATCAGATATACCCAAACTCTGTCCATCAGATATACCCAAACTCTGTCCATCAGATATACCCAAACTCTGTCCGTCAGATATACCCAAACTCTGTCCATCAGGTATACCCAAACTCTGTCCATCAGATATACCCAAACTCTGTCCATCAGATATACCCAAACTCTGTCCATCAGATATACCCAAACCCTGTCCATCAGATATACCCAAACTCTGTCCGTCAGATATACCCAAACTCTGTCCATCAGATATACCCAAACTCTGTCCATCAGATATACCCAAACTCTGTCCATCAGATATACCCAAACTCTGTCCGTCAGATATACCCAAACTCTGTCCATCAGGTATACCCAAACTCTGTCCATCAGATATACCCAAACTCTGTCCATCAGATATACCCAAACTCTGTCCATCAGATATACCCAAACTCTGTCCATCAGATATACCCAAACTCTGTCCATCAGGTATACCCAAACTCTGTCCATCAGATATACCCAAACTCTGTCCATCAGATATACCCAAACTCTGTCCATCAGATATACCCAAACTCTGTCCATCAGATATACCCAAACTCTGTCCATCAGATATACCCCAACTCTGTCCATCAGATATACCCAAACTCTGTCCATCAGATATACCCAAACTCTGTCCATCAGATATACCCAAACTCTGTTTTTCAGATATACCCAAACTCTGTCCGTCAGATATACCCAAACTCTGTCCGTCAGATATACCCAAACTCTGTCCATCAGATATACCCAAACTCTGTCCATCAGATATACCCAAACTCTGTCCATCAGATATACCCAAACTCTGTCCATCAGATATACCCAAACTCTGTCCATCAGATATACCCAAACTCTGTCTATCAGATATACCCAAACTCTGTACATCAGATATACCCAAACTCTGTCCGTCAGATATACCCAAACTCTGTCCATCAGATATACCCAAACTCTGTTTTTCAGATATACCCAAACTCTGTCCGTCAGATATACCCAAACTCTGTCCTTCAGATATACCCAAACTCTGTCCATCAGATATACCCAAACTCTGTCCGTCAGATATACCCAAACTCTGTCCTTCAGATATACCCAAACTCTGTCCGTCAGACATACCCAAACTCTGTCCATCAGATATACCCAAACTCTGTCCATCAGATATACCCAAACTCTGTCCTTCAGATATACCCAAACTCTGTCCGTCAGATATACCCAAACTCTGTCCATCAGATATACCCAAACTCTGTCCATCAGATATACCCAAACTCTGTCCATCAGATATACCCAAACTCTGTCCATCAGATATACCCAAACACTGTCCATCAGATATACCCAAACTCTGTCCATCAGATATACCCAAACTCTGTCCGTCAGATATACCCAAACTCTGTACATCAGATATACCCAAACTCTGTTTTTCAGATATACCCAAACTCTGTCCTTCAGATATACCCAAACTCTGTCCGTCAGATATACCCAAACTCTGTCCATCAGATATACCCAAACTCTGTACATCAGATATACCCAAACTCTGTCCATCAGATATACCCAAACTCTGTTTTTCAGATATACCCAAACTCTGTCCTTCAGATATACCCAAACTCTGTCCGTCAGATATACCCAAACTCTGTCCATCAGATATACCCAAACTCTGTCCATCAGGTATACCCAAACTCTGTCCATCAGATATACCCAAACTCTGTCCATCAGATATACCCAAACTCTGTCCATCAGATATACCCAAACTCTGTCCTTCAGATATACCCAAACTCTGTCCGTCTGATATACCCAAACTCTGTCCATCAGATATACCCAAACTCTGTCCATCAGATATACCCAAACTCTGGCCATCAGATATACCCAAACTCTGTTTTTCAGATATACCCAAACTCTGTCCTTCAGATATACCCAAACTCTGTCCGTCAGATATACCCAAACTCTGTCCATCAGATATACCCAAACTCTGTCCATCAGGTATACCCAAACTCTGTCCATCAGATATACCCAAACTCTGTCCATCAGATATACCCAAACTCTGTCCATCAGATATACCCAAACTCTGTCCATCAGATATACCCAAACTCTGTCCATCAGATATACCCAAACTCTGTTTTTCAGATATACCCAAACTCTGTCCGTCAGATATACCCAAACTCTGTCCATCAGATATACCCAAACTCTGTCCGTCAGATATACCCAAACTCTGTCCTTCAGATATACCCAAACTCTGTCCGTCAGATATACCCAAACTCTGTCCATCAGATATACCCAAACTCTGTACATCAGATATACCCAAACTCTGTCCATCAGATATACCCAAACTCTGTCCATCAGATATACCCAAACTCTGTCCTTCAGATACACCCAAACTCTGTCCATCAGATATACCCAAACTCTGTCCATCAGATATACCCAAACTCTGTTTTTCAGATATACCCAAACTCTGTCCGTCAGATATACCCAAACTCTGTACATCAGATATACCCAAACTCTGTTTTTCAGATATACCCAAACTCTGTCCATCAGATATACCCAAACTCTGTCCATCAGATATACCCAAACTCTGTCCATCAGATATACCCAAACTCTGTCCTTCAGATATACCCAAACTCTGTCCATCAGATATACCCAAACTCTGTCCATCAGATATACCCAAACTCTGTCCATCAGATATACCCAAACTCTGTTTTTCAGATATACCCAAACTCTGTCCGTCAGATATACCCAAACTCTGTCCATCAGAAATACCCAAACTCTGTCCATCAGATATACCCAAACTCTGTTTTTCAGATATACCCAAACTCTGTCCGTCAGATATACCCAAACTCTGACCATCAGATATACCCAAACTCTGTCCGTCAGATATACCCAAACTCTGTCCTTCAGATATACCCAAACTCTGTCCGTCAGATATACCCAAACTCTGTCCGTCAGATATACCCAAACTCTGTCCATCAGATATACCCAAACTCTGTCCATCAGATATACCCAAACTCTGTCCATCAGATATACCCAAACTCTGTCCATCAGATATACCCAAACTCTGTCCATCAGATATACCCAAACTCTGTTTTTCAGATATACCCAAACTCTGTCCATCAGATATACCCAAACTCTGTTTTTCAGATATACCCAAACTCTGTTTTTCAGATATACCCAAACTCTGTCCATCAGATATACCCAAACTCTGTCTATCAGATATACCCAAACTCTGTCCATCAGATATACCCAAACACTGCCCATCAGATATACCCAAACTCTGTCCATCAGATATACCCAAACTCTGTCCATCAGATATACCCAAACTCTGTCCATCAGATATACCCAAACTCTGTCCATCAGATATACCCAAACTCTGTCCATCAGATATACCCAAACTCTGTCCATCAGATATACCCAAACTCTGTCCATCAGATATACCCAAACTCTGTCCATCAGATATACCCAAACTCTGTCCATCAGATATACCCAAACTCTGTCCATCAGATATACCCAAACTCTGTCCATCAGATATACCCAAACTCTGTCCATCAGATATACCCAAACTCTGTCCATCAGATATACCCAAACTCTGTCCATCAGATATACCCAAACTCTGTCCATCAGATATACCCAAACTCTGTCCATCAGATATACCCAAACTCTGCCCATCAGATATACCCAAACTCTGTCCATCAGATATACCCAAACTCTGTCCATCAGATATACCCAAACTCTGTACATCAGAAATACCCAAACTCTGTCCATCAGATATACCCAAACTCTGTACATCAGAAATACCCAAACTCTGTCCATCAGATATACCCAAACTCTGTCCATCAGATATACCCAAACTCTGTCCATCAGATATACCCAAACTCTGTCCATCAGATATACCCAAACTCTGTCCATCAGATATACCCATACTCTGTCCTTCAGATACACCCAAACTCTGTCCATCAGATATACCCAAACTCTGTCCATCAGATATACCCAAACTCTGTTTTTCAGATATACCCAAACTCTGTCCGTCAGATATACCCAAACTCTGTACATCAGATATACCCAAACTCTGTTTTTCAGATATACCCAAACTCTGTCCATCAGATATACCCAAACTCTGTCCATCAGATATACCCAAACTCTGTCCATCAGATATACCCAAACTCTGTTTTTCAGATATACCCAAACTCTGTCCGTCAGATATACCCAAACTCTGTCCATCAGATATACCCAAACTCTGTCCGTCAGATATACCCAAACTCTGTCCTTCAGATATACCCAAACTCTGTCCATCAGATATACCCAAACTCTGTCCATCAGATATACCCAAACTCTGTTTTTCAGATATACCCAAACTCTGTTTTTCAGATATACCCAAACTCTGTCCGTCAGATATACCCAAACTCTGTCCATCAGAAATACCCAAACTCTGTCCATCCGATATACCCAAACTCTGTTTTTCAGATATACCCAAACTCTGTCCGTCAGATATACCCAAACTCTGTCCATCAGATATACCCAAACTCTGTCCGTCAGATATACCCAAACTCTGTCCTTCAGATATACCCAAACTCTGTCCGTCAGATATACCCAAACTCTGTCCGTCAGATATACCCAAACTCTGTCCATCAGATATACCCAAACTCTGTCCATCAGATATACCCAAACTCTGTCCATCAGATATACCCAAACTCTGTCCATCAGATATACCCAAACTCTGTCCATCAGATATACCCAAACTCTGTACATCAGATATACCCAAACTCTGTCCATCAGATATACCCAAACTCTGTTTTTCAGATATACCCAAACTCTGTTTTTCAGATATACCCAAACTCTGTCCATCAGATATACCCAAACTCTGTCTATCAGATATACCCAAACTCTGTCCATCAGATATACCCAAACACTGCCCATCAGATATACCCAAACTCTGTCCATCAGATATACCCAAACTCTGTCCATCAGATATACCCAAACTCTGTCCATCAGATATACCCAAACTCTGTCCATCAGATATACCCAAACTCTGTACATCAGATATACCCAAACTCTGTACATCAGATATACCCAAACTCTGTCCATCAGATATACCCAAACTCTGTCCATCAGATATACCCAAACTCTGTCCATCAGATATACCCAAACTCTGTCCATCAGATATACCCAAACTCTGTCCATCAGATATACCCAAACTCTGTCCATCAGATATACCCAAACTCTGTCCATCAGATATACCCAAACTCTGTCCATCAGATATACCCAAACTCTGTCCATCAGATATACCCAAACTCTGTCCATCAGATATACCCAAACTCTGTCCATCAGAGATACCCAAACTCTGTCCATCAGATATACCCAAACTCTGCCCATCAGATATACCCAAACTCTGTCCATCAGATATACCCAAACTCTGTCCATCAGATATACCCAAACTCTGTACATCAGAAATACCCAAACTCTGTCCATCAGATATACCCAAACGCTGTACATCAGAAATACCCAAACTCTGTCCATCAGATATACCCAAACTCTGTCCATCAGATATACCCAAACTCTGTCCATCAGATATACCCAAACTCTGTCCATCAGATATACCCAAACTCTGTCCATCAGATATACCCAAACTCTGTCCATCAGATATACCCAAACTCTGTCCATCAGATATACCCAAACTCTGTACATCAGATATACCCAAACTCTGTCCATCAGATATACCCAAACTCTGTCCATCAGAAATACCCAAACTCTGTCCGTCAGATATACCCAAACTCTGTCCGTCAGATATACCCAAACTCTGTCCGTCAGATATACCCAAACTCTGTCCGTCAGATATACCCAAACTCTGTCCGTCAGAAATACCCAAACTCTGTCCGTCAGATATACCCAAACTCTGTCCGTCAGATATACCCAAACTCTGTCCGTCAGATATACCCAAACTCTGTCCGTCAGATATACCCAAACTCTGTCCGTCAGATATACCCAAACTCTGTCCGTCAGATATACCCAAACTCTGTCCGTCAGATATACCCAAACTCTGTCCGTCAGAAATACCGAAACTCTGTCCATCAGAAATACCCAAACTCTGTCCATCAGATATACCCAAACTCTGTCCATCAGATATACCCAAACTCTGTCCATCAGATATACCCAAACTCTGTACATCAGATATACCCAAACTCTGTCCATCAGATATACCCAAACTCTGTCCATCAGATATACCCAAACTCTGTCCATCAGATATACCCAAACTCTGTCCATCAGATATACCCAAACTCTGTCCATCAGATATACCCAAACTCTGTACATCAGATATACCCAAACTCTGTCCATCAGATATACCCAAACTCTGTACATCAGAAATACCCAAACTCTGTCCATCAGATATACCCAAACTCTGTCCATCAGATATACCCAAACTCTGTACATCAGAAATACCCAAACTCTGTCCATCAGATATACCCAAACTCTGTCCATCAGATATACCCAAACTCTGTCCATCAGAAATACCCAAACTCTGTCCATCAGAAATACCCAAACTCTGTCCATCAGAAATACCCAAACTCTGTCCATCAGAAATACCCAAACTCCGTCCATCAGATATACCCAAACTCCGTCCATCAGATATACCCAAACTCCGTCCATCAGATATACCCAAACTCCGTCCATCAGATATACCCAAACTCCGTCCATCAGATATACCCAAACTCTGTACATCAGAAATACCCAAACTCTGTCCATCAGATATACCCAAAATCTGTCCATCAGATATACCCAAACTCTGTCCATCAGATATACCCAAACTCTGTCCATCAGATATACCCAAACTCTGTCCATCAGATATACCCAAACTCTGCCCATCAGATATACCCAAACTCTGTCCATCAGATATACCCAAACTCTGTCCATCAGATATACCCAAACTCTGTCCATCAGATATACCCAAACTCTGTCCATCAGATATACCCAAACTCTGCCCATCAGATATACCCAAACTCTGTCCATCAGATATACCCAAACTCTGTCCATCAGATATACCCAAACTCTGTCCATCAGATATACCCAAACTCTGTCCATCAGATATACCCAAACTCTGCCCATCAGATATACCCAAACTCTGTCCATCAGAAAGACCTAAACTCTGTCCATCAGATATACCCAAACTCTGTCCATCAGATATACCCAAACTCTGTCCATCAGATATACCCAAACTCTGTCCATCAGATATACCCAAACTCTGTCCATCAGATATACCCAAACTCTGTCCATCAGATATACCCAAACTCTGTCCATCAGATATACCCAAACTCTGTCCATCAGATATACCCAAACTCTGTCCATCAGATATACCCAAACTCTGTCCATCAGATATACCCAAACTCTGTCCATCAGGTATACCCAAACTCTGTCCATCAGGTATACCCAAACTCTGTCCATCAGGTATACCCAAACTCTGCCCATCAGATATACCCAAACTCTGTCCATCAGATATACCCAAACTCTGACCATCAGATATACCCAAACTCTGTCCATCAGATATACCCAAACTCTGTCCATCAGATATACCCAAACTCTGTCCATCAGATATACCCAAACTCTGTGCATCAGATATACCCAAACTCTGTCCATCAGATATACCCAAACTCTGTCCATCAGATATACCCAAACTCTGTCCATCAGATATACCCAAACTCTGTCCATCAGATATACCCAAACTCTGTCCATCAGATATACCCAAACTCTGTCCATCAGATATACCCAAACTCTGTCCATCAGATCTTCCCAAACTCTGTCCATCAGATATACCCAAACTCTGTCCATCAGATATACCCAAACTCTGTCCATCAGATATACCCAAACTCTGTCCATCAGATATACCCAAACTCTGTCCATCAGATACACCCAAAGTCTGTCCATCAGATATACCCAAACTCTGTCCATCAGATATACCCAAACTCTGTCCATCAGATATACCCAAACTCTGTCCATCAGATATACCCAAACTCTGTCCATCAGGTATACCCAAACTCTGTCCATCAGATATACCCAAACTCTGCCCATCAGATATACCCAAACTCTGTCCATCAGATATACCCAAACTCTGTCCATCAGATATACCCAAACTCTGTCCATCAGATATACCCAAACTCTGTCCATCAGATATACCCAAACTCTGTCCATCAGATATACCCAAATTCTGTCCATCAGATATACCCAAACTCTGCCATCAGATATACCCAAACTCTGTCCATCAGATATACCCAAACTCTGTCCATCAGATATACCCAAACTCTGTCCATCAGATATACCCAAACTCTGTCCATCAGATATACCCAAACTCCGTACATCAGAAATACCCCAACTCTGTCCATCAGATATACCCAAACTCTGTCCATCAGATATACCCAAACTCTGTCCATCAGATATACCCAAACTCTGTCCATCAGATATACCCAAACTCTGTCCATCAGATATACCCAAACTCTGTCCATCAGATATACCCAAACTCTGTCCATCAGATATACCCAAACTCTGTCCATCAGATATACCCAAACTCTGTCCATCAGATATACCCAAACTCTGTCCATCAGATATACCCAAACTCTGTCCATCAGATATACCCAAACTCTGTCCATCAGATATACCCAAACTCTGCCCATCAGATATACCCAAACTCTGTCCATCAGATATACCCAAACTCTGTCCATCAGATATACCCAAACTCTGTACATCAGAAATACCCAAACTCTGTCCATCAGATATACCCAAACTCTGTACATCAGAAAGACCCAAACTCTGCCCATCAGATATACCCAAACTCTGTCCATCAGATATACCCAAACTCTGTCCATCAGATATACCCAAACTCTGTCCATCAGATATACCCAAACTCTGTCCATCAGATATACCCAAACTCTGTCCATCAGATATACCCAAACTCTGGCCATCAGATATACCCAAACTCTGTCCATCAGAAATACCCAAACTCTGTCCATGAGATATACCCAAACTCTGTCCATCAGATATACCCAAACTCTGTCCATCAGATATACCCAAACTCTGTCCATCAGATATACCCAAACTCTGTCCATCAGATATACCCAAACTCTGTCCATCAGATATACCCAAACTCTGTCCATCAGAAATACCCAAACTCTGTCCATCAGATATACCCAAACTCTGTCCGTCAGATATACCCAAACTCTGTCCGTCAGATATACCCAAACTCTGTCCGTCAGATATACCCAAACTCTGTCCGTCAGATATACCCAAACTCTGTCCGTCAGATATACCCAAACTCTGTCCGTCAGATATACCCAAACTCTGTCCGTCAGATATACCCAAACTCTGTCCGTCAGATATACCCAAACTCTGTCCGTCAGATATACCCAAATTCTGTCCGTCAGATATACCCAAACTCTGTCCATCAGATATACCCAAACTCTGTCCATCAGATATACCCAAACTCTGTCCATCAGATATACCCAAACTCTGTACATCAGATATACCCAAACTCTGTCCATCAGATATACCCAAACTCTGTCCATCAGATATACCCAAACTCTGTACATCAGAAATACCCAAACTCTGTCCATCAGATATACCCAAACTCTGTCCAACAGATATACCCAAACTCTGTACATCAGAAATACCCAAACTCTGTCCATCAGATATACCCAAACTCTGTACATCAGAAATACCCAAACTCTGTCCATCAGATATACCCAAACTCTGTCCATCAGATATACCCAAACTCTGTCCATCAGATATACCCAAACTCTGTACATCAGATATACCCAAACTCTGTCCATCAGATATACCCAAACTCTGTCCATCAGATATACCCAAACTCTGTCCATCAGATATACCCAAACTCTGTCCATCAGATATACCCAAACTCTGTCCATCAGATATACCCAAACTCTGTCCATCAGAAATTCTGAAGCACTGTCCACAACAGTATCCATCAGAAAGACACTGCACCTGTGTGTAACATTGTCCATTCAGAAATTACGAATCCTGTTCTCAACCGTGTCAATCAGAATGACTCAAGCCATACATTTTCTTTTTAATGACCTCTCTGATTTACTCAGAAGGCCTGGATCATTTGAATTACTTTCGTGACTCATAATTGTTGACAGATATGCAAAGAGGACACATGTACAGTTCCCAGCATGCCTTTTTGTAAAACCTTCGTGTTAAAGTCTGGAGATGACAAGTTAATTCCTAAGGACGAACAAGCAGATGGACAAACAACGAAACAGATGAAGACAGCCATTAAAATACTGAAATGTAGACTGAACATATGTTGGGATATTAATTAGTCCACTAGGATACCATATAATTAAAGAGTGAGTATCACAATAAAAGCTTCTTTGAAACATCAAAACCTTTACAAAAAATTACCATTTATTTTTATATGAATTATTCGGTCTATTTTTTCGTTGTGTGTTTGAATATTTTTGATGCATAATGATTGTTTCTGTTATGTGGAAGTAGGGGAACGAGCTTGATTGGAGGAGTTATTGAACTCAGCAACGTTGGTTATGACAGCCATTCACCCTGGGTGGGTCAAAGACTCTGTTGGTTCAAAGCTGTCATATTTGATGCTGTTGGATTCAACCAGCCAGCTCCAAGATGATTCACAACTCGATGGGTATCCATTATCTGCCATCTCCAATTGCAGCCAAAGCAAGGAATTGGATGTTTTCTAAAGACTGCAAAAGATATGTGTTGGTGCTTGATGGTCTTACATATCTTTTTGCAAAATGGGTGTTGGATGCATTTCAGGGTAGAGAATATTAGTGCCAGTGCAAAATTCTCAATGTGACACAAGAAGGTGTAGCGTACCCAGTGTGAAGACAGGACTTTCTCCACAAAATAACTTTGTGGTGGTTACCCTACCACTCCTGTTGTGGACTGATACATTTGCAACAAGTAGATGGTGAGATCCATCAAGGTCAGGTGGGTTTAGCCCTCTTGTTGGTTGAGGTGAGCGTGACTGCCCTTGACAGCAGACAGCATTTGACCGAGCGTGGCATCAAGGAGCCTTAGAAAAATTTAAGTTAATTGGAATCAGGGGTAAAACACTCCACTGGTTGGAGTCATACTGAGTATAAAGGCTGTGGTTGAAGGAGACCAATCATCTCAGCCCCAGGACATTACTTTATGAGTTCCTCAGGGCAGTGTCCTAGGCCCAATTTTCTTCAGGACAAAGCAGCCCGTTTGATTGGCACCCCATCAACCATTTCAAACATTCACTCCTTCCACCACCGATGCACAGTGGCAACAGTGTGTATCATCTACAAGATACACTGCAGCAACTTACCAAATAATATTCAGCTTTTCTGTTCTTCCTGGCAAAGTGAATAGCCTCACATTTTTCCATATTATACTTCATCTGCCAAATTGTTCCACACTCACTTAACCTATCTATACTGTTGCAGATTCTTTGTATCCTCTTCTCAACTTGCTCTCCCACCATTATTTGTATCATCGGCAAATTTTGCTTCAGTCCAGTCAGCACCTTCATGCAAGTCATTAATATAGATTGTAAATAATTGGACCAACTGCACTGATTTCTATGGCACTCCATTATTTACAGTTTGCCAACCTGAAAATGATCTATTTATCCTGACTTCTTGTTTCCATTTAGTTAACTCTATCCACATTAGTATATCACCCCAAACCATGAGCTCTTATCTTATGCAGTCACCCATTATGTGGCAGATTGCTAAATGTCTTCTGGAAGTCCAAATACAACATATCTAATAGTTTCCCTCTCCCCACAGTTTGTTAAATCCTCAAATAGCTCTAATAAATTAGTCAAACACAATTTTCTTTTCACAAAACCATGTTGACCCAGCATGATTGTATTAGAATATTCTGAATGTCCCACTACCACCTCCTTAATATTGGACCCAAGCCCAATTGGACCCCAATGACAGATGTTAGGTTCATTGGCCTCCAATTTCCTTTGTTCTGTCTCCCTCCTTTCTTGATCATTTGCCGTTTTCCAAGCTGCTCGAACCTTTCCAGAATCTGGGGAATTTTGGAAGATTACATCCAATCAATTCACTATCTCTGCAGCCACTTCTTTTGATCGCCTCAGATGCAGGCCATCAGGTCCAGGGGACTTGTCAGCCTTTAGTGCTATTAGTTTTCCTCGTACTTTTTCTCTAGTAACCGTGATTGCTTTAAATTCTTCCATTCCTTTTGCCTCTTGATTTTCTACCATTCTTGGGGTCACAAGAAGATAGGTGAAACAAGCAACGATGTTATCTAAGAGGAATATGAGATAGCCTAACTTTGCTTCTTGCTTATGGTTCCGCTAATGTGCTGGGGCATCCTAACTGCCATACAGTCTAGCAGATTACACCAGTTTTACATCAGATTTACTCCAAATATTACTTCAATGGATAGACTCAAGAGCTGATTTAGAAATTCCTCTTGTAAAAAACCTCTCCAGACACTCAGCGGATTTAAATCTTTTTTTTTTACGTGCACCAGCAAGGCAACTTGCATGGAAATTCATGACCAGTAAGTTAGTGAAAGCGTGCAGTCCCTCTCTGCCTCTTCAAAAGGCTATTTGCACAGAAGCCGTCACAGATATTATTGAGACTCATTGATGTACTGACTTCTTTGCATTTCCAGTCAACAGTTTTGTTTCTTAATGTTTAAATGCATGATTCCTCTGAACTACACAGGCAGCAACTAAAATGTACTTGCCAGCGCTGTCTCTTTGAAACGCTGTTGAAAGCTAATCTAGATCCTCAGATTTAAAAAATTCAGTGCAAATTTATTTCTCGACATCCAAAGGCAATGAAATATGAAAAACATTGAGATAAATGATATATTTTTGGCACCACTGTAAACCCACATCTTTGTCAGCGGAAGGTTTGTTTAGTTGTTGAGGAAGGTTTGTGGGGGATTTACAGCATCAAAGGAGCCATTTTAACCATTGGGTCCTAACGGGGTGGAGCGCAAGTCTGTATACAGGGTCAGCATCTACTTCGAAAAGGTTGGTCATTTTGTAAATGTTCAGGGTGAATGTTAATTCCCCTGAGGCCTGTATTGTGTCATCCCGCACCATCCTGTACTAGGTTTTTCCGCGAAACAAAATTGCAATGGTGCAGGCTCAGCAAACCTTGTAGATACCACATCGGTCTCGACTAACAGAAATTCAATAATAATGTCAGTTCATTCAGTGACAGGTAGTGGTTTCCATGGCCCCCTCCCTCAGGAATGGTCAAGTCCCCTCTTGAAACACTGTAACATAAATATCCTCAAAGATGCTGGCAGGGAGGGTCCAAGTGGTTTCAAACTCTCCATACCAAAGGCCTTTTTTTGGAAAGTGGACATGATCATTTCTGAATTTGTATGGGCGGGGAAGGTGCCGAGGGTGGGGAGTATTTGCTGTCTTAGCCAGGATAGTGGAGGAGGAGGTGGACACGGACCTTTTGGTGGCGATATTTGGGGTTTCAGAGAAGCGGGAGCTCATGGAGAGGAGGAAGGCCGATGTCTTGGCCTTCACCTCTCTGATTGCACGGCGGCGAATTTTGATGGAGTGGTGGTTGGCATCGCCACTGCTTGGTTGGGTGACCTGTACGACTTCCTGCAACTAGAGAAGATAAAGTATGAGTTGAGGGGCTCTGCA
Organism: Scyliorhinus torazame; assembly: GCF_047496885.1. Lineage (NCBI taxonomy): Eukaryota > Metazoa > Chordata > Chondrichthyes > Carcharhiniformes > Scyliorhinidae > Scyliorhinus > Scyliorhinus torazame. The sequence continues at coordinate 108,008,906 of NC_092719.1, read as the reverse complement.
GGGGGGGGGGGGGGGGGGGGGGTGGAGGAAAGTTGGGGGATGTTTGTGACCGTGTTTGAGGGGCTGTTTGTTGCGGGTAGGGGGGTGAAAAAGGGGAAACATCTGTGCAGACTGTATAGTTGGTTGTTCGGAAATATGTTTTCCAGGGTGTTTATTCGCTGTAACCTGTTTTGATACATGCTTGTAATAAAATGCATTAAAAAAAAATATATTCTCAAAGAATTCCTCTGGTATTTGTCGCAGGGGACACTACAAATCTGAACTTTTTAAAACAAAACATTTGCGACCCTCATTCTTTCCCACACATTGTTTTTAAAAAAAAAAGTATTTCTATTACGGTTTTGCAGAATTTTTCATAATAAAACAGTAGTAACAATAATAACAAAACAAACTAGAGTGAACATTAACATAGTGCAAAAAGAGAATATACAATAACAATTAAATAGACATTATCCCACGTGACTCAACCTTCCCACACCATCCCAATGAAGCACTCACCCCTAAACCCCCCATCCCCCCACCCCACCCGCCTCCCTACGGATTGCTGCTGCTGACATTTTAATTTTCCCCGAGAAAGTCGACGAACGGCTGCCACCTCCGAGAGAACCCTAGCGTAGACCCTCTTAAGGCAAACTTTATTTTCTCGAGGCTGTGAAACCCAGCCATGTCGTTAACCCAATTCTCTACACTCGGGGGCTTCGAGTCCCTCCACATTAATAAAATCCGTCTCCAGGCTACTAGGGAGGCAAAGGCCAAGACGTCGGCCTCTTTCGCCCCCTGAACTCCCGGGTCTTCTGACACTCCAAAGATCGCTATCTCTGGACTCGGCACCACCCGTGTGTTAAGCACCTTGAACTTTGCCCTCGCGAACCCTTGCCAGAACTCTCTAAGCTCCGGGCATGCCCAAAACATGTGGACATGGTTTGCTGGGCTGCCCTTGCACCTCGTACACCTGTCTTCTACCCCAGAAAACTTGCTCATTCTCGCTGCCGTCATGTGTGCCCGGTGGACCACCTTAAATTGAATTAGACTGAGCCTGGCACATGACGAGGAGGAATTAACCCTGCCCAGGACCTCTGCCCACAGACCCGCTTCCAACTCCTCACCTAGCTCCTCCTCCCACTTGCCCTTGAGCTCCTCCACCGGGGTTTCCTCCGCCTCCTGTAGTTCCTGGTAGATATCCGACACCTTCCCCTCCCCCACCCAGGTGCCGGAGACCTGTCGTGTATCCTCAGTGGCGGCAGCGTTGGAAAGGCCACTACCTGTTTTTTCAAGAAGGCTCGTACTTGCAGATATTTAAAGACGTTTCCTGGCGGCAGATTAAATTTGTCCCCCAGCGTCTTCAAACTAGGAAAGCTTCCGTCTATGAATTGATCTCCCATCCTTTTGATGCCTGCCCTCTGCCAGCTCTGGAACCCACCATCCATCCTACCCGCCCCCCCCCCACCCCCCCTCCCGACTGCACTCCAACAGCGATCTCCTTACTCGTGGGATCTTATTCGCCCACACAAAGCCCAAAATGATCCTACTCACCCGCTTAAAAAAGGCCTCAGGGATGAAGATGGGGAGGCACTTAAAGACAAACAAAAATCTGGGGAGGACAGTCATTTTCTCAGTCTGCACCCTCCCTGCCAGTAACAGCGGGAGCATGTCCCACCTTTTAAAGTCCCCTTCCATTTGCTCCACCAACCGGGTCAGGTTGAGCCTGTGCAGGGCCACCTGTATACCCAGGTAACGAAAACTTCTCTACCATCCTGAGCGGCAGCTCTTTCAGCCTCTCCTCCTGCCCCTTGGCCTGGATCACAAACAACTCGCTCTTTCCCATGTTCAGTTTGTACCCTGAAAAACTACCAAAATCCCTCAGGATCCGCAGAACCTCCCCTCCACCGGGTCCGAAAAGTACAGGAGCAAATCATCCGCGTATAGCGAGACCCGATGTTCCACGCCCCCCGAACCAGTCCCCGCCAGTTCCTCGAGGCTCTCAGCGCCATAGCTAGCGGTTCTATAGCTAGGGCAAATAGTAACGGGGAGAGGGGACACCCCTGCCTCGTTCCCCGGTGAAGCTCGAAGTACCCTGACCTCAGCCGGTTTGTACATACACTTGCTACAGGTGCCTGGTACAGCAATTTCACCCAGCCAATAAAGCCCTCACCAAACCCGAACCTCCCCAGCGTTTCCCACAGGTACTGTCCATCGCTGTTACCACCTCCGCCTCCCCTCCCTCTGAGGGCACCATAATAATATTCAACAGTCTCTGGACATTGGTGTTGAGTTGTCTGTCTTTAACAAACCCAGTCTGGTCTTCCTCTATCACCCTGGGACACAATCCTCAATTCTTGTGGCCAGAACCTTAGCCAGCAATTTGACATCCACGTTTAAAAGCGAAATCGGCCTGTATGACCCGCAATGTTCCGGATCCTTCCCTCGTTTAAGAATGAGTGAGATCAAGGCCTGTGACATTGTTGGGGGGAGGGTTCCTTTCTCTCTAGCCTCAGTGAAGGTCCTCATCAGGAGTGGGCTCAATATTCCCGAAAATCTCTTCTAGAATTCTACCTGGTAACCGTCCGGCCCCGGGGCTTTACCCGATTGCATGCCCTCTATACCCTTGACAATCTCCTCCAACTCAGTCGGGGCCCCCAGCTCCTCCACCAGGTCCTCTTCCCCCTTTGTAAACCTCAACTGGTCCAAAAATTGCCTCATCCCTTCCGCTCCCGTCGGGGGCTCCGACTCGTATAGTTTACTATAGAACTCCTGAAAGACTCCGTTCACCCCCCCACCCCCCCCCCCCCGGGTCCAAGACCATGTTACCCTCCTTATTCTTTACTCCCCCGATTTCCCTGGCCGCCTCCCTCTTTCGCGATTGGTGTGCCAGCATTCTACTCGCTTTCTCCCCATGCTCATAGACTGCCCCCCTTGCCTTCCTCAGCTGTGCTACCGCTTTCCCTGTGGTCAGCAGTTCAAACTCCGCCTGCAGACTCCGCTGCTCCCTCAGTAGCCCCGCCTCGCGGTCCTCCGCGTATCTCCTGTCCACTAGGAGTATCTTCTCCACCAGTCTCTCCCCTCCGCTCTTTCCCTCTTTTCCCTATGGGATCGAATTGAGATGAGCTCCCCTCTGACAACTGCCTTCAGAGCCTCCCAGACCGTTGCCGCTGCTACCTCACCCAGATCGTTTGTTTCCAGGTAATCCTGGATGTTCCTGCTAATCCGCCCACAAACCTCTTAGTCCGCCAGCAGCCCCACATCCAGTCTCCAGAGTGGGCGCTGCCCTCTCTCCTCACTAAGCCGCAGGTCCACCCAGTGTGGGGCATGGTCCGAGACTGTGATTGCTGAGTATTCTGTCCCCGCCACCTTTGGGATTAACGCCCTGCTCAAGACAAAGAAGTCTATGCGGGAATAAACCTTGTGAACGTGGGAGAAAAAAGAGAACTCCTTCGCTCTCGGCCGTGCGAACCTCCAGGGACCCCCTCCTTTTATGGATCTGCTCTTTAAAACCCTTCAGTTCCTTTGCCAGTCGCTACCCTGTCCTGGACTTCGACCGGTCCAGCTCGGGGTCAATGACTGTGTTAAAGTCTCCCCCCATGATCTGGTTGTGTGACTCTAAGTCTGGGATTATGCCTAGCATGCGTCTCATAAATTCCACATCATCCCAATTTGGAGCGTAGGCGTTCACAAACACCACCCGGACCCCCTCCCACTTTCCACTCACCATTATATACCTGCCTCCCTTATCTGCCACAATTCTCTCAGCCTCGAATGCCATACCCTTAATGATCAGAATTGCTACCCCCCTGGTCTTCGAATCCAGCCCTGAATGGAACATCTGGCCTACCCATCCCTTTCTCAATCTCGTATGATCTGCGAGCTTTAAATGTGTCTTCTGAAGCATTGCTACGTCTGCCTTTAACCCATTTAGATGCGCGAACACGCGCGCTCTTTTGACCGGCCACATTCCACGTGATCAGCCTGGACGGTGGGCTCCCCCCCCCCCCCCCCCCGACTAGCCATCGCCCTTTTTTGGCCAATCTCGAGCCCGAGCCCTTCGCTTTCTCAAGCCCCCCCTACAGGGAGCCACCGTCCCCGACCCTCAATTGGTACTCCAAAATTGATATCTCCTCTGTCAGCAAAGCAGCATCCGCCACCTCCCCTCCCCCCACCCAACAGCCCCACGACCCAAAACTCCCACCAAGCACCAGCTGAGCACTTGCTCACCCCCCACTACGCTCCCGAGAGTCAGCTGACATGCTGACCCCGGCAGTTCCCGCCCCTGGCGCCGATCAGACTGTCACCTCATTGTCCGGACCCCTCTCCCCACATGAATAAACCAATTAAACTACCTCTCCAGCCCCAGTGAGTAAATAGTAATACGAAACGGAAAATAAACAGAATACACTAACATTGCCACCGTGAGGAGACACTTGTTGAACCAAGGCTCCAACTTCCCGAAAAATCGCACTAAGTACAGGGACCCTCCCCCCTCCGTATCTCAACTTTGCCGAAAACACTGCACCCTCCAGCCACCACCACAGTCCTTACAAGCACCCAATATTGTATACAATCTTATATTAGAAACGGTACCGTGTTACCCAGCCCCACCGCCGCATTCTACCAAAGCTTAACTGTCCTTTAATTCAAGTCCAGTTTTTCTTGTTTGATGAATGACCACGCCTTGTCCGGCGTCTCAAAATAGTAATGCCGCTCCTTGTACGTGACCCATAGTCTCGCTGGGTGTAGCATCCCAAATTTCACCCCCTTGCTGAAGAGGGTCGCCTTCACCCGGTTGAATCCAGCACGCCTCTTGGCCAGCTCCGCACCCAGGTCCTGGTAGATGCGTATCACGCTCTTCTCCCACGTGCTGCTCCGTTCTTTTTTTGCCCACCGCAAGACAAGTTCCTTGTCCGAGAAGCGATGAAATCTCACCACCATGGCCCTCGACGGTTCATTCGCTTTGGGCTTCCTTGCGAGGGCTCTGTGCGCCCTGTCCAGCTCCAGGTGTCGAGGGAATACCCCCGTCCCTATCAGCATCTCCAGCACCTTGGACACAAATGCTCCCCCATCAGACCCCTCCACACCTTCGGGGAGGCCCACAATTCTCAAGTTCTGTCTCCTGGACCTGTTTTCTAGGTCCTCCAGCCTCTCCTGCCACTTCTTGTGGAGGTCATCCTGCACCTCCACCTTAAGGGCTAATACGACCAACTCGTCCTCATGGTCGGATATCTTTTTCTCCATCTCCTTAATCGCTTTCCATTGTGTTGCCTGATTTGCAATCATTTGGTCTATTGATTCCTTCATCGGGGCCAGCATGTCCTTTTTAAGATCAGCAAAGCACCCCCTAAGGAACTCCTGTTGCTCCTGTGACCACTGCGCCCATGCACCCTGGTCTATACCGGCCGCCATGCCGTGCCTCGGCGCCCGCTCCACACGCTTCTGTCTGTTGGGACTTAAACGCTTCACCCGGCCACTCCTGGTCCAGCTATCCATACAACAGAGAGGGAATCCTTTTGGCAATGTTCGCTTCACCAATCTGCCCCAAAAAGTCCGTGAAAACTCCTGAAAAAAGGTCCGAGAGTCCGTTCCAGATGGGAGCTGCCGAATGCGCGACCTACTCCTCCATGTCCGCCATCGAAAGTCTCGTTACCGCTTCTTCAATGGCCTTTGCGAGATCTTTTCGCAGTTGTTCCCTCTGCTGCTGGAATTCAACTTTAATATAGGGCATCAAGTCAGTTTGAAGCCTTTGAGCTTGCCCTTCCCCCACCTTCCTGCTTGAAGAGGCTTTTGTCTTTGCTGCAGTACCAGCCAAATCCCTCACTGTTTCTGCCGGGTCTGGTAACCAAGAGACATAACATTCCTGGGGGAAAGTTCTCCTCCCACATTCACCTACATCTTTTCATCAAAATTCCACCCCGTATTGATTAAAAAGAGCTCTTTTCTGTAACCTTGGGCAGGAGCTGCCTTGTATGTGACCACTTACTCCATGGTCCACACCGGAAGTCCCTCCCACACATTTTATGGACACGTGCTCCCTCACTCTCATCATTCATTTTTAATGTTCAATGATCGACCCGTTTTAGAATGTTAAAATCCCCTCCCAAGCAGACATGTCTCCAAGGTTTCCAACACCAGCTGGGTGTATTTCCACGCAGTCAAACAACCTTTTTAATTCCATCTCCATTTTCTTAAAAAATAGAACTAATAGACAAAAACATTCAAAGAAAACAAACCATATTGAATATCCCACCAACCTTTCTCCTGTTTTGCCTGTAGCAAAATCTGCAAGATCGATCTTTATTCTTGGCGATTCCAGCAGAATCCTGGAGAGTTGGCAATTCTAATTTGCCCCTTACTCTCCCCTGCTGCAGGCATGATGATCAAGTTGCAGATGGTTGTCATGATATCCACATTAGCATATCATGGTGCAATCACACACACACTGATGGACAGGTAGTTGCACCAACCAGCACACACACAACATCACAGCCAATCACCAGTGAGAGCACACGCACCATAAAACAGGGAACGCCACAGTTCCCGCTCATTCTACCAGGAGAAAGCTCAGAGCACAGAGCTCACAGCGTGCCACTCAGACATAGACCATGTGCTGAGTGCCTCACTAAGATAGTGATAGGGCTGGGTCCACAGGTTAGCTGGTGAAGCACGTACCCAAGCCAGCAGTTAGTAGTTGTTATTGTTTAAGACAATAAAACAGATTTGTAGCATCTACAGCCGTGTTGGATCATTTGTGCATCGGAACACCCAACACTACAATGGTGTGACCATGGATTTACTGCTTCCACCCTATCAGCCTTCCCCCCACCCCCCCAACTCCCTTCACCACAACTTTCCCCTTCTAGTTTTCTGGCATTCAAGAACTGTACACTGTCCAAGTGCAGCAGCCCCAGGAGGAAAAGAGAGAGTTTTTTAAAAAACCACTAGATCCAATATTCAGTCCACCTACTCAGGCACTGGCACTGCGTGTACCTTAGAGGCTAAAACTGAGCTGGGATCAGTGGGCAGGAAGTCAGTGAGCATGGGCATTGAAACAAGCCTGGAGTGACCCGGGGGGAAAGGATGGTTTGTGTTCCTGCCCCCCTGAGAGTGAGGTTGCAATTGAGTTCTGCTACAGGGACTCAGGTGAGGGCTTCCATGGGGTGGGAAACAGGACACCGTGAATAGGCACGTGCACAGAGGAGCTGGAAGCATTAGCTGGCCCAATAGGCATCCTCCTGCCACTGCCAATTAGCAGGAGGGAGTCTGGCTCTAGGTTGGCAGAGTGTTCAGCACAGAGCTTCCCTTCTCTGCCGCCTCTGCTCCAACTCCCGTCTGTGCTGCAGACCCAGCGGTACTGTCATTGCAGCCCTCATTCCTGTTGCCCCTTTTGTGTGGACAAGTGACCCGTTCCTCTTCCCTCCATGAGATTACAACAGCCTGCTGTCCTGTCCTTTAACAATAATCGCTTATTGTCACAAGTAGGCTTCAATGAAGTTACTGTGTAAAGCCCCGAGTCGCCACATTCCGGCGCCTGTTCGGGGAGGCCGGTACGGGATTTGAACCCACGCTGCTGGCCTTGTTCTGCATTACAAGCCAGCTATTTAGCCCACTGTGCTAAACCAGCCCATGTAACCACTCCTACCAAGGGACCTGCTGTCATGGTAGGTCACACTTGTCTGCCCTGCACCATCCTCACATACTGACGTAGCCCGTTTGGATCAACCCTGTGACATCCATCATCCGACTATGCCTTGATCTTCCTGCTGTCCTCCTCTTGGGAGAGATCTCTGCAGATTTTCGGCTCTGATTAAATCGTTGAAGTGCTGACAATATGTTTTCTGGATGCCACTGTTCCAGAGAGTTCTTTTCTCTCGCAATTTCAAGCACCTTTCTACTTGCCTTCTGGTCTCTACATGGAATGTTAAGCATACATTTTAGCATCCACATTTCAAAGGCCTCTACTTTCTTCCACGGATCTTTATTTTGTGGACAGGTTTCTGAAGCAGACAGGAAAGTAGATAGAATATAGCATCTAGGGGTTTTGCTTCCTTGTTTCAAGCTTGAGATTTCTTGTTAACACATCCTTCAACTTCACAAAATTATTTCTTGCTATCTCTATCCTTCTTCTGCCTTTGGCATAGCATCTCCTGTTATTATTTGTCATCATACAGCAACGCTCCTTGTCAAATCCAGAAACTCATAACACCTTCAATAACACTCCATCGTGTTTCCAGACACTTTACAATTTCAGAAGCTCTTAAAAATCACCCTATCCGCAAGCTAGATGCCTGGCCCTTTAAGCAATATGATTGCCGGCTTCTCTGGCAACTGACCAGCTGAGCCTAGTTAAGCGATGTGCAAAATCATAAATGTGCCTGCATGGTCCAAATTTGGACAATGGGTATCATGTTGTTTGACGTCAGGATAGCTGTGGTAGTCTGTGCAGAGGTATTACGGTACCTGGTAATGCTGGAACACCATTGGTAGATATTGTATGTTTCCTATTGGTCAAGCTGTATGGTAGCTCTGCCCTGTAAGGCGGGGTATAAGAGCCCGTGCCGCCCCAGCAGCCTTCATTCTGTACCTGAGCTGCTGGGGGAAACATCTAGCTTATTAAAGCCTTCAGTTGGACTACAACCTCGCTTTAGTGGTCATTGATCGTGCATCAATTTAATAAGCTAGATTTGAAAGGATGGAGCTCCGAATCAAGCCGGAGTGTCTGCAACTCAGCACCCACGCGGTGAACTCAGCGGCAACCTTCAAGCACTGGCTGGCGTGTTTTAAAGGATATCTTGGAACGGCTGAAAACACACCCACGGGAGAACAGAAAATGCAAGTCCTGCACTTGAGGGTGAGCCCAGAAATTTACACCCTCATCGAGGACGCGGAAGACCTCGATGCAGCAATAGAGCTGCTAAAAGGACATTATATTCGCCCGGTAAACCAGATCTACGCCCGACATATGCTAGCAACGAGGCGACAAATCCCCGGGGAATCGCTGGAAGAATTCTACCGTGCGCTCCTGGTGTTGGGGAGAAACTGCAGCTGCCCGCAGGTTTCGGCGAGCGACCACACAGAACTCTTGATCCGGAACGCTTTCGTGGCAGGTATGCTGTCCTCCCAAATCCGCCAGCGATTGCTGGAAAAAGACACTCTAGGCCTCAAGGAGGCACGGGCCCTTGCAGGCTCCCTGGATGTGGCCTCCAGAAACGCCCGTGCTTATGTTCGCGACCGCGCGGCAGCCCCCGTGCAGCGTGGAACCCCTCTGCAGCCGACCCCGAGACATCCTCAATCCCCCCACAAGCTTATGCTGCAAGGCGGTCTGGCAACCCCGGGGGGCCCCGCTGCTACTTTTGCGGGCAGGCCAAGCACCCCCACCAGCGCTGCCTGGCCCGCGCATCCACCTGCAAGGGATGCGGTAAAAAAGGCCACTTCGTGGTGGTATGCCAGGCCCGTGCGATGCCACGGTCTCCGGCGGCGAATGCGGACCGCCACCACAAACCTCTCCACGGTCCCCATGCAGCCAGCGGGCGCCGCCATCTTGTCCCGCGATGGATGGGCGCCGCCATTTTGTGCATCCCCAGATGCTGGGGGAAACATCTAGCTTATTAAAGCCTTCAGTTGGACAATCTCGCTTTAGTGGTCATTGATCGTGCATCAATTTAATAAACTAGATTTAAAAGGATGGAGCATCAATAACATCGGTTCAGCTTCTTCCCACACTGCAGGGGACAGGCACATGGGCACCCTTCGAACGAACATCCACATGAGCACCCTTCGAATGGACGTCCACATGAGCACCCTTCGAATGGACATCCACATCGGCACCCTTCGAATTAACATCTACATGGGCACCCTTCGAATGAACATCCACACGGACACCCTTCGAATGGACATCCACATGGGCACCCTTCGAATGGACATCCACATGGGCACCCTTCGAATGAACATCCACATGGGCACCCTTCGAATGGATATCCACATGGGCACCCTTCGAATGGACATCCACATGGGCACCCTTCGAATGGACATCCACATGGGCACCCTTCGAATGAACATCCACATGGGCACCCTTCGAATGGACATCCACATGGGCACCCTTCGAATGGACATCCACATGGGCACCCTTCGAATGAACATCCACATGGGCACCCTTCGAATGAACATCCACATGGGCACCCTTCGAATGGACATCCACATGGGCACCCTTCGAATGGACATCCACATGGGCACCCTTCGAATGGACATCCACATGGGCACCCTTCGAATGGACATCCACATGGGCACCCTTCGAATGAACATCCACATGGGCACCCTTCGAATGGATATCCACATGGGCACCCTTCGAATGGACATTTCACATTGGCACCTTTTGAATGGACATCCACATGGGCACCCTTCGAATGGACATCCACATGGGCACCCTTCGAATGAACATCCACATGGGCACCCTTCAAATGGACATCCACATGGGCACCCTTCGAATGGACATCCACATGGGCACCCTTCAAATGGACATCCACATGGGCACCCTTCGAATGGACATCCACATGGGCACCCTTCGGATGGACATCCGCATGGGCACCTTTCGAATTGACATCCACACGGGCACCCTTCGAATGAACATCCACACGGGCACCTTTCGAATTGACATCCACACGGGCACCCTTCGAATGGACATCCACATGTGCTCCCTTAGAATGGACATCCACATGGGCTCCCTTAGAATGGACATCCACATGGGCTCCCTTAGAATGGACATCCACATGGGCTCCCTTAGAATGGACATCCACATGGGCACCCTTCGAATGAACATCCGCATGGGCACCCTTAGAATGGACATCCACATGGGCTCCCTTAGAATTGACATCCACACGGGCACCCTTCGAATGAACATCCACATGGGCACCCTTCGAATGGATATCCACATGGGCACCCTTCGAATGGACATTTCACATTGGCACCTTTTGAATGGACATCCACATGGGCACCCTTCGAATGGACATCCACATGGGCACCCTTCGAATGAACATCCACATGGGCACCCTTCAAATGGACATCCACATGGGCACCCTTCAAATGGACATCCACATGGGCACCCTTCGAATGGACATCCACATGGGCACCCTTCGGATGGACATCCGCATGGGCACCTTTCGAATTGACATCCACACGGGCACCCTTCGAATGAACATCCACATGGGCACCCTTCGAATGGACATCCACATGGGCTCCCTTAGAATAGACATCCACATGGGCTCCCTTAGAATGGACATCCACATGGGCTCCCTTAGAATGGACATCCACATGGGCTCCCTTAGAATGGACATCCACATGGGCACCCTTCGAATGAACATCCGCATGGGCACCCTTCGAATTGACATCCACATGGGCACCCTTCGAATGGACATCCACATGGGCACCCTTCGGATGGACATCCGCATGGGCACCTTTCGAATTGACATCCACACGGGCACCCTTCGAATGAACATCCACATGGGCACCCTTCGAATGGACATCCACATGGGCTCCCTTAGAATGGACATCCACATGGGCTCCCTTAGAATGGACATCCACATGGGCTCCCTTAGAATGGACATCCACATGGGCTCCCTTAGAATGGACATCCACATGGGCACCCTTCGAATGAACATCCGCATGGGCACCCTTCGAATTGACATCCACACGGGCACCCTTTGAAAGACGACACGGGCTGCACTAGAAGCGACTGCCTTGCAGAGACTCCCCATCCCTGGAGAGGAATCGAGTGTGGTGTTACAGAGATATGTTGCTGGTCTCTAAGTCCAGCCTTACTTACAAGAATTCTATTTATTCTCTGTTTGGCTATCTCACATCGCTCATAAATAGAATTCATGATACAGGTCAGTGATTACACCCAAAGTCTCTTTTCTCCTCTATTAATTTAAAGGGATACCTAATGGAAAATCATGAACGTACTTTTTTACAGAAGTATTTGTGATTTCAAGGCAATCAGCACCTAGAGAAGCTTTTCATTCCTTGACGCAAGAATAATGGATTGGTAATTGCCAAAACCAGTTTGTTATTTTTTTTAAATAGGCACCTGAAGAGCTGACTCCAATCTGACAGAGTCACCAATGTTTAATGAGTTCCTCCTGACAGCTGTCAGCATCTCATAGATCTCGTTTCACGCTTGTCTCAGTATCCTAGGAAACATTTCATCCACTCTGAAATCTTGTTTGCCATCCAACTCACTCATGTGTAAATGATCAATCTTGCTTGTCATAAGGCAGGAATTTATCTTGGGTTTGTGTACCTGACTATTTGGATGAAATAGGGTGTCCTGAGCTCTCACTCGTCGTCAATGGTTTCACCTTGGAACTATCTTCTCTAATCACATTTCCGTGCTAGCTCACCAATACTCTTCAGAAATTATCGGTTGAAGCTAATGTAGTAAGTTTCTTCTTTACCTGATTGTCTAACTCCCTCCTAAAAGCTGATTTATTTAGTTTTAATAGCTCTGTGTGGCAATGCATTCCATATTCTAATCGTTCTTTGCATGAATAAATCATTTGCAATATTTCCAGAATTTCAAACCATTCTATTAAACCCATTCAAAAGCTTTTTACTTAAAAATAAATATAGCTCCAGTTTTTCAGTTCACAGACTCACACAGTGCAGAAGGGGCCCTTCGGTCCATCGAGTCTGCACTGACATGTGAAATAAACCTAGAATTTTACAAAACAGAAGGAGGCCATTTAGCCCAATGCACTACCTAGCCCAACCCATTCCCCAGTCCTATCTCTGTAGCCCTCTAAATTCATCAATATCAAATATATATCCAGCTCTCTTTCAAAACCTCCTGTGGAATCCACCTCCACTTCTCTCCCAGGCAGCGCATTCCAAATCCCAACAACTTTCTGAGTAAAGAAGTTTCACCTCATCTCACTCCTACCTCTCTTGCTGACCATTTTGAAATTGTGACCCTATCACTGACTTACCTACTCGTGTAAACAGAAAATCCATCTTTACCCTGTCAAAATTGTTCATAATTTTGAACATCTCAATTAGGTCACCTCTTAATCTCTGCTCTGAGGAGAACAAGCCCATTTTTTCCAATCTTTCCTTGTATCAAAAATTCCTAATCTCTGATATAATTTTAGTAAATCTCCTCTGCACTCTCTTTGGGGCTTTAACATCGTTCCTTAAATAAGGTGCCCAGACTGAACACGATATTCCAAATGTGGTCTGACCAATGATTTGTAGAGGTGTAGTATCACTTTCTTGCTTTCATACTCTATGCCTCTATTTATGAACCGAAGGATCCGATAAGCCTTCTGTTTCAACTTGCCTGGCCACCTTCAGAGAATTATACACTTGAACCCCGAGGTCTCTCTCCTCCTGTACTCCCCTCAAAGTTGCACCATTGAGCCTGTATTGTCTCCCCACGTTTCTTCTCCCAAAATACATTACCTCACATTTCGCTGCATTGAAGCTCTACTGCCAGGTGTCTGTCCATTTGGTCAATTTGCAATGTCCCTCTGAAATTACTCAGTGTCATTCTCGCAATTCACTATTCTCCCTAGCTTAGTATCATCTTCAAATTTAGAGATTTTGCCCTTTTACCCATCTCTAAATCGTTTATATCAATCAGAAAAAGCAAAGGTCCCAGCACTGAGCCCTGGGGAACTCCACTTTCAACTCGCCTCCAGTCTGAGAAATGCCCATCTATACCTCCCCTCTGTTTCCTATCTCTTAGCCAACTTCTAATCCATGCTGCCAAGGACCCATCAATCCAAAACATTTCTAATTTGATAACCAACCTGCCATGTGGCACCGTATCAAATGCTTTCTGAAAGTCCAAATATAAAACATCCACAGCACTACTCTCATCTACTGCCTGTGTCACCTCATCAAATAACTCAATTAAATTTGTCAGACATGACCTGCTCTTGCCAGCTCTTGGCCATAGCCTTGAATGTTATGATGTGCCAGGTGCTCATCCGGGTACTTTTTAAAGGATGTGAGGCAGCCCGCCTCTCCCACCCTTCCAACCTGTGAATTCCAGTGTGTCACCACCTCTGCGCAGAGCTTTTCCTCACAACTCCCCTAAATCTCCTGCTCCTCACCTTGAACTTGTGTCCCGTCATGACTGACCCTTCAACTAAGGGGAACAGCTGCTCCCTATCCACACCGTCCATGCCCCCCATAATCTTGTACACCTTGATCAGGTCGCTCCTCAGTCTTCTCTGCCGCAGCGAAAACAACCCAAGCCTATCCAACCTCTCTTCATAATTTAAATGTTCATCCCAGGCAACATCCGAGTGAATCTCCTGTACCCTCTCCTGCGCAATCACATCCTTCCTATAATGTGGCGACCAGAACTGCACACAGTACTCCAGCTGAGGCTTCACCAAAGTTCTATACAACTCCAACATGACCTCCCTGCTTTTGTAATCTATGCCTCGATTGATAAAGGCAAGTGTCCCATATGCCTTTTTAACCACCATATTAACCTGCCGTTCTGCCTTCAGAGGTCTATGGACAAAGACGCCACGGTCCCTGGGCGAGATTCTCCGTTTCTGAGACTAAGTGCCGACGCCGGCATGGGAACTGTGGCTTTTTACGACAGAAAAAATGGAGCAGCAGCTACACCGATTCAGCAACTTTAAATGGGCGAGCACCATCGCCATGCGGAACACAATCAATTCCATGGAAAACGGTGCCAGATTCGCAGGGTCCATGATTGTCGCACATCAGGTTCACACGCCACAGCCGCACTTAAACGATCCATCCCCTCACACACACCGTCCCAGTCAACAAGATGGCTGGAAGGAAAGCGCCATGGTTCAGAGACGCTGAGGTGGACACCCTCCTGGACGCTGTAGAGGGGAGAAGAATACTCTGTATCTCAGCCCGGGAGGGAAGCCATCTGGCGCCGCCGTTCACTGGGCCTGGGCGCAGGTGGCAGAGGCTGTCAGCGCGATGGGAAACATTGTCCGGACTGGCATGCAGTGCCGGAAGAAACTGCACGGCCTCCTAAGGGCGGCCAGGGTAGTTAGCTGCTCCGTGCCCCTGGCACTAACCTCACCCCTCCACACACACCTGTAACCCGGCCCCTCCCCCCCAGGGCACGGCCAAACCCCCACCCTGCCCCACATGCCAGCACCTATGCCAGGCGCCATGACTGAGTGGCCACTGAGGTGACCATCTAACCAACCCCCAGGCTGCATGCGCGGACCGTTTAACAATGTCATTCTACGTGTCCCCCCACCCCCTCCCCCCTCCCCGTGCCAAAGAGAAGGCCACACACAACCGCCGGGGGCGGGAGAAGATCGGAGCGGGGCCATCAGTACTGCGGCCCCTCACCATGCCCGAGCAGAGGGACACTATCTGGTGCACACCACACATCGCATAGGGCACAGGAAGTGGTGGTAGGAGCAGCCAAGGGGCCGGACGGTCGGAGGGCAGGCCGGCCCCAGGAATTAGCTACCATCCAGACGGGTCCCGGGCTTCTGGAACATCCAGTCCCAGCCACAGTGCAAGTGCAGCCAGAGACCCAGGGACTACAATAGGGGATGACGGCATCCAACATCTGCAGGCGCAGGTGGAGGAGTCCATCCGCGTGCAGGAGCAGGGGGTGGTGCCAGTCTTGCGTGCCACCCAGGCTGACACCGCACGGGTGGCGTCTGCGGTGGAGGCATTCGGGGTGACGGTTTCGGTTATGGATCAGCATGTCCAAGGCCTATCTTGTCATTCGGGATCTGTCGGTGGTGGCAGCCGGTTGGACGGAGTGTTTCGGGCCAGGGTGGAGGGCTGTGGCGGGGGTGGTGGTGCGGGGGTGGCCGCACCCATACGCTGTGTAGAACCAGGGGTCAAGGTGGGTGGTCAGAGGGAGCGCAGCAAAATGGCAACTGTAATGTCGGTCGGTGCCTGGGCACCGCCCCAGTCCTGTGGGGAGCACCCTGGCTGTTCGGCCTGTCCCCCCCTCCCCACCGCCGGCCCTGGCAGGGAGCCCCCCCCGCACCCAGCACGGCTGGTGTCCGTGCCAGCAGCCCGCAGTCACTCCACGCCATTTCCTACCTCCTCTCTCTCTCTCGCTCAGCAGCCATGACGCCAGGTTCATGACTTTTGAAACCACAAGTGAACCACGCCGTCGGGAACTCAGCCCAGTGAATCTCGGAGGCCCCGGAGAACAGGGGGTCAGGCCCACTAATGAAATGCCCACTGTACTTTAATACCCACGTGGCGAGCGACACATTTACGCCATTTACGGGATTCCGCAGCATTCCGATTTGGTGTCAAACAGGCACTTACTGCGATTTCGGCGTCGGAGCTATTCTCCGCCCAATCGCGTTTCGCGATTTTGCATTTGGCAAGCGGAGAATCCCGCCCATGGTGTTGACGCCAATGCAGAATCCATGGACTTTTTGGACAGAAAAAACGGTGCCGCATCTGGACTGATTTCACTACCGTTAAGGGGCTAGCACCGACGCCACATGGAATATAAGCGACTCTAATGGGAAACGGTGCCAGATTCGCTGGTTTCGCTATTGACACCCAAAAGCTGACAAGCTGCAGTCCCATATAAACAATTCTCCTCCCAATCACCTCATCCCAGCCAATAAGATGGCAGCGAGGCGATAGCCTTGTGGTTCATGGACGGTGAGCTGGAGACCCTGTTGGAGGAGCGGCGGATGACCCTGTATCCCGGCCTGGGGAGGAGACTACCAGCTGCCGCCGTTGGTCATGCCTGGGCGCAGGTGGCAGAGGCTGTTAATGCCACCAGCAGCACCATCCGGATGGGCCAGCAGTGCTGGAAAAAAACTGCACAACTTCCTCAGAGCGGCCAGGCAACACTGTGCCCCTGGCACTAGGCCCGTCCCACACACTCGTAACCCTGAGCGAACCCCCACCCTGCATCGCATGCGGGTACCTATGACCGGGTGACCTGGCCACTGAGGCCATCACCTCCCGACCCCCTGGGCTGCATGCGTCGGATTGTCTAACACTGTTGTTTTCTGTGTTGTCCCCCCCACTTCCCGGGTTTGAGGATGACACTGACTCCATCATAGCTGTCTCCAACACCCTCCACCATCCTAGAGACACTCACCCCGGTTGGCCATGTTAGTGAAGAGGCTCTTAGGACACTCTCTGGTGTATAACGCAGTTTACCCGGTGCAGCAGGTGGAGGTAGGAACGCCCGAGGGGGCGGACGGTCGGAAGGCAGGCCAACCCGAGGAACTAACTGCCGTCCAGATGGATCTCGGGCTTTTGGAACAGACGGTCCCATAGATTGTGGAGATGCAGTCTCGGAGCCAGGGACTACATGAGGGGTTGTCGGCGAACATCCAGTAACTGCAGGTGCAGATGGAGGAGCCCAAACGGGCGCAGCAGCAGGTGGTGGCGACAATGCGTTCCACCCAGGCCTAAACCGCACAGGTGGCGTACACGGTGGAGTGGCGATGCAGGCGCTGGCCGAGGCCCAGGACAGGGCTGCCGCCTCACAGGCAGCCATGTGCCAGAGCCACCTGGAAATCGCAGCGGCGCTCCTGATCGTGGCCCAGTTACAGCGGGCCATGGCTGGGAACGTCGGCAGCATTGCCCAGGTGCTGGCCAACGTGGCACAGACACAGAGGGAGCTTGTCCAGTGCCAGAGGGAGATAGTGCAGTCACTGGCTGTAGTGACACTCACCCAGGTGGTGGTGGCACAGTCGCAGCGTGATGTGGCGCAGTCCCAGATGGTCCACTTCCTGTGCTCCATGGCCGTGAGTATGCAGAACCTGGTTGGGACCAGAGCGGGCCTCCAGGATTGGCAGCGGCGGGTGTCGGGGAGCCTCAGGGGATAGCTCCGCTTGCACCCCAGTCCCATGGAGTAGCCCAGTGGCTATCAGGTGCCCTGAGGGAGGAGTCTGTGCCTGCAGTGACTTTGGTGTCAGAACTGATTCTCCGCCCAATCACCTTTCCCAATTTCGGCGCCGGCCAATGGAGAACCCCACCCCTGTTGTTTCTCAGAACCAACTAGTGTCATGCCGTTCATTAAATACATACTTGTCAAATTGGCCATGCTGAATTGCCCCTCAGTGTACAGGTATGTGCAAGTTATGTTATGGGGATAGGGTGAGGTGGGTGGGAGAGTGGACCTAGGTAGAGTGCTCTTTCAGAGGGTTGGTGCAGACTCGATGGCTAAATGGCCTCCTCCTACACTGTGGGATTCTATGATCAATTCAATAATCCTATTTGGGAAACTGCATGAACAATAAACAGTTACCTAAGAACTCGAGCCTTTTTGGATGGGTGAGCTAGCGGCCTTTCTCATCTGTATCGATCTTGTGAAGGACAAAGTACTACAACTCACTGGAGGCAAGGCAGCATAATTTGTGGGGGGATTACAATACAATCTGTTGTTAGTAAGTGCTGATACACTTTTCCGATTTAAGCCAAGTCTCAGTACTGGAAAAATAAAATGAAAATGTAGGCAGTCTCTGCCCGAGGCAATACACAGTGCACAGGCAGATTCGAACTTTCATAATTATTCATAAGGCAGAACGTCCTCACAAGCACTTCACCTATTGCTCATTTATACAGTGACATGTTTGCTTGATTCTTTTCCCTCCAAGTCCTTTTTTAACAGCAACATTTTATTGAGTTAATTTGATTCTGGAAATGAGATGGGTCAAGTGAATCAAATGTCAGAGGAAACAAGTGTCATTTAGGGAGCATTGATCATAGTACCGTAATGTTTAGGTTGACTATGGAACAGGGCATAGAACAGGGTTTTTTAAATGCGGGTGGATTGCGGGCGGGTGTCAGGAGGGTTGTGGAGTGATTGGTCGCAGCGTTCCCAATCCCGGGAGAAGCACCCAATGGCCACAACCGGCTTTTAAGTTGAGAATGCCAGCCACACCCGGCCTTTAAATACAAATGATGGAGTCTTTCTGCCACAAGTAATGTCACCAAGGATGGCAGATTTCCTTCCCTCATGTTTTTACGACAATTGACAAAGGTTTCATGGTTATCATTAGGCTATTAATTCCAGATTTTTTTCAAGTAAAAAATCGCTATCTGCCATTGTGGGATTCAAATCCAGGTCTCCAAACATTACCTGGGTCTCTGGATTACTAGTCCAGTGACAATACCACCATGCCACTGCCTGCTCCACACAAATTGTTGAAGGTGGAGGACAAGTTGAGAATGTGTACAGGCATACTGAACCCTGAGCTTTATAAGCAGAGGAACAAGTGTGGACTTTCACTAGTGAGGTGGGTGGCTTGAATTGGGAAATTTCCAGGCTTGCTAGACCTGCCTCAGAAAAAGGCCTATTAAAGTCGCAATGTTTGCTCCCAGGAGGGGCAGGAATGGGATCGACTCAGGCCTGGCGACCCCAGAAGAGTGAAGGCAGACATGGGGATGGGTGAATGCCAATGTTTGCTGGTTCGAAGGCCCACCTCGGTTCTCTGAGACAGCGGACTAATTGTGTTATAAGATTTTAGGCCCTCATCACTCACCTCCTACCCACCCCCCCCCCCCACCCCACCCCCCCCCCATGGCCCCTAATAAGCTTCATGCCAACTGCAGCACAGAGCTGGACCAGCCATAAAAATACTGCAGCTGTAAGAGCAGGTCAGAGGCTAGGAATCCTGCAGTGAGGAACTCACCTCCTGACACCTCAAAGCCTGTCAGCAGCAACACTCTCCACTTGCCTGGATTAGTGTAGCTCCAACAACACTCAAGAAGCTCGACACCATCCAAGACAAAGAGCTCGCCTGATTGGCACCCCATCCACAAATATTCACTTTCTCCACCTCCGATGCACAGTAGCAGCCATGTGTACCATCTACAAGATGCCCACAGGAACTCACCAAGGCTTCTTAGACAGCACTTTCCATACCCACAACCACTGCCATGTAGAACAAGGGCAGCAAACACGAGAACACCACCAGCTGGAAGCCCCCCTCGAATTCACTCATCATCCTGTCGCTGGGTCAAAAAATGAAAACTCCTCCCCACAGCATAACAGCAGCAGTTCAAGAAGGCAGCTCAACATCACTTTCTCAAGGGCAATTAGGGATGGGCAATAAATGCTGGCCAACCAGCAACGGATTTTAAATAGCCACCCTGGGCAGACCTCATGAGCCATGTGTAGATAAAATAAAATAAATTTCTATACATCGAACATAGTCCTCACTATACAGGCCAGATAGTAAAAAACTATTCCCATTCATTAAAGCCAATTTAAATTTTATTTTAATCCGTGCTTAATCTGTTATAAAGACAAACACATTTCCATTCATAGTCCGTTCATAGAAAAGACAGATAATAATCAAATATTATCTTTAACCTGTCATTCAACTGTGAACTCGGAACCTCCATCCCCACTGAGATTATTGTAACTTCTGAAAATCAGCTATCTGCGGAGTAGCAAGTGGTGCTGAACATTGTGCAGTCATCAGCGAACATCCCGATATCTGACCTTAATTTGGAAGGAAGGTCATTGATGAAGCAGCTGAAGATGGTTGGGTCTAGGTTGGTTGGGCCCTGAAGAACTTCAGCAGTGATGAACTGGGACTGAGATGGGTGACCTCCAACAACCACAAATATCTTTCTTTGTTCCTAAGAAAACTAGTGAAGAGTTTCCCCTCTGATACTCATTGGATCATTTTACTAGGGCTCCTTGATGCCACAAATGTTGCCTTGATGTCAAGGGCAGTCAGTCTCACCTCATCTTTGGAGTTCAGCTCTTTTGTCCCATGTTTGAATCAAGGCTGTAATGAGGTCAGGAGCTGAGTGACACTGGCGGACCCAAACCGATTGTCAGTGTCAGATTATTGTTGGGTAAGTGCTGCTTGATAGCACTGTGGATGACACCTTCCATCACTTTACTGATGATCCAGAGTTGACTGATGTGGTGGTAATTGGCTGGGTTGGATTTCTCCTCTGTTTCATGTACAGGACATACCTGGGGAAGTTTCCACATTGCTGGGTAGATGTCAGTGTTGTAGCTGTACTGGAACAGCTTGGCGAGGGGCGTGGCAAGTTCTGGAGCATAAGTCCGGAATATTGTCAGGGCCGCTATAGTGTCTTTAGCCGTTTCTTGATATCATCTGGAGCGAATCGAATTGGCTGAAGACTGGCAACTATGATGCTGGGGACCTATAGAGGAGGCCATGGTGGATGATCCACTCAGCAATTCTGAGTGAAGATGTGATAGACTCCCCCTTCATTTGTGGACCTCCTCCGCTAGTACGTTGTTTCATTGTCTGCCACCATTCATGGCTGGATGTGGCAGCAAAGGCTGCCTGCAAAGAGTCAAGATGCCATTAATTGATTTAACAAGTTCAGGGTAAGAAATAACCCCACATATACATACTGTCTGTTATGTTCAAAAGGAGCTGCCAATCAGAGAAATATCTGAAAATAACACAGCAAGTTTGTGTTTGAAGAGGACTGCAGATCTGATCAGCTGGTTGTGGAATTACTTACCTCTGTCTATCTTACCGCTTATGCTGTTTGGGATGCAAGTAGTTCTGTCTTGTAGTTCCACCAGGAGCCTTTTCTTGACTAGTCTGTGATACAGCTCTCCCAATTTTGGCACTAGCCCAGATGTTAGTAAGGAATACTTTGCAGAATCGTTAGAGCTGGTGGACACTGTCCGTAAGCCCTCGCTCTCTCTCTCAGCAGCCACCACGCCAGGTTCACGATTTGTGTGAGCACTCATGGACCGCACCACCGGGAACTCGGCCCACTGGAGGAGGAGAATCGTGGGTGTGCCCACTAATGATATGAGAACGGTGTTTCAACTATGCGTGCATTGCATTGATGCCGTTTTCGGGGAGGCAGAGCATCGCAATTCGGCATCAAACCGGCGCCCACCGCGATTTCACTGTCACGAGTTATTCTGCGGCCGATTGTACGCCCTGATTTTGGCATCGCACAAAGGAGAATCCCGCCCCTTGAGTTTTTAAAAGGCGCTATACAATACAAATTATTTTGTTATTAGTCCAGTTGTTCCTGTGCAGTTTTCTTGATTGAGGTGCTAGTCTTAAACTTCAAACACAAACTTGCTGTGTTATTTTCAGATATTTCTCTGATTGGCAGCTCCTTTTGAACATAACAGACAGTATGTAAATGTGGGGTTATTTCTTACACTGAACTTGTTAAATCAATTAATTGCATCTTGAGCCTTTGCAGGCAGTAACAGCAATCTCTCTTCAAATTGGTTATTTATTAATCTCAATACAAAGAGCAGAAGCCTGTCAGTGTTGAAAGTGCGTTAGACAACAAGGGTTAAATGCCCCATAAATAGGGATACTGTTGCTCCCAGTGAATGGCAGCTCTAATCAAAGAGCAATTGGAACTTTGCGATTCCATTCTCCAGATACCTAGTGTGTAGGTAGGGAATGTGTTTTGCCATCAGGAACTATTCTAGTTTGGGGATGGCAGATGTGTTTCGGGTTAGGTTAATCATGTCACGTAATGTGAATTGCAAAAGGAATACATGACACGCATGGATTTAACAAAAGGAAGTCTAGAGGGAGAGAAGGAAAAATATCCAAACAGTTCAATGAACGACCTGAAGGCCAGTTGGTTGCAGCTGCTTCCAAAGCTAACTGCTAAATGGCTCTCCCCTCCCTGGATTCCTGGTGTACTCTCAGATGCCTGATTTCAGTCGATGTGTTAACCAGGAACTACAATTGCTCTGATCACTTCTGTGTGAGGGAGCAAAAACTGTCAAGGAATCCAACTCTAGTCAGCATGTGCAGGAGAAGCACGGAGGCACCCCATTTAGAATATTCTGGGCAAGGAATTGCAGGAAAACCAGTGACAGTGGAACTTAAAATTAATCATTTAGAGGATGTGCCCTTCGCTGGCTAGGCCAGCATTTGTTGCCCATTCTTAGTTGCCCTTGAGAAGATGGAGATGAGCTGCCTTCTTGAACAACTGCAGTCTCTGAAGTGTAGGTACACCCACAGTATTGTTAGAGAGGGAATTCCAGGACTTGATGCTGCGACAGTGACGGAAAGGCGATATATTGTAAGGGTCAAAGAACAAACAGAGAACAATACAGCACAGGAACAGGCCCTTTGGCCCTACAAGCCTGCATCGATCACGTGTCCTATCTAGACCAAACGCCTGCACCCTTCTATACCATGTCTGTTCATGTGTCTATCCAGATAGGTCTTAAAGGTCTCTAACGTATCTGCCTCAACCACCTCATTCCTGTTTATCCCTTTCTTATAACCTGCCTGCTTACCATTGGCTGGGGACTAATGACAATCCCACAATCCTGTGGGAATATGAGCTTCCCCAATGAGGGGGGCGGAGAAATCATTAGCAGACTCCCTGTATAAATAAAGGTGGCCAGTTTGGAACCAGCAGGAAGGGGTAAGCAGCAAGTGAGGTTGCTGCTGCTGTTATATATATGTTATTGTAAATAAATGTTATTTCTTTGTATCCTTGAAACTCATGCTGGATTCTTCGTGGCCCTCACAAAACCCTTATTTCCCTTTTCTTTTATTTTTGCCGTTACATTTTTGGAGTCAGGGCAATAATCCGTAGAATTGGCTAAAATCCAACTACAAATGAAACAATTGAAAATGCAGCAAAAAGACAAACAAATGGAGATGTAACAAAAAGAAATGGGGCTGGATTTTCCGCACCCTGACGCCGAATTCACGGCTGGCGCAAGGGAGGAGAATCCATTTTCCCGCAAGGAATCGGGACCGGCGCCGGTTCCCCGATTCTGGGGGCCCCGAAAAGCGACATACTCGGGGAGTACGCTGTGCCACCTGGGACCTACCTGGGGCCATTGCCAGAGGCCCACTCCACCATCCTCCGCCCGCGACTGGCAGAAGTCCCGACGGCATGCAACTAATGTGCTCCAGCTGGTCGGGATACTCGCGTGGTGGCTGCGCGATCGGAGGGCGGGCCTTATAGGCGGCTTGTGCGGGCGTTGTGGGTGGGGCACGCGGCCGATCGGGAGGGGTTTCTTTTTTGGCTCCGTGGTCCGAGTCTGCCATGGAGGACGGCGTGGCCGCTGGAGGCCGCCGCCGCACGCATTCACAGTCTCCGACCCGGAAGTGCGGGGGCCCATATCTGCAGTAAAAGCTGCGAGAGCTACGCCGGGTCCCTGCTGGCCCCTGCAGCGCGAGGAATTCGTGGCATGAAACTCCACCGTTTTGACGCCAGCGTGGGGACATAGTCCCAATCACGGAGAATCCAGCGCATGGAGCTGAGGCAGAAACAGAAATGGAGATGGAGCAAACGGAAAGTGAGCTCAAGCAAAAAGAGAGAGAAAAAGAAATGGTGCTGAGGCATACGGAAAGGGAAAAAGAAATGGAGATGATGGTGATGAGGTTGGAATTGGAGTGAGAGGAAAGGCAAAAGAGAGGAATAAGTAAAAGAGAGAGAGTTCCAAAAATGAGTGGGAAACGCCAGAAAGTAGAAGAGACTTTAATCATAGAGCAGGACCAAATGGAGATATGTTTAAATTTATACAGGCCCCCCAAAATATGATGAGAAGGAGATAGAAATGTTTTTTAGGGCTTTTGAGAGAATAGCAACCCAAATAGAATGGCCAAGAGAAAAGTGGGCATTACTCCTGCAGAGTAAATTGACAGGGTGGGCACAGGAAGTTTATTCTTCCCTGTCAGAGCAGGCGTCTAAGAAGTATGATGAGGTAAAAAAAGCTATTCTGGGTGCATATGAATTGGTTCCTGAAGGATATTGGCAAAAGTTTTGCAATTTAAGGAGACAGCCGGGACAGACTTATGCAGAATTTGAAAGGCTAAAGCAGAACAATTTTGTTAGGTGGGTACGAACACTGGGAGTTGAAACTACTTATGAGGTTCTAAGACATGTCACTCTCTTAGAGAAATTTAAGAATTCCCTACCTCCTATAGTAAGAACCCATGTTGAAGGCCAGAGGCTGAAGACTGCTCGACAAACAGCAATTATGCCTGCGATTATGAGCTAATCTGTAAATTTAAACCTTTGTTCCGTTACCCCCATACTTTTGAAAAGGATAGGACGTGGGATAGTGAGAGGATGGCAGGTGGCCTAGGTAAAGAATGGATAGCTGTGAATTCCAGGAAGGTACTGAGGGTGAAGGTGAGACTCAAAAGCCAAGGTGTTACCATTGTAACAAGGTGGGACACATTTGTTCAGCGTGTTGGAATTTGCAAGGAAAGTTGTGGGAGTTCCTTATGAGGATTTTGAAAAGGGAACAAAAGTGAAGAATACTACAGGGCAGATTGTAGCTTTAATCGGACATGGGAGACCTGAGGTAAACACTGTTGTGGGAGCAGGTGTGAAGAATGAGATAAATGAGAGGTACGCCGGTTTTGTGTCTAAGGGGAAGATCACCCCATTTTCCTCGACTGATGTAGCAAAACCCATAACTATCTTTAGGGATACAGGAGCAACTCAAACTCTGTCCCTGTGGAAGGCTTTGGTTTTCCCTCCAGAGAGCTCAATGAAAGCTGATGTATTAGTGAAGGGGATAGGTGGAGATTATATCCCAATTCTATTGTATAAAGTACAATTGGAGTGTGATTTTGTGTCAGGCCCAATAGTTGTAGGAGCGGTTAAGAAATTCCCAATGGACGGAGCAGACTTACTTTTGGGAATCGTTTGGCAGGAGTAAAGGTTGTCGCTTCAGCCATGATTACATAAAATCCATGGGAAGTACGTCAGTTAGCACATGAGATGCCAATGGCAGGGCATGTGGGAATTTGGAAAACTCATTCTGCAGCAAATGACACAAAGAAAGAAATGTTGGCAGACATTAATCTCATGTCAAATGATAATGATAGTGAATCTGATTTGGCTGACACTGGTGGATTGTCTCTACAGGAATGAATCCTCACAGAGATTTGGCGAAGATAAAATCTAGTAGAGAACCAGATTCTGAGAACTCGAAGACCGATGGTGACCATAAGAAAGAGGAGTCAGAATTCAATAGCAATGGCAGTGTGAAGAGTTAGACGAGTATTCTGAATCCAATTTAGGTTCTGATTATGAAGTAATGATAAACAGTTATTACCAAATAGACCTGTCATTACTTGCTCTTGAACCATGGTAAATAATTCTTCCAAAGCTAGGAGTGAGGATAGCAAATCGGAAGAAGAAAGTGAATTGAACTTTTCGAAAAGTAGTTTGTTGCAGCCTCTTGCAGTAAACCAATTGCCAATCACTTCAAGTGCAAATATTTCCCAGAGCATGCCTGCATTGATGGAAAGCACACATGTTAGCATGGTTTTGTAAGGGCCCCGAAGAATCCAGCACGAGTTTTAAGGATACAAAATAATAAAGTTTATTTACTATAACAACATATACATAGCAGTAGCAGTAACTTCCCTTGCTACCTTCTCCTTCCTCCTGGTTCCTGGACTGGCCAGCTTATTTATAGTAGGAGTTTCTCCGCCCCCCTCATTGGGGAAGTTCATACTCCCATAGGATTGTGGGATAATCATTAGTCCCCAGCCAATCGTCAGTAGGCAGGTTATAACATCCCTCCCCCCCAAAGTCCAAGGAATCCACCGTAGGCCCTGGCGAAGGGAGGCGTCGAACTCGTTTGGCCGCAGGCCGGACGCCATTTGCACGCGGCGCTGGATCAGGCGGCGTATAACGAGACGGAGACCGGCGCTTCCGTGATGAACGGCGCGGTTGTACATCCACGGCCTGTGGACCCGAGGATTCCCCCTCTGATTCATCCTGTGTCTCCATCTCGGAGTCAGAGTCTGCTGCCTCCGTCATGTCAGCGTCTCTGTCCCCATTCGGTCCCGTCATGACCTGCGCAGGTTTTGAGTGAGGCACCAGTGGAAGATTTGGAGGACTACCTTCCCTTGTTTCTGGTCTTTGCCGCTGTTGAACTGAGCTCCGGGGGCGGGGAATCTTTTGCGGGGATGATCTTCTGGACCGGACGTGGTCTACATGTTTTCGCTGGAGACGAACCTGGGCTTGCACTTGGTACGATATAGGGCCCGTTTGGCGAAAGATTACCCCAGGAACCCATTGGGCACCACCAGCAAAATTCCGCACGAATACTGGGTCACCGGGCGCAAACTGCCGAATCGGACGATGCCGAGACAATCCCGGTCCCTGCCGTTCTTGTGTGCGGCGTACTTTTGCGCCAATGTCCGGGAAGACCATACTAAGGCGGGTGCGAAGTCTCCGGCCCATTAGGAGTTCTGCGGGAGCTACCCCAGTCACTGTATGGGGGGTGGTCCTGTACGTAAACAAAAACCGAGCCAGTCTCGTGTCCATTGATCCGGAAGACTGCTTCTTTAGGCCTCTTTTGAATGTTTGCACTGCACGCTCTGCCAACCCATTTGAAGCCGGGTGGTAAGGGGCAGTGCGGATATGGCGGATGCCGTTCATCTTTGTAAACCTAGCAAACTCCTCACTCGTGAATGGAGTGCCATTATCCGTGACCAGCACCTCAGGGAGGCCATGCGTGCTAAATGATAAACGCATTTTTTCAATTGTTGCGCAGGACGTTGTCCCCTGCATCTTATGCACCTCCAGCCATTTGGACTGGGCGTCAATTAGAAGAAGGAACATGGATCCCTGAAAAGGGCCTGCGAAATCTGCATGTAAGCGTGCCCAAGGCCGCCCTGGCCATTCCCAGTGATGTAGGGGCGCGGCCGGCGGAAGCTTCTGATGCTCCTGGCAAATGGAGCAGTTTTGGGCCACCTTCTCAATGTCGGTGTCGAGGCCTGGCCACCAGACATAACTCCGGGCCAACATTTTCATCTTGGTCACGCCCGGATGCCCATTGTGCAAGTCTGATAATATCAGCTCCTGGCCTTTTTCCGGGACAACCACACGCGTCCCCCACAAGAGGATGCCGTCTTCCACGCTGAACTCTGACAGCTTGGAGGAAAATGCCCGTAACTCGCCTGGGAGCTGTCTATGCTGCCCACCATACAGGACTATGTGCCGAACCTTTGACAGGACTGGCTCCGTCTGGGTCCACTCACGGATCTGTGATGCCGTGACAGGCAAGGTGTCCATAAAATTTAGGGTTGCGACCACCTCACCGGTCGTGGGGGTCGACATGGGGCCGGTCGATAAAGGCAATCGGCTCAGTGCGTCGGCATTTGCTATCTGCGTACCTGGTTTGTGCTCTAGAGAATACTCATATGCAGCAAGCAACAAAGCCCAGCGCTGGATCCGTGCAGAAGCAATGGGCGGTATCGGCTTATCCTCTCTGAAGAGTCCCAGCAGGGGCTTATGATCAGTCACGATAGTGAAATGGCGGCCGTACACATACTGGTGGAAGCGTTTCACCGCGAATACCACTGCCAGGCCCTCCTTCTCGATCTGCGCGTACTTCTTCTCCGCTGCAGTCAATGTGCGGGAGGCGAAAGCTATCGGTCGCTCGGCCCCGTTCTCCATCTTATGGGACAGGACAGCCCCAATACCATACGGGGATGCATCACATGTGACGAGCAAAGGCTTTCCCGGATCATAGTGGGTTAGTAACCCAGACGACGACAATTGTTGCTTTACCCGCCGGAAAGCGGTTTCTTGCGGCTGACCCCAAACCCAGGTGTGATTTTTCTTTAGCAGCAGGTGTAAGGGGGCCAGCGTAGTTGCCAGATTGGGGAGGAACTTCCCGTAATAGTTTACGAGACCGAGAAAAGAACAAAGATGCGAAGTGTCAGTCGGGGTGGGGGCATGTTGAATTGCACGCACCTTCTCTGCGACGGGGTGCAGACCCTCGTGGTCCACCCGATAACCTAGGTAGACTACTTCTTTTGCCTGAAATACGCACTTTGTGTGACGTAAACGGACTCCAGCCTCCGAAAGGCGTTTAAGGACAGCCTCCAGATTTTCCAAATGCTCTTGCTCCGACGTCCCTGTAATCAACACGTCATCTAGGTAGACAGCCACACGTGGTAAACCTCTCAAAATGCCCTCCATAACACGTTGAAAAATTGCACAGGCAGAGGATACTCCAAAGGGCAACCGTGTATATTCATACAGGCCCCGGTGTGTGTTAATTGTTACATATGGTCGGGAGGCAGGGTCCAGCTCCAACTGCAGGTAGGCGTGACTCATATCTAATTTTGTGAATGAGAGTCCGCCTGCAAGTTTCGCGTAGAGATCCTCTATGCGAGGCATTGGGTATCGGTCGAGTCGGGAAACTGTATTCACTGTAAGTTTATAGTCGCCACACAAGCGAACTGTGGCATCTGGCTTCATTACTGGCACAATTGGTGCTGCCCAGTCAGCAAAACGGACAGGCCTGATAATACCCAAACTCTCCAAACGAGTGAGCTCCCCTTCTACCTTCTCGAGCAAAGCGTAAGGCACTGGGCGCGCCCGGAAATAGCGCGGTGTGGCTCCTGGTTCAACTTGGATACGGGCTACGGCCCCTTTTATTTTCCCCAGACCAGGCTGGAATACCTCTGGTTATCGTCCTAGCACCTCAGTCAACCCTCCAGAAACTGTTTGGAGGATGTGCTGCCATTGCAACCACAAATGGCGCAACCAGTCCCGACCCAACAGGCTGGGCCCATGGCCACGCACTACGATAAGTGGGAAACGCCCCTCCTGGCGTCCATAGACAACAGGGGTCATTGTAGTTCCTGCAATGTCCAGTGGTTCCCCCGTGTAGGTGGCCAACCTGGCCTGTGAGTCAGTTAGTGTAAGGGTCTGTATACCCTGCTTGATGCGGTCGAATGTCCTCTGGGCGATCACGGAGACCGCTGTGCCAGTATCCAACTCCATCTCCAGCGGGTGGCCATTGACCCGTACTGTCACCTTAATGGGGGCCACACAGGGAGCTGCCACACAATGCAGCTGCAGGCAGTCGTCCTCCGTCTCCACGTCCTCAGGAGTGGTCGCCGCAGGTTCATCCACATGGAAGGTACGGCCTCTGGGCTGGTCCCAGTTACGGCCCCTGGGCTGGTCCCAGTTTCGGTCGGAACGACGGCGCCTCTGGCGTCCCCAGGACCGCCGTCCGCGACGGGGTCGGCGCCTACAAGTCTGACACGGACATGGCTCCTCATCCATTGGCTCTGGAGAAGGCTCCCTTCGGGGAGGAATGTCCGATGGCCACTGGCGTCGGTCTGGTCGTTGCCTCGCCCAAGGTACCGCAGGAGTGCGGGGGGACGTTTTTGGGCGGAAAGGGTTTCGCCCCAAGGCATGCACTTCCATTCCCTGTAGCTCCTGTACTCCTCGCTCTGCGCTCTCTCGGGACAAGACTATTTGTATTGCCTGTTGAAAAGTCAATGTTGGCTCCGCTAACAACTTTCTCTGGGTGGCCGCATTGTTAATACCGCAAACCAAACGGTCGCGTAACATTTCTGACAAGGTCTCACCATAGTCACAGTATTCCGCAATCCCGCGTAGCCTGGATAAAAAATCGGCAAGGGATTCTCCTGGGGTCCTCTCAGCGGTATTAAACCGGCAACGTTGGACTATCGTGGATGGGGTTGGGTTAAAATGTTGCCCCACTAAATTCACAAGTTCATCAAACGTTTTGGTGTCCGGCGCAGCTGGGTACGTAAGACTCTTAATCACCCCAAACGTATACGGGCCGCAGGCGGTGAGCAATATGACCACCTGGTGCTCGTTTTCGGTGATGTTGTTTGCCCGGAAATAGTAACGCATCCGTTGTGCGTACTGGTTCCAGCTTTCCAGCGCAGCATCAAAAACATCCAAACGTCCGTACAGAGGCATGGTATAATAGAAAACAACTTCCAACCTGTATCCAACAAAAATCCAGGGAGGTGGCTTCAGCAGTGTAGACAGCTATTCACTTTTACCTTCGTCGCCAGTTTTGTAAGGGCCCCGAAGAATCCAGCACGAGTTTTAAGGATACAAAATAATAAAGTTTATTTACTATAACAACATATACATAGCAGTAGCAGTAACTTCCCTTGCTACCTTCTCCTTCCTCCTGGTTCCTGGACTGGCCAGCTTATTTATAGTAGGAGTTTCTCCGCCCCCCTCATTGGGGAAGTTCATACTCCCATAGGATTGTGGGATAATCATTAGTCCCCAGCCAATCGTCAGTAGGCAGGTTATAACACATGGCATCAGTCAGGGCAAGGACCGGAAGGCTTGTGAAGTGATACAAAGCAAATGGCTAGTTAATCCACATCCGTTTAAAGGTTCACAGTGCCTACTCGAGGTAAAAGAAGCAAACAGCAAAAGAGCTGAAGTAATCAGTAAACAATTCCTTTTAAAAATTAAGAGGAAGGTGGATGGAGAACCATGTAGTCTTCATGGTGCCAATGATGTGTCATCCTCTGATTCAGAAAGTAAAGAACAATTGAAATTTGAAAAGCACAAATTGTTTCAGTCCGTATTAGCAAATGGAGATAAGGGCTGTGATTACGAGAACTCCGATGAGGAGGTAAAAACTGTAAAACAAAGGACGGTGCATATAAAGTCAACCAACTCGGAGAGGATTGAACCCTCAGCTGCATATGTTGCTGAAGGCAGCCATGTGAAGGAAAAGAGAGAATGTAAAGCTGAAGAGGTTGAAGAGTGTTTATTGGTTAAAAATTAACCAAGTATTTCTCTCAGCACTGACAATAATACTTGCAGT
Source organism: Scyliorhinus torazame (assembly GCF_047496885.1). NCBI lineage: Eukaryota > Metazoa > Chordata > Chondrichthyes > Carcharhiniformes > Scyliorhinidae > Scyliorhinus > Scyliorhinus torazame. The sequence goes on along the minus strand of NC_092719.1, from coordinate 107,977,375 downwards.
TTAGTTGCAGGAGATCCTCAAAATTTGGTTGAATGCTCATTGGACAATCAGAAAAGACTGACTGCATTACACAAGAGGCAGAAAGAGTATAGACAGAGTTGTCGAGAAACATCAGGGGCTACTCATGATGTGGATAAAAGAAAATCTGGTCCAGTAAAGCCGCATCCATCTTGACTAAGAGATTGGCTCAGTTAGAGGCTGAAATACAGTGTATGTTGCAAAAACAAGTGAAAACGCTATGGTCCTTAGAACACCAAGTAGAGGTTGAGAAATTGAAGGCCATGTTATTGGACAAACCAGGATGCCCTGGACTTTTCCACATTATTTAAAAAGGTCACAGATGCCAGTGACCTGGGAGTAGGAGTAGTGCTACTACAAGCCAATGATGCAGGAAAAGAGAGACCAGTGGGGTATTTCACGAAAAAACTAAATCCGTGCCAGAGAAAGTATTCCACCGTTGAAAAAAAAGCCTTGCGACTAGCTCTGCAGCATTTTGAAGTATATGGTCCGACATGGCAACAAACAAAGCTTTGTTTACACAGACCATAATTCACTTGCGTTTATAAAGAAGTTTAAAACTGGAAGACAATGTTATTTCGTTGGAGTTTATTATTCCAGGTTGAGCATCCCTTATCTGAAATGCTGGGGGCTGAGTCTATCGGATTTTGGAATATAATTTTTGAGGGGGTAAAATAGCCTATTCCCGGGACCTGCGCATGTGTGGTGCGTTGGGACCAGCGCATCGCACGTGAACCTTCCCAGAGCCTTGTACGATTTCTCACTCATGACGTCACGTTGGCGCTCAAAAAAACGTGCAGATTTTGGAATTGTTCGGTTTTTTGGAATTTCGGAGAAGGGATGCTCAACCTGTACAACAGTTCAATGTTAAAATTGTGCATATTCCCGGAAAGGATAATGGGAATGCGGATGCTTTGCTTAAGGGCTGACTAGTTACCAATGGAGAGACTGGGAAGGGAACTTGCACAATGGGGATGGATATGTGTTTGTGGTTTATGTCTTGCATACCTCGTAATGAAACATCTGTGCCCTGAAGCTTCATTCTTTTAGGGGGGGGGGGGGCATGTAAGGGTTCTTCCTTCTTTGTTCCTGTTTACTTCCTTATTTCCCCTTTCTTTTATTTTTGCCATTACATTTTTGATCCCTGGGTGATTTATGGACAGATGTCTTTGAGGCAGCCAGTATCTTTAATTCTAGCAGAAGCAGTGGTCTGTGCCTTTATTCAAGCTGAGAATTGCAGCAGCCTGAGAGATCACTGTGCTGGTCTGTGCTGGTTCACACTGAGTTGTAGACTGACCAGCACTAGTGACAGAGATTGGCTGGGACTTGGTTTGATATATTTGGCTGATTGCCAATGAGTTGGCCCAAGAGGCTGTGCTCTGCCTGGTAACAGGTGGTGATTGATCTAGTCCCACAGGAATGTTTTTCAGAGCTCCAAGAATTGGGTTTGATTTTAGTTTTGGTCTTGGCAGCCCCAGGAAGTGACCTGCTATCTCTCCTCTCTGTTTTCTCATGAAAGGCTGTGTTTCTGAACTGGCAGAGAGCCTGGATAAATCGATGTACAGGCAGAGCACAGAACCGACCAACCCTCTCTCCTAAAAGGCAAAGGTGGAACCAAACAACTCTCTCTACAGAAAGATAGAGGCCTGAATGGGGACATCGAACTGAAGGCCCAGTTTAATGAGAGATAAAGGGTCTCTTCAGAAGGCCTGCTGCCTCTGAGTACTACCTTTTCTGCACGACAGAGGCCTGAGGACAAACCACGAACTGAAAGGGAGGTTTGAGGAAGTCTCTGCTTCTCCAGGAAAGGTGTGTGTACGGTGCTTTTAAAAACTGCATGAAAACCAGTAAGGGCTGAAAACCAAATAGCTTTATTCCACAGCATGTAGTAAAGAAAGTGTGCTAAAGAGCCACCATCTGAAGCAAAGACACTTGGGCGGGATTCTCCATAGTCCGACGCCGAAATCGGGATCGGCGATCGGGCAGAGAATGGCAGGCGCCGGTTTGACGCCGGTTCACGATGCTCCGCCCCTCCAAATCGGCGTCATCAGAACGCGCGTCATCAGCTGGCCGACCAAAGATGTTCCGCCCCAGATGGGCCGAGTTCCCAATAGCGCGGGCCACGTGTGGTCCCAGCGGTTGGGAACATAGCGTGCTGGCTGCGGACAGTGTTCAGCACCGCCACACTCATCCGGGATCCTTGCCACTGGCCATGGGGCTGTTGCTAGTGCTGGGGGGAGGGGTGGGGGGGGTGGGCTGTGGGTGGGTTAGGGTTCCAGCACGGCCGGTGCCATGTTTTCTCGCGTGACCGGTGCAGCTCGTCAGCCCGGTGCATGGGTGGCCCAGGACACGGCGATTCTCTGCCTGTTTTCCGCGAGATCCGCGGGTGTTCCACACGGAGCGGTGCTAGCCCCTCACCAGTACCGGAATTGGTGAGGGTCACTACCGGTTTTCCCATCGTGAATCACCCGCGGATTCTCTGTTGGCGCCGGCACTTAGCCTCAGGAACGGCGAATTCTGCTCTTTATCTTTTGACCTTTCTCTTTTTTTTACCCCTTTCCAACCCTCTGTGTTTGTCTGTCTTGTGTGTGGGTAGAGGATGAACAGTTAAAGTGGGTAGTAGGTACTAGCTTGTTGTTATCCAGATGTATTTACTGCATATTTCTTGATAGTCCATTGTCTATAAACAATAATTAAGTTTAAACTTACAAACCTGGGGCGCGATTCTCCGACCCCCTACCGGGTCGGTGAATCGCCGGGGGCCGGTGTGAATCCCGCCCCCGCTGTGTCCCGAATTCTCCGCCACCGGAGATTCGGCGGGGCAGGAATCGTGCCGCACCGGTCGGCGGAAATCCCCCGGCGATTCTCCGGTCCGCGATGGGCCGAAGTCCCGCCGCTTTCAACCCACGCCAGCCGCCGTGGATTGAACCACCTTTCGAACGGCGGGACAAGGCGGCAGGGGACGGCTCCGGGGTCCTGGGGGGGGGGGGGGGGCGCGTGGGGCGATCTGGCCCCGGGGGGTGCCCCCATGGTGGCCTGGCCCGCGATCGGGACTCACCGATCCGCGGGCGGGCCTGTGCCGTGGGGGCACTCTGTTCCTTCTGCCTTCGCCATGGTCTCCACTATGGCGGAGGCGGAAGAGACCCCCTCCACTGCGCATGCACGGGGATGCCGTGAGCGGCCGCTGACGCTCCCGCGCATGCGCTGCACGGCAAAGTCATTTCCGTGCCAGCTGGCGGGGCACCAAAGGCCTTTCCCGCCAGCTGGCAGGGCGGAAATCAGTCCGGCGTGGGCCTAGCCCCTCAAGGTGAGGGCTCGGCCCCTCAAGATGCGGAGAATTCCGCACCTTTGGGGCGGCGCGATGCCGGACTGATTCGCGCCGTTTTTGGAGCCGGTCGGCGGACATCGCACCGATTGCGGAGAATTCCGCCCCAGGTGACTGTACTTATTGGACAGCCAAGGGCCAAAGACATCAGGTATTTTTATAATAATTATTGGTTAATTCACTTCTGTTGTGACTCAGGGATGAGTAGGACTGGAATTGACCACGCACTTGCCCAGGGTGTCATAACAATATTTCCAAGTCAGGATGGTGAGTGACTCGCAGGGGAGCCCGCCCGGTGCTGGTGTTCACATACATCTGCTTCTCTTGTCCTTCTAGGTGGTAAAGGTTGTGAAGATACTGTCTCAGCATGGTGAGTTCCTACAGTTCATCTTGTATACACGGCCGTATACACGGCTGCCACTTTTCGTTGGTGGGGGAGGGTTTGAATGTTTGTGGAAGGAGGAGCAATCAAGCGACTGTTTTGTCCTGGATGGTGTCGAGCTTCTTGAGTGTTGTTGGAGCTGCATTCATCCAGGCAAGTGGAGAGTGGTCCATTACACTCCTGAATTGTAGATGGTGGACAGATTTTGGGGAATCAGGGGGTGAGGTACCCACACAGACTTCCCAGCCTCTGCCTTACTCTTGTAACCACAGTATTTATATGGCTGGATCCAGTTCAGTTTCCAATCAATGGTAACTCCCCTGGATGACGCTGGCGGGGGTTTCAGTGATGGTGATGCCATTAAATGTCAAGTGTCAATGGTTAGATCCTCTCTTGTCGGAGATGGTCATTGCCTGGCACTTGCATGGTACGAATGTTACTTGCCACTTGTCAGCCCAAGCCTGGATATTTTCTGAATCTTGCTGCATTTGGACATGGCCTGCTTTCGTTGCTGAATAAGAAGTCAATGACTGCAGGAAAAAAGGCAAGGTGAGCAGAGAAGAAAATTGGCAAAAAAGGAGTAAAACTAAAGGCAGGAAGAAAGTCCTTGCTCTATAGAACATAAAGGTATTATTCATAGAGCACATATTCTATGGTGAGTGATGGAATAACATTTTATTGTCAATTAGTTTGTAGATGGTCACCTCCAGTCTCCCTTCAGAAGGTGTTAGATTACTGTTTTAATTCAGGCTTCAAATACATTAATAAAAGTCAGTCTGAGATGGTAAACATCAGCACCAACACAAAGCACAGAATACACAAAGACTTATTCATTTGATATTGCTCACTATAGCTCAGATTTACTTTTGGGATCTCACCAGAAAGGATTTCAATAAGGCACTAATTCTGTAAGGTGCAGAGAAATCCCTGAAATATTGAAAAATAAGCTGCGCATTAACATTTGGGAACTCTCATCATTCATTAACTCATTGTGCACTGGATTTGTCCTCCACTGGATTTGCTCCAGCACAGGATTTTTTCTCTCACTTGATTCATTCTAGTATAATATAGGACAAAATTAACAGTCACATAGGTTAATTAATAAAGCCAGTATGGATTTCTGAAGGGGAAATCATGTTCAACTAACTTGCTGGAGTTTTTTTATTGTGGTGTGCAGGGACTTCAAAATGCATTTGATACAGTGCGGCAAAACAGACTTGTGAACAAGGTTGGAGCTCATGGAACAAAAGGGATAATAGCAACAGGGATACAAGATCGGTTGAGTGGCAGGAAACAGAGTGGTAGTTAACTGATGTTTTTTGGGATGATGGAAAGTTTGTAGTGGACTGCACCAGGCATCAGTGTTGCGGCTCTTGCTTTTCTTGATGTATATTAACGGCCCAGATCTTAGAGTTCGGGGACAATTTCAAAGTTTGTGGATGGTACAAAACTTGGATGTATCGCGAACTGTGAGTGGGCAGACAAGTGGCAGGTGAAGTTAAATGCGGAGAAATGTGAAGTGATTAATTTTGGTAGGAAGAACATGGAGAGACAATGTAAAATGAGGTACAATTCTAAAGGGGATGCAGGAGCAAAGGGTTCTGGATGTATATGTGCAGAAATCATTGAAGGTGGTAGAGCAGGAAAGAGAAATGGACATCCAGCCACTCACACCTGCCTGGTCAGTAGGTAACGTTTTCAGTGTAAGGTTATTCTGATTAAAACATGTGGCAAGGTAAAACCTGCAGAAGGATGGCAAAACATATTAATACATTTTGGTTTAAAATTACTTTGACTCTGGCTGTGCTTGTACTTTCTGCTGCCACAGCAGCGGTAAACCCACTAAATGACTGGCCCTTAAATGGTGAAGGTAAGCACTATTTGCTGACTTTGAAAAAACCTGTCCACAAAGATTTAGCAATCTCTGTGGCATGGGTTCTTCCCTTCCTGATGCTTGTTTGAAACTGGTGCCAAGTCAAGGAGATCACCAAGCATCCTGAAAGACGTGCTTGTTAGGTGAATTCTCCCTCTGTGTATCCAAACAGGTGCCGAAGTATGGTGACTAGGGGATTTTCACAGTAACCTCATTGCAGTGTCAATGTTAGCCTACTTGTGACACTAATAAAGATTGTCATTATCCTGCAACAGTGATGTCATCATGCATGGTCCATAACCTCTCATATTGAAGTTTTCCAACAATCAGCAAACCAGGAAGTAAATTATCCTTTTCCTTCTTAATATAATTTTACAGAGAACAAAATAAACACTTGGTATGTTCCCAAGCTGAGATATCAGAAACAAATGTAAAAAAACCTAAAAATGTGTAGTTTTATTCTGAGGACGTTGAAAATTGCTGCATGTTTCAGAGGAGTAATGATGGCAAATGCTGAGAGTTTCATCTTCATTGTGTCTTTAAAAGCTGGGCCAATGCGACCCCGCAGTGGCAAGAGGCGTGAGAAAACTTAGGGGTTTTTGAATTATTTTAAAAACTGTCTCCTGTCCTCCTCGGGTTTTAAAACAAAATAGTTTGAATCTTTGGGTGAAATTTTACAGTTCTCCTTGGGAGTGGGTTGGCAGGCGGGGAAAGGGTGCTGCAAAATCAGATGTCATGGTGCTGGCAACATGTCCTGTCACCTACCTGCTTCCTCTGGTATTTTACCTCTGGGTGGGCCGGTGACAGGTGGCTTAATTTAAAAAAAAAAAAAAAAAATTTTAAATTTAGAATACCCAATTTTGTTTTCCCCAATTAAGGGGCAATTTAGTGTGGCTGCATATCTTTGGGTTGTGGGGGTGAAACCCACGCAGACACGGGGAGAATGTGCAAACTACACACAGTCAGTGACCTGAGGCCGGGATCGAACCCGGATCCTCAGCGCTGTAGGCAGCAGTGCTAATCACTGTGCCACCATGTCGCCCTTACCTGAGGTCAATTAATGACCACTTAAGGGCCTCTCCTGCTGCTGCTGATATTTAACCTGTGGGCTTTAGGGTGTGGGGGGAGAGGCTTGGGGATTGTGTCCCTCAGGGGCATGGGGGGGGTGGCGTCCCTCCTGTTTGGGCACTTTGTTTCCAAAAGAGAGCCCTCCCCCCACAGTATTCCTGGTATTCCTCCACAGATTGGCCTCAGTGGAAGACCCCTACTTACCTACTCATCCAGCTGCGTTGATGATGTCACTGGGGGCTGGCTGCAATCCCAGCAGTGGCCATCGCTCAAGGTGGTGCTGCTGGGGCTAGAGAGCTGCTGACTATCTGATTGGTCAGCAGCTCTTGGGAGATGAGGCTTCCTCCCAGTTGGGCATGGAAGTCCCACCCTGAGTCAATTAAGATCACTGTGGGCCGATCTGGACGAACCGAGGCAGGCTTGCCGCTGGCCTTTCGGCCAGGTGGAGGGAGGGGTGGGGAGGTGGTCCACCCACCCACCGGTGTGTAAAAGTTTGGCCCTATCTCGATCAGTGCCACGTTCCTTCCAGTGTACAGCATTCACCAAATAACAGTTCACTGAGCTTGAACATTCACAGAAGAGTTGCTCCTTGATTTAAAATTCTTTATAAACACCTCTTTAAACAAGGAAGTATGTTTGAAACTAGATTATCTCCATCTCTTGATACTCATGGTTCAGTTTGTGCTGTAGTCATTCCACATGGAGCTCTCACAACCACCAGGGATAGGAAACTTTACTGGTCGGGTAATCCCAATTCAAGTCAAAATTAACCCTATCGTCAGAAATGATGTAACAGGCATAAAGAGGCTGAATGGAGACAGAAATTGAGACAGTGAGGCAAGTGCCAATAGAGGCCAGGATAACGAGGTTGGATTTCTCTCAGGACCATCCCTCATTCTGCTGCCAGAATCTCGGCAGAAAGGGTGGAAACAGTCTTTTCCCCAAACTTACCTTTGTCAGAGTGGGATAAGCCTCGAGGACATTAATACCCAGTAAATCATAGAATTTACCATGCAGTCGGAGGCCATTCGCCCCATCGAGCCCTTGGAAAGAGCACCCTACTTAAGCCCACGCCTCCACCCTATGCATGGAGGTTGATGAAATTCAATTTGAGTGAGCTGCTGAACAGAAAGGTGCCACCCGCTAGAATCCCTGCTCAATGAACAGTTCTACTGAAGTCAATATTACTGATTATTGAGGGGGCTGCTGCGATAATGCCCATTTTCCAACCCCGTCCAATTTGAATTTAAGCCCCATGGTGTCAGAGATGCTGAATTGCTTCCAACGATCCACGTGTGGACAGGAACTGCCACAGCAATCATTTCTAACAAGCTTCATGACCATCCCTCAACACCTTCAACATGGCAATAAAAGGAAAAGAAACGCGAAAGAAACATGTCACACGTTATAGACATTTTTTGAGACTAAGAGGAGCAGCAGTGTCCCGTAAATCTAATGCGGGCTGTTACAGGACTTTTCCAGGATTGATGCAGCCCTGAGCTCCAATCCCTCCCAAACCAGGTCAGGCCTGCTGGCTGGTTGAGCAGCCAGATTTCTGCTATCCCATAACCAGAGAGCTGCAAAGGGGCACCCGTTAAGTGTATATTTAAGGCTGAGATAGGTTTATTCTAGTAAGGGAGTCAAAGGATACGGGGAACGGACAGGAAAGTGGACGCGAGGAATATTGGGTCAGCCACGTTCCTACTGAATGGCGGAGCAGGCCCGAGGGGCTGAACGGCCTACTCCTGTTCCTATTTCTTATGGTTTTATGGTCAGTTACTGGTGGAATAGACATGATGCTCCAACCTAATAGTGACTGGGAGTTCCTGATACTGGCTTTCAGCAGACTTTACAACTGTTTCAGTCGGAAATCAAATTTCCTCTCAGTGACAAAATCATAGCTATAGAAATTTCCTTGGGGAATTTTCCCAATTTCCTGCCGTGAATGGATCTGAAACCCCCCAAAAAAGAGTGCAAAAGTACAGAACTTCTGCTGATATACCACTAAAGTTAAGGTGAGCAATCGGGGAAACTCTCTGGACATCATGCTCCAGAGTGAACAAAGTAAATGACCCCTCCCCGCCGCCCCTTCTTTCTCCTAGATTGGAATTTTCTAGGGTCTCAGGTGAAGGAGGAGATGAAACAAATGGGTCACCACCTTGTTCTGCCTCTGGTCAACGGGTTTCGATCAAATTTTGTATTTGAGCCCAATGAAGATTGAAAAAAGAAGAAAGTCAAAAGGTTGAAATGTTATTGCTTTCATTTCCATATGTGCCTGAGTACATAGAGATGATTAAGAAGAGACTGAGAGCATTCTCTAACCTTCATTCAGTGCCAATGATTAATTAGACTGTAATCAAACTGTCAGCTCAATGGAAGCTGTTTAATAAAGCCAGCCCCAAATCAAAACATAAAATTCCCAGTTAACTCCATCAAGCCACTTTCATTGCGATTTGATCATTTGCTATTCAGCTGCAGCCTTGCCACATTGTGTAGCGCTCTCTTGTCTGTGAGTCAGAGCACAAGAGCAGGAGAACTAGGAGCAGGAGTCGGCAATTCAGCCCCTTTGAGCCCACCCCGCCATTCAATATAATTATGGCTGATCTCTTGGCCTTAACTCCACTTTCAGCCCTTTCTCCATAATCCTTCGACCCATTACTAATTAAAAATCTGTCTATCTCTTCTTTAAATTTACTCAATGTCCTGACATCCACTGCACTCTGAGATAGTGAATTCCACAGATTTTCGAGCCTTTGAGAAGAAATTTCACCTCATCTGTTTTAAATCTGCTACCCCCATCCTAAAACTATGACCTCTCGCTCCAGATTGTCCCACAAGAGGAAGCATTCACTCTACGTCTACCCTGTCAATCCCCTTTAGCATTTAATATACCTCAATTGGATTTCCTCTCATTCTCCTAAATTCCAGCGGGGAACGCCTAAACTGCTCAATCTCTCTTCATAAGACAAGTCCTTCATCTCTGGAATTAAGCTGGTGAACATTCTCTGAACTGCCTCTAATGCATATAGATTACATAGAACATACAGTGCAGAAGGAGGCCATTCGGCCCATCGAGTCTGCACCGACCCACATTAATCCCTCACTTCCACCTTATCCCCGCAACCCAATAACCCCTCCCAACCTTTATGGACACTACGGGTAATTTAGCATGGCCAATCCACCTAACCTGCACGTCTTTGGACTGTGGGAGGAAACCGGAGCACCCGGAGGAAACCCACGCGGACACGGGGAGAACGTGCAAACTCCGCACAGACAGTGACCCAGCGGGGAATCGAACCTGGGACCCTGGCGCTGTGAAGCCACAGTGATAATCACTTGTGCTACCGTGCTGCCCTGCATTCATGTCCTTCCTCAAGTAAGGGGACTAAAACTGTGCACAGTACGCCAATGCCCTCTATGGTCGCAACAGCACTTCCCTACTTTTATACTCTATTCCATTTGCAATTAATACCAAAATTCCATTTGCCTTCCTTATTACCTAGTGTACCTGCATACTAACTGTCTGCGATTCATGCACAAGGACCCAGATCCCTCTGCACTGAAGCACTCTGAAGTTTCTCTCCATTGAGATAATAAGTTGCCTTTTTATTCCTCCGATCAAAATGGATAACCTTACACTTATCCATGTTAAACTCCAGCTGCCAAACTTTGGCCCACTCACCTAATCTATCCATATCCATTTGTAAATTTCTTATTTCCTCATTGCAACTTACTATCCCACCTACTTTAGTGTCATTTGGCTACAGTGCCTTTCGTCCGCGCATCCAAGCCATTAATATATATTGCAACTAATTGGGACCCGGGGATTGAACCCTGTGGCGCCCCACTGGTTACAACTTGCCAACCGGAAAAAGACCCATTTACCCCCATTCTCTGCTTTCTGTTGGTTAATCAATATATTACCCCCAACCCCGTGGGACCTTACCTAATGCATTAACCTTTTGTGCGGCACCTTGTCAATTGCCTTCTGCAAGTCCACAAATACTACATCTACAGGACCCTCATTATAGTGCACTTCAGCCACCAGCCATGCAGCAAATAGCCTTTGTTACCCAGTAGCCTCCGTTCGGTTAGTCATGGTAGCTCAAATGCAGCTGGCACAGTGGACACAGGTAGAATTAAGACATGATGACAGCTGCAAGTGTACCAGGCATTGGGCTGGATGATTCTCTGCCTATGGTCACATACCAGTTGGATGCTGAGGAAGTGGAATCCCTTTCAGTTTCAGTGAAGGACAGAGGTGACATTTGGTATTGGTGAAATGAGTGCGTAAAGTCAATGGTATCTTGTAGCATGGGGATGCCTGTTTTCCTATCAACGCTGTATGCTCACTTCTGTTTCTGTTTTGCAAGAGAGAAATGGATTCAGCTCTCAATGAATAGAGAGGCTCAGAAACTTCCTTCACACACTTGATGACAAACAGCGAAACGTTGCAAATATTTCCAGTTCCAGCTTAGGAGCCAGATGCATAAAAGTTCATGACCGAGATCATCTTCACAGCCACTGGAAATGCAGTCCTCACCTGAATCTGAGGCTGCAGTTGTAGCTGCAGTATGTGCCAGGTTTCAGTGAGCACGCCCTTACTGAAGTACAGATGCTGTACTGTACAAAACTGCTGTATAACAACTTCAATAAATCTTAGAAATCGACTGAATATTGTAGAAATCTTATGAAAGCTTTCATAACAGTTAGCAGGCTGCAGAACAGAAAACTGGCTTGTTGTCTCTGCCAGGGACATGACTCATACGTAAACCAACCCATATGAAAAGGTTAAAAACAGGCTCTTTGAGTGTTAAAAATCACTTTGGACAGGAAAGAGTTTTTGAAGTGATCCATGCTGGCTTCAGCTTCCTTCAGACTGAGGAAGGCCAGAGAAGAGCTTCCAAAGACTTTGGCTAGAGAGCAGAAGACTGCTGACACCAGCTACAGAAATCAACACTCACTCTGTCATGCGTTTCCTCATCCTCCAGGAGCAGTCGGCCATTCTCACCTGTCACAGACCCATATGCTGCCCATTTCTAATTAGCTTATGCATCATTTTCAAACTGCTGCTTCCTAATAAATTACTTTAACATCATTTCTGAACTCGACCCCCTTTGGGGAGGTAACCCGTGACTTCCAAACTCAAATGTTGCTGTTCATATTGTTCCTCATGGGGCTTGGATAAGTTGCCTGCCACCCTGAGTGCATATAGCCACCTGCTGAGACTTCTTCCCCTCTCCTGCTCCTCACTATTTCAGTACATTGTCCTGTATGGCTTCTGTTCATTCTCCAGTTCATGTAGTATCCCAACAGAAATGGCTACTAGCGCACCCATACCCCGGGAACAACTGGATTCTACAGAGGTTTTAACATCAGCAAGATCTCTCTCGGCCCATTATTGTGATTTAAATGCATGCAAATTGTGGATTTGCATGGTGCTGCTGGCGCGGAGCGCGAAGCTCGCTGAGGCTGTCGGTGGCGGGTCGGAGCATCGTAACAGGATCAAAACACTTATCCAATTGGAGCAACAATCAGAAGGAAACACTGGCCAGATGAAATCACCCATCAATGGACTGACAATAAGTTGATGATCCCTTTGAAAAGCTGTGTGTGTGTGTGTGTGTGTGCATGTGAATACGCTCCTTCCTGCTGCTGTTCAATTACGTTAAGTTTAAGAGAGACTGTTAGCTGGAGCATTCAGCTCCAAAATGGTACAGTTGGTGTCAAGTCATTGGTTGCAACATGATCGTCCTACTTTGTGTAAGACCATAAGATATAGGAGCAGAATTAGGCCATTTGGCCCATCGGGTCTGCTGTTATTCACTGTATTCTGTACACTAGAGTGAACAAAAATCCTCATCAATATGGTGTCCAGAGTGACTGACCCACAAAGTGTGAGAGTGCACTGCAAATGCTATTTTGGAATCGGAGGCTTCTTATAACTCTCCAAAAACAGGTGCAAATGATCCCAATTCTTCTGCACACTGTTATTTATTTATGTCTAGTAAAGATACTGTCTATCGACTTCCGGTGATGGCCATGGAGTGAGTGGTCGCACATTTGGTGGCTCCCGCTCGAGGTGGAATTGTTTGGTCCTTTTCACCATATAGGGGGTGGTAGCTAGTACAAAGTGCATGAACAATGAGAATAGGGGGCAGGATTCTCTCATCCGGGGCCGGGACGGAGAATCCCCGCGACCGGTGTGAATCGGGCCATGCCGCCGACACGTGATTCTCCGCTCTGCGGAGAATTGGCGCAGGCGCGATTAGCCCGGCACCGGTCGGTTTCTCGGCCCGAGATGGGCCGAGCGGCCGTCGTGAAAAACCCGTGTCCCGCCGCCGCCGCCCATACTTGCTCTCAGCTGGCGGGGACTCGGTGTGGAAGGGTCGGGGGGCGGCCTGTTTGGGGGGGGGGGGGGGGGGATCCAACCCGGGGGGGGGGGGGGTGCTCCGATGTGGCCTGGCCCATGATCGGGGGCCACCAATTGGCGGGCCAGCCTCTCTGGCTGGGCCTCCTTTGCTCCGCCCCAGCCCCTGTAGCCCTGCGCCATGTTGCGTCGGGGCCGGCGCATTGAAGGGAGCCACTGCGCATATGCGCGTTGGCGCCTGCGTCATGCGCATATGCGGATCCCGCTGCGCCCAGTTGACACCGGGACCAACAGCTGGAGCGGCGTGAACCGCTCCAGTGCCGTGCTGGCCCCTTTTGCTTATCCTGAGGCCGTGTTGACGCCGTCGAGAAACGCGACGGCGTTTCCGACGGGGTCAACACTTAGCCTCAGGATCACAGAATCCCGCCCAGGATTCTCCACCGGTAGGACCGGTTTATGGTTTATTGAACGAGGTGTGTAATGAGCAAGGGGCAGCAGTCTGGCCAGGAAGACTTTCGGAGTGCAACAGAGGGAAAGATGGCGGAGTGCCCTGGGGCATCGTTGACTGCCCAATGGTTTACCGAGCAATTGGTGGATCTTTTGAATACCAAGTTCCAGCAGCAGAGGCAAGAGGCCTCGGAGGACCTGGCTAAGGTGGCGGAGTCGAATAGGCTATTGAGAGAGTGGGGCAAAGGTTGGAGGTGCAGAGTTTGGCGCTCCAGAAGGTGTAGGAGTCGGTGGTGGATCATGAAGACAGGTTGGCCGCATTAGAGGCAGAGATGGCATTCGTGGCAGAGGGTCAAAAGCTTTGTTTGTGTTTCAGAATCTCCCGACCTTTGTGTCCAAGCACTTTTTAGAAGATTAATGGGATGGTTTTGAGGTCTGTGTGGACGGGTAAGGCTCCGCGGGCGAGGCGGGTCTTCTTGGAGAGAGATCGACGGGGACAGGGGGTGGATTTGGTGGTGGACGAACGGTCAGTTTGAGGGCACTATTGCTGGCACCCCTTTGCGTTCTTGCCGGCCAGATACTCCACGAGCCCAGTGGTGGCATCAGCGTTAAGGGTGTGGAACCAGTGTCGGCAGCATTTTAGAATGGAAGGCATGTCCCTGTGGGCGCCGATTTGCGACAATCATAGCTTTATCCCGGTGGGCTGAGTGTGAGGTTCCGGGGGTGGCGGCAGGTGGGGATAGAATAGTTTAGGGATTTATATGTTGGAGTGAAGTTTGCAGACCTGGAGAAGCTGGCAGGAACATCCGAGGGTCGAGAAATCTCTGTCTGCACTGAGGGTTTTCGGTGAGCGGGGCTCCTCAGTGCAGGAAACAGGTTTAAGTCCGGCCTTGGTCACACGTTCCCCGCTGAGGCCCCGTATTTAACCGGAGTCGCTTCGAGTGCCGGGAAACACAAGGTTAAACGCGCTCGCTATGGGACATAGTTCCCATTTGGTTTGATCGCGCGTACTGTCGGTTTACCTGTTTATATGCATTGGGATAATGTCTATTCTTTACCTATGATATCTATATGTGCAGTAAGAAACTGTTACTTACCTGCGTCTGTAAGTGCATCGTCTACCTCTTCCTCTTTCTGTTTCTTGTCAGCCTCCTTTATTTCAGGTACATAGAAGTCACCTTGCCGTGCCAGAGGGCACATGAAGTAGATCAGATCTCCACGATAGATCTCCAGGCATGGGTGGGCACAGAGCTTCCGTTCCTGAAGAAGAAGAAAAGAAAGAATTGAGCAAAATAGATTCACACCAAATTAACTTCAGGGTAAGAGTCTGTAGGAGTGCCTGGACACTAATGGCTGGTAGGAGATTAAACTTGAGCAAGTGTTTGCCAGTATGTGTGATAGCTCAGTGAGATGATGATGCATCTACTAAAAGAACTTTTCAACTTAAAGAATCCAGTTCTGATGAAAGGTCATCGACCTGTAACATTCACTCTGTTTCTTTCTCTTCAGATGCTGCCTGATCTACTGAGTATTTCCAACGTTTTCTGTTTTTATTACTGAAGAATCCTGTTGGGCTGAGCTCTGAAAGATACCGATACAACAGAGTTATTCTGGAAGATCCGGACACGAATTCTCTGCATTCCTGCTGAACAGAACACTGAAGAATAATTGAAGGATTGCTGCAAGACATTGGGCCTTCTGTAGGCGGAAAACAGGCGGCTGGATCTGCAAATTAGGGTGCTGTGCAGTTGGCAACTTGCCCATGGGCAGCCCACCCGCCATGACACCCACCATGATTTTACAGGCGGCATGGGACACATCGGGTGGGCTGCCTGTGGTCCAATTGAGGCCCTTACATGGGAAAGTTGGACAATTGCAGGTCTCATCTTCCAGCGTGCTGTTTAACAGGCTCTAGGAAAGGACTGCGTCCAACATGTAGCCAGGCAGATTGAATCCTGCAGGCTGCTGGTCAGTGAAAGGGGAGGGTGCCTCTCATGATGCAGTGGTTAACACTGCTGCCTCACAGTGCCAGGCACCTGGGTTTCGATTCCAGCCTGGGTTACTGTGTGGAGTTTGCACATTCTCCCTGCACTGCGTGGGTTTCCTCCGGGTGATCCAGTTTCCTCCCTCAGTCCTAATATGTGCAGGTTAGGTGGATTGGCCATGCTAAAATGCCCCTTAGTGTCCAAAGATGTGCAGGTTAGGTGGGGTTATGGGGATAGGGCGGGGGAGTGGGCCTAGGTCAGGTGCCCTTTCGGAGGGTCGGTGCAGACTCGATGAACCGAATGGCTTCCTTCTGCACTGTAGGGATTCTATGGATTCCTGGGCTGCCTGTGCCAATCAGAAGCATCCACTCACCCTTGCCTACAGTTTTACCCCTTCTTGTCCACCCGCCCCCACTGCCCTGTCGAATATGACTCCCCGACCCGCCCCACCCCTCTTGCCAGGGCCTGCCAACCTGTCCCCGACAATGTATCTGGGTTCCAGCTACCCATGATTCCGGGTCTCCTGCGATGCTAGTCGTGGCATTGATCCTGTGAACCCTACAAGCTAAAAGAATGAGGGCAGCTGATGCATGCCGACACCAGCACCACGTCACACAGCATCCTAACTGGGAACTATATCACTGCTCCTTTATCCCTGCTGGGTCAGAATTCTGGAACTCCCTAACTAAGAACACTGCAGCTCTACTTACACCACATGGACGGCAGCAGTTCAAGGCAGCGGCTCTTCGTCAGCTTTTCAATGGCACTTGGAAATGAGCAATTAATGCAGGCCTTACCTGGCCATAAATGAAATTTTTTAAGAAGTGACTCCTTTCTTTGTACGTGCACGTCAGTGACTTTGTTCATGTGTGTCGTCATGTATGTTTATGTCTTACTGTGGGTATATTTGTACCGTGTGCAACTTTATGTATGCGTGTTTTTGTGTGCGTCTTTCTGAGTGCGTGTGTCGCAGTTGTGTCTTTTTGTATGTATGTGTGGCTTTCTTTCAGAATGATTGTGTGTATGGAGGTGTTTAAGGATATCTGAAAAATGGGATTCGTAGTGAGTCTGTGAAATGGCAGATCACTGATAGTTTACAAAAAACCTACTCTGTTGGTGAAAATGGTCACCGCCTTTCTATTTTGACAGTCAGACTCCAGAGCGACAAAACCAGAATTAAAAAGTTAGCCAGCCATTAAGACAAACTGCTCCGATGATAATTGCTCCTATTCTGGACATTTCCTAAAGTCAAAAGTGCCACCGTCTGTTGGGAAGTTCATTGATGATTCTGACCCAGAACTCCCGGAATCCTTTCAGAGTGCATTGCCCTTCAGGAGACACAGCAACACATTCCCACTTCACCCACTTTCCCGCTTCCATTTCCTTGTTAAAATTCATCTGGCAAATGAAATCTGGCAGTAATTACTGTGCATAAACGTTTGCTAATTCAATTTGCATATGAGTTTCCATTAGTGATTAGACATAATCAAATGAGTAGACAAACTGTGCTTTGCTTCAATTGCACATCAGACTTTTGGGTCTTCTTCACACTTGCAGAATAAATGAAGTGTGAAATACAATTCACTCTAAGTCAAATGAAGCAACTCACAATACTGAACAATTTCAAACAAGTCGCATTTCAATCCCACATAAAACAATGCAAGTGATTATTAGGAGAAAACTCAAGGACAATTGCTACAACAACAGCCAGCACAGATTCAGAAATAAAGGTGGGGAAAGATGTAAAAGGATGTGTCAATTCATTACAATCGCCCAGAGTCAAAATGGCCTCCAATGTCTCGGTACAGCTAATTGAACCTAATCTTTAATTTTTAGTATTTTCTCTATCTAAAGTTTCCTCCGGGTGCTCTGGTTTCCTCCCACAAGTCCTGAAAGACGCGCTGTTAGGTGAATTGGACATTCTGAATTCTCCCTCTGAGTAACCGAACCGGTGCCGGAATGTGGCGAATGGGGCTTTTCACAGTAACTTCATTGCAGTTTTTAATGTAAGCCTACTTGTGACAATACAGATTATTATTATTATCAAAGTCATACAAGAATAATATAACACAGAAACATTGCTAAAGCATGAAGGGGTTCCTTGAACTGTGGCCTTTTGGGCCCCCTCCATTCAGCCCATCATTGCTGATCATGGGCGGGATTCTCCGCAATCGGCGCGATGTCCGCCGACCGGCTCCAAAAACGGCGCGAATCAGTCCGGCATCGCGCCGCCCCAAAGGTGCGGAATTTTCCGCATCTTGAGGGGCCGAGCCCTCACCGTGAGAGGCTAGGCCCGCGCCGGACTGATTTCCGCCCCGCCAGCTGGCGGGAAAGGCCTTTTGTGCCCCGCCAGCTGGCGCGGAAATTACTTTGCCGTGCGGCGCATGCGCAGGAGCATCAGCGGCCTCTCACAGCATCCCCGCGCATGTGCAGTGGAGGGGGTCTCTTCCGCCTCCGCCATAGTGGAGACCATGGCGAAGGCGGAACGAAAAGAGTGCCCCCACGGCACAGGCACGCCCGGGGATCGGTGGGCCCCGATCGCGGGCCAGGCCACCGTGGGGGCACCCCCCGGGGCCAGATCGCCCCGTGCCCCCCCCCCCCCCCCAGGACCCTGGAGCCCACCCACGCCGCCTTGTCCCGCCGGTAAGAGAGGTGGTTTGATTCTCGCCGGCGGGACAGGCATTCCAGCAGCGGGACTTCGGCCCATCGCGGGCCGGAGAATCGCCGGGGGGGGGGGGGGGGGGGGGCGCCAACCGGCGCGATTCCCACCCCCGCCGAATATCCGGTGCCGGAGAATTTGGCAACCGGCGGGGGCGGGATTCATGCCAGCCCCCGGCGCCGGGTCGGAGAATCCCGACCCATATCTTTAGCTATCTAGGCCTCACTTTAACCCCTCTGTCTCTCCTCCCTCCTCTCTCTCTCCTTCCTCATAACTCTGCTTTGAGACATTTGTTATACTAAAGATGTTACATAAATGCAAGCTGTTATTGATCATGTAGCTCTCACTCTAGTCTAGTACAATTACATAAACCGTTAAAATATGACATTGTGCATACATCGGCGTTATTTTTACTCATATTACACTCAATGACTCAGTGATGTTATTCAATCATTATTGCTATATCCCTGTAATTATCTAATCTTGGTTTCAGGTATATTTATTACTGTTTAAATTGCACTATCAAATTTATTGTTATCTGAGGTATATTTGTCATAAATCTCTGTCATTCAACCTAACTGTGCACAGTGCTCAATGCAATATTCCCTCACTGTATAGTAAACCGCTCAATGGAACACTCCCCTCACAATCTACACAATATTCATTCTGTCACCTCTCTCTATAGCACTCCCTCTGCAACATACTGTAGCTATAACACACCCCTCAGTGCTTTCGTGCAACTGTGAAAAGTAGCATTGTAAGCAAGATTCCCAAGTGCCAAGCCAATTACGTCATTTGGCACATTGTAGGTTGAAAGGTATGGGCTTAAGCCAGAACTCAGTTGAACTCAGCACCAGAAATACTTAATCCCACGAATTTCATAATGCTTTTTGTTTATATTGTAGACCATCCGACAACAAGTCAAAAGCAACAAATAATGGACTGTCTCTTTTTGCATATCACAATCTAGGTAAAGGCAGTGTTGATGCCAATCAGTCTGCTGTTGTGTTCCCTGAGTTTAGAATAATAATGTTTCAAATATTCTCTTTGTTATTTGTTCAAAGAAAAGAACTTTAATTTAGAAACTGCCTTCGTTATTTCATGAGCATTTCAAAACTCTTCACACATAAACAACTGTTCTGAAGTGCAGTGAATGTAGATAGTCAAACGATTTGCAGCAATTGGTAACAGTATGTGATGATATAACTCACGTAGAAAAAACATTTCAGAAACAGGACATCTGCAAACAAGGTATAAAAGAATAGCCAGTGATCATCAATAACGGGCTGGATTCTCCAGCCGCCCAGCTGTGTGTTTCTCTGCCGCATGTCGTGCGCGAGTGGCGGGATTGTCTGCTCTCGCTGCTTGTCAATGGAATTTTCCATTGAAGCCATCCCAGGCCGCCAGGAAACCCATGGGCGGGGTGGCATTGTCGAAGGGAACAGGGAATTCCAATAGCCGGAGAATTCCGGCCATTATATAAACTGTACTTCTGAAAACACTTCTTTTCACACGAATGTCATTCTTCCCATGTTGTATTGGCATAAGAAAAGTTTCCAAGTCCTTTGTAGTTGATTGCTATGAAGCTGAAGATTAGCTAAAGACAAGGCAACTCAAACAAATCCTTCAAAAGCCAGTCAATGAAGATCTTGTTGAATCGTCCAGTACAGCGGGAGGCCAGTTTACTCAACCTGTTAGTGTCAGCTCTTTCAAAGTGTCACGTAATTAGTTCCAAACCCCTGCTCTTTCCCCAAAGCCCTGCAGTTTTCCCCCTTCCAGTATTTATCCAATTCTCCCTTGAAAGCTGCTGCTGGAACTGTTTCAGGCAGTAGAACTCACAAAACCTTAACCAATTCTTTAACCAATTATTGTCAATCTGTGTCCTCTGGTTACTGACCCTTCTGCCCTGGAATCTTTTTATTTATCAAAACCATTCATGGTTCTTTTAGAGGCATTGATGCAGGACAAAATTAATTGGCAGTTGGGAAAAATATGGCTTTGTAAATGAAAGCCGGGGAAATTGTGTTAGATGAACTTGATTGAGCTCTTTGACGAAGTAACAAAGACCATTGATGAGGGTTGTGCAGTTGCTGTTGTGTGTGTGAACTTTCAAAAGTTGTTTGCTAAAATACCACATAAGATATTTATTATTAAATCAAATCTTCCCTGAACTTTCTTTGCTCTAAGGCAAACAACCCCAGCTTCCCAGTTTCTCCATGTTACTGAAGACTTTCTTCCCTGGCACCATTCTAATAAATCTCTTCTGCACCATCTCAAAGATATTAACAGCCATCCTAAAATGAGGTGCCCAACACTGGACTCCAGTTGGGGATTGAGCAGAGTTTTAATGAAGGTTTACTATAACCTCCTTGTTTTTTGCACTCTTTGCGTCGATTTATAAAACCAAGGGTATTTTTAGTCGTCTTGACTTGTCCTGCTACCTTCAAAGGTGTGTTCACATCTACTCCCAGGTTTCTTTGTTCTTGCAGCCCCCATTAAATTATACCATTTAATTCATATTGTCTCCACCATTCTTCCTCCCAAAATAAATCACATCATGCTGCTGTATGTTAAATTTCATCTGCCATGTGTCTGTCCATTATACCAGTCTATCTGTCACCCTGGAGACTTATGCTATTATTCTCACTGTTTACTATATTTCCAAACTTCATGTCATCTGCAAATGTTGAGTTTGGCTCTTTATAACCAAGTCCAGGCCACTGATATACATCAAAAAGAGGATTGTTCTTAACACTGCAATATCCCTCCCATCTGACAATCTCCACTTTCCTGCTCCTTTCCCTCAGCTAACTTCATATCCACAGCAGCCGCTATTTGTTTAAGCTCTAGGGCTTCCATTTTAATAGCAAATCTATTATGTAGCATTTCATCAAACAACTTTTGAAAGTCCACATACACAGCACCAACTGGACAACCCTCATCACCCTCCTTTGTTACCTCAAAGAGCTGAATCAAGTTAGTAAAACACAATTTCTCTGGTTTTCACTTACTAACTCATATCTTCCACGAGCCAATTTTATCCCAAATTCAGTTTTTTAAAAGTCTCCCCCCACCCCTGCAGTTGCCAGATTTCTCCCTCTCTCCTTTTTTGGACAAGAGTGTAACATTTGCAATTCTCCAGTCGCCCGACACCACCTCTGTCTCCAAGGAGAATTGGAAAGCTGGAGCCAGAGCCTCCATAACTTCCAACCTTGCTTCTCTTTTGTAACCTTGGCTCAATGTCCCTTCAGAAGCTTTGTTGTAATGTGTAGCCTGTTCATTTCACCGGGTGGCACCAACACGGAGTATCTGAAATGGGGCAACTAAGCAGTTCTGTAGCTTCCAGGTTAGCGTGCGATTGAGTGCAGCTTAGCAGGAACACCAGGATGTATCCCAATGGGAATGGGTGACATTTTGTTTAGACTTTAAGCACTGCCAACCTTTTGAATACCTCCTGTTTTTAACGTTTTTTAAATCTAATGTTTTCAAATCTGTTTTCATCTATTTTTACCCTTTCCAATTTGTCTACTACTTCCTTCATTACTGTGACAACGGCAGCATCATCTTCCTTAGTGAAGACACATGCAAAGAACTTATTTAGTATATCAGGCATGCCCTCGACCTTCATAAGATCATCCCTTTTTCTGATCCCTAATCAAAACCCACCGTTCCTTCCACTACTCTTTCACTATTTATATGTTCATACAAATATGGGTTCTCTTTCATGTTGCTGAAATATGTCAAGTCACCCATAATATTGTCAAACTGCTATTGGAAATCCATCAATATGTAGTTGTGCCTACTGAGGTTGATCCCGTGAGATGAAACCAGTTTCAGCTTCTGGTCAAAGCCCAATTTGCTTTGACTTGAGTGCAGCCACTAGGTCCTCATCCCCTAGGGAATTTATAACCAATATTTGCCTCTCATGCACCCCTATCTGATTTCTAATCTTCTGCCCCTCTCTTGCCTGATCCCTCCGGCCATCAGTTCAAATCCTAAATGTTAAACACTGATTTTTACAGCCACATACACATTAATACTGGATTTGTTGACTGTATGTATACACATCGACTCTTTAACCTACATCTGGATTAGCCTTGGAGAACCGTGGGATCAAACATTTTTCGGTGCACTTAATGGGCTGAATAGCCTCCTTCTGCACTGTAGGGATTCTATGGATCTTCTATGGATCTATGGACACTGTTCTCTGCATAAAAGAGCGGAAGTCCAGAAAGCTGTGCTGCCTATCCACTGCCAGCTTTTGGGACAATTGCTTAAGGTTGGAAAGGAATTTGCAGTGGAAAGGGGAGGGTCCAGTGGCCGTGGTCCACGTAGATACCAACGACATAGGCAGGACAAGGAAGGAGGTTCTGAATGGTCAGTATGAGGAGCTAAGCACCAAATTAAGAAGCAGAAAATGATTAGAGAGATGAATGCGTGGCTCAAAGACCGGTGTGGCAGAAATGGGTTCTGTTTTGTGAGGCACTGGCATCAGTGCTGGGGAAAGTGGGGGATGTACCATTAGGACGGTCTACATCTGAACCATGCTGGGACCAATGTTCTAGCGAGCCGCATAGCTAGGAAAGTAGACTGGGTTTTAAACTAAACAAGGTGGGTGAGAGATCAAGCTTGGGTAGTTGCAGCAAACCAAGAGATAGTGACAAGACAGGAGAGCAAAACAGTAAAATAGGAAATGAGGTTCAGAGAATGGCAGGAAGGGACAGAGAGAAAACATCTGAGAATAAACTAACAGTCAAGACCAGATATTACAAAGATCATAAAAAGACAAAACTAAAGGCTATGTATCTTAATGCACATAGCATTCACAACAAAGTAAATGAATTGATAATGAAGTAATTAATTATGATCTGATAGCCATTCTGGATATGTGACTTCAGGATGACAAGGATTGGGCCCTGGATATTAAAAGGTACATGGCATTCAAGCAGAATAGGAAGTTAGATAAGGTGGTGGGGTAGCACTGTTATCAAGGATGACAGTGATGCAATAGTTATGAGATGAACTTGATTCAGGCGATCAGGATGTTGAATCGGTTTGGGTGGAGATGAGGAATAGTGGGGGAACGAAGTCACTAGTGGGAGTGGTCTTCAGATCCCCTAACAGTAACCACAATGTAGGACAAAGTGTACAAGTAGAAATATTGGGTGCTTGTGATAAAGGGACGGCAATAATTATTGATCATTGCGTGATTTTAATCTATATATAAATTGGAAACATCAGATTGGCAGTAGCAGTCCGGATGAGGAGCTCATAGAATGCTTTTGAGATAGTTTCTTGGAGCAACACATTCTGGAAACAACCAGAGAGCAAGTTATATTACATTCTGTACTGTGTAATGTGACAGGATTAATTAATGACCTCAGAGTAAAGGCATCCCTGGGCAGCAATGACCACGATATGATTGAATTTTACATCCAGTTTGAATAGGAGAAGAATGGGTCTAAGACTAGTTTTCTTAAACTTAAAGAAGGACAACCATGTGGGTATGAAAGCTGAGCTAGCTGAAGTGATTTGGGATACTGGGCTAGGGGATAGATAGGCAGTGAGAAACATTTAAGAACATATTTCAGAATACTTAGAATAAGTACATTCCTATTATAAAGACAAATTCTAAAGAGAAGACCCACCATCTGTGGTTAACTAAAGAAGTTAAGAAAAGCATCAGATTTAAGTGAAAAGCACAAAGATGAGTGACAGTTCAGATGATGCCAGAATATAAAGAACAGCAGAGAATAAATGAAAGGTTAATCAGGAGAAAGAAATTAGAGTGTGAGTAAAAACAGATGACAAGAGTATGTACAGGTATTTAAACAGGATAAGAGTAATTAAAGTGAGTATTGGTCCTCTGGAGAGTGAGAATGAGAGTCAGTAGTTAATAAGGAAATGGCAGATGAAATGAAAAAAAAGTTTGCTTCTGTCTTCACTATAGAAGATACAAAAGATGTTCCATTAATAGCTGCAAATCAGGAGGTGGAAGGGAGAGAGGAACTTGGTGATATTACAATCATCAGACAAGGGGTACTGAGCAAAGTGACGGAGCTGTGGGCTGACAAATCTCCCGGCCCAAGTGGACTTCATCTTAGCGTCTTAATAGAGGTGGTTAATGAGATAGTAGATGCGTGGTGCGAATTTTCCAAAAATTCCAGAATAGTCTCAACAAGATGAATATGGAAATTCCTCAGTATTGTGCACATGCTACAATTCAGGCCAGTGGATGAAGCAGCGTTGCTGGTTCCATATCTGTCACATCAGCGGCTAGTCAGTAATTTCCACTGAATATAGAGTTTTACCTGCCCCTGGCTTGTTATATGTTGGTCTCACCTGGCTCTGTGGGACTTCAGCCTTACTTCTGCAGGCTGTCACTCAGTAAGTTGGAAAATGAAATTCTATCACGTTTGTTTTAATGGGCTTTGTGCTAACTTGAATCACCAGAGACACTGATTTTAGGATATGTGACAATTACATGAAAATGATCTCACAAAACAGCAAACTGAGAGCCAGCCAGAGTGTCAAACTGAGGGAGGTGAGATTGGCAAACACTGAGAAATCTGTACTTATGTTAGTGTATATCTGTCGACAGCAGGAAATAGTTGTTACTATTGTCCTAAAAATCTAGCTTACTCCAGTCACTATTATCAATGCTTGTCGCTGTCTTTTAAATACAGCACCCGTCCAATCCATCTTGAACGGTCAGGCCAATAAGGGGTTGCAGATGGGGCAGCACGGTAGCACAAGTGGATAGCACCGTGGCTTTACAGCGCCAGGGTCCCAGATTCAATTCCCCGCTGGGTCACTGCGCGGAATCTGCACGTTCTCCCCATGTCTGCGTGGGTTTCCTCCGGGTGCTCCGATTTCCTCCCAGTCCAAAGACGTGAAGGTTAGGTGGATTGGGCATGCTAAATTGCCCCTTAGTGTCCAAAAAGGTTAGGAGGGGTTATTGGGGTGGAAGTGAGGGCTTAAAACATGCTGCTGTGCAGAGAGACCTGGGTGTGCTAGTGCATGAGTCGCAAAAAGTTGGTTTTCAGGTGCAACAGGTGATTAAGAAGGCAAATGGAATTTTGTCCTTCATTGCTAGAGGGATGGAGTTTAAGACTAGGGAGGTTCTGCTGCAATTGTATAAGGTGTTAGTGAGGCCACACCTAGAGTATTGTGTTCAGTTTTGGTCTCCTTACATGAGAAAGGACGTACTGGCACTGGAGGGTGTGCAGAGGAGATTCACTAGGTTAATCCCAGAGCTGAAGGGGTTGGATTACGAGGAGAGGTTGAGTAGACTGGGACTGTACTCGTTGGAATTTAGAAGGATGAGGGGGATCTTATAGAAACATATAAGATTATGAAGGGAATAGATAGGATAGATGCGGGCAGGTTGTTTCCACTGGCGGGTGAAAGCAGAACTAGGGGGCATAGCCTCAAAATAAGGGGAAGTAGATTTAGGACTGAGTTTAGGAGGAACTTCTTCACCCAAAGGGTTGTGAATCTATGGAATTCCTTGCCCAGTGAAGCAGTAGAGGCTCCTTCATTCAATGTTTTTAAGATAAAGATAGATAGTTTTTTGAAGAATAAAGGGATTAAGGGTTATGGTGTTCGGGCCGGAAAGTGGAGCTGAGTCCACAAAAGATCAGTCATGATCTCATTGAATGGTGGAGCAGGCTCGAGGGGCCAGATGGCCTACTCCTGCTCCTAGTTCTTATGTTCTTATGTGGGTTGGTGCAGACTTGATGGACCGAATGGCTTCCTTCTGCATTGTATGTTCTATGTTCTATGAGATTACACAGCAGACAGGGATGACAAACTTTGCCCTTATTTTGACGGTTCATCCTGCGTTCCTTAAGGGGATTTGTCTCCTATTTCTAGGGCAGCCTGTGGGAGACTGAACCTGGGGATTTCCGACTGCTTTTGTCGCATTTTTGTGAGCATGCGCAGTACGGTCGTTAGCAGCCAGTGGAAATTCTGATCACCCCCTCCCTCACAGTCATCAGCACCCCTCACAGTCACCAGCACCCCTCACCCCCATCCCACCCAGTCCTCAGCACCCCCCACCCCCACCCCACCCAGTCCTTAGAACCCCTCACCCCCACCATACCCAGTCCTCAGCACCCCTCACCCCCATCCTACCCAGTCCTCAGCACCCCTCACCCCCACCCTACCCAGTCCTCAGCACCCCTCACCCCCACCCTACCCAGTCCTCAGCACCCCTCACCCCCACCCTACCTAGTCCTCAGAACCCCTCACCCCACCCTACCCAGTCACAGCACCCCTCACCCACACCCCTCTCAGTCACCAGCTCCCCTCACCCACACCCCTCACAGTCATCAGCTCCCCTCACCCACACCCCTCACGGTCACCAGCTCCCCTCCCCCAAACCCCCTCCCAGTCACCAGCTCCCCTCACCCTCCCAGTCATGAGCTTCCCTCACCCACACCCCTCACAGTCACCAGCTCCCCTCACCCTCACAGTCACCAGCTACCCTCACCCACACCCCTCACAGTCACCAGCTACACTCACCCTCACCCCCTCAGTCACCAGCTCCCCTCACCCACACCCCCTCACAGTCACCCGCTCCCCTCACCCTCACAGTCACCAGCTACCCTCACCCTCACCCTCCCACAGACACCAGCTCCCCTCACCCAAACCCCCTCACAGTCACCAGCTCCCCTCACCCTCCCAGTCACCAGCTCCCCTCACCCACACCCCCTCACACAATCACCAGCTTCCCTCACCCACACCCCTCACAGTCACCAGCTCTCCTCACCACCTCAGTCACCAGCTCCCCTCACCCTCCCAGTCACCAGCTCCCCTCACCCACACCCCCTCACAGTCACCAGCTCCCCTCACCCACACCCCTCACAGTCACCAGCTCCCCTCACCCACACCCCTCCCACAGTCACCAGCTCCCCTCACCCACACCCCTCAGTCACCAGCTCCCCTCACACACACACCCTCAGTCACCAGCTCCCCTCACCCTCACCCCCTCACAGTCACCAGCTCCCCTCACCCTCACCCCCTCACAGTCACCAGCTCCCCTCCCCCTCCCACAGTCACCAGCTCTCCTCACCCACATCCCCTCAGTCACCAGCTCCCCTCACACACACACCCTCAGTCACCAGCTCCCCTCACCCACACCCCCTCACTGTCACCAGCTCCTCTCACCCACACCCTCTCACAGTCACCAACTCCCCTCACCCTCACCCCCTCAGTCATCAGCTCCCCTCACCCACACCCCTCACGGTCACCAGCTCCCCTCCCCCAAACCCCCTCCCAGTCACCAGCTCCCCTCACCCTCCCAGTCATGAGCTTCCCTCACCCACACCCCTCACAGTCACCAGCTCCCCTCACCCTCACAGTCACCAGCTACCCTCACCCACACCCCTCACAGTCACCAGCTACCCTCACCCTCACCCCCTCAGTCACCAGCTCCCCTCACCCACACCCCCTCACAGTCAACCGCTCCCCTCACCCTCACAGTCACCAGCTACCCTCACCCTCACCCTCCCACAGACACCAGCTCCCCTCACCCAAACCCCCTCACAGTCACCAGCTCCCCTCACCCTCCCAGTCACCAGCTCCCCTCACCCACACCCCCTCACACAATCACCAGCTTCCCTCACCCACACCCCTCACAGTCACCAGCTCCCCTCACCACCTCAGTCACCAGCTCCCCTCACCCTCCCAGTCACCAGCTCCCCTCACCCACACCCCCTCACAGTCACCAGCTCCCCTCACCCACACCCCTCACAGTCACCAGCTCCCCTCACCCACACCCCTCCCACAGTCACCAGCTCCCCTCACCCACACCCCTCAGTCACCAGCTCCCCTCACACACACACCCTCAGTCACCAGCTCCCCTCACCCTCTCACAGTCACCAGCTCCCCTCACCCTCACCCCCTCACAGTCACCAGCTCCCCTCCCCCTCCCACAGTCACCAGCTCTCCTCACCCACATCCCCTCAGTCACCAGCTCCCCTCACACACACACCCTCAGTCACCAGCTCCCCTCACCCTCACCCCCTCACAGTCACCAGCTCCCCTCACCCACACCCCCTCAGTCACCAGCTCCCCTCACCCTCACCACCTCTCAGTCACCAGCTCCCCTCACCCACACCCTCCCAGTCACCAGCTCCCCTCACCCACACCCTCCCAGTCACCAGCTCCCCTCACCCTCCCACAATCACCAGCTCCCCTCACCACCTCACAGTCACCAGCTCCCCTCTCACCCTCACAGTCATCAGCTCCCCTCACCCACACCCCCTCGCAGTCACCAGCTCCCCTCACCCACACCCCTCAGTCACCAGCTCCCCTCACCCACACCCCTCACAGTCACCAGCTCCCCTCACCCACACCCCCTCACAGTCACCAGCTCCCCTCACCCACACCCCCTCACAGTAACCAGCTCCCCTCACCCTCACAGTCACCAGCTCCCCTCACCCTCACCCCTCACAGTCACCAGCTCCCCTCATCCACACCCCTAACAGTCACCAGCTCCCCTCACCCACACCCCTCACAGTCACTAGATCCCCTCACCCACACCCTCCCAGTCACCAGCTCCCCTCACCCTCCCACAATCACCAGCTCCCCTCACCACCTCACAGTCACCAGCTCCCCTCTCACCCTCACAGTCATCAGCTCCCCTCACCCACACCCCCTCGCAGTCACCAACTCCCCTCACCCACACCCCCTCACAGTCACCAGCTCCTCTCACCCACACCCTCTCACAGTCACCAACTCCCCTCACCCTCACCCCCTCAGTCACCAGCTCCCCTCACCCACACCCCTCACAATCACCAGCTCCCCTCACCCACACCCCCTCACAGTCACCAGCTCCCCTCACCCACACCCCCTCACAGTCACCAGCTCCCCTCACCCTCACCCCCTCAGTCACCAGCTCCCCTCACCCTCACCCCCTCAGTCACCAGCTCCCCTCACCCACACCCCCTCACAGTCACCCGCTCCCCTCACCGACACCCCCACAGTCACCAGCTCCCCTCACCCACACCCCCTCAGTCACCAGCTCCCCTCACTCACAGCCCCTCGCAGTCACCAGCTCCCCTCACCGACACCCCCTCACAGTCACCAGCTCCCCTCACCCTCTCCCCTCAGTCACCAGCTCCCCTCACCACACCCCTCAGTCACCAGCTCCCCTCACCCACACCCCTCACAGTCACCAGCTCCCCTCACCCACACCCCCTCACAGTAACCAGCTCCCCTCACCTTCACCCCTCACAGTCACCAGCTCCCCTCACCCTCACCCCTCACAGTCACCAGCTCCCCTCACCCACACCCCTCACAGTCACCAGCTCCCCTCATCCACACCCCTAACAGTCACCAGCTCCCCTCACCCACACCCCTCACAGTCACTAGATCCCCTCACCCACACCCCTCACAGTCACCAGCTCCCCTCATTCCCCCTGGTCACATGGTCAAAATGTCCCTTTTTGTTGTGTAAGAGTTGCTCACCCTGCATAAGACAGACTCACTGAAGGGGTATTTTGAAACCTAACTGATAACAGACTTTGACAGGGTATTATTCAGAGTTTGTAGAATGATGCAAATTTCCCAGAGCCAGAATGCACAACAGAGATCTGCAGAGGAAGTTTCACATGTAAGATGAACAGCTTGTCTAGTCTTTTTTAAAACAATATTTTTATTCTCCTTTTTCACATTTTCGTCAGCTAGGTTAGGGAGCTGTGTTTCCTGTCAGTCCCTTTCCGCTGTCCGCTGAAGATCCCAGCTATATTCTTTTCTCTATAGATGAAAAATATTATTGTTCTTCATCTCATTTATTATTCAATGCTTCTCAGCTTGCCTCTTGCCCTTTAATTGACTGAGTTCTGCAGTTTTCTCCAGATGGTTAGGCTGTAATATCCCTCATCATTGCGAGATGATATTGTATTTCTGAGTAATATAAAAAAGGTTAATTACATCGGAAACCATGGGGACTTATTATTAATAATTAATTGAATTTTATTAATCTGAAGCACGGAATATCATGGTCACTGGAGAATTGAAAGTTATTTTCCGAGAATTATCCTCGTCTTCCGAGTACTTTCAAGCACAGTCAAAAAGACCTCCAAAGATAAATAAAGATTCCTACACTGAGCATGTGATTCTCCCCAAATTAAAATGGGAGAATCCTGCATTCTGACTCCCGGTAACTGGAGAAGCTAATAGTACAACTAAGAATAGTTTGAATTTATGTGGCACAGTACAGCCTGCAGCTCTTGGGGTTCAGTCGGCTGAGCGGTTTCCACCAGCAGCCATCCCCAGCAATCTGCAATCAGTGAATCTTCTGAAGATCAGGCAGCACAGTGGTTAGCACTGCTGCCTCACAACGCCAGGGACCCAGGTTCAATTCCGGGCTTGGGTGACTGTGTGGAGTTTGCACATTCTCCCCGTGTGTGCGTGGGTTTCCTCCGGGTGCTCCGGTTTCCTCCCACAGTCCAAAGATGTACAGGTTAGGTGGGTTGGCCATGATAAATTGCCCCTAAGTATCCAAAAGGTTAGGTGGGGTTACTGGGTTATGGGGATAGAGTAGAGGCATGAGCCTCTACTCTAAGGGTGCTTTGAGGACAGCAGGATGGCGCAGTGTTTAGCACTGCTGCCTCACTGCGCCGAGGTCTCAGGTTCGATCCCGGCTCTGGGTCACTGTCCATGTGAAGTTTGCACATTCTCCCCGTGTTTGTGTGGGTTTAGCCCCCACAACCCAAACATGTGCAGGCTAGGTGGATTGGCCACGCTAAATTGCCCCTTAATTGGAAAAAATTAATTGGGTACTCTAAATTTATAATAAAAAAAGTAAGGGTGTTCTTTCCAAGGTCCAGTGCAGGCTCGATCGGCCGAATTGCCTCCTTCTGCACTGTAAATTCTATGATATTATGAATCACACAAGGCCAGAATTGAACCAGGGTCCCTGGCACTGTGAGGCATCAGTGCTAACCACTGTGCCACCCTTATCTGGAAGTTGCATGGCAAGTAACATTTGTGCCATACGTCAACCAGCCCGACTGTCATGGATAGGTGTATCTGCAACAGGTAGATTGATAGGTGTAACTGCAACAGGTAGACTGATAGGTGTATTGGTAACAGGTAGATTGATAGGTGTATCTGCAACAGGTAGATTGATAGGTGTATCGGTAACAGGTAGATTGGAAGTTGTATCGGTAACACGTAGATTGGAAGGTGTATCGGTAACAGGTAGATTGATAGGTGTATCGGTAACAGTTAGATTGATAGGTGTATCTGCAACAAATAGCTTGACAGGTGAATTGGCCATGATAAATTGCCCCTTAGTGTCCAAAGATGTGCAGCTTAGGTGGATTGGCCATGGTTAATGCCCCCTAGTTTCCAAAGGTTAGGTGGGGTTACGGGGATAGGGTGGCTTGTGGGCATAAGTCGAGTGCTTTTTCGGAGGGTCGGTGCAGGCATGATGGGCCAAATGGTCTCCTTCTGCATTGTAGAGATTCTATGGTTCTATGATATGTTGGACGCTCGTATCACTTGGCTTGACGTGTCCAGCACAACCCGCTATGTCAAAGATGAGCTCGGATCAAATGGTATACTGCGGTTAATTTAAATTTCTTTATCAATCATCCTGAGTGAGGTGGATCTTGTTGAACATGTCCAACGATCCCTGAAGGCAGCAGGACAGAAGGTAAATGGGAGACCTGCCTTTATTAGCTGATGATGTGGAGATGCTGGCATTGGACTGGGTGAGCACAGTGAGAAGTCTTATAACACCAGGTTAAAGTCCAACAGGTTTGTTTCAATGTCACTAGCTTTCGGAGCGCTGCTCCTTCCTCAGGAAGCTGAGGCATGCAGTATAGGAGCAGGGCGGTTATGATGGAGCTGTATAGGTCACAGCTGGAGTACTGTATGCAGTTCTGGTCACCACACCACAGGAGTGATGTGATTGCACTGGAGAGGATGCAGAGAAGATTCACCAGGATATTGTCGGGGCTGGAGCGTTTCAACTATGAAGAGACGCTGGTAGATGGAGTTGTTTTCCTTGGAGCAGAGAAGGCTGAGGGGGGGGGGACCTGATCCAAGTGTATAAATTATGAGGGGCATAGATAGGGGGCGGGATTCCCGAGCCTCCGCGCTGAAATCGCACTCGGAGAATGGGCGTCAAACCCGAGATCGGGGGCGTCATTCTCCGACCCCCCGCCGGGTCGGAGAATGGCCGTTGGCCGCTGTGAATCCCGCCCCCGCCGAAGTCTCCGGTACCGAAGATTGGGCGGGGGCGGGAATCGGGCCGCACCGGTTGGCGGGACCCCCCGCTGGATTCTCCGGCCCGGATGGGCCGAAGTCCCGCCCAGAAATTGCCTGTCCCGCCGGCGTAAATCAAACCTGGTATTTACCAGCGGGACCAGGCGGCGTTGGCGGGCTCCGGGGTCCTGGGGGGGGCACGGGCCGATCTGACCCCGGGGGGTGCCCCCACAGTGGCCTGGCCCGCGATCGGGGCCCACCGATCCGCGGGCGAGCCTGTGCCGTGGGGGCACTCTTTCCCTTCCGCCTCCGCCACGGCCTCCACCATGGCGGAGGCGGAAGAGACTCTCCCCACTGCACATGCGCGGGAAACTGTCACTGGACGCTGACGCTCCCGCGCATGCGCCGGGAAACTGACAGCGGCCGCTGACGCTACCGCGTATGCGCTGCATTTCCGCGCCAGCTGGCGGGGCGGAAATCCCTCCGGCGCCGGCCTAGCCCCTCAATGTCGGGGCTCGGCCCCCAAAGATGCGGAGCATTCCGCACCTTTGGGCCGGCGCGATGCCCGTCTGATTGGCGCCGTCTTTGGCGCCAGTCGGCAGACATTGCGCCGTTGGGGGAGAATTTCGCCCCAGGTCCGACGCCGCTCCCGCGATTCTCCGGTCCCCGGAGAATTGCCGCCAATCGGGCAAGCGCGGTCGACACGGCGCCGGTCGGAGGCCATTGAAAGAGTCCCCGCGGCGATTCTTCAAGTGCAGCAGGCCGAGTTCCCGCTGGCGTGGTTCTCTCATGATTCCACCCGGCGGACACTCGGCATGGCGGCTGCGGACTCAGTCCGCGACCGCCCTGATGAGGGGGCGGGGGATCATTCACCGGGGGGGGGGGGGGGGGGGGGGGGGGGCCTCCAGGACGGCCAGCCTACTGATCGGGGGCCACCGATCCGCAGGCGCGCGCGATCTGGCGGGGAGCCTATCTTCCTGCTGCCGGTCCGCGATGTGGGTGCGGGGCGGCTGACACAGGCTGCCGCCGTGCACATGCACGGACCCCCGACCGGAAGTGCAGGGCCCCGTATTGGCAGCCAGAGCTGCGAGGAACACTCCGGGACCCTGCTGACCCCCTCCAGGTAGGAGAATCACTCTGGACTTTCTCCAGGTAAGTCCAGAGTGATTCGCGTGCATTTTTTCTTTTTTTTTAGAAAACATTTCATTGAAGCGTTTGTAATTTTCACAGTTTAACAAATTAACATTCTAAACAGCCTAGGGGCACAACAATATTACAATAACATAACCAACTACCTCGCCCTAGCTCCTAACTACCCGTATATTAGATTCCCTTATTTTACACTGCCATGCCTCTCATTTCCCTGCCCCCCCCCCTCTCTTTCTGCTGACGGTCAGTGTTCCTACAAAGTCAATGAGCGGCTGCCACAAC
This sequence comes from Scyliorhinus torazame, assembly GCF_047496885.1. Classification (NCBI taxonomy): domain Eukaryota; kingdom Metazoa; phylum Chordata; class Chondrichthyes; order Carcharhiniformes; family Scyliorhinidae; genus Scyliorhinus; species Scyliorhinus torazame. The sequence continues at coordinate 107,943,594 of NC_092719.1, read as the reverse complement.
CGAGCAAACCCCTGAATTGAACCTCTCAAGATGAACTTAATCTTCTCCAGCCTGAGAAACCCCACCATGTCGCTAACCCACACTCCTGACTTTGGAAGTTCCGAGTCCTTCCATCCCAGCAAAATCCGTCTCCAGGCCACCAGGGAGGCAAAGGCTAAAACATCGGCTTCTCCCCCCCCCCCCAACCCGGGCCCGCGGATCCTCCGATATCCCAAATATTGCCAGTTCTGGACTCGGAGTCACCCTCCCTCCCAGGACCTCTGACATGATGTCCGCAAATCCCTGCCAGAATCCCCTCAACTTCGGACATGCCCAGAACATGTGTACATGGTTCGACGGGTTACGCCCACACCGCCCACATCTGTCCTCCACTTCCTCAAAAAACCTACTCATCCGGGCCACAGTCATATGAGCTCTATGAATCACCTTGAACTGGATCAGGCTAAGCCTGGCACACGACGAGGATGAATTAACTGTCTTCAAGGCCTTTTCCCATCGTCCGACTTCCAACTCCCCTCCCAACGCCTCCTCCCACTTCCTCTTCACCTTCCGATAGAACCCCTTCCCACTCCATCAACTCCTCGTGTATCTCTGAAACCCTCCCCTCCCCAACCCCCATTTTTGACATCACCTTATCCTGTAGTCCCCTTAGGGAGAGGTTGCACACGTTTTTTCGCGGGCGTGGGGACATAGTCCCATTATTGGAGAATCCCGCCCAGGGTGAGAGAAACTTTTCCCCTCAGTGGAGGGGTCAATAACCAGGGGGCATAGATATAAGACAAGGAGAAGGAGATTTGGAGAGGATTTGAGGAAAAACCTTTTCACCCAGAGGGTAGTGGGAATCTGGAAATCATTGCTTGAAAGGGTTGTAGAGGCTGGAGCCCTCACAACATTTAAGAACCATTTAGATGAACACTTGAAATGCCACAGCACACAAGCTACAGGCTAAGTGCTGGAAAATGGGTTTAGAATTGACAGGTCCTTGATGGCCGACAGAGACGCAATGGGCCGAAGGGTGTCTTTTTGTGCTGTAAAAACACTCAGTTACATACATGTATGTGTGCAACAGAATCAACAGCTAATAAAATATTATCCAGTTTAATCCTCTGTACCATTATGCTCCAAAATTCACCTCTTGATAAAGTTCTGCACTGCGACAGGCTAAAGAAAGCTCTTGTATAATGTGGGTTATTTGTAGCTGTTCTGGTAGAACAGATGGGCAAAGTCTGAATTTGCAGAACGGTGTATAGCTCAGAGGAACTGACTGACTCAGGCAGAACAAAAGGGAAATAAAAATGGACTTTCCCAGATAAATCAGTGAGACCAGTAACAATCTTGAGGTGAATGATGGGGGAAGCTGTGGGTTGATACAATTTCAATCTCCATCTGCTTTGGGTGAACAATGTACAGAGCTATTGCTCCCACAGCCTGTGGAATAGAAGGAATCTACAACATTTGGCCCAACTAGTTTATGCCTGTGTTTATACTCCATCCCATTTTAATATCCGCTCCCCACCCTGTCCCAATAACTTCATTCATTTCTCACTCATGTATGACTGCATTGTTCCTCTCCATACTTTGCATCCAGTAAAATGATAATTGCCTGCTGAACGGGATGACTAAAGGAGACAGATTATGTCATGTGTTCATGTTATGTGAGAAATGGAGTGTATAAAATGAATGTATTTTCTAAACTGAAGAACCTGAAGTTGGGGTGTGAAGCTTCCCTACCCTAACTGGGGAAATGAAAAATCAATCATAATATTTGGAATCCAGGCTGTATTCACCTCCGCCACGCCAGTGTAATCCAGCCCATACTCTGTCACTCCATCTGACGGTGCTTGGAGACAGCAGATAACAAGCTTCAATTGAATAAAAAACAAAATGCTGGAAATACAAAGCGGGTGCGATTCAATGGCCTTGTCGCACCTGACTCGGTGACGCGTTGAGGCCGCCTCTAGCGAGATTGGTGACACTTGGAATGGCTTGTGAGATCGAACGGGATCTCGTGAGACCTCTCAGCAGCCAATTCTCCCGAGGAGAGGCCCGGGAACTATTGTCCGTGTCCGGGAGGCCTCGCCGTGGCACAGTTTAGCACTGCTCCACACAAACGTGGACCAGGCATAACGACACCTGGGGGAATCGCCCAGGCCATCGGAGGCCCGGGTGGTCATACTCGGGGCAGGGTGGTACCCTGACACTCCCTCTGGCACCCGGTACCTTGGCACTGCCAGTGTGACACCTTGATACTGCCATCCAGATACCCTGGCAGTGCCATCTTGGCACTGCCAGAGTGCCCAGGTGGCACTACCAGGATGGCAAGGACACTGCCAGGGTGCCTGGCTGGCAGTGCCAAGCTGCCCAGTTGGGAGGTTGCCCATGCCAGGGATCAGGCCTGGGGTTGCCCTGCCGTTAAGAGGTGGGGTGAGGGGGAGCTGGGGGGCCCTTGAGAGGTAAGTTGGGGTGTTTGGGGTGTTCCGGAGGCTGCGGTGGGGATTCCGAGGGGTCGAAAGATCAGGCAAGCATTTAAAATAGGGCCACGATCACTTCCTGCATTGACAAGCTCAGCTGAGCTGGTCAGTGCAGGAAGTGAGCTAAGTGCTGCTTCGGCGGGACGTTTCCGACCGAGGTCAAAAAACCCTGCATAGTCCCGTTTGATAGCAGTGTCTTTCTCAGCACTGCTGGTGCCGAGAAGGACCCCGTCTTACATACCCAAAGCGGGACTCTGATTTTCGGGCATTAAATCGCACCAAGCCGATCAGCCGACACCTGTAAAGAGGTGTGTCTCCTTTCTATTAAGGGTGATAACTGAGTCTGGCCTTCTCCCTACATGGAATACTGATGCATTCACAACAGTTTATGTCTTTGCTCAGATATTTGACAGACACCACAGAGACACCAAAACGACTGGAACTTTAGCTGCCAACATTTTTATAGATTGTTTATGGGATAAAATATAAACATAAAGTTACAGCACAAGAGGCTTTTCACAGTAACTTCATTGCAGTGTAAATGTAAACCTACTTGTGACGATAAAAGATTGCTTATTTATTTATTTAGCCCATCAAGTCCATTCTGTCTCTGCAAGAGCAATCCAGCTAGTCCCACTCCTCTGCACTTTACCTGCAGCCCTGCAATTTTGTTTCTTTTCAGAAAATTAGACAATTTATTTTTGAAAGCACCATTTGAATCTGCCTCCACCACTCTCAGGCAGTGCACTCTGCATCCTAAGCACCCACTGTGTAAAAACAATTTCCCTCATCGCACCTTTGGTCATTTGGCCAACCTTCAACCTGTGTCGCCTGGTTCTCAATCCTTCTGGCAATGGGAACAGTTTCCCCATCTACTCTCTTCAGATCCCTCATCATTTTGAAGGTATAAATTATTTTTAAAAACCAATTCAGCATTTGTCTCCCCTCCAGTATTCTTTCCTCCAGTTACCACAGAAGTGAAGTGCTTATTAAATATCCCAGCCCATATCTACTTATCTTCGACTAACTGACTACCTCCGCCCACGGGTCCCAATCACATTGAACTTTATACTGCTATGTTTATAGAATTCTTAACTGTTCTTTTTAATATTTTTTGGATATTCGCTCTTCATACCTTTATTAACTTATTTTAATATTTTTCTCACATTCTCTCATATTTTAATCATTCTTGCTGCCTACATTTTTCCCATATGGTCTCTCTTTCTTTTTATTACATAGAATTTACAGTGCAGAAGGAGGCCATTTGGCCCATCGAGTCTGCACCGGCTCTTGGAAAGAGCACCGTACCTAGGCCCATACCTTCACCCTATCCCCATAACCCAGTAACCCCACCCAGCACTAAGGGCAATTTTGGACACTAAGGGCAATTTAGCATGGCTAATCCACCTAACCTGCACATCTTTGGACTGTGGGAGGAAACCGGAGCACCCGGAGGAAACCCACGCAGACACAGGGAGAACGTGCAGGCTCCGCACAGACAGTGACCCAGCGGGGAATCGAACCTGGGACTCTGGAGCTGTGGAGCAATTGTGCTAACCACCATGCTACCGTGCTGCCCCTTGTTCGGCTTAAGGCTGTTTTTAATCTCTTTATATATTATCTGCCTGCTGAAATTTGAGATACTTTTACAGCATTGGGAATCAGATCGTGCTGTGGGCTTCCCTGGGTTTTTTTAAAAACTCAGGCATGGTATTAGCATCCCTCTTCTGTGTTTCCTGCCAATCAGAGAGTGAGGTTGCGATGGCGACCTCCACCTATCAATGGAAGGAGTTTTATGTAAAGGGACCCCACCCCGGCAGGTGTCAAAATGGCTCGACTGAAAATCTGCCCCTGAGGATGCAGCAAGCATAAGGATGGATGTGCGACTTGGGAAGGCTGTTCCCATATGGCCTCCAGTCTGCCCCAGTTCTCTTGATGTTTCCCTGGAGGCCATACTGCAGGTTGTGTGTTCCCAGAGAGGTATTATCCCCTGAAGATGGAGTTCGGAGCCAGCTTTGCAAAAAAAAAACCAGGCTGGAACCCGCGGAGGGAGTGAGTAGCAGGAACACGCCTCAGTCCTGGATTCAGTGCCAAAAGGTTCAATATCCTTTTCAATAAAGCAGCGTCGTCAGCGCGCGCCGGGCATTGGCGCCGCATAAAAGCGGCGTCGCGTCACCCGCCGCCTAACTGCCATCACCCGCGCATGCGCGGTTGCCGTCCTCCCTGAGGCCGCCCTGCAAGAAGATGTCGGATGGATCTTGCAGGGCGCGGAGGAAAGGAGGTCCTCCGTCAGAGAGGCCGGCCCGGTGATCGGTGGGCACCGATCTCGGGCCAGACCCCTTTTGAGTCCTACCCGGTGAAAGAACCCCCGTCGCCCCCCCACAGGCCGCCCTCCCAGCGTTCCCGCGCTGTTCCCGCCGGCAGCGACCAGGTGTGGATGGCGCCGTCGGGAAGACGTCGTTTTGGGCAGGCCGCTCGGCCCATCTGGGCCTGAGAATAGCGGGGGTGGCGGAGAATCGGCATTTTGGGTGTCTCGGGCGATTCGCCGGACTGTGCCGCGCAGAACTAGATAGTGCCGATCTCGCCGCTTGGGTGCATCGCGGGAGGGCGTCGGACCGGCGTCGCGTGAAAAAATGGCGCCCCAGGCGATTCTCCCAAACGGCGCGGCATCGGAGAATCGCGCCCACTATCTCTCACTCTCGCAAATGGTTTCACCGCCTCATCGCCACACAAGGCATTTTGACACTCAAGACCTTGCTGCTTTCTCTCCTTGCAGAATCACGCTCGCAACACCAGGGGGAGGCAGAGAACCGGGAACTGCCCTTGCACTGGTTGGCCTACCTGACCCATTTGGAAAGTGGTCTTGATCCAGGGGCCTGGAGATGTCAGCAACAATCTGCTGTGAAACTCTGAGCCCGCTGTCATGTTGAGAAAGCTGATCCTCTGTTGTATGCCCTGTATTTTGGTATTGCTTCCTTTGAGCGGCAGCTCTGTGTCCATATCCTCTATCGTGTGGAGTGGCTGCTGCTGCAGTTGGTGTTCTTCATTAGAGGTTCAAGATCGAGCTGTATGAGCTCCCGACTACCGCAACAGGGAAGAGCAGGTCAAGGGGAGAAAAGTCCACAAATTAAAACTGACCTCCAACATGTTGTAAATCGGGTTTAAGGCAGTGAAAGCACACTCTCCAACCCATCCCTCCAAGCCAGGCCTAACCCTGCCCTCCTTGCCTTCACACACGCCCCTTGCCAGCACCAACCTGTTGCCACCACGACCCAGCCATTTCCCCGACCATTCAGGTGCTTCAATGGTCTCAGAGCTCTCCCAGTGTGACCACCATGACTGGTTTCCGTTTTTGGAAACCAGTAGTGATTCCCACCGGCCTCATTCTGCGCTGGGGACTCGCGCCCATTAACTCTGTTTCTTTCTCCACAGAGGCTGCCTGTCCTGCTGAGTATTTCAAATATTTTTCCATTTTTATCTCAACCTTGGCATGGACAGCATTCATCAGGTGGCATAGGTGATTTACATTATGAATGGTGTGGTTTATTGCAGATATACAAGATCTCTGTCTCCCACATAAGGGGCGAAATTCTCCCCAAACGGAGCGATGTCCGCCGACTGGCGCCCAAAACGGCGCCAATCAGACGGGCATCGCGCCGCCCCAAAGGTGCGGAATGCTCCGCATCTTTGGGGGCCGAGTCCCAACATTGAGGGGCTAGGCCGGCGCCGGAGGGATTTCCGCCCCGCCAGCTGGTGGAAATGGCCTTTGTTGCCCTGCCAGCTGGCGCGGAAATGACATGTCGGGATGGCGCATGCGCGGGAGCGTCAGCGGGTGCCGACAGTGTCCCGCGCATGCGCAGTGGGGAGAGTCTCTTCCGCCTCCGCCATGGTGGAGACCGTTGTGGAGGCGGAAGGGAAAGAGTGCCCCCACGGCACAGGCCCGCCCGCGGATCGGTGGGCCCCGATCGCGGGCCAGGCCCCCGGGGTCAGATCGCCCCAAGCCCCCCCCAGGACCCCGGAGCCCGCCCACGCCGCCTTGTCCCGCCGGTAAATAGGTACTCTAATTTACGCCGGCGGGACAGGCAATTTATCGGCGGGACTTCGGCCCATCCGGGCCGGAGAATCGAGCGGGGGGGCCCACCAACCGGCGCGGCCCGATTCCCGCCCCTGACGAATATCCGGTACCGGGGACTTCGGCAACCGGCGGGGGCGGGATTCACGGCGGCCAACGGCCATTCTCCGACCCGCTGGGGGGTCGGAGAATGACGCCCCAGCTTATCAAAGGCAAGGCTGTAGTTTGAAATGTTTTATGTGTGTAAGGTTGCACCTTTGATATGCCAGTCAGCCATAGCTTTGATTTAGTCTTAACAGATGGGAAATATATATAGAAACATCCTTGGCATTAAACAGAATAAGTAGCAGGGATTGACTCTGAGGTTTTTATCTACTTTTTGATGGAGAGATATGTGACGACAGCCAATATAAAGAATTTAACTCACTGCTTTCCCTGCTTAATTCTTCTTTGAACTGATTTAAAGTTACTGTGTTATTTGGACTGACTTTATTGTGTTATTCTGTGAATAAACCTGTTTGGCTATTTAGTCAGTTACAAAAGTTCCGCCATGACTGATATTAATTTTCTTTTGAAGTGACATGAGTTTAGAGTGGGAATCGAAATATAAAAAAACGGTTCTGAAACCACAGGTTATTTAGAGCTTCCGCTTCTGTTTATACCTAGCGCCCGCTTGCCAATGGGAAAATCAGCTTTAACGCTGAATATGAGAGGTATCAGGAAACTGAAGAGGTTTAAATCAGAGCAATGAGTTCCTCTCAAGTTGCTCGCTCCTAAATTTCCTATGGCAGGTGATGAGATAAACAACATGAGGGAAAAACGTAATTTTATTTGTCCTTATCAATCTACCTGTTGCAGATACATCCATCAATCTACAGATGAATTTGGAGCGAGAGTGGGCCATTCGGCCCCTCGAGCATGCTTCGCCATCCAATAAGATCATGGCTGATATGATTGTGGCATCAATACAACATTCCGCATACCCCTAATAACCTTTGACTCTATATCTCTCTCTCTCTAAAATATTTATTGGCCCAGTCTCCACAGCTCTCTGGGAGAGTTCCAAATATTCACGGCCCTCTGAGAGAAAAGGTGTCTTCTCATCTCTGTCTTAAATGGGAAACCACTTATTTTTAAACAATCTCCCCTACTTCTACTCTCTCCCACAAAGGGGAAACGTACTTTCAGCATCCACCCTGTCAAGTCCCGTCAGGATCTTATATGGTTCAATAAGATCACTTCTCATTTGTCTGAACTCCAATGGACATTGGCCCAATCTGTCCAACCATTCCACGTAAGATAACTCACCCCTCCCCCGATCCTTAGTATCAGTCGAGTGAAGCTTCTCTGAACTGTTTCTAACACATTCATATCCTTTCTTAAATAAGGAAACCAAAACTGGACACAGCACTATAGGTATGGGCAAGGATACTCCGATCCCCCTCCGGGCCAGGTCGGAGAATCCCCGGGGGGGAGGCGCGAATCCTGCCCCGACGCCAGCTGCCATATTCTCCGGCGCCGTTTTTCGGACGGCGGCGGGATTCCTGCCATGCTGATCGGGGGCCGTTGACCGTGGCCCCCCCGGCGATTCTCCGGGCCCCGATGGGCCGAACGGCCGACCATTTTTGGCCAGTCCCACCGGTGTGAATTACTCACCTCACGCACGGCGGGGCCTGGCAGGTGAGTATGCGGGGGCGGTCCTCGGGGGGGCGTGGGGGGATCTGACCTGGGACCAGTATTCGGGGCCCAACGATCTGCGGGCAGGCTTGTTCCGTGGGGGGACTTCTTTCTTCCGCGCCGGGCCCCTGTAGATCCGCCATTGGACATTCTGAATTCTCCCTCTGAGTACCCGAACAGGCTCCAGAATGTGTACTAGGGCCTTTTCACAGTAACTTCATTGCAGTGTTAATGTAAGTCTGCTTGTGACAATAATAAAGATTATTGTTATTATTATCAATCTACCTGTTGCAGATACACCTATTAATCTACCTACAGCAGATATACCTTTCAAACTACCTGTTACTGATACACCTATTAATATACCCCTTATCGATATACATATCAATCTACCTGTTGCAGGTACACCTACCAATCTACCTGTTACCGATACACCTATCAATCTACCTGTTGCAGATATACCTATCAATCTACCTGTTATCGATGCACATATCAATTTACCTGTTGCAGGTACACCTACCAATCTACCTGTTTCTGATATACCTATCAATCTACCTGTTATCGATACACATATCAACCTTCCTGTTGCAGGTACACCTATCCATGATAGTCGGCCTGTTTGATGTATGGCACAAATGTTACTTGCTATGAAACTTCCAGATAAGAGCGGCACAGTGGTTAGCACTGATGCCTCACAGTGCCAGGGACCCTGGTTCAATTTTGGCCTTGGGTGATTCATAGTATGATAGAATTTACAATGCAGAAGGAGGCTGTTATAACCTACCATTGGCTGGGGACTAATGACAATCCCACAATCCTGTGGGAGTATGAGCTTCCCCAATGAGGGAGGCGGAGAAATCATTAGCAGACTCCCTGTATAAATAAAGCTGGCCAGTTTGGAACCAGCCAGGAAGGAGTAAGCAGCAAGTGAAGTTGCTGCTGTATATATACATATATATATATATATATATATATATATATATATATATATATGTTATAGTAAATAAATGTTATTTCTTTGTATCCTTGAAACTCGTGCTGGATTCTTCACCAAACTGGCGATGAGGGTTAAAGTGGATAGCTGTCTACACTGCTGAAGCCACCTCCCTGGATTTTTGTTGGATACAGGTTGGAAGTTGTTTTCTATTATACCATGCCTCTGTACGGACGTTTGGATGTTTTTGATGCTGCGCTGGAAAGCTGGAACCAGTACGCACAACGGATGCGTTACTATTTCCGGGCAAACAACATCACCGAAAACGAGCGCCAGGTGGTCATATTGCTCACCGCCTGCGGCCCGTATACGTTTGGGGTGATTAAGAGTCTTACGTACCCAGCTGCGCCGGACACCAAAACGTTTGATGAACTTGTGAATTTAGTGGGGCAACATTTTAACCCAACCCCATCCACGATAGTCCAACGTTGCCGGTTTAATACCGCTGAGAGGACCCCAGGAGAATCCCTTGCCAACTTTCTATCCAGGCTACGCAGGATTGCGGAGTACTGTGACTATGGTGAGACCTTGTCAGAAATGTTACGCGACCGTTTGGTTTGCGGTATTAACAATGCGGCCACCCAGAGAAAGTCGTTAGCTGAATAACATTGACTTTGCAACAGGCCATTCAAATAGTATTGACCCGAGAGAGTGCAGAACGAGGAGTGCAGGAGCTACAGGGAATGGAAGTGCAGGCCTTGGGGCGCAACCCCTTCCGTCCGAAAACATCCCCCCACACTCCTGCGGTACCTTGGGCGAGGCGACGTCTGGATCGATGCCACATTCCTCCCCGAAGGGAGCCTTCTCCAGAGCCAATGGATGAGCAGCCATGTCCGTGTCAGACTTGTAGGCGCCGACCCCGTCGCGGACGGCGATCCTGGGGGCACGAGTGGTGCCGTCGTTCCGACCGAAACTGGGACCAGCCCAGGAGCCGTAACTTCCATGTGGATGAACCTGCGATGACTACTCCTCAGGACGTGGAGAAGGAGGACGACTGCCTGCAACTGCATTGTGTGGCAGCTCCCCGTGTGGCTCCCATTAAGTTGACAGTACGGGTCAATGGTCACCCGCTTGAGATGGAGTTGGACACTGGCGCAGCGGTCACCGTGATCGCCCAGAGGACATTCGGCCGCATCAAGCAGGGTGTACAGACCCTTACATTAACTGACTCACAGGCCAGGTTGGCCACCTACACGGGGGAACCATTGGACATTGCAGGAACTACGATGATCCCTGTTGTTTATGGACGCCAGGAGGGGCGTTTCCCACTTATCGTGGTGCGCGGCCATGAGCCCAGCCTGTTGGGTCGGGACTGGTTGCGCCATTTGCGCTTGCAGTGGCAGCACATCCTCCAAACAGCTTCTGGAGGGTTGACTGAGGTGCTAGGACGATACCCAGATGTATTCCAGCCCGTTTTGGGGAAAATAAAAGGGGCCGTAGCCCGTATCCAAATCGAACCAGGAGCCACGCCGCGCTATTTCCGGGTGCGCCCGGTGCCTTACGCCTTGCTCGAGAAGGTAGAAGGGGAGCTCACTTGTTTGGAGACTTTGGGTATTATCAGGCCCATCCGTTTTGCTGACTGGGCAGCACCAATTGTACCTGTAATGAAGCCAGATGCCACAGTTCGCTTGTGCAGCGACTATAAACCTACAGTGAATACGGCTTCCCGCCTCGACCGATATTCAATGCCTTGCATAGAGGATCTCTACGCGAAGCTTGCAGGCGGACTCTTGTTCACAAAATTAGATATTAGTCACTCCTACCTACAGTTGGAGCTGGACCCTGCCTCCCGACCATATGTAACGATTAATACACAACGGGGCCTGTATGAATATACACGTTTGCCCTTTGGAGTATCCTCTGCCTGTGCTATTTTTCAATGCGTCATGGAGGGCATTTTGAGAGGTTTACCGTGTGTCGCTGTCTAATTAGATGACGTTTTGATCACAGGGACATCGCAGCAGAACCATTCGGAAAATCTGGAGGCTGTCCTTAGACGCTTTTCGGGGACTGGAGTCCGTTTACGTCGCACAAAGTGCGTCTTTCAGGCGAAGGAAGTAGTCTACCTGGGTTATCGGGTGGACCGCGAAGGTTTGCACCCCGTCGCAGAAAAGGTGCGCGCGATTCAACAGGCCCCCGCCCCGACTGACACTTTGCATCTTCGTACTTTTCTTGGCCTCGTAAACTATTACGGGAAATTCCTCCCCATTCTGGCAACTACGCTGGCCCCGTTGTACCTGCTGCTAAAGAAAAATCACACCTGGGTTTGGGGTCAGCCGCAAGAAACCGCTTTCCGGCGGGTAAAACAACAATTGTCATCGTCTGGGTTACTAACCCACTATGATCCTGGAAAGCCTTTGCTCGTCACATGTGATGCATCCCCGTATGGTATTGGGGCCGTCCTGTCCCACAAGATGGAGAACGGGGCCGAGCGACCGATAGCTTTCACCTCCCGCACATTGACTGCAGTGGAAAAGAAGTACGCGCTGGGCTTTGTTGCTCGCTGCATACGAGTATTCTCTGGAGCACAAACCAGGAACGCAGATAGCGAATGCCGATGCACTGAGCCGATTGCCTTTATCGACCGGCCCCATGTCGGCCCCCATGACCGGTGAGGTGGTTGCAACCCTAAATTTTATGGACACCATGTTGGGTCGGGGCCGGCGTGCAGGAGCCGGCCGCGCTGGAAAGTAGGCCCGGGGGGGGGGGGGGGGGGGGCGGGCAAGGCCACACCGCCGATTCCAGCGGCCCGCGCCGCGCCAAACGAACCGGTGCAAATGCCGCCGATTCTCCACACCTCGGAGAATCACGCGCCGGCGTTGGGGCGTCGTGGCGCGTTGCGCCGATTCTCCGGCCCGGTGCCGAGCTCGGAGAATCGTCCCCAACATATGTGCTTCCTGATCATCTGGAGTTCACAAATAATTCCAATCGAGTGGATTCTCTGCTCAGGCAAGATCAGAAAATGTTTTTATCTGGAAACATTCTCGGTGCCCAAACATTGGATGAAACTGAACAAAGACATCAAGTCTTTTTCAAAATGTACTTCAATATTCTATTGCAAACAGTACCTATTGACAATTCCAGGTTTAAGGCTGAATCCTCTTGTGTCCCTTTGGAAGCTGTGTTCCTTTGTTCAGCTTTGTCTCATTAGGAAACACGTGCTATGCGAATCCATATTCTACACTCCGTATCCTGGAGCACTTTTCTTTGTCGAATCTCGGATTTATTTTAATACTAGACGATCGCATCAAAGTTGCGGCTTTTCTAACCTTAGGGTTTGTGTCCTTAAAAACCTGAGCTCTTATGATGCTGAACAACTCTTGATGGCCCTGGCTATCCCGCCTGTAGTAATCTGTTTCGGACGTTGTCCAGTTCACATGTACGGCCTGCTGTTTGGTGCCCTTTGTGATACAGTCACGATAAGAGTGATTTTTTTTTTTTGGTAAGGGATGGTAGAAAGAATTTGTGATCTGCTCCTGCATGGGTGCAGACGGGTCTGGCATCCTAGGAGAGGAGGCTATAGTGTTATTGGTGCTGCTGGAGTTGAGAGGGATATATTTTGGTGCGTGTCCGCACATGGCACAGAATCCTGAACTCTCGTGGTATTTGCGAAGCAGAGGGTGTGCACCTTTTTCCCTTGTTTTCCATGGCTTCATCCTGTTTCTCCCCTGTCTCTGGCGGGGTTAGAGAGGCATCACTGTGACTAATGATTGTGTCGAGCCAATCGCACAGTTATCCTCCTGACCCCTCTGCATTCATGTATGTTGACCTGCTTTTTCCTTGGTTAGTGAGATGTGTTTATTTTGTAATTCTGTTGCGTTATTTGCAAAAATGTAAAATCCTAATAAATATTCTTTTAGAAAAGAATGATCTGTGATGAATCTCCTTCAACCCTTTTGATTCCTTCCTTCCAGAATACCAAAGCCTGTCTCACAGTTACAACACCCTATTGTTAAATTAGTCCAGTGTCCCAACCTGAATCTCCATTTCTGGTAAGTTTATTCCAGCTTCTGATCACCTGTTTTTAATATCTTTTTTACAATTTTAGAGTATCCAATTCTTATTTTTCCAATTAAGGGGCAACTTAGCGTGGCCAATTCACCTACCCTGCACATCTTTGGGTTGTGGGGGCGAGACCCTGGCAGACAGTGTTGGGTGGGGTTACTGGGTTATGGGGATAGGGTGGAGGTGTGGACCTTGGGTAGGGTGCTCTTTCCAAGAGCCGGTGCAGACTCGATGGGCCGAATGGCCTCCTTCTGCACTGTAAATTCTATGAAATCTATGACACAAGGAGAATGTGCAAACTCTACACGGACAGTGACCCGGGGCCGGGATCGAACCCGGGTCCTTGGCGCCGTGAGGCAGCAGTGCTTACCAGTGCGCCACCGTGCTTCTGATAATCTTCTATGTTTATAAATACTTACAGGTATGTGCTCTACATTGTACAAATAAGATCTATCTAAATGTTAAGCAGCAAATAACGTAAGCAGCTCCATTATGCCTGTGACAACCTCACAAGGGAAGATATCTCGTCTCCTCCCATTTCCCTGCCCCTTCACTGTATGTTTTATTATCGTCCCTATTCTAACTCCCACTTAAAAGTCGCGGTTGACATAACATCAATAGACACGTGTACTAACACATTTAATAGCCTAATAAAACATTGCTCATAAAATTCCTTCCGGCATTCCCCTTCCCGCTGTGAGTCCTAATCTTAAACTTATGTCCCTTGTTACAGGATGGACTGATTCTTCTTGTTGGAATAAATCCCAGAACTGTCACAGCACAGCAGTAGGCCATTTGGCCCATCATCTCTGCACTAGCTCTCCAAATGAGCGATTAATCTAGGGTAACTCACGTAATTCTCCACGTAACCCAGCACATTCTTCCTTTTCAGTTAATATTCCAATTCCCTCACAAAAGCTTCGACTGAACCAGCCTCCACCGCACTCTCAGGCAGCGCAATCCAGATCAAAAATAATAAATGAAAGATTTTGGGCTGGATTCACCGCTTCGCGACACTGGAAGTGAGAATCGTGATTAAGCGGAGAATCGAGCGAAATGTAAAAAAAAATCTGTTTTGCGCCCGCCGCCGATTCCGACGGCATGTTCCGGTCCCTCATTGGCGGCGACATTGAGGTTTGTGCCCGCTGGGTCCAAGCAAAACCAGCATTATTTGCGCTTGGATACGTCATGTTCCACTCCTTCACGATACTCCGCCCCACTTAGAATCATAGAATTTATAGCGTAGAAGGAGGCCATTCGGCCCATCGAGTCTGAAGTCTCGCTGGCAGAAATTGGTGCACGTATTTACAAGCGGGTACTGGGCGCCAAGGCTGCTGAGAGGGAGCTGGAGGCTAAAGAAACTCTGGATAGGCCCCAAAGCCTGTCAGACCTTCTTGGGGGTAGCTGCCCGGGCCGGGGGCAGGGGCAGGAAATGACTTGGTGCCAAGTCTGTGGACTTGGGTCCCCCCTCGGGATCAGGATGGTCTGGTTCACACAGCTATTGCTGCAGGTGCTTCAAATGCATCCCGCTGGTGCTACTTACAAGCTCCTGGCTGCATATGGGCAGCACGGTAGCACAAGTGGCTAGCACTGTGGCTTCACAGCGCTAGGGTCCCAGGTTCGATTCCCCGCTGGGTCACTGTCTGTGCGGAGTCTGCATGTTCTCCCCGTGTCTGCGTGGGATTCCTCCGGGTGCTCCAGTTTCCTCCCACAGTCCAAAGACGTGCAGGCTGGGTGGATTGACCATGATAAATTGCCCTTAGTGTCCAAAAAGGTTAGATGGGGTTATTGGGTTACAGGGATAGGGTGGAAGTGAGGGCTTAAGTGGGTTGGTGCAGACTCGATGGGCCGAATGGCCTCCTTCTACACTGTATGTTCGATGTTCTTGCTCACACTGCTGGCTGCTCACTGTGTCCTGTAAATGTCCAAATGCCTCTGGTTATCTGGGAGCCCAACCAGGCAACCAATCTGGACAAGGTCATACCCCAGAGGTATCACCAAGGAGATCGGTACGGCCAACCTCAATCAAATCTCACCCCAACCAAAGTACACTTGCACTGTGATTACTGGAACCTTCACTGGTTCTCTGCCCACTGGTCCTCGCCAGTGACCCCCACCCCTCAGGATCACCAGCTGTCTCCTCCTGGTGAGGCCGGCAGCACTGAGTGCCTCTGCCACCACCTCACATGTGCTTGTCAGGATGGCAGGCTTGATTCTGCGGCCCACCCTAGGAAAGAGGGTGTCCCTCTTCTCCTCACTGGCATGGAGCTATGCATCCACCTTGGACTCCCGACCTCGGGGGGCTTCTGTGAGCCACCTTTGTGGCTGCAGTAAATGTGTGGTAAGTGGAGCGCTTAAAGACAACTCCAGCTGCCAGGTTCTTTGGCGCTAATTCCGGCCCCAGTGGTTACACCAGGAACTGTTCTAAAATTTGCGCCGGCAGAGTGCTGGCCCATTTGCATGTACTGACTCGTTTACCGAATAGTGTCCCCAACTGAAATGTGAATCGTACACTATTCAGTCCCGTCCCGACGGGAACTCTTAGGGCTGGATTCTCTGATTTTGCAGCTATGTCTGGAGGAAGCGTCTGGTCTTACGACCAAAAAGCCGGCACCACCCCCGCACCGATGCTCTGCCGGTGGGGGGCCAGCAGCTGCGCCACATGAAACCCCCGGCTTTACCTGCAGGTACGGACGCAGTATAGCCAGGTCCGCGGCCGCACCGTACAACATGCCACCAGCCATGCGCGGACCCTGCCTGTCAGATAGTGTCCCCTGAAACTCCCCTCGCCACCACGGACCAGGTCTCACCAGTCCCCCAAGCCCCCGCCGAAGCCACCCTGCCCGTGGAACGGCTCCCCCACCTCCGACTGTGGTGGCGCTGGACACGGTCCGCAGCCGCCACGCGAGGTCCCTGATAACGGAGAGGACGCGCAACCGACGCCGTCGGGAAGTCGGCCCATCAGGGGCAGAGCATCGGGGGAGGGCCTCCGGTGACATTGTCAGGCCATCCCAGCGGCGTGCGGCGGAGGGGTACGTCGTTTCTGAGGGGGCGCCGCCCCCAACCTCAGCATAAAAACGGATTCTCCGGCCAATTGCCGAACACAATTTTGCCATCGGCAATCGGAGATACCCGCCCTTAGTCTCCCAAATGGACAATCCGGTCTTTATTTTTATTGATAAACTGCTAACATGAATCTTCTGGTTTAAGTTACATAATGTAAAGCTTCTACAGTTTTTCAAGTATTTGTTTCCTTCTCAATGTTCAACTGTTTGAAACTCCCACTCTACACCGTAAATACCATTGACAAATTCCTATTGTGTTTCTGGATTCAGTGGATTAAACAGTTTGTTTGAATAATGCAAGGTGTTGATCCTCACATCTGTTCAACAGACTATAGTGTTTATTTGAACTACAAAAGATTTATCAAGGAAGTGTCATAATATACATCTATGTGTATAATGGATTGCCAACGGGCAGTGATTGACACACAGGATGACCAGTAAGCACACAGCACAGTGCAGCCAATCACCAGACAGGACACGACCACTATAAAGCCAGAGGACACCGGTTTTCCCGCTCTCTCGGGACCCAGCCTCAGAGACAGTCAGAGTTAGTGAGCTAGCCAGTGCCTACACTATGTGCGAGCTAGTAAGGCTGGTTCAGCTAGTATCAGGTCTCCAGTCAAGTCAGCATAGTGTCAACCCACAGTTGAACATGTATAATAGTTTAGATGTTAAATAAAATCGTGTTGCAGCTTGTCAAGTGTTGGAGGTCTGTCTCTCGCTACACTGCATCAAGTGCAGTCCACATCAACCCAGCCTACCCAACACATCAGGAAGTGTGAACTAAGAGACGTGCATCCACTGATATTTGGCATATAACAGCCTAACCGATGCTCCTTTAATGAGATGGTTGCAGGTTTCACAAAAGGAAATAAAGGGCACGATCCTACAGCCACACAGCGCCGGAAAAGCAGCTCATCGTGGCGCGGAATGGCTATTGAAAGCCGGGAGACTCCGCTCCTGGAATTTACCCGGCTCGCTTTGCAATCTTGCGAGACATGGTGATGTGAATCCCACCCACAATGGGCTTGGTCACTCTTTAGAAAATCTGCATATTAGTACGAGGCAGTACTCTAATGTGCAGATTGCCGAGGTATCGGAGGCTTTGGGACTCAATCCCTTCACCTCAGAGACCTCAGGCGAGCGCCGTTTGGTACGGGTCCCTACAAACGGGGACCAGAAGGAACGGCACTCATGGGGGTCTCCAAGGGCACTGCTGGTGCCACCTGGGTACCCTGGCAGTGCCACCTGGGTGATAGCCTGGCACTGCCAAGGTGCCCAGGTGAAACTGCCAGCTGGCATGGGCACTGCCAGGTTGTCACTGGCAAGGTGCCAAGGGGCCTGAACTCCCATATTGTGTTCAGGTTTGGGAGGAGGTTGGGGATTGTTTTGGTGGCCTCCGAGATCAGGCTGATCTCTCACTACAATGGAGCGTTCCGGGAGCGGAGCTCCCCATATTAAAAAAAGGGGTTATGTGCAGCCTTGGCTGTGCATTCCCCATTCAGGCCCCTTGTTCAACGTGGGTCCCGTTGAATAGCCATGTATTTCTCGGCACTGCGAGTGCCCGGAAACGCGTGGCTAAATGGGCTTGCTCGGAGACTTTGTTCCCTTTTGGGAGAATCACTCCCAAAGATTTCTTTGAAAATTATTTTGATAATGCAGAAGGGGGATTATTAATGGTCCACAAAATTTCTCTATTTCCAGCCCTTTATGACCCTCCCTTCTGATCACCTGCGTTCCATCCCAGTCAAATTCAAAAGAAGCCTGTGTTGTGTTTTGCTGCTTCGTACAGCATAAGCTGCTTCATTGATGTATGCTCTGGCAAAGGAAGCTCCAGACTATGAAATGAGTTCAACTTGTTTGTTGAACTATTAACACAGTTCTTGAATGAGTTTGACTCTCTGCTAATCTAACTGTAGTAACTCAGTCTATCTTTACCAGACTGCTCTAAGCCACGTGCTGGGTGTGATGCTGCTGATCAACCCTGATGTATGATGTGTTAGGCAGGTTGGTTCGATGTGGACTGCACTCGATGCAGGGAAGTTAGAAACAGACGTCTAACACGGGAGAAGATCCAACACTGTTTTATTCAACTAGATGAACTGCTGCACATATTCAGCTGTGGGTTGACACTATACTGATGTGACTAGTGACCTTGTAGTAGAGCTACCGCATGGTGTTTGTGCTTGCTAGCTCGTGGACTCTGACTATCTCAGTAGCTGGGTCCCGAGAGAGTGGGCAACCTAGTGCCCTCTGGCTTTATAGTGGTAGTATCCTGTCTGGTGATTGGCTGTGCTGTGTTGTATGCTTACTGGTCATCCTATGTGTCAATGCCTGTCTGCATCTCATTATATACATGAGTGGATATTATGACATCTCCCCCCCTTTTTTTTTGAGTTAAATAAATACTGAGGTGTGTGTGTGTGTGTGTGTGTATATATATATATATATATATATATATATATACCTGACCATATACAAACGGTGATTGAACAATCGTATATACATGGGAAGGTGTCGATAGTGCAGATACATGGCAAACTAAGCAATATTTACAAGAGTTAAGTCGATGGATTCAGTCACAAAAGTTTACAAAAGTTAAATCTACAGATTCAGTCTTTGTGGCGGGCGACAAATTCTTGTTGATCGCCGCAGAGGTGGATCAGGAGCCGCCTGCACGTGGAGAGGTGAGATCGCTGCCATTGCGGCGGTCGCGTGGGCCGGCAGGATCACTGGCTGATCGGTGGCCTCGTGGCAGGGTACGTCCGGAGGAAGCATGATAGCTGGCGGAGCACTGCGGTCAGGTGGTGGGCGTGGAACTTTTCGAAATGCCCGTCTGTTGCGCCGTAGCACGGAACCATCAGCCATGCGAACAATGAAAGACCTCGGGGCAACTTGTTTGACAACAACAGCTGTGGCTGACCACCCGCCCTCAGGCAACTGGACGCGAACGTGATCGGCTGGAGCCAGCTCAGGTAGATCCGTGGCATGAGCATCATGTGGCCTTTTGTTGGGCCTAGGACTGCTGCACCTTTTGTAGTACCGTGAGGTGGTCAAGGTCCGGAACATGGATGGCTGGAACTGTGGTCCTCAGAGTGCGATTCATGAGCATCTGCGCTAGAGACAACCCAGTGGACAGTGGGGTTGCCCTGTATGCCAGCATTGCCAGGTTGAAGTCGGAGCCTGAGTCTGCAGCTTTGCACAGCGACCACTTGACAATATGGACCCCTTTCACGACCTTCCCGTTTGATTGTGGGTAGTGGGGACTGGTGGTAACGTGACGGAAGTTGGAGGACTGTGCAAAATCAGACCATTCTTGGCTGTAAAAGCATGGACCGTTGTCGCTCATTACCGTGAGCGGTATCCCGTGCCTGGCGAACGTTTCTTTGCAAGCTTTGATGACTGCCTTCGACGTGAGGTCGGACAGTTTCACCACTTCTGGGTAACTGGAGAAGTAGTCGATCAGGAGTACGTAGTCACGCCCCTTGGCGTGAAAAATGTCTGCACCTACTTTGGACCACGGAGAGGTCACGATCTCGTGCTGTTGCAGTGTTTCCTTGGGTTGAGACGGTTGAAACTTCTGACAGGTGGGGCAGTTGAGGACCGTGTTGGCAATATCCTGGTTAATGCCCGGCCAGTAAACCGCCTCCCGAGCTCTGCGTCGGCATTTCTCGACTCCTAGGTGACCCTCATGGAGTTGAACCAGCACCATAGCCTGCATGCTTTGAGGAATAACGATCCTGTCGAGTTTCAGAAGGATTCCTTCCACAACCGTCAGCTCGTCTTTAACATTAAAGAATTGGGGACATTGTCCCTTCTGCCAGCCATGGGCAAGGTGCTGCATCACACGCTGCAGTAAAGGATCCTTGGCCGTTTCCTCACGAATTTGGACCACCCGTTCGTCAGAGGCTGGGAGGTTGGTGGCTGTCATATGAGAGTACCTTTAAGAACTAAATGTTTAAGCAATGTACCTTTAAGAAAACAGTGATGTCATAGAGTGGGTGGAGCTCAGCTCAGTTCAGCCATTTTGAAGTTTCAGTTTGGAAAAGTGCCTGGCTGGTTTTGCTGAGAGCAGTTTAAAAGTGCCTGGCTGTTTTGCTGTGAGCTGATTAAAAGGAGAAAGCCAGTTTGAGACAGCAGCTTGAGAGGTTCTGGTTTGCTGTGAGTTGCTTGAAGGGAGAAAGCCAGTTTGAAAAAGCAGCTTGGGTGTGTCTGCGTGTTTCCAGAGAGCTGCAGGAAGAAAGCAAGGTGCTGGAGCTGAAGTCAACCAAGCATATATATCTCTGCCATAAAACAGAAAATATATATTAACTGTGGCTGGTGTGTTGCTGTTTAGAAGGTTTGAAGCCTTTCTGGATGTTTGAAGGAACATTTTGAGGGATTATTTAGTGGTGTATTATTTTCAGGGTTATCTTTGAAGTAAGGGGTGATAAGGGATCCAATGTTTATTTAAAAGGTTAAGTTGAGTTCATAGAATAAACTTTGTTTTGTGTTAAAAACCACGTGTCCATAATTGTAATATCACACCTGGGGAACAAGCCATGTGCTGGAAAAGCAACAATCCACTAAAGGGAGAGGTTGATTGAACTCCATGATACCTTTTGAGGTTCTGAAAACGCCTCGCCCATAACAGTGGCACACAATTGCACTTGCGCTTCTATGTGGCAAGTCACCTTGTTCACACGGTATGGTGATGGACCGGGATAGGGCATCTGCAATGATCAGCTCTTTGCCTGGCATGTAGACAAGTTCAAAGTCAGAGCGGCGGAGTCGAAGAAGAATTTGCTGTAACCGAGGTGTCATGTTATTTAAATCCTTCTGGATTATGTGTACTAGAGGCCTGTGGTCCGTTTCCACCGTGAATTTCGGCAGGCCGTAAACGTAGTCATGAAACTTGACTATTCCTGTCAGGAGACCCAGACACTCCTTTTCGATCTGGGCATACCGTTGCTCAGTGGGCGTCATGGCCCTGGAGGCATATGCCACGGGCCCAGGACGAGGAGTCATCTCGCTGGAAGAGCACCACCCCAATGCCGTCCTGGCTTGCATCAGTTGATATCTTGGTTTCCTTGGTTGGGTCAAAGAATGCTAGAACTGGGGCTGTGGTGAGCTTTGCCTTCAGCTCACGCCATTCCGCTTCCTATGTGGGCAGCCACTGGAATTCGTTGACTTCTTGACGAGATGGCGGAGGGCCGTGGTGTGGGATGCCATATTGGGAATGAATTTCACGAGAATGTTGACCATCACGAGGAAGCGGAGGACCGCCTTCTTGTCCTCCGGGGTCTTCATGGCATTGATTGCCAAGACCTTGTCGGCGCCTGGCCGCACACCCTGCCGCGAGATGTGGTCGCCTAGAAACTTTATATCAGATTGACTAAATGAGCACTTGGCCCTGTTGAGCTGGAGACCATGTTCATGAATTCGCTGGAAGACCTGCTTGAGGCGAGTGTTCCTGGGGGGTTGTGGACCAGATGATCGCGTCGTCCACGTATACTCGTACCCCCTCATCTGCTCCATGATGCGATGAAACACTTCAGAGGAAGATATGATACCGAAAGACATGCGGTTGTAACAATAGCGGCCGAACGGGGTGTTGAACGTGCACAGCTTGCGACTGGACGTGTCCAGCTGTATTTGCCAAAAACCCCAGGAGGCGTCCAGCTTAGTGAAGAATTTGGCATGAGCCATCTCGCTGGTTAACTCTTCACGCTTCGGGATGGGGTAGTGCTCCCGCATGATGTTGCGGTTTTGATCCTTGGGATCAATGCAAATGCGGAGCTCCCCTAATGGCTTCTTTACGCAGATCATGGAGCTGACCCAGTCTGTTGGCTCCGTGACCTTTGAGATGATGCCCTGGTCTTGGAGGTCCTGTAGTTGCTTTTTCAGACGATCCTTAAGGGGCGCCGGCTCCCGGCGAGGTGCATGGATTACAGGGGTAGCGTTCGGCTTGAGCAGTGTTTTGTAGCGGTACGGGAGCGTGCCCATTCCATCGAATACACTGTGGTACTGCGTGATAATGTCGTCTATGTCGGTTTGCAAATTTCCATCGGGCGAGGCTGTCACCGGTGGCGATGACATGGTGTGGACTCGCTGAACCAGGTTCAGGAGCTTGCAGGCGCGAACACCGAGCAAGGACGCCCTGTCAGGCCTGACGATTTCAAATCGTAACGTTGCCTTGATCGCCTTGTTGGATACCCCTAGTTGACAGGAGCCACTGGCAGCTATGGCATTGCCATTGTAGTCAAGGAGCTGGCAGGCCGGTGGAAGAATGCTTGGTCGGGCCCGGATGGTGTCGAGGTCGGATTGTGAGATGGGGTTCGCAGACGCGCCGGTGTCCAGTTTAAATTGGATGCGAGCCTTGTTAACTGTGAGGACAGCACACCACTCGTCGTCGGGATCCACACTGAGGATCGAGAGGCGTTGTGCAGGTGTGGTGGAGGCCAGCTCATGTATGATTATGATGCCCACCCGATATGGAGACTTGAGGCAGTCAGCATCAGGGTCCATTGGGCCGTCGGGATCAGAATCTGGCATGCCTTGTTGTATTGAGCGGATACTTCTGCGCCGCAGCTGGGATCGCTGGCTGCTGAGCGGTGGAGCGGCCAAGCTTCCCACAGTGAAGACATCGGCGTCCTCTTGCCGGACATTGCCGCTTTAAGTGGGCGTAGCCACAATTCGGACACGCCATGACTTCAGCGTGATCTGTGTGCCATCGCACATGCGCAGTACGGTCGGCCGACATACGCACCTGCGCAGTCGTGTTTTCGATCTCGTTGTCCACTCGGTCGTGGCGCGCGTGCGCAGGGATCCGAGAAAAGCGTGCGAAACGTCCACTCTCCTCGATGCTCAGGCCCTGCATCTGTGCAATGGCCTGCACCCTTTCTGCCTTGTGGGAGGCCAGCTTTGCAGTTTCTGCCGCCCTGATGTGGGAGTAACGATTCTTAGCATGCTCATGGCCAACGCACGTCTCGATAGCGACGGAGAGGGTCAACTGTTTGATTTTAAAGAGCTGCTGCCGCTGGGAGTCGGAGTGGACCCCGAAAACGATCTGATCCCGGATCATGGAATCAGCCGTCGAGTCATAGTTACATGACTGCGCTAGGATGCAGAGATGGGTCAAGAAGGACTGAAAAGGTTCATCCTTACCCTGAAGCCTCTGCTGGAAGATGTACCGTTCAATGCTCTCATTCACCTCAAACTTCAGCAGGACTATTTAGAATTTTGTTTTGTGTTCGCCGGCGGCGAACGTAAGCAAATTGTAGATATGGATGGCGTGGTCCCCCGCAGTGGAGAGAAATAGCGCGATCTTCCTGGCATCCGGTGCTGCCTCGAGGTCAGAGGCCTCGATGTACAAGAGGAACTTTTGCTTGAAGATTTTCCAGTTGGCGCCGAGGTTGCCGGAGTTGCGGAGGATGCTGGATGTTTTGCATTTCGCTGGATGGCTGCTTGCTGGTCGATGCTGATTCACTCGAGGTAGGTCCGTCAAGATCAATATCACTCTGGTACACTGTGTTAGGCAGGTTGGTTCGATGTGGACTGCACTCGATGCAGGGAAGTTAGAAGCAGACGTCTAACACAGGAGAAGATCCAACACTGTTTTATTCAACTATATGAACTGCTGCACATATTCAGCTGTGGGTCGACACTATACTGATCTGACTAGTGACCTTGTAGTAGCCTGACCAGACTTACTAGCTACCACATGGTGTTTGTGCTTGCTAGCTCGTGGACTCTGATTGTCTCAGTAGCTGGATCTCGAGAGAGCGGGAAACCTAGTGCCCTCTGGCTTTATAGTGGTAGTATCCTGTCTGGTGATTGGCTGCACTGTGTTGTGTGCTTACTGGTCATCCTATTTGTCAATCACTGCCTGTCTGCATCTCATTGTATACATGAGTGGATGTTATGACAATGTACTCTCTAGATGTCTGTCTGTGGAAAGAGGCAGAGCATGTGTGCCCTGTCCTTTATATGGGCTGTGAAGTGCCCCCTTGTGGTAAACCCACCTCTTGGTGTCCTGATTACCCATTGGTTGTGTCCTGTTTAATGACCCATTGGCTGTATGTCTGCATGTCATGACATCTCTGGTGCTCCCTCTAGTGGTTACTTAGTTGTAGTGTATTTACATTGACCCCTTGTGTATAAGAACATAAGAACTAGGAACAGGAGTAGGCCATCTGGCTCCTCGAGCCTGCTCCGCCATTCAATGAGATCATGGCTGATCTTTGTGGACTCAGCTCCACTCTCCGGCCCGTACACCATATCCCCGAATCCCTTTATTCTTTAGAAAGGTATCTCAGCTGCTTCACTGGGCAAGGAATTCCATAGATTCACAACCCTTTGGGTGAAGAAGTTCCTCCTAAACTCGGTCCTAAATCTACTTCCCCTTATTTTGAGGTTATGCCCCCTAGTTCTGCTTTCCCTGACCAGTGGAAACAACCTACCCGCATCTATTCTATCTATTCCCTTCACAATTTTATATGTTTCAATAAGATCCCCCCGCATCCTTCTAAACTCCAATGAGTACAGTCCCAGTCTACTCAACCTCTCGTCATAATCTAATCCCCTCAACTCTGGGATCAACCTAGTGAATCTCCTCTGCACTCCCTCCAGTGCCAATATGTCCTTTCTCAGGCAAGGAGACCAAACTGAACACAATACTCCAGATGTGGCCTCACCAACACCTTATACAATTGCAGCATAACCTCCCTAGTCTTGAACTCCATCCCTCTAGCAATGAAAGACAAAACTCGATTAGCCTTCTTAATCACCTGTTGCACCTGCACACCAACGTTTTGCGACTCGTGCACCAGCACACCCAGGTCCCTCTGCACAGCAGCATGTTTTAACATCTTACCGTTTAAATAATAATCCATTCTGCTGTTATTCCTCCCAAAATGGATAGCCTCACACTTGGCAACATTGAATTCCATCTGCCAGACCCTAGCCCATTCACCTAACCTATCCAAATCCTTCTGCAGACTTCCGGTATCCTCTGCACTTTTTGCTTTACCACTCATCTTAGTGTCATCTGCAAACTTTGCCACATTGCACTTGGTCCCCAACTCCAAATCATCTATGTAAATTGTGAACAACTGCGGGCCCAACACTGATCCTTGAGGGACCCCACTAGTTACAGGTTGCCAACCAGAGAAACACCCATTTATCCCCACTCTCTGCTTTCTGTTAGTTAACCAATCCTCTACCCATGCTACCACTTTACCCTCAATGCCATGCATCTTTAGTTTATGCAGCAACCTTTTGTGTGGCACCTTGTCAAAAGCTTTCTGGAAATCCAGATATACCACATCCATTGGCTCCCCGTTATCTACTGCACTGGAAACGTTCTCAAAAATTTCTACCAAATTAGTCAGACACGACCTACCCTTTATGAACCCATGCTGCGTCTGCCCAATGGGATAATTTCCCTCCAGGTGCCCCGCTATTTCCTCCTTAATGATAGATTCCAGCATTTTCCCTACAACCGAAGTTAAGCTTACCGGCCTATAATTACCCGCTTTCTGCCGACCTCCTTTTTTAAACAGTGGTGTCACGTTTGCTACTTTCCAATCCTCTGGGACCACCCCAGAGTCTAGTGAATTTTGATAAATTATCACTAGTGCGTTTACAATTTCCCTAGCCATCTCTTTTAATATTCTGGGATGCATCCCATCAGGGCCAGGAGACTTGTCTACCTTTAGCCCCATTAGCTTGCCCAATACTGCCTCCTTAGTGATTACAATCATCTCAAGGTCCTCACCTATCATATCTTTATTTCCATCAGCCACTGGCATGTTATTTGTGTCTTCCACTGTGAAGACTGACCAAAAAACCTGTTCAGCTCCTCAGCCATTTCCCCGTCTCCTATTATTAAATCTCCCTTCTCATCTTCCAAAGGACCAATATTTACCTTAGCCACTCTTTTCTGTCTTATATATTTGTAGAAGCTTTTACTATCTGCTTTTATGTTCTGAGCAAGTTTACTTTCATAGTCTACCTTACTCTTCTTTATAGCTTTTTTAGTAGCTTTCTGTTGTCCCCTAAAGACTTCCCAGTCCTCTAGTCTCCCACTAATTTTTGCCACTTTGTATGTTTTTTCCTACAATTTGATACTCTTCCTCACATCCTTAGATATCCACGGTCAATTTTTCCCCTTTCTACCGTCTTTCTTTTTTGTCGGTATGAACCTTTCCTGAACACTGTGAAAGATCGTTCGGAAGGTTCCCCACTGTTCCTCAACTGCTTCACCATGAAGTCTTTGCTCCCAGTCTACCTTAGCTAGTTCTTCGCTCATCCCATTGTAATCGCCTTTGTTTAAGCACAAAACACTAGTGTTTGATTTTACCTTGTCATCCTCCAACTGTATTTTAAATTCCACCATATTGTGGTCGCTCCTTCCAAGAGGATCCCGAACTATGAGATCATTAATCAATCCTGCCTCATTACACAGGACCAGATCTAGGACCGCTTGTTCCCTTGTAGGTTCCATTACATACTGTTCCAGGAAATTATCCCAGACACATTCTATAAACTCCTCCTCAAGGCTGCCTTTACCAACCTGGTTAAACCAATCGACATACAGATTAAAATCTCCCATGATAACCGCTGTACCATTTCTACATGCATCCGTTATTTCTTTGCTTATTGCCTGCCCTATCATCCTGTTACTATTTGGTGGCCTATAGACTACTGTATATACAGTGATGCATATCACCACACTTTGAGAGCTTCCATTGGGTGTGCTGTGGCTTCCTTCCACTGATGGAACAGCCACAGTACTGAATATGCAGTCTTACTGACCACAGGACGTGGGAGCAGGAGTAGGCCATTCAACCCTTCGAGCCTGCTCCACCATTTCATAACCTCATGGCTGATCTGGTTGTGGCCTAAGCTCCATTTTCCTGTCTGCCCCCCCGAATAAACCCTGACTTCTTTGTCTATCCAAAACCTGTCCAACTCGGCTTTGAATAAATTCAATGACCCAGACTGCACTGCTCTCTGGGGAAGAGAATTCCACCGACTAACAGCCGTCTGAGAGAAAAAAAATGTCCTAATCTCAGTCTTTATCTTAAATGGGAGACTGCTAATTATTAAACTGTTGCCTAGATCTAGCCTCTCCCAGAAGGAGAAAATCCTCCGGGTATCCCCCCTCTCTAGCTCCTCAGGATCTTACATATTCACCTCATTCTTCTAAATTCCAGTGGATACCTGTTCAACCTTTCTTCATAAATTAAACCGAGTTGTGTGAACCTTCTCTGAACTGCTTCTCATGCATTCATATCCTTTTTCAAATAAGGAGACCAAAACTGTACACACGATTCCAGATGTGGCCTCACCAAGCTCCTGTAAGATTTCCCTACTTTTATACTCAAATTCTCTTGCAATAAACACCAAGATTCTATTTTGCCTTCCAAATCATTTGCTGTAACTGTCTGTATACTAACTTCTCCAGACTCATATACCAGACATCCTGATCCCTCTACGCCACCGGTTCTGCAAGCTCTCCTTTTGAATAATCTACTGCTTTTATATGCCCACCAAAGTGGACAAGTTCATATTCTCCCACGTTAAACTCCACCTGCCAAATTTGGACGTAACCTGTCCATAAACCTTTGTAGACTCTTTATCTCCTCTTGACAACTTTCTTTTCTACCTATCTTTGTGCTGTCAGCAAATTTAGCAACCATACATACAATCCCTTAATCAAGCCATTGACATAGATTGTAAATATTTGAGGTCCCAGCACTGATCCCTGTGGCAATCCATTAGTTACAGCTTGCCAATTGAAAAATGACCCATGTATCTCTACTCTCGGTTACCTGGTAGCTTACCAATCCTCTAACAATGCCACTATGTTACCCCTTACATTATGAACTCTTAATTTGTTTTACACCCTTTGATGTGGCATCTTATCAATTGCCTGTTTGGAAATCCAAGTACGCTACATCAACAAGCCCCCCTTTATCCATCTTGCTTATTACTTGATAAATTAGTGAAGCACGATTTTCCTTTCACAAAACCATGTTGATTCTGTTTGATCCTGCTATGATTTTTGAAGTATTGTGCAACAACCCCCCTAATAAAGGATTCCAGCAATTGCCCTATGAAAAATAGCCTACTTTGCCTATAGTTTCCTGCTTCATGCATCCCCCTCCCTTCTTGAATAAAGATACATTAGCTATTTTCCAATCGACTGGGACTCTTTCAGAATCTAGGGAATTTTGGAAGAATACAATCAATGTATCCACTATTACTGCAGTCACACCCTAGAATAAGCCATTCTCTGCTATTTACCTTTTGGGGGTGGCACAGTGGTTAGCATTGTTGTCTCACAGCACCAGTGACCGGTTTCAATTCCAGCCTGGCGCGATTGTCTGTGTGGAGTTTGCACTTTCTCCCCGTGTGCGCGTGGGTTTCCTCTGGGTGTTCCGGTTTCTTCCCACAGTCCAAAGATGTGCAGGTTAGGTGGATTGGCCATGATAAATTGCCCCTTAGTGTCCAAGATGTGGGGTTATGGGGTTAACCATTTTTTACTGAATCTGGGCTTCGCTGGTTAGGCCAGAATTTGTTGTCTATCACTAATTGCCCTCGGAAGGTCGTGGTGAGAGTGGTATTTCAGGAAAGATAAATCATTAAAAAGGGTTCTGAGGCTGTTAAGAACTAGCCCAAGCTTTTTGCAGTAAGTTTCATTCATTTTAACAGCACAAATGCACTAATTTAGTTAAATCTACAAAGCGGATGAGTGTGAACTGCTGTATTCTTGGGGAAACAGTGAAGCAGCATAAAGCGGCCTAACGGGGTACTGCTTCCTCACAACAATATCCTGAACAATTTACCCATTAATCATGGTGAACACCATTGATCTAGTTGCTATTTTACTGGTACAATTTGGCCCATTAGCCTATCCCAACTGAAAGGTCTGCACAAAAGAGATAGATGGTATATCAAGAAAGCAATGAGGCGGGGCAGCAGGGTGGCGCAGTGGTTAGCAATGCTGCCTCACGGCGCTGAGGTCCCAGGTTTGATCCCAGCTCTGGGTCACTGTCCGTGTGGAGTTTGCACATTCTCCCCATGTTTGCGTGGGTTTCACCCCCACAACCCAAAGATGTGCAGGGTAGGTGGATTGGCTGCACTCAATTGCTGCTTAATTGGAAAAATGAATTGGGTATTCTAAATTTATTTTAAAAAAGAAAGCAATGAGACATCGAAACTCAGCAGGACTTCTCCCGGTGTCCACCGAATCTTCAGCAGATTCCCTGAAAAGGTTTGGCAGTGGGCCATTTCTCCAAGGTGTCTCTGCCAATCTCCTGTCAAAATTACAACAGGAGCTCGGGAGAATCCTTGCAGCAATAGCTGTTGAGAATCTTTTGCTTTTCCTGAAAGTGATTCTGATTACCTAGACATTTCCACATAGTAGCTATCATAGCAAGTGCTTTTCTGGTAGCGGTTGACTCCGCATTGTCCAGACAACAAGGTCCCATGAACATCAACAAGGTTTTTTATGTTGTTCACCTGTAACAGTTGTTTCTTTCATCGGCCGATCCTGGAATGCTGGATTAAGGCAGGGGAGTGGGCCTAGGTAGGGTGCTCTTTCAGAGAGTCGGTGCAGACTCGATGGGCCGAATGACCTGCTTCTAAGCTATAGGAGTTCTATTCTATTTCCATCAGGTCCAGGGGGCTTGTCAGCCTTTTCTAGATTTCCCAGTACCTTTTTTCTGGTGAAGGTGATTGTTTTAAGCTCCTCCCTCCCGTTCACTTGATTTTCAAATAGCTTTGGAACATTTTCTAAGACTTCTGCAAAGAAGAGACACAAAATACTTGCTCAACGCTTCCGCCATGTCTTTGTTTGTCCCAGACACTCTCTCTAGAGGAACAAAACTCTTTTCCTTTTCAGATCCCTGTAGAAACTTTTGCTATCCATTTTTATATTTCTACCTAGCTACTCTAATTTCTTCCCCTATTTCTAAAAGTTTTTCTTTGCTGTTTTTAAAAATCTGTCTAATCTTCTGACCTACCATCAACCTTCGCCATGTTTCTTACAATTTAATGCTATCCCCAGCTTCTTATTTAGTCACAGATGAGGCTTCCTTCTCAAACAGCCTTTTTTCCCACTGGGATAAATCTTTGGTGAGAGTTATTAACTATCTCCTGAAAAATCTGTCACAGCATCTATCTTTTAATCCAGTTTCCCAGTTCACTTTCGCCAACTTCGCATTCAGATCCTTTATTTAGGTTCATAACATTAATCTTTGACCAATACTTCTCCATGAAACTGAACGTGAAATTCTAACCATGTTACAATTGCTGACATCTTGAGGCTCCTTTTATTATGATTTCCGATTAATAATGTCGCACTGCACATTACCAGGTCTAAGTTAGCCTGCTTTTTCATTGGCTCTAGAATGTACTGCTGTTAAGGAATTGTCCCGAATACACTCTATGCATTAATTTTCCAGGCTAACTTTGCCAAACTGCCTAATCTACATGTTCGATTATTGTAGTACCTTAGTAGGCCTGTAAACTACTCCAGGTCACCACTTCCTTGCCTATTTCTTGGCTCTGCCCAAAATGGTTCTACATCTTTTTTGACCTAACATCACCTCTCACTGCCATATTAATGACATCCTTAATTAACAGAGCTACCCCACCATTTTTTCCTAGCTTCCCGACTTTCTAAAATGTCAAATACCCTTCAACATTCAGGTCCCAGCCTTCGTCACCTTGCAACCATGTCTCTGTAATGGCCATCGGGTCAAAAATATTTATTTCTACTTGTGCTAATAATTCATCCATGTTGTTACGAATGCTGCATGTGTTCAGAAACAGAGACTTTAACTCTATATTTTTGCCTTATCTGCTAGTGCACTCTTAAATTTGCACGCTCCATCCCATCCTGCCTCACTCTGGTATTTATTATCCAAATTGCTACCCTGCTCTCTTACCTCATTGTTTCCCTTTGATTTACCACATTTCCCCCTCAGATGATCCCTTCCCCCATTATTTAGTTTCCAGCCTTCTCTACTGCCCTAGTTATACATCTCACCAGAACATTGCTCCCAGCACAGTTCAGGTGAAGACCGTCCCAATGGTACTGTTTCCAACTTCCCCAAAACTGGTGTGTGTCCCATGAAGCGAACCCCACCAGTCTCTGAGCAACGCATTCATCTCAAAAATGTATTTACCCTCTGCCAATTAGCTCGCAGCTCACATAACAATCCAGAGATTATTACTTTGAGGTTCTGCTTTTTCATTTATCCCCTAGCTCCTCATACTTGGTATATATTGGTTGGACTGGCTGAGGAATGATTGCTGAGAAATTGCTATGTCTAAACAATAACTGGTTTATTTAAATATAACTGAACAATGTACCTGACTAAAAGCTAGAAACATACTCTCCCTCTTGGCTTTTGGTCATGTGTCTCTTACATCATCATTATGGGCTATTTACACAGTCCCACACACAAACCGGTACAGCCCTAACTCTACAACATTTCCTAAGCAGAACCTCTTTCCTAGTCGCATTTATGTCATTCGTACCTACGTAGGCCATGGTACAGTGATTAGAAATGCTGCCTAACAGCGGCAGGGACCTGGTTCAATTCTAGCCTTGGCTGACTGTGTGGAATTTTCACGTTCCCCGTGTCTGCATGGGTTTCCTCCGGGTGCTCCGGTTTCCTCCCACAGTTCAAGGATGTGTAGGTTAGGTGGGACTATGGGGATAGAGCAGGTTGTGGGCCTAGGTTGGGTGCTCTTTTTCAGAGGGTCGATGCAGACTCAATGAGCCGATTGGCCTCCTTCTGCATTGTAGGAATTCTTTGATTCTATTCTAGGATAACTGGATCCTCCCCGACCCACTGCAAGTTCCTCTCCAGCCCTAAGCAGATATCCTGAACCTCGGCATCAGGTAGGCCATCTGGACCCTCGCTATCGGGAACTGTGTCTATCCTCCCCTGACTATACTGTCACCTACAACCACAACATTCCTATTCACTGCTCCCCACATGGTCTTGTGTCTGCACCACAGTGCACGGCCAGTTCGCTCATACATTTTGTAGTACTCGCTCTTGTTCATATCAGCTGCAAAGAACCTTGAACCTGTAGGATAATTGCAAGGACCGAGGCTCCTCCAATTTCTCAGCCCCTTACCTGCCTCACTCGCAGTCACACTCTCCTGTCTCTGACCGCTGATCAAATCAGAAGACCCTAGCCTAAGGGGTGTGACCACATTCTGGAGCTAGTGTCCTTGATGCACTGCAGTGTGCAAAGCTCAGACACAGGCTGATCAACTCTGAGCCGCACACTCACGCTACAGACGCTTGCTGCAGAGTCATTTTGGCAGATATTTAGATCAAAACTAATAAGATCACCAAGTACATTGTAGGAGATTTGAAATACAAAGAGTAGTGCAAAGATGGGGCAATAACTGAACTGCAGGTGGTGATTAACTCTGACCACAAAGGGGATTGACGGAATTGGCAGTAACAGTATAGTGCTAATAAATGCGTGGAAGGCTTTGGAGTTGTGAGGTGTTGGTCACCAGATGAAATCCCATTGTCTGCCACTGCTCCACTTGCAAGAGTCAAAGTGTGTTCAAACTCAACCCAACGGATTCAACATTATCCCTTGGTGCTCGACACACTGGCCTGGGCTTTAGCCCAGAGAAGAGTTGGATGTTGGGAGTGATTGGTATGAGTTTGGGAAAGCTGGAAGAAAGGGTTTTGAAAAGTCCTGTACTCTTTAAAGTGTTCCTTTGAACATTCATTGTTGATGATCCACCTACAGATGTGGCCTGTCAGGTATCGACGCCTGCAACACCAGGCTGCAGCTGAGAAGGGCAGATAGATCTAGTGGAGTGGGGAGTGATCCTAATCATGGAGCGGAGGGAGAGCTTTTCAATTGTGACTAGGGAGCATCTGGTGGTTGGGGGTCGGGGCTGATTGTTGATGCCGGGGAAAGGGAACATTTTCTGGGTAACTTGTCGGGCCTGAAGGAAACATTCTTGTACGTCTTGGTTTACAAGAGTGCTGTAAAGCTACTTAGTCCATGAATTGAAAGATTGATCTTTCCTCCTTTTATCCTGTGGGGTTTACCAAGAGCTGGAAAACCTGGGTGGTATGTGATAAAAATAGAATGACTTTCAAAATGAAAGCAGGAAGCCTCATTATAATATTTAAAATCAAAGAATTATCACGCTACAGAAGGAGGCCCTTCGCCCCATCGTGTCTGCGCCAGCTCTCCAAACGAGCATCGTCAGTCCGTGCCTTTCCTTGCCTTTTCCCAAAACCTTCTGCACATTGTTTCTATTCAAATTATCATCGAATGCCCTCTTGAATGCTTGTTTGAATCTGCGTCCACCACACTCCAGGCAACACATTCCAGACCTGAACCACTTGTTGTGTGAAATAGTTTTTTCTCACATCACATTTGCTTCTTTTGCCATGGCAGCATGGCGGCGCAGTGGTTAGCACAGCTGCCTCGCGGTTCGGTCCAGGCTCTGGGTCACTGCCCATGTGGAGTTTGCACATTCTCCCCATGTCTGCTTGGGTTTTGCCCCCACAACCCAAAGATGTGCAGGGTAGGTGGATTGGCCATGCTAAATTGCCCCTTAATTGGAAGAAATTAATTGGGCATTCTAAATTTATTAAAAATAAAATCTGCTTCTTTTGCAAATTACTTTAAATCTGTACCCTCTCTCTCTCTCGATCCTTTTACGAGGGGGAGCAGTTTCTCTCTATCTGCTCTGTCCAGCCCCCTCATGGTTTTGAACATCTCTATCAAATCTCCTCTCAGTCCCAAAAATGACGAACCCGCCTCCCGAAAGCAGATTGGTCACCTGTCCCTTGTCCTGACTCCATGGAAACCAGAAGTGGATGCGCTCGAGGTGGGTTGTGTTACTGTCCCTGAGCAGAACCTGTTTTCCGGGAAATTAAGATTTGGTCCCAATGACTGAGAAGTCAAAGTCACTGGACGTGAGCTGAATTCTTTCACACTGTAACACATTTCGAGGGCTTTTCATTAAAGCCCTCTTGAGATACTTGAGCTGTGGGATTCTGTTTTCTCAGTTGGATGCAGTCAGCTGTTAGACGGTTGCTTTTGTAGCTTTATTCTGCTTGGAAATGCAGAGAGTTGCAACTGAAAGCTATCGCAAAAGAAATCTATTCATGGTTTCATGTAACAACAGGGTCTAAATAGACCTGTGAGAGAGGCAGCTGGATAGCCCAATGTACCTGTACTGATTATTCAGTACAGCCCCCATCCCAAGATTATATTTTGTAGTTGAGTGCACTATAATGCAACTGTTGTGCCTGAACCACTCTACTGTATTCTTGCAGCTTCCCAGAGTGAGTAGTTGATTTTTGGCACGGTTTGCCATTGAGTGC
This sequence comes from Scyliorhinus torazame, assembly GCF_047496885.1. Taxonomy (NCBI): domain Eukaryota; kingdom Metazoa; phylum Chordata; class Chondrichthyes; order Carcharhiniformes; family Scyliorhinidae; genus Scyliorhinus; species Scyliorhinus torazame. Next base: position 107,908,933 of record NC_092719.1, on the reverse strand, counting down.
TCTGTCCAGTCTCCACCATTCTTTTATCCCTATTTCAACTTTTTGGACCTCGACTGCTGAAAGAATTAGAGTGCAATTCCACAACTTTAACAACAAGGCCAGCAGCCATCCAGTATTGTGTCTATTCTTTGTTTGTCACAGGGTGAGTGGGACTACATTAGCTCTGCATTGGGTGTTCAAAGAGGTTTTCGGATAATAGGGCCAGAGGTCCTGCCGACTTCTTTTCCTTCCACAATCCAGGAAGGCTGGCTTTAACTGTACAGTGTCCTTACCATCATAGAATTATAGAACAGTTACAGCACAGAAGGAGGCCAATTAGTCTGTCACCACTTTACAGCTCTCTGCAACTCAGCTAGTCACACTCCCCGGCATGATTCTCTCTAAACAGTCACCCAATTCCCTTTTGAAATCCATAATTGAATTAGCCTCCGCCACACTTTCAGGATCCGAGGTGAATCAGCATGGACACGTGATTGAAGCTCTCTTTTCTGATCATGTAGCTCAGTGGACCATGAATGGATTTCCCCTCTGTTTATTTGTGAGTGATATCAGAAATATTGGTGTGGATGAGTTACCCAGTCAACATCATGAACGTATGGATCAATGGCTGGGCTCAGCAACTTGCCTAACAGCTCACTTCTTCCACTGGCACTCCTATTTAAACAGAAAGGCAGCACAGTGGCTAACACAGCTGCCTCACAGCGCCAGGGACCCTGATATGATTCTGACCTTGGGTGACTGTCTGCGTAGAGTTTGCACGTTCTCCCCATGTCGGCATGGGTTTCCTCTGGGTGTTCCGGTTTAATCCCACAGTCCGAAGATATGCAGGTTAGGTGGGGTCATGGGGATAGGGCAGGGGCCTAGGTCCTCTTTCAGCGGGACGGTGCAGAGTCGATGGGCCGAATGTCAGAGCTCTATGGTAAAAAGACTAAAACACACCAAGGGAGACACAGATAAAGGACAACTGATGATAAAGCTGATCATAATTGTTGAAACCACAGATAAAACCCACGATGTGTACGGAAAGACATTTTCTAAATCTACATTGGGTCAAAATCCAGAAATTTGGGAAAGCTAAACAATTGTGAATTTGGACAGATTTGAATATTTTATCAAATCCGTGCTGGCAACAGACAAGGTACTTCAGTGTTGACACGGAATCACAAAATTTAAGCTAACATCACTTTAAGAAGACTTCTGATAACCATGCAGGAAATATCTAACCCCCTTCTGCACAAAAGTGGTGTCATTTGCTGACTATACAGGCAGTGTTATAGGCTGCGGCTTGGAGACTTGCACCTGGACTGGTAGCTTAGCAACCAGCAGGTTGTTGGTCTTCAGAGTGTGGAGCCTGTAGCTCCCGAGTCAAAGGAAAGCAGGATGAGGAGACATCAAATTCAATGCTTCATAGTGGTCTACTGGGAGGAGCCAACAGGTCCAAAATCCCTCATAATCAAACGGGAGGAGGAATAGGACAAACCTTATAGAATCGTTTACAGCGCACACCATTCTGCCTGTTGTGTCCATGTGCTCTCTGCAAGAGCAACGTGGTTAGTCCCACTACCCCACCCTTTCTCCATAGCAAATATCCTTCCCTTTTGAAAGCCACGATTGAATCTATCACACTCTCAGGCAGTGTATTCCAGAACCTAACCCCTCACTACCTAAAACATTTCCCCTTGTGTCACTGATGCTTCTTTTGCCAATTTTGTTAATTGGGATCCACTGGTTCTCAACCCTTCGACCAATGATTTTGAACACTTCTATCAAATCTTCTATCAATCTTTGCCTCTTTAAGAACAACCCCACTTTCTCCAACTACTCCTGTAACTGATGTCCCCCCATCCCTGGAACCATTCTTTTCTGTGCCCCCTTTAAAGCCTTCACATCTTTCTTCAAATGTGGTGCCCAGAATTGGACGGAATGCTCCAGTTGAGGCTGAAAGAAAGATTTATAAATGTCCACATAACCTATTTGCTTTTGTACTCTATGCCTTTATTTATAAAAAACAGGATCCAGTGGTGCTATTTATAAACTATTTATTCAACCTCCTCTGTGACCTTCAACAATTTGTGTCCATGTATCCCCAAAGCTCTGTTCCTGCATCTCCTTGAGAATTGTATCCTTTATTTTCTATTGTCATTCCATGTTCTTCCGGCCAAAATGTTTCACTTCATCCCCCCCGTCCCCCTGGAAGGGCACCTTAACCCAGGCCCACTCCCCAGCCCTATCCCCATAATCCCACCTAACCTTTTGGACACTAAGGGGAAATTTAGCATGGCCACTCCACTTAACCAGCACACCTTTGGACTGTGAGAGGAAACCGGAGAACCCAGAGGAAACCTACGTGGACACGGGGAGGACGTGCAAATTCCACACAGTCACCCAAGGCGTGAATTGAACCTGGATCCCCGGCCCTGTGAGGCAGCAATGCTAACCACTTCACATTTCACTGCATTAGGTTTCATCTGCCACGTGTCCATCCATCTGCCAGGTGTCCACCCATCTGCCACGTGTCCACCCACCCATCTGTCCCTGACTATGTCCTCTCGGACTCTATCATTATCCTCTTCACAACTCAAAATACTGCCACGTGTCCACCCACCCATCTGCCACGTGTCCACCCACCCATCTGCCACGTGTCCATCTGCCACGTGTCCACCCACCCATCTGCCACGTGTCCATCTGCCACGTGTCCATCTGCCACGTGTCCACCCACCCATCTGCCACGTGTCCACCTGCCACGTGTCCACCCACCCATCTGCCACGTGTCCACCTGCCACGTGTCCACCCACCCATCTGCCACGTGTCCATCTGCCACGTGTCCATCTGCCACGTGTCCACCCACCCATCTGCCACGTGTCCGCCCACCCATCTGCCACGTGTCCACCCATCTGCCACGTGTCCACCCACCCATCTGCCCCTGACTATGTCCTTTCGAACTCTATCATTATCCTCTTCACAACTCAAAATACTGCCAAGTTTTCGATTTTGAATTTGTGCCCTGTACACCAAAGTCTTAGGTCATTAAAAACTATTTTCTGGAATCATGTGCGTAGTGGATGGGGGAGGTGAAAGGGATACCAGGTAACTTACAATTAGTGCTTTACTTTGAGAGGGGAGAAGGGCTTTTCCATTTGGCCCAAGTTCTGGCAAATCTTCATCCTTGGGAAATATGTCTGGGAACAGCTTCACTTCCAGTTCAGGCCTGAAGGAGCCTGTACACACTAAAAACATAAAAGACCTCCACAGGAATAAGCAAGTTAAGCTTGGCACACTAATTAAGAAATACATGAAGTGATGGGATGAATAGAGATTATCACCATACCAAGGAATTTAACTATCTGCTGATTAATAGTCCGCCCAGGAACCAGGGTCTATTCTGCTGGAATACATTATGTATCCCTGGAGCTCACAACTGAAATTCTTATGCAGAGCAACTGTGCTTTAACAAACAGGGGTTTAAGATTTATGATTGAGCATTAGAATAAAGTAACAAAAATAGCTTTAACAAAGCGTCTCCCAGACTCGAAGAGTTAGCTCTCTTCTCTCTCCACAGATGCTATCAGACCTGCTGAGATTGAATGAAATGAAAATTGCTTATTGTCACAAGTAGGCTTCAAATGAAGTTACTGTGAAAAGCCCCTAGTCGCCACATTCCGGCGCCTGTTCGGGGAGGCTGGTACGGGAATCGAACCGTGCTGCTGGCCTGCCTTGGTCTGCTTTCAAAGCCAGCGATTTAGCCCTGCGCTAAACAGCCCCAGATTGTCTAAGCACAGTGGTTAGCACAGTTGCTTCACAGTTCCAGGGTCCCAGGTTCAAATCCCGGCTTGGGTCACTGTGCGGAGTCTGCACGTTCTCCCCGTGGGTTTCCTCCGGGTGCTCCGCTTTCCTCCCACAATCCCGAAAGACATGCGTTAGGTAATTTGGACATTCTGAATTCTCCCTGTGTGTACCCGGACAGGCGCCGGAGTGTGGCGACTAGGGAATTTTCACAGTAACTTCATTGCAGTGTTAATGTAAGCTTACTTGTGACAATAAACGATTATTATATATTCTCTGTTTTTGTTTCAGATTCCAGCATCCGCAGTAATTTGGTTCTATTTTAACAAAAATATATATGTTGAAGGAACTGAAACATGTTTAAGAACTGGCCCCGCTGTACTAAAGATAAATTAGAGAAAGGAATGACATAGAATTATATATACACTGCACAAGCATTTTGCCACACTTGTACACACGGCATACACACACTTCACTCTCAGAAGCTGCCTGTGCATTCAGTGCTAATCGAATGCACGCTGCTAATTCAGCAGGTCACTATTTTATCCAGTTCACAGGAACTCCATTGTAAAACTACCTTTTTCAACACAGCATATCCAGGACACCCCCCCCCCCCCCCCCCCCGGTCTGCCGGCCCTGCGTCCACCCCCTGCCCCACCCCCTTTTTATTTTAAACCATTCATCGGTGTATGCCAAGCTCTGTTGTTGTCCTGGGCCACTGTGTGGTCAATTCCAGCCCCACTTGACCCAGTGGCACAACACGGTTGAAATTAACATTTATTTTAAAATACCCAAAGTTTTTGGTCTCCGGCTGCCTAATAACTACAGTCACCAAGGTTTGTAAATTTAATGACAATTAACTTTTTATTATTGACAGTAACCATAATTAACTAGGTAACAAATACAACTGATTAACTACTATCTAATCTCTAACCCCCCCCCTTTTTCAACTCGCCGCGTCCTCAACACACACACAGACAAACAAATACAGAGGGGATAGAGGGGTGAAACATAACAATGAAAGTAAAAAGATAAGAGTCTTTGTTTCAAATGGAAATCTTCCAGTTTGTTTCTTCTTCATTCTAGGCTTTGTCACTTTGGGTAGGATTCTTTGGCCGCGCCCATTGCAGGATCGCCATGGACGGGATGAAGACCATGTAAAGGTCCGTTAACCTCGGGCAGGAATTTCTGGTTGCCGGGCCGGCGCGGCCAAAGAATCCTGCCCTTTGAATTCCTTACTTCCTCTGCTCAACTTAAAGGTATGTCTGCATTAATGATCCATGGACTAAAAACAATAAAGACAAAATAAAATAAATGGGAACTAAGGGAATCAACAAAAATCTTTCATTGAAGAAAGAAGGGTCTTATTATCAAGTTGCTGAAAAAACATCTCAAGATACTTCACACACAATTAAATGTATTGAAATGCAGTGACAACGATGCTCTGGATCTGACAGAGGGCTTCAACCTCTCAACCTAACATCTCATTAATCGGACAGCTGTGTAGGTGGTGGGAAAGTGTGTGGGGGGTGGGCAGAGCTTGGACCACAGACACCCATTTTTGAGTGAAGAATGGCCATTGGGTGCTGGTTGTGACCGGTCATGCCTAATCTCCTCACAAACCCACCAGTAATTCCCAAAAGAAGGAGGCATTAGGTGCCCTGAATCTCCAAATTAGGATCTAATTGACGGATTTTGATTCCCATTGAGATTGATTCTTGACTGGATGGAGCTTGCCCAGTTGATCAATAGCCCATCAGGACTTTTTCAACGGACTGCTAGAGGTTGCCAATAAAAAACATTGATGAGTCTTTGTATAGTTTTGATCCTGTGCTGCTGTTACCAGCTGCTGTCTACCCCTCTCCAGTTTGGCTCCTTGCCCATTCTGTGATTAGCTGGTTGTGGAGCAAGCTGAAACTCCTATGGCCCTGACTGGCAAGTTACACTGGACGCCCAATTGGTCCACCAATTTGTGACATACGAGGCCACCGACATAATTTTGAGCAGGTCTCAAGCTAATGCTTTCTGGCATATGTCATAATCGTGCCATCCATTTCACACTGATTCACAGGTGTAATTATATTTTGCTGCCAGCATCTTCAACAATGTAGAGCAGTCTTAGTCCAGGTCAGATGCATGTCTGAGAAACTGACAACCTATTGATCCCAAGGTAAGAATGCCTCACATTGAGCCAGGCTGACATGCAAAACTAAAATTACTCCATGCACTTGTGTTTGCTTTCAATTCAAAATGAGCATATAGAGCCTTCGGAGCATATAGAGCCTTCGGGGTCAACAGTAGGGTTACAGAAATGTCAACGTCCTAGGAACAAATCAGGAATCCAAGGGAGGGCAAACACAAAAACAAATTCACTGAGACAATCAGGAATTGTTTCCTCACACAACAATTAATAGAATTTTTTTGAGGAGGTGACAAAATTAATTGATGAGGGAAAGACTGTGGATGTCGTCTACATGGACTTTAGTCAGGAGCTTGACAAGGTCCTCATGGCAGACTGGCACAAAAGGTAAAGTCGCATGGGATTCGGGGTGTGCTAGCTAGATGGATAAGGAACTGGCTTGGCAACAGGAGACAGGGAGTAACTGTGGACGGGAGTTTTTCAGAATGGAGATCTGTAACTAGTGGTGTTCCACAGGGATCAGTGCTGGGATCACTGTTGTGTGACATATATAAATGATCTGGAGGAAAATGTAGATAGTCTGATTAGCAAGTTTGCAATTGGCACTAAGATAGGTAGAGTTGCAGATAGTGAAGGGGACTGTCTGGAAATACAGCAGAATATAGATAGACTGAAAAGTTGGGCAGAGAAATGGCAGACGGAGTTCAATCCCGACAAATGCGAGGTGATGCATTTTGGAAGATCAAATTCAGGTGTGAATTATACAGTAAATGGCAGAACCTTAGGAGCATTGACATAAGGAGGGATCTGGGCAGTCAGGTCCATAGTTCCATGAAATTGGCAATGCAAGTAGATAAGGTGGTCAAGAAGGCATATGGCATGCTTGCCTTCATCAGCCGGAGTATTGAGTACAAGAGTTGGCAGGTCATGTTACAGTTGTATAAAACTTTAGTTAGGTCACATTTGGAATATTGCGTGCAGTTCTGGTCGCCACATGACCAGCAGGATGTGGAAGCAGAGAGTGCAAAGAAGGTTTACCAGGATGTTGCCTGATCTGGAGCATGTTAGCTATGAGGAGAGGTTGAATAAACTTGGATTGTATTAGTTGGAAAGACGGAGGCCTGATTGAGGTCTACAAAATTATGAGAGATATAGACAGGGTGAATAGTCAGAAGCTTCTTCCCAGGGTGGAAGACTCAATTACAAGGGGGCACGGGGGCACAGGTTCACGGCGAGTGGGGGAAAGTTTAGGGGAGATGTGCGGCAAACGCTTTTCGTGCAGAGAGTGGTGGGTGCCTGGAACGCATTGCCAGTGGAGGTGGTGGAGGCAGGCATGGTAGCAACGCTTAAGAGTATCTTGATGGACATATGAACAGGTGGGCAATAAGTAGCAGGCCTAAATAAGGAATCTGGATCGGTGCAGGCTTGGTGGGCCGAAGGGCCTGTTCCTGTGCTGTAATATTCTTTGTAATTGTTCGCTCACACAGCACATTATTTGCTCACACCATTGGAATTGGTGTTTACCAAATTAAGAGAGTTGATTAGAGGTTGGTGGATAAGAGAGAAACTTGGATTTTTGTCTTCATGTGATTTTTGATAGTCTAAAACCATGCTTACAATAGCCTCTGCCAGCTGTGTCTCAGTGAGCTTTCTATGAGAATCAACATTCTCTGGAAAGCTGGCACAGCTGCTCAAAAGGCTAATTGTGCAATCAGATGGAGTCATTTATGCAGTGAGAAACCACTGTCCTAAATGGGCACGTGTCAGGCAGGCCAATGTTTGTGCGCATGGGGTCCTCCTCATTGTTACTCTTAGATGAACTCCTCTTGGCTTTCTCAGATGCCATTTCTTCGAGTATCAGATGTCAGCTCCTTAAGGACTAGGTTAATGAGAACAGCACAGGCGACCAAATTTCATTTTGAAATTATTCAATGCCTTATTAGAGTTGAAGATCAGGGAGGTTATGCTGGAACTGTATAAAATGTTGGTTAGGCCACAGCTAGAATATTGGGCTGGATTCTATCGCCCCGCCCGCCGCAAGAACGTCACAGGCAAGAGGACAATGGAGAAGTCCATTGACCTCAGGCGGGATTCTCCGGTCGCCGGGCAGGCGTTGCCAGAGAATCCCACCCACTGTGTACAGTTCTAGAATCCACATCATAGGAGGGATGTGATAGCACTGGAAAGGATGCAAAGGAGATTTACCAGGATGTTGCCTGGGCTGGAGAGTGTTAGTTATGAAGAGAGATTGGATAGACTGGGTTGTTTTCCTTGGAGCAGAGGAGACTGAGGGAGGACATGATTGAGATGTATAAAATCATGAGGGGCATAGATCAAGTCGACAGGAGGGACCATTGATCAGGGGCATAGATTTAAGCTAAGGGCAGGAGGTTTAGAGAGGACATGAGGAAAACCTTTTTACCCAGAGAGTAGTGGGAGTTTGGAATTTGCTGCCTGAAAGGGTGGTGGAGGCAGAGACCCTCATAACATTTAAGAAATATTTAGATATGCACTTGCGATCCCAGGGCAAGGTTATGGGCCAAGTGCTGGGAACTGGGATTTGAATGGTTAGCTGGTTGTTTTTGACTGGCACAGACTTGATGGGCTGAAGGGATTTCTCTGTGCTGTAGAACTCTATGACTCTATGCCATGCTCCAGATCTTTAAACTAACATACACGATAGATAAAGCTGAAGTAAAACAACAACTGAAATTGGGCAAACCCACAATTACAGCATACACAGGCAGAGTTACTGATCAGGGAAAACAATTTTTCACACAAAGTGGAGATGTAGTGCAGACTGTCAAAGCAAGTATCTGATTCAAGGCCAACTGACACCATTAAAGGATAGCTGGATCCATATCTGTTGAGAAGGGGTACTGGAAGCATTACTTGATTTTAATGTCCTCTATATTGCTGATAAATTGGGGTGAAGTCCACAATACAATCAAACCTGGAGATTGGACTGAATGAGCCTGATGCTTTTGCTGTGTTGCTAGGTTTGACTGCAACTCCTCTCATTCTAACCCTGTGCCCCCTCCCAGTCTCACGAGGGGCCATATCGCTTTGAATAATGCTATTTTATTCACTCTGAGGTGCCAGTCACATAACGATGTTGGAACACGGCTGATGTGGCAATCTGTTACTGAACATTAGACTGCAGTGACTTATACTATTGATTCCCTGTCTCCTGTGAGGCTGTCATTTATAATAACTAAAAATGTCACCAGTATTTGTTGAATCATTCATACTTCATCTAGCTTGTCAATACAATACTAATTTGGGGGACTATCACTCATCATATATGTATCACTGGCTTTCAAACCCATTTCACCTTAGACAAACCAAAACTGTGACCTGTGTTTTACCACTTTCTACTGGGCTTCAAAATACCAGCTTTACATGGTGAAAAATTGAACTTCCCCCCGGAAATCTCACTTGAGCTCCTGCTCTGTCTATCTATACTTGGAAGGAAATTCCCCACACAGAGCCCGGGTTTAATAGTTAAGCAGCATTATGTCTTTTCTAGGCGGGTCATAGGTATCAAAGGAATCCTTCTCTCCGCTGATTTTCATCTGGCTGGCTGCATTCCAGTTGCAAAATGGAGGTTGAGAGTTAAATTTCCCACCCATTATCCCACAGAGTAGGATATTGTCTAATTCCCGAACTACATCCACTAGACCCTTCTGACATGATGTTTAAGTGCCATAAATATGCTGACGAGAACACTGCCTGAAAAAGGTTTGACAATAGAAAAAGCTCATTGCCTTGAAATAAATATCTCTCTGATGCATACAGGCCTTCCTGACTATAGGCAACCAGCACATTTTAAAATGTGACCCACCACCATTACATACACCACCCCCAAATACGCCATCCAACATACACCATCCCAGCCCCCCCATGCTACTCCACATACACCACCCCACATACATCATTCCTACATCACCGACACATAGACCCATATACCACCCCTACATACACCCCGGTTTAGCTCAGTTGGCAAGACTAGGTATAGGTTTGTCACATGTACTGAGTTACAATGAAAAGTGTTGTTCGCCATACAGGCCAGGCAGATCACTCCCAAGCGATAAGAAAAACATAGGGCATATGATAAATACACAATTTAAATACACAGGGTGCGAATCTCAGGCCACACTGCGCCGAAAAAGCAGCTTGTCGCTGCGCAGCTTGGCCAATGGAAGCCAGGAGACCTGGGATCTACCTGGCTCGCCATGCCTCGTGAGATTCAATGCATTTCTGCGAGATGTTGCAAGGGGAATCTCACCCACAATGGGCGGGATCATTTTGTAGCAGATCTGCGAGGCAGTAAGCCTTACTCTACTGTGCAGGCTCCTGAGGTACCCGAGGCTTTGGGATTCAATCCCTTCGTCTCGGGGACTTCGGACAAGTGCCATTTGGTACTGGTCCCCACAAAAGGGGACCAGTTGGAATAGCACTCGTGGGGGTCTCCAAGGGGATCGGAGGCCCCCAGCTGCATGGGGGTACCCTTGCACAGCCAGCTTGACATCCTGTAGTTCCATCTGTGTGCCACCGTGGCACTGCAAAGGTGCCACTGCCAGCTGGAAGGAGCATTGCCAAGGTGCCACGCTGGCATTTTTGCACGCGCACAATCAGGTCGGGGTTGCCGGTGTGGGTGTTGGGACGGGGGGACCCTGTCATATGTTGCATTCGGGTTTGGGGGGAGGTCGGTGATTCTTTTCAGGGCCTCTGGGATTGGGACACCAGTTAAAAATGGCGTCCCGATCTCTCGCTACAATGGGGATTTCAGGCCGCTTTTCAAAGCGATTCGCGTTGAATAGCCATGTGCTTCTCGGCACTGCGAGTGCAGGGAAACGTGGCTACATGTGCTCACCCAGGGACTTTGTTCTCTGTAGCCATCTCAGAATGCCACCTGCAAAGGACCATGGGAATTATGGCCAACCCAGGACTCAGACAGACTCAGAGCTTGTGTGTGTATTTGCAACCCACATAGCGCGACGTGATCGAAACCCATGCTCTCCACAATGGCGCCACTCCCTTTACTCAGGCAGCCCAAACAGCCAAGGTCAATGACCGCTCAGGACACGCCCAGCCATCAAGGCACCAGCCCCTGCCAAAATCAAAGGCAGTGATCGAAGCCTGTCGAATTATTGGGTCCAAGTTAAGGACCGCCCCAAAGAGCGCGGAATCCCAGAGGGATAAGAAGAGACACAGCCATGTGCTCTTGGATCCGGCCTATGCCAACCCAAGTGCAGCATAACGACCAGACAGACAAGTTCAAGACCAACGATCGCTACCAGACGGATGAGCCCAGCAGAAACAGAGCCACTTCTTCCACCCAGCCATGCAAGATCCGGACAAAGGCCTTGTCCATCTGCATAGAGCCGGTTGCCCTGAAGTTAAGTATAGGTTATTGTAGTTGTTAGGTGTAGTTTAACTTGTAGTGTTTTATGTTGCATGTCGAAGTAATCCTTGTGTGTAAATAAACCATCTTTAACTTGAACTGACTAACTGGTTGTGTGGTCCTTTGATCGATATCCGGTGAAGCCTTGTGGTGGTATCATTTGATACCTGGCGACTCTAAAGACCATCATTATTAATTGGCAACCTTACTTTGGTGCCGATTGTCAACATTATTGGCAACTCCCCCGGGACTCGATTTAGAAGAGATTTTGTCACTCCGAGAGAACCCACAAAACTTTGAAATCCAATTGCGAGAAAAAAGTGAAAGAACCACAAGTGTAAGGCCCGTATCGATCAAATCACCAAGATTCGGAAGTGGGTATTAACTTGCATGCGTAGTAACAGGCATATAAGGTAAACTCGTTAGATTTTGCGTACAACTATCGGAAGTATTATGAACCGGAAAATAGCCTAGGCCATACCCGCTGTTCGAATCACCACCTTATTCCCCCTGTCCCAAATTAACGGTAGGAAAACAGAGATTAACGGTATGAAAACAGAGATTAACATAGAAAACAAAGAACATAGAAAAATACAGCACCAAACAGGCCCTTCGGCCCACGATGTTGTGCCGAACTTTTGTCCTAGATTAAGAACAAATTAATCTACACCCCATCATTCTACCGTAATCCATGTACTATCCAATAGCCGCTTGAAGGTCCCTAATGTTTCCGACTCAACTACTTCCACAGGCAGTGCATTCCATGCCCCCACTACTCTCTGGGTAAAGAACCTACCTCTGAGATCCCCCGATATCTTCCACCATTCAACTTAAATTTATGTCCCCTTGTAATAGAACATTACAGCGCAGTACAGGCCCTTCGGCCCTCGATGTTGTGCCGACCTGTGAAACCACTTTAAAGCCCATCTACACTATTCCCTTATTGTCCATATGTTTATCCAATGACCATTTGAATGCCCTTAATGTTGGCGAGTCCACTACTGTTGCAGGCAGTGCATTCCACGTCCTTACTACTCTCTGAGTAAAGAACCTACCTCTGATATCTGTCCTATATCTATCTCCCCTCAATTTAAAGCTATGTCCCCTCGTGTGAGACATCACCATCCGAGGAAAAAGGCTCTCACTGTCCACCCTATCTAATTCTCTGATCATTTTGTATGCCTCAATTAAGTCACCTCTTAACCTTCTTCTCTCTAACGAAAACAGCCTCAAGTCCCTCAGTCTTTCCTCATAAGATCTTCCCTCCACACCAAGCAACATTCTGGTAAATCTTCTCTGCACCCCTTCCAATGCTTCCACATCCTTCCGATAATGCGGCGACCAGAATTGCACGCAATACTCCAAATGAGGCCGGACCAGAGTTTTGTACAGCTGCAACATGACCTCATGGCTCCGAAACTCAATCCCTCTACCAATAAAAGCTAACTCACCATACGCCTTCTTAACAACCCTCTCAACCTGGGTGGCAACTTTCAGGGATCTATGTACATGGACACCTGCAGCTTATCTACGTCCCTCTGTAACTTTAAAAAAAAATTTTTTATTCTCCATTTTCACATTTTCCTTCAAAATTTACACACCACCCACAAACAGTAAACCGTGACAAATACAAAATCAATCCCCTTAACAATACCAACGATCCCATCCTCCCGCAACCAAACAACGGCCCACCTGTCAATATATGCATCCAATAAAACAAACCCTCTCACGGTGGCAACAGAAATATAAAGGAGAAAAAAAAAGGAGTCCGGGACCGCCCATGGTCACCATTGACCTATAGAGTCCACTCCCCCTTCCCCCCCTACATTCAACGCCATCCAACCTCTGAACGAGTACCGTACATGATACCCAAGGGTTGTACCCCCACACCCAGTCTCCAACTCCTGCGTCCACTGCCTCTTGTAAAACTCCTCCTCCTCCCAACCTCGGTTCCTTCCCCCCAACTTTCCACCCCGGCTAGACCACTCTGACCCTGTTCTGCCAGGCTCCGATGGCCGCAGCCCCTCCCCCCACCTCACTCCCGTTCACTGGCCGGCTTAAACCGGCCAGCGTGGAGGCCCCCGCCCGGGTCCCTTTCCCCCTTGCCCGGCCCTAGGAAAGCCCAGAAATCCCCTTGTAGCACACAAACCCCGCATCTCCACCTACACCCCAAAGAGCCCTCATTTCGAGTGAAAGTCCCAACACTTCCCTTGTCCAAATATATACAACATTGGCTCCTTCAGCCCCTACACCCGCACGCAGTGAAACAAAAATGAAGAAAATACAGTCACGAGGTTACATCGGCACATGGCCATTTCTCAATTTCTCAGTTCTGCCACAGTCCTTCTGCCTTCGCAAACTCCTCCGCTGCTTCCGCCATTCCAAAATAATAGTCCCTGAGCTTGTAAGTCACCCTCAGCTTCGCTGGATATACAATGCCGCACTGCACCTTGCCAATGTACAGTGCCCTCTTCACCTGGTTGAAGGCAGCCCGCTTCCTCGCCAGCTCCACCGTAAAGTCCTGGTATATATGTATACCTGCTCCAGCCCACTGCACCACCCGCTTCTGCTTGGCCCAGCTCAGGACCTTCTCCTTCACACTGTACCAACGGAAGCGCTGAGTCACTACCCTTGGCGGCTCACTCGCCTTTGGTACAGGCCTCCACGACCGATGAGCCCGATTCAGTTCATATCAGAAGGGATCCTCCCGCTCCCCCAATAGTTTCGCCAGCATCGCGGCAATATACTCAGTCGACCTCGGTCCTTCAACTCCTTCGGGACGCCCCACAATCCTCAAATTCTGTCGCCTGGGTCTGTTTTCCAGGTCTTCCATTTTTCCTCGCAGATCCTTGTTAATGTCCATCACCTTCCGCATCTCCTTCCCCATCGAGGTAAGTTGATCACCGTGCTGCAATACCGTCTCCTCCACTTCCTTCAGCACCTCCCCTTGCTCCTGCACCTCCGCCACTGCGCTCGCCACCGCCTTCGTCACCGGGGAAATCGCCTCCTCCACTAGCACACTCAAAACCTCCCTCATCTCCTTCCTCATTGTCTCCATGTATTTTGTAAACTGCCTTTCGAATTCCGCAGCCATCACCTTAGTTATTTCTTCAGCCGTAAGCAATGCGGCCTCCCCTGGTGCTCTAGCCTCCATTTTCCGTGGTGACCCCGCGGTGACCTTTCCACTCCCCGACAGACCTTCAGCTGTTTTCCATAAGGAAATTCTTTTGCTCACCCTCGACATTTTTCTTCACTCTGCCTTCACTTTGCCGCCTCTGTGCCTTCTCCCTGCTTTTGCCGCCTCCGTGGACCCTGGGACTGGGCTTAAATCCCCGAAAATGCCGTTCCCGAACAGGAGCCCTCCATTGTGCCGTCCCTCTGTAACTTGTAACACCCTTCCGCACTGTCCACAACTCCACCGACTTTAGTGTCATCTGCAAATTTACTCACCCATCCTTCTACGCCCTCCTCCAGGTCATTTATCAAAATGACAAACTGCAGTGGCCCCAAAACAGATCCTTGCGGTACACCACTAGTAACTGGACTCCAGTCTGAACATTTCCCATCAACCACCACCCTTTGTCTTCTTCCAGCTAGCCAATTTCTGATCCAAACTGCTAAATCACCCTGAATCCCATGCCTCCGCATTTTCTGCAATAGCCTATCGTGGGGAACCTTATCAAACGCTTTACTGAAATCCATATACACCACATCGAATGCTTTACCCTCATCCACCTGTTTGGTCACCTTCTCAAAGAACTCAATAACGTTTGTGAGGCACGACCTACCCTTCACAAAACCGTGTTGACTATCTCTAATCAAATTATTCCTTTCCAGATGATTATACATCCTATCTCTTATAAACCTTTCCAAGACTTTGCCCACAACAGAAGTAAGGCTCACTGATCTATTGTTACCGGGGTTGTCTCAACTCCCCTTATTGAACAAGGGGACAACATTTGCTATCCTCCAGTCTTCTGGCACTATTCCTGTAGACAAAGATGACTTAAAGATCAAAGCCAAAGGCTCAGCAATCTCCTCCCTAGCTGCCCAGAGAATCCTAGGATAAATCCCATCCGGCCCAGGGGACTTATCTATTTTCACACTTTCCAGAGTTGCTAACACCTCCTCCTTATGAACCTCAAGCCCTTCTAGTCTAGTAGCCTGAATCTCAGTATTCTCCTCGACAACATTGTCTTTGTCCTGTGTGAATACTGACGAAAAATATCCATTTAGCACCTCTCCTATCTCCTCGGACTCCACGCACAAGTTCCCACAACTGTCCTTGACTGGCCCTACTCTTACCCTAGTCATTCTTTTATTCCTGACATATCTATAGAAAGCTTTAGGGTTATCCTTGTTCCTACCTGCTAAAGGCTTCTCATGTCCCATCCTGGCTCTTCTTAGCTCTCTCTTTAGGTCCTTCCTAGCTAACTTGTAACTTTCGAGCGCCCTAACTGAACCTTCACGTCTCATCTTTACATAAGCCTCCTTCTTCCTCTTGACAAGTGTTTCAACTGCTTTAGTAAACCACGGTTCCCTCGCACGACCACTTCCTCCCTGCCTGACAGGTACATACTTATCAAGGACACGCAGTAGCTGTTCCTTGAACAAGCTCCATATTTCCATTGTGCCCATTCCCTGCAGTTTTCCTCTCCATCCAATGCATCCTAAGTCTTGCCTCATCACATCATAATTGCCTTTTCCCCAGACATAACTCTTGCCCTGCGGTATATACCTATCCCTTCCCATCACTGAAGTAAACATAATCGAATTGTGGTCACTATCACCAAAGTGCTCACCTACCTCCAAATCTAACAGCTGTCCTGGTTCATTACCCAGTACCAAATCCAATATGGCCTCACCTCTCGTTGGCCTATCTACATACTGCATCAGGAAACCTGCTAAAGTCAATATTTTCCCGCTTCTGTAGTAGAAAGATTCAACACACTCGTTAAGACAAAATAACAAAGCTTTATTTTCGAAAAGACTGCATGCAGTACTGGCTGAAACTTGAAGTCAGAGAGCAGTCAACAAAACTGCTGAGTCTTTCGCAAGTTCTGCGCTTTCGCAGAGAATTAGCTCAATATTTATACATTATCATTATCAAGATTGCGTGACAACAGTATAGTCAGGAATTTGATCAGAAATACAAACGGAAGCATAGAACAGACCTTTTTTTGGTCACATCACTCATACCATTATCTTGTCCTTGGAGGGAACATTGAAAGGTCGGACTAGAATTATTTCTTCCTGAACTTACCTTGTTTAATTCCTACGGCCCTGGGTTATGACGAGTTAGTTTTATCAGGAGTTGCCGAGGTCCAGTGTTTTGGAATCGCTGATCTTTTCAGACTTCAAGTTATGCAGAGTTGGCCTATGGCCATACAGCTCTGAAATGGTTAGGGCAGCAATTCTTACAGGGGTCTGGTGAACTGTGAGCATTCTTTACATTGGCCTGATGAGCTGGAATGAGCAGTTCAGCCTTTCTTACATTGTATCAAACATTTTGACCAGTCTTCCCATTGACCAGTTTTCCCATCATGCCATTACTTAATTCGTACCATATCACAAACCCTCCTGCACACATTGGACAAAATCGGACCCATCTAAAGTACTCAAACTATAGCGTTTCCAGTCAATATTTGGAAAGTTAAAGTCCCCCATAACAACTACCCTGTTACCTTTGCTCCTATCCAGAATCATCTTTGCAATCCTTTCCTCTACATCTCTGGAACTTTTCGGAGCCCTGTAGAAAACCCCTAACAGGGTGACCTCACCTTTCCTGTTCCTAACTTCAGCCCATACTACCTCAGTAGACGAGTCCTCATCAAACGTTCTTTCTGCCACCGTAATACTGTCTTTGACTAACAATGCCACCCCTCCCCCTCTTTTACCACCTTCTCTGAGCTTACTGAAATATCTAAACCCCGGCACCTGCAACAACCATTCCTGTCCCTGCTCTATCCATGTCTCCGAGATGGCCACAACATCGAATAGGTACCAACTCATGCCGCAAGTTCACCCACCTTATTCCGGATGCTCCTGGCATTGAAGTAGACACACTTTAGACCACCTTCCTGTCTGCCGGTACACACCTGCAACTTTGAAAGCTTACTCATGACCTCATTACTCTCAACCTCCTGTATACTGGAGCTACAATACAGGTTCCCAATCCCCTGCTGAACTAGTTTAAACCCTCCCGAAGAGCATTAACAAATATCCCCCCCCAGGATATTGGTAATGGTTTGTTCCACCTGGGGAAAAAGTCTCTGACTGTCTACTCTATCTAGGGCAGCACGGTAGCATAATGGTTAGCACAACTGCTTCACAGCTCCAGGGTCCCAGGTTCGATTCCGGCTTGGCTCACTGTGCGGAGTCTGCACGTTCTCCCCGTGTGTGCGTCGGTTTCCTCCGGGTGCTCCGGTTCCTCCCACAGTCCAAAGATGTGCAGGTTAGGTAGATTGGCCATGCTAACTTGCCCTTAGTGTCCAAAATTGCCCTTAGTGTTGGGTGGGGTTGCTGGGTTATGGGGATAGGGTGGAGGTGTGCACTTGGGTAGGGTGCTCTTTCCAAGAGCCGGTGCAGACTCGATGGGCTGAATGGCCTCCTTCTGCACTGTAAATTCTATGAGCTATGATTCTGTTCCCCTGATCATCTTATAAACCTCTATCAAGTCGACCCTCATCCTTCTCCGTTCTAATGAGAAAAGGCCTAGCATCCTCAACCTTTCCTCGTAAGACCTACTCTCCATTCCAGGCAACATCCTGATAAATCTCCTTTGCACCTTTTCCAAAGCTTCCACATTCTTCCTAAAATGAGGCAACCAGAACTGCACACAGTACTCCAAATGTGGCCTTACCAAGGTTTTGTACAGCTGCATCATCACCTCACGGCTCTTAAAGTCAATCCCTCTGCTAATGAACGCTAGCACACCATAGGCCTTCTTCACAGCTCTATCCACTTGAGTGGCAACTTTCAAAGATGTATGAACATAGACCCCAAGATCTCTCTGCTCCTCCACATTGCCAAGAACCCGACCGTTAACCCTGTATTCCGCATTCATATTTGTCCTTCCAAAATGGACAACCTCACACTTTTCAGGATTAAACTCCATCTGCCACTTCTCAGCCCAGCTCTGCATCCTATCTATGTCTCTTTCCAGCCGACAACAGCCCTCTCACTATCCACAACTCCACCAATCTTCGTATCGTCTGCAAATTTACTGACCCACCCTTCAACTCCCTCATCCAAGTCATTAATGAAAATCACAAACAGCAGAGGACCCAGAACTGATCCCTGCGGTATGCCACTGGTAACTGGGATCCAGGCTGAATATTTGCCATCCACCGCCACTCTCTGACTTCTATCGGTTAGCCAGTTCGTTATTCAACTGGCCAAATTCCACTATCCCATGCCTCCTTACTTTCTGCATAAGCCTACCATGGGGAACCTTATCAAATGCCTTACTAAAATCCATGTACACTACATTCACTGCTTTACCTTCATCCACGTGCTTGGTCACCTCCTCAAAGAATTCAATAAGACTTGTGAGGCAAGACCTACCCCTCACAAATCCGTGCTGACTATCCCTAATCAAGCAGTGTCTTTCCAGATGCTCAGAAATCCTATCTCTCAGTCCCCTTTCCACTACTTTGCCTACCACCGAAGTAAGACTAACTGGCCTGTAATTCCCAGGGTTATCCCTAGTCCCTTTTTTGAACATGGGCACGACATTCGCCACTCTCCAATCCCCTGGTACCACCCCTGTTGACAGTGAGGACGAAAAGATCATTGCCAACGGCTCTGCAATTTTATCTTTTACTTCCCATAGAATCCTTGGATATATCCCGTCAGGTCCGGGGGACTTGTCTATCCTCAAGTTTTTCAAAATGCCCAACACATCTTCCTTCCTAACAAGTATCTGCTCGAGCTTACCAGTCTGTTTCACACTGTCTCTCTCCAACAATATGGCCGCCCTCATTCATGAATACTGAAGAAAAGTACTCGTTCAAGACCTCTCCTATCTCTTCAGACTCAATACACAATCTCCCGCTACTGTCCTTGATCGGACCTACCCTCGCTCTAGTCATTCTCATATTTCTCACATATGTGTAAAAGGCCTTGGGGTTTTCCTTGATCCTACCCGCCAAAGATTTTTAATGCCCTCTCTTAGCTCTCCTAATCCCTTTCTTCAGTTCCCTCCTGGCTATCTTGTATCCCTCCAGCGCCCTGTCTGAACCTTGTTTCCTCAGCCTTACATAGGTATCCTTCTTCCTCTGAACAAGATATTCAACCTCTCTTGTCAACCATGGTTCCCTCACTCGACCATCTCTTCCCTGCCTGACAGGGACATACATATCAAGGACATGTAGTATCTGTTCCTTGAACAAGTTCCACATTTTAACAGTAGGAAAAACGAGATAATAGTAGCAATGGCCACAAAAGCAATGGAACGTTTAATGAACCCGCAGGAACCCGAGGTCACAGCGACCAACAGAGCAGAGCAGTTCCCCATATGGGAAGAAGAATTGAGGAAGTATTTGAAGGGGAAAGGATGGCCCCTTTGGTCTGAGTTTGTTCAAATGATGAGTCAGGTCCAGGATGCATAGGACAAACCTGGTGGGACAACCTAACCGAGGTACATAAGAAAAACGCAGCGAAAGTGGCAATAGTGTCCTGTTTGGCACAGTTGCGAGGCACAGAGGAGGTGGTGAGGACGCTCCGCAGACAGCTAGTTGAGAAAGAGGAGAAGAATGAGGGAAACTATAGTGAAAGTGAAAAGATTAATGAGCAACTCCAGGAACAGTTGGCAGCTAAAGATAAAGAGATGGCTGATGTCAAACGGGCACACCAATCTTGTTTAGTTCACCTTAGCAGCTTTCAGACCCAGTACGATAAAGCCTACCAAGATACACAGTGCACAGTCTTGGTACGAGAAGAGACAGAACAGCAGGTAGCACAGTTAACGAGACAATGCGCGGATTTGAAGGCAGCTTTACGAGTGCTCCATAGCTCCACTACAGAACAAAAGACAGAGCACAGTAGACCACGCAAAATGTAGACAACAAAGAGAGAAGTTGCAGTCACTGCTTTCAGTGCAAAACGGATTTAGAGATACCTTTGGACAAAATTTAGATGAGGAAGGTACCCCCAATTGGCAAGAACTAAATGAAACCTCTCAGAGATATGTGGAGAACAAAGAAAATAACAATAGAGCCCCCCATGCCCCAAAAAGGAAAGCACCCGCACCACCGACTGCACAGGCAGCACACACACTGCATCCAGTCACCACACAGCGCAAGTCATCGGATCGGGAGGGGCCCGATTGCGTTTACACCTCCCCGTTATCCATCACCCAATTGAGAGATGCCTGCACTAAAATTGATCCATTTGAACCCACCGCAGACCCGCATTTCTTTGTGAGAGTACGGCAGCGAAAGGTTATGTACGGTCGAGACGAAAGGGAGGAAGTTAAACTTATAGTAATGAGCCTTGACCAGTCTGTCAGCTCAGCTTTACCAGAACCCCATAATGTAGGAGGAGGAACCTTATAGGAGATGAAAACAGCTATTTTAGATGTGATTGGGTACAACCCCGTAGAAGGTT
Organism: Scyliorhinus torazame; assembly: GCF_047496885.1. Taxonomy (NCBI): domain Eukaryota; kingdom Metazoa; phylum Chordata; class Chondrichthyes; order Carcharhiniformes; family Scyliorhinidae; genus Scyliorhinus; species Scyliorhinus torazame. The sequence continues at coordinate 107,887,994 of NC_092719.1, read as the reverse complement.
TGAACCGTTGTAGGCAAAAGAAGGGAGAGCATCCGACCGTATTTGCAGGTCGCCTTTGGATCCATTTTAGAGCAGTGTTTGGGGATTTGAACCGCGCCCACTTAGATAACAACTAAATGGGCCCGCACTTTAGTCTCCCACGCCACAGAAGCAGATCAAAAGGCTTGTGTGCACGGGGTACTCGGCGATCACAATCTCAGACCATGCTCCACACTGGGTTGACCTGCAGGTTAGTAAAGATCGCAATCAGTGCCCGCAATGGAGGTCGGATGTAGGGCTGTTGGCGGACGAAGCGGTGTGCGAGAGGCTGAGGAAATGCGTACAAAATTACCTGCAGGTAAATGATACGGGGGAAGTCTCAGCAGCGGTGGTCTGGGAAGCGCTGAAGGCAGTGGTGAGAGGAGAGCTGATCTCTATCCGGCGCACAGGGACAGGAGACGGACAGACTGGTAAAAGAGATTCTACAAGTCGACAGGAGGTACGCGGAGACTCCAGAGATAGGGCTTTTAAGGGAACGGCGGAGGCTACAGGCGGAGTTCAGCTTGTTAACCACAGGGAGGGCAGTGGAGCATCTCAGAAAGGCGAGGGGGATGATCTACGACCATGGTGAGAAGGCCAGCAGGATGCTTGCACAGCAGCTCAGAAAGAGGGAGGCAGCTAGAAAAATAGAGAAAGTTATTGACGGGGATGGGAACTTGGTTGGGGATTCGGCAGTGGTGAGTAAGGAGTTTAGGGATTTCTACAGCAGGCTGTACAGGTCGGAACCCCCTACGGAGCAGGAGGGGATGAGGCACTTCCTGGAGGGGCTGACTTTCCCGAAGGTGAACGGGGAGCTGGTAGAAGGACTGGGGGCCCCGATCGGGCTGGAGGAGATAGTGGAGGGCTTGAAGGCCATGCAGTCAGGTAAAGCCCCGGGACCGGACGGGTACCCAGCGGAGTTCTATAAAAAGTTCTCCGGGATATTGGGACCAGTGCTGATGAAGGTGTTTAATGAGGCAAGGGAAAGGGGGGTTCTGCCCCAGACGATGTCACAGGCCACGATTTCACATATCCTGAAACGGGACAAGAACCCGGAGCTATGTGGGTCCTACAGGCCGATATCTCATTGAATGTAGATGTCAAACTGTTGGCCAAAATGTTGTCCTCCAGGATTGAGGATTGTGTACCGAACGTTATTGTGGAGGATCAGACGGGGTTCGTTAAGGGCAGACAGCTGGTGGCCAATGTAAGAAGGCTGTTAAATGTGATCATGATGCTCCCGGAAAGTAGGGAGGCGGAGGTAGTGGTCGTAATGGACGTGGAAAAAGCTTTTAACCGGGTTGAGTGTGATTATTTCTGGGAGGTTCGGGTTTGGAAGGGGCTTTATTGACTGGGTCAGGTTGCTGTACCAGGCGCCTGTGGCAAGTGTATGGACGAATCGGACGACTTCAGACTATTTTAGACTGCACCGAGGGACGAGACAGGGATGCCTCCTCTCCCCATCTCCCCACTGCTGTTTACGCTGGCTATAGAGCAGTTGGCAATTGCTCTGAGAGACTCTAGGGCTGGTCTGGGGGGGGGGGGATCTTTATTCGACGGTCCTTTTTTAAGCGGGTCAATAAAGTTATTGCGGGCAAGTGTGGGGGGGCAAGTCCCCGCGAGTGAGGAGGGTAATGCTTGAGCGGAGCCGGGGAGAGGGCGGGCTGGCACTGCCGAACTTTAGTAATTATTACTGGGCGGCTAACATAGCCATGAGAGGATGGAGGACTTGTTTATAGAGGGGACCTTTCCGAGTATGAGGTCACTGGAGGAGAGGTTTGCATTGGTGAGGGGAAACAAATTTAGATATCTGCAGGTGCGGGACTTTCTGTGTAGACAGGTATCAACCTTCCCGCTCCTACCGCTAAGGGGATTCAGGACAGGGTAGTTTCCAGAGGGTGGGTAGGAGAAGGGAGCATCTCGGACATTTACAAGGAACTTATGGGATCAGAGGAGACGCAGACCGAGGAGCTGAAGTGAAAGTGGGAGGAGGAGCTGGGGGGAGAGATAGAGGAGGGCCTTTGGGCAGACGCGTTGAGTAGAGTCAACGCGACCGCAACTTGTGCCAGGCTCAGCCTGATTCAATTCAAGGTCGTTCACCGGGCCCACATGACAGTGGCCCGGATGAGCAGATTCTTTGGGGTGGAGGACAGGAGCGCAAAATGTGCGGGAGGACCAGCGAACCGTGTCCACGGGCGGGATTCTCCGACCCCCCGCTGGGTTGGAGAATCGCCGGGGGGGGGGTGACGTGAATCCCGCCCCCGCCGGCTGACGAATTCTCCGGCACCGAAAATTCGGCGGGGGTGGGAATCGCGCCGCTCCGGTCGGCGGACGCCCCCCCCCCCCTCCCCACGCGCTGGCCTGTGCCATGGGGGCACTCTTTTCCTTCCGCCTCGGCCATAGCCTCTGCGATGGCTGATGCGGAAGTGACCCCCCCCCCCCTCGCATGCGCGGGGATGACGTCAGCAGCAGTCCCTTCGGCCCTGGCTGGCGTGGCGCCAAAGACCTTTCCCACCGGCCGGCAGCGCGCCAACCACTCCGGCGCGGGCCTAGCCCCTCAAGGTGAAATCCGCACCTTTGGGGCGGCCTGGCGCCGGAGTGGTTCACGCCACTCCATCCCGCCGGGACCCCCCGCCCCGCTGGGTAGGGGAGAATCCCGGCCCACATGTTATGAGCATTTCCAAAGCTGAGGGGATTTTGGCAGGGGTTTGCTGATGTCATAGATTATCATAGAATTTACAGTGCAGAAGGAGGCCATTCGGCCCATCGAGTCTGCACCGGCTCTTGGAAAGAGCACCCTACCCAAGGTCAACACCGCCACCCTATCCCCATATCCCAGTAACCCCACCCAACACTAAGGGCAATTTTGGACACTAAGGGCAATTTATCATAGCCAATCCACCTAACCTGCACATCTTTGGACTGTGGGAGGAAACCGGAGCACCCGGAGGAAACCCACGCACACACGGGGAGGATGTGCAGACTCCACACAGACAGTGACCCAAGCCAGAATCGAACCTGGGACCCTGGAGCTGTGAAGCAATTGTGCTATCCACAAGGCTACCGTGCTGCCCAAAGGTATTGTCCAAGGTATTAAAAACAAGGGTGGCATTGAGTCCATAGGTGGCGATTTCAGGGTGTCGGAAGACCCAGAAATCCTGGAGGAGAAAGAGGCAGATGTTCTGGCCTTTGCTTCCCTGGTAGCCTGGAGGCGGATACTATGAGCTTGGAGGGACTCAAGGCCTCCGAAGTCGGAGACCTGGCTATCGGACATGGCTCGATGTCTCTTTTTGGAGAAAATCAAGTTCGCCTTGAGAGGGTCACTGTTAGGGTTCGCCCGGAGGTGGCAACCGTTCGTCGACTTCTTCGCGGAAAATTAATCGTCAGCGGGGGGGGGGGGGGGGGGGGAGAGAAGGGGGGGAGAGAAGGGGGGGAGAGAAGGGGGTTAGGTTAGCGTAGATTAGGGTGTTAATTAATGGTGGGACCTGTGGTGGAGGGGGGTGGTATTTGAACTATGTTTATATTCTCATGTACATTGTTTATATTGCTGCTGTTACAATGCCCAAAAAAACCTCAATAAAATGTTTATTAAAAAAAAGGCTTGTATGAATTACGACCCCGCAGACTCCACATACAATTAAGTTTGGGTTTTAAAGCAACTCTCCAGAGCTTGGGAACAATCCCTACACAGGAAGGCAGATCAGGAACAGGTAGAAGCAAATATGCACCCAGTTAGGACTAAGCATGGATAAATGAGGGTAGACATGAAGGACAGCACCCCAGAGCACAGGCACCCCGAGGTTGCTATAATTGTGGACACTTGGGACATTACGCCCGCGAATGCCGCCAAAACTCCCCGAGCCAGCAACGCCACCAACAACCAGGCCCCCCCACCTCGGAACAATGTTAGACCCATACATAGTGTTACCCGTTCAGATAATTCAGCAATCAACACCACAGATTGACGGTGTTCGGACTCCCCAACTTGGGTCTGCGACACACTCTGGGAAAAATCAGGCCGACCAGTAGTCACAGGCACAGGCCGGGGACATCCAGTAGAATTTCTTTGGGACACGGGAGGGTTCTGCACCACTTTAAACTCCTCCACAATGTTCCAGCGCAACAAATGGCCCACCACAGACACCATCACCCTTAGTGGATTTACTGGACACGTACAGCAGGGATACATCACAGCCCCCGTAGATATTCAGATAGGAACCATAAGCACCAGACACCCCATTGTTTTAGTCGACTTGCCTCAAACAGCCAAACACATTCTAGGAAGCGATTTTATGAGCTCCCACAACCTTTCCTTTGATCCCGTAAATAGATGTGTATGGAAAATAGCCAAAGCAGCTAGAGCCCCCGCTACGCTCACATGGACTATGAACATAGGATTTGCTCAGTCGGAGACTATTGGTTTGATCCGCAAACAATTAGTACAGACCAGACAATTAGAGAGGTCCTCAGAAAACATAAAGCTTCCTTCGCCCAACACAAACACGATTGTTGGAAGATCCTAGGAATGGTCACAATTTAATGTCCCAATCCTAAGCCAATACGGTTTCCCACAGCAAGCTGAGGGTGAGATTTCAAAAGTTATCAATAGCGTCTTAGATCAAGGAGTAATTCGGCCGGTAGCCTCAACAATCAATTTGGCCCATGATAAAACCCGATGGTTCTTGGCAACTGACAATCGACTACCGAGAACTTAACAAGGTCATCCCTTTAACAGGCCCCACCGTTGCCATGAGTCCCAAGACCATGCTCAAGCAGGGAGTACAGGCAAAGTACTTCACAGTGCTGGACATCAGCAATGGCTTTTGGTCCATCCCACTAGATAAGACCTGTCAATATAAGTTCGCGTTCACATTTCAAGGGGAGCAGTACACGTGGACATGCCTCCCACAAGGATTCCACAAATCCCCCTCCATTTGCCACCGCCAATTGGCCAACGGACTTTCCAAATTTTCCCGACCCGAATGCCTTATATAGTATGTGGACGACTTACTCCTATTGACGGACACAAAAGAGGAGCATATACAGCTCCTATCGGAATTACTTGGCCTCCGACAATCCATTGGATGCAAGGTCAACCCAATAAAAGCCCAGATCTTAAAAGAAAAGGTCCTTTATTTAGGCACCATTATCATCCACGGGAAGAGAGAGATTGAACAGAAGCGAATTGAGTCAATAGTTAAATTGCCCCTGCCCCACAATGTCACTGCACTCCAGTCATTCTTCGGATTAGTTGCATATTGTAGGAACCATATAGATGGTTTTGCCACAAAAGCAGCCTCCCTCTCAGAACTCCTTAAAAAGAACGCCCCATGGAAATGGCTTCCTCAGCACACAGACGCCATTGATGAATTAAAACGCGTCCTAGGCACAGCCCTCGCTTTAGAAGTTCCAGACCCACACTCTCCCTATGCCATAGAAGTAGTAACGACCGACCGAACCTTATCAGCAGTACTCCTACAGGAAAGACATGACCACTTAGGACCCGTAGCCTATGCCTCGCGAATTTTGGATCCTTAGAGCAAGGATTTTCAGCCCGCGAACGGCACTTGCTCGCAGTCTTTTGGGCAGTGCAGTATTTTTCATATATCACAGGCCTTAACCCAGTAACGATTTTAACCGAGCAGACCCCAACGCAGCTATTATTAGCTGGTCGGTTAAAGGACGGTTCAGTCAGCCAGATTAGAGCAGTTCGCTGGACACTGTTGTTACAAGGAAGGGACATTACAGTCCCACACATTTCTAGCAGACAACCTTCAGTATGCAGGAACCCCACATGAGTGCCAGATCATTGCAGCCAAACACCACACAGGACCCTTTATTCCGAAGTCACTGCACACACGAGCAGGCAGTAAAACGCAGAATCCACACACCATAGGCAACGCTTTAAAGATTTATGTAGACGGTTCCTCCACCATTGAAAATGGAAAGAGAATAACTGGTTGTGGAATTTATGTAGAAGACGCACAGGGACGCGCAAGAGAAGAAATATCTTTAAAATTGCCCGGCCACCTAGGATCACAAGCAGCCAAATTAGCAGCTACAGCATATGTAGTGCAGCACCCAGGTTCCTTTCCGACCCCAGCGGACATACATTCGGACAGTTTATACGTGTGCAATAGCTTGACAGAATTCCTGCCCCTGTGGGAATCTCGAGGATTCGTATACGCTGATGGTAAACCCCTACCCTCAGCCCCATTGTTGAAACACATTCTTAAGACAGCTAAAGACCGCACATATGGTCTTATTAAAGTGAGAAGCCATCATCGTTCCTCCCCACCCGGTAATGTAAAGGCAGATGCCTGAGCTAAGTCAGGATCCCGCCACGGTTACTTTTGGCAACCCCCGAAAGTGAACCAATACACGCAGTCCAGGTTTCACAGACCAATATCGAGAATCTATCCCAGGCCCAAAAGGCAGATGACACTCTCAAACAAGTTTTAGACGGTAACTTCCCAGCCCCCTACGACAAAGGCAAGAACACACTGATGGTACAGGACGGTATAGTTTTGAGAAATGGAATTTATGTGGTCCCCACCCAGGACAGAAACCAGATAATTTACCAGTTTCATGACGGACACGGACATCAGGGGATTGACAATACCATTGCCCATTATAACCTTTGTGCTGGTGGCCCGATTTAAAAGCAGACGTCACGCATTATGTTGAGAATTGATTAATCTGTGCACAGAACAATCCTGAAAGGTACTCCAAGAAAGGACAATTGAGACACACCCGACCTGTTAATGGCCCTTGGACAAATTTGCAACTCGACTACACTGGCCCCCTCCCCCTTGCAGGAATGGTTTCAAATACGTATTAGTGGTAATCGACACCTTTACAAAATGGGTAGAAGCATTTCCCTCACGGACTAACACGGCAAAGGCCACAGCTAAGATTTAGACCCAACAGATATTTACACGCTGGGGACTCCCCCGCAGCATTGAGTCAGACCAAGGTTCACAATTCACCGGCAGAGTCATGCAAAATGTCCCAATGATTTTTGGAATCAAACAAAAATTTCACATTGCGTATCACCCCCAATCCGGCGGTATTGTTGAGAGAATGAATCACACTTTAAAAGTGACCATTAGAAAGATGGTGCAACAGAATAATACCACGTGGGACACAGTCCTCCCATTTGCTCTCATGTTTATTCGGAACACCATTTTCAGTTCCATAGGTTACACCCCCCACAGTCTCATGACTGGATGACCCATTAAAGGAATTGAATATTTATCAGGTCTCGATTTGGCAAACCCCACAGTCACCACCCTCACCCATGAAAAAGCGGTCCAACAAGTCATAGACAATATTAAAGCGGCACCGCTCACTGCAGCTGTCCGACTAGGCGCTAGAAGGAAGCAGAGTAAAGCCTGCTTTGACAAAACAGTCCACCCCGTAGCGTATAGATAACGTACCCCAATGGTAAAACTGGTTGGTTCCACATAAACCAGCTCAAAGTCTATGGAACCCAATGTAGCCACTCCCACCACATCCCCCTAGCAATAGCAGACGATTCCACCCCGCCCATCGACAACCTAGTCCAATCCTCCCCCAGCCCTGACAGCAGGTCCACGCCCACAGGCCCAACCTTGACTCCGCCCACAGGTACGACCTTCCACCTTAAGCTTGACTCCGACAACAGCGCCAGCCTCCCCGAATTGACCACGATCACTGACCACTGGTACAACCTCCCCGGCCCCAGTCACTCCAGCTCCCGGTACCACGACCAAGACTTGCGAACTACCTCTGGACCCTGGGACGACAAAACTCTATAAAACCGGCCGCCCTAAAATTCGGCTAGTTAAGATGAGCCTCAACCATCGCTGGTTGCAGTAAAGAAAAGACTAGTCGAATAAATTGTCCGCCCACTCCAAGCATCGACCACAAGCTGTGAGAGTCTCTGGGCGCGATTCTCCGCTCCCATGCCAGTTTGGAGAATCGCCTGAGTCCTCAAATGTTCCCGCGACGCCGGTCCGACGCCCTCCCGCGATTCACGGAAGCGGCCAGATCGGCACAATCGCGTTTTGCGCGGCGCGGTCCAGTGAATCGCCCGAGACAGCCAAAATGGCGATTCACCGGCCCGGATGGGCCAAGATGCCTGACCAAAAATGGCGGGTCCACCCCCGGCGCCGTCCACACCTGGTCGCTGCCGGCGGGAACAGCGCGGGAACGCTGGGGGGGCGGCCTGTGGGGGGGTGAGGGGGGATCCTGCACCGGGGTGGGCCTTAAATGGGGTCCTCTCTGAAGGAGGACCTCCTTTCCTCCGCAGCCCCGCAAGATCCGTCGGACATCTTCTTGCGGGGCGGACTCGGGGAGGACGGCAACCACGCCAGATATGCGGCGCCGGCCGCATCATGTATGCGCCGCTGCCTTTACGCGGCGCCAAGGCCTAGCCCATTTTCGGGCCCTGAATCGGTCGGGATAGGGGCCGTTTCGCGCCATCGTGAACCTCGACGGCGTTCACGACGGCGCGAACACTCTGTCTCCATTTCAGAGAATCGCGCCCTCTGTACTTTAAAAATTGGTATTTCTTGTCTCTCAAAATGTTATTTAAAAAAAAAACCGAGGGAGTCACACATGGTGACGATTCTAATGGGTAATTGAAGTTAAGGAGAGAAAGACAAATAAACAAGATATTAACCGAAGCTAATAACAGATACTATGCTTGCATCCCCAGGAATATACTGAAAATGGAAGACAGAAGACATGATGAAGAGAGGACTGATGACCTACATTGTGATCATCGCTGGACTCCTACAACTGCGCACGTTACAAGCGTCTGTACCACACACCACACCAGCCCTGAATACCACCACACAACATGACACCCCTAGCCCGGATACCACACCACACAGAGAGATAGACACTGAAACCCCCATTTGGTGCGAAAACATTGCCAAATGGTACTCCCTTTCATACACAGTACAGGCCCTTCTGGTAATTGCAATAATCTGCAGTGTCATCCAGACACTTAGACTCCGCAAATGGCGAAAAAGAGCCTCCCGCTCCCCGATATATACACTCCGAGCCCCCTTCTTTGGAATTCACCCAACTCAACAAACACTGTAATCGCTGATAACAATAAAGACCGCACACCTCTGTAACTTAGATAAAGTAGAAATGTGATGCTGCTGTTTTGAAATTTTGTATTGTACATAAGTTCTTTTTGATATTTGCCAGCAGCATGAGAGTAGCTTAGATAGTGATAGTTAGATGTCTCCTTGTGCAATTAAGTTAAATGTGTAATAGTGAAATGTTCATAGTGACCCGTTAGAAATTATGAATGTATGATGTGTTAATAAAAATGTTAGGTCAATGCTCCAAAAACATAGGACAGAGTAGTGTTGAACCTGTGCTTGATCAAGGGTAACTGGCACACCAGGGATGGATAAGGGATCAACAGTGTGATCCACCACGCTTCACGTTCAGGATCAAGAGGACGGGATGTAGCCATCTCAGATGGCCACCTGCAAAGGACCATGGGAATTATGACCAACCCAGGACTCAGACAGACTCAGAGCTTGTGTGTGGATTTGCAACCCAGATAGCGCGACGTGATCGAAACCCATGCTCGTTTGCATTCGAATGGCCCATTTCCCCCGAACAAAAGAACTGTGCTCAGGTAACCGATACAGACTAATCGGCGCCACTCCCTTTACTCAGGGAGCCCAAACAGCCAAGGTCAATGACCGCTAAGGACACGCCCAGCCATCAAGGCACCAGCCCCTGCCAAAATCGAAGGCAGTGATCGAAGCCTGTCGAATTATTGGGTCCAAGTTAAGGACCGCCCCAAAGAGCGCGGAATCCCAGAGGGATAAGAGACACAGCCATGTGCTCTTGGATCAGGCCTATGCCAACCCAAGTGCAGCATAATGGTCAGACAGACAAGTTCAAGACCAACGATCGCTACCAGACGGATGAGCCCAGCAGAAACAGAGCCACTTCTTCCACCCAGCCATGCAAGATCTGGACAAAGGCCTTGTCCATCTGCATAGAGCCGGTTGCCCTGAAGTTAAGTATAGGTTATTGTAGTTGTTAAGTGTAGTTTAACTTGTAGTGTTTTGTGTTGCATGTCAAAGTAATCCTTGTGTGTAAATAAATCATCTTTGAACTTGAATTGACTAGCATGTTGTGTGATCCTTTGATCGATATCCGGTGAAGCCTTGTGGTGGTATAATTTGATACGTGGCAACTCTAAAGAGCATCATTATTAATTGGCAACCTTACTCTGGTGCCGATTGGCAACATCTCTTTTGGAAAGATCGCACCCATAGACATGGACATCGGGTGAAGCATATGGAATATAGTGCTACAACAGTAGAGAAGAGGCATAGAGATCAGTTCAGTGCATATGAGGGTCATTCAGGAGTCTGGTAACAGCGGGGAAGAAACTGTTTTTGAATCTGTTAGTGCGTGTTCTCGTACTTTTGTATCTTCTGCCCGATGGAAGAGGTTGGAAGAGAGAATAACCTGGGTGGGAGGGATCTTTGATTATGCTGCCCGCTTTCCCAAGGCAGGGAGAAGTGTCGACAGAGTCAACGGATGGGAGGCGGGTTTGTGTGATGGATTGGGCGGTGTTCATGACTCTGTAGTTTCTTTCGGTCTTGAGCCGAGCAGTTGCCATACTAGGCTGTGATGCAGCCGGATAGGACGCTTTCTATGGTGTATCTGTAAAAATTGGTGAGAATCATTGTAGGCATGCTGAATTTCCTTATTTTCCTGAGGAAGTATAGACACTGTTATGCTATCTTGGTCGTAGCGTCAATGTGAGTCTAGAAATTTGAAGCTGTCAACCATCTACACCTCAGTACCATTGATGCAAGAGGGGTTGAAGTCAATGACCAGTTCCTTAGTTTTGCTGACGTTGAGGGAGAGATAGTTGTCGTTACACCACCCCACTCGGTTCTCTATCTCCCTCCTATACTCTGACTCATCGTTGTTTGAGATCTGACCCACTACGGTCATATCATCAGCAAACTTGTAGATGGAGTTGGAATTGAATTTTGCCACACAGTCGTGTGTATATAAAGAGTATAGTAGGGGGCTATGTAGCAGCCTTGCGGGGCCCCGGTATTGCCACAACTAGCATCGCACCAGCTGAACTATTGTTGGACTGGCGGCTCAGGACCCAAAGATCCCAAAGAATTAACCAGAGCTTAGAAAGGCTTTGTTTTCACCAGAGGGTGCTTATAATGCAGAATTATCCACTCGAAACTATTTGAAGCAAGATCTGTAAATGTATTGAAAAGGAGATGAGATACTTCAGAGGAATTATTAAAGAGCAGACATAAGTAGACTAGACGCCCCATTACAGCGAAACATCAAATAGTCTCTTCCTGGGATTATATACTCAGCTTGCACCGTTAAAAGTTTACCATGTGCATTTAATAATCACTCAAACCATTTGAACATAATTATGCAGATTGTAAATATAGACACTTCCTAACACAAAAGATTTTAGAATATCGCATACTTTGTCAGTTAAACAGCAAGACTAATGTTTTGATGCCCACTATGCAAAATGATTTGTAGACAACCCGGAGGATTTAAAATAGAAAGGACGTATTTGCTGTGTTCAACGTTTCAGCTTTCTAATTATGGACACAGTCACATTTATTTTTATAGCAATCTGTCAGTCAGTTCCTGAGCTGTTATCTTGCTGGAACCTTATAGTAACAAAGTCTTGACTTGCACACATCAAGATGGCACTCGTGGAAATAAAGATGTTAAATGAAGTTCACTGCTCAAAGCAACCTCCTCCTTACACTGTGGCATGTTTTTACATAGGAACACCCATGAATTACGGAATTTTACCTTCTGAATTACTGCCACAACAATCATCACCAAGTGTGGCTGCATTTGCGTACATTAGGCTCAAAGAGAAAAAGCATCCATTTTGTTTGGCTAATTTCATGGGAAAATGTGATTGTGATGGAGGATGCTATCACTGTGAAGGGCTTGTTAATAAACCGAAAACCGGAGTCCTCTGTTAAGTTTACCCCTTTAAGGTGGAAGTCAGTAGGGAGATACCTCTTTCGTCTGAACACCTTCAAAGCGGTTGAGTTGAAAGCCAGCTTTACACTCCACCCAATGTCACTCACCAGTGAATTCAATGGAAAGTCATACTGGATGGGATGTAAACCCACTGTTGCATCCAGGTCTGTCAGCTTCTTGAAGGATGTGTTAGGTTAAAATAGCTCTCATTTTGCAACCTTCTGCTTCTACAGTCCTCTGCCCGAAGTGCAGGTCCGACCCACAGTGCCATGATATCCACCACAGGTAGAGCAAGGAGCCAGATCCCAATACCACCCCAGCTGGAATAGGGATTGAACCCCATGGTGTTGGCACCAATCTGAGCCAACCAGCTCCCTAAGCTGTCTAAGTTGCTGTGGTAACCCACACCTTTCCATGCATGTTGTAATCCAGAGCAAGTGATGGTAGAGGCTCCAATTTCTTATCATCACACATCTGTTCAGTTAGCCAGAGGTTCCCTTTATTGGTTGCCTTGAGAACTCCTTGGTGGTTCCTGATAGGCAGTTTTCTAACTCTTCATCAGTTGCCCTTTTTAAAAAAAAATTAGTTGTTGGGATGTGGGCATTGTTGGCGAGGCCAGCATTTGTTACCCATTCCTTGAGAAGGTGGTGATAAGCTGCCTTTTTGAATCACTGCAGTCCATGAGGTGGAGGTACACCCACAGTGCTGTTAGGGAGGGAGTTCCAGGATTTTAACCCAATGAAACCCACGCCTTCAGTTCTTATTTCTCCTGTTTAATTATGACTATATGAGTAAAGTGTGAGGGGCAGATTATGCAGGATTTGCAAGCTATACATGAGACTTCGAAAATTCTCCCGATTGCAAGGTAGGTAATGAATTGTCAGTAGCTGCCAGGCATGGTCCCCTCCTCACAGGGAGGGTGAGAGGTGAAGTGAGAGTCTGATCTTCCCAGAGCTCTATAGCTACTCAGATGTCACCTACTCATGCTCTTGGTCAGAGAAAGGAAAAGCAATGTGAACATTAGGAGGGCAGATTGAAAATCAACTGCGGGAGTTCAGCGTTGTACTGACATGGAAGAGTTAAAGCCATCTCCTTTCCTCCCAGTGTGCTCGTGTTGAAGCAATGTAAGAAGTGAAATTTATAATCAGAAAGAATGAAACCTTAAGCAAAACAGTTGAATTGCATGGAAGGGTATATTTATTTGAAGAGTTATGTGTATCAATATAGTTTATATAATGGAACCCAAATGAGCGAGTGCCACCTCTAACGAATGAGAATCGACAACTCTGTCTTTGCTATGCCTGTGGTCCTTACAAATCCTCCAATTTTAATCAGATGTGAAAATAAGGCAGAAGTGACAGTGTATCATCTATTTATTCAGTGCTAGAGTGTTACTGCTGCTGGCTGTCGATGCCTGTGACAAGTGAGCATTCCTTACATTCTGTGGTGCAAATTAATAACTTTCTGTATGTTCTGCTTGCCACTCATTAGTCTTTCAGCAGGCACGTGGATGAGTTTGACGAAGAATATTTGAAAACAGATTAAATCATCGAAATATCTGGCTTTATTTAGGGAATGTAATGGAAATTCAGCATATCGTGGCAGAGGGATAACGAGGTTGAGTAATTGCACCACCGCGAAGGAGGTTATAGGAGGTCTGGTGACGCAGTGAATACCGTCCCTGCCTCTGAGCCAGAGGCTCTGGGTTTTAGCCCCATCCCAGGACGTGATAACCAAAGAAGGTGTGTTCACTTGACGTGGAAAACATGCTTGAGTGTCAACTTGCAAATCCTTCCCTTGCACAGCAATGGCAGATGGTAAAAGTGGGAGAAATTCCTGCTCAGCCATGTGATCCACTCACAGGACAAGATCAGATTTTCTGTTTGACAGAAAAGGAGACAAAAGCTCTTGGTGAAACTATGCAAGCTGGCTAAATAGGCTTAAAACCTGGGAAACTGTGTAAATAGATTGGAAATACTAAAGAGCTGGGTGTTATTCCCAGCAGTGGCCAAACTGTGAACCGGAGTAGTTATGGTTGATCGATTGAAAAGGAACTCTGGAACGCTACACCATCAGGACTGCCATGACCTGAGGGAGAAGGGGTGCACGGAAGTGTGCTTCGCTAATGATAACCGTGGCTAAAATTCTACGGATGTTGCAATTCACTTTTCCCGTCGGCATCGCCCTCCCTGCCCGCGGGTTTCCCAGCGGCGTGGGGTGGCTGCAATGGGAAATCCCATTGTCAAGTGGCGGAAGATAGAATCCCACCAACAGTGAACGAATCCAGCCCCATATCTGTGAAACTCAGGGAGGATTGCCAATCCTGTTTTGTGAGGGTGTGAATGGCAGAGGGGGTGGAGAGTCAAGCAGGAGATGTAAAATGGCTTTTATGCTGGCAGGACTTCCCAGCTTGGTTGTCTCTGCTTTCCGCCAATGACATAACAGGAATCCTGACTTTTATTTACATCTCATTTGCAATGCAGATCATCCCCCCACATTGAACAGTCCATTCACATCAGCATGGGAGCATGCCAACACGAATCATGACAGGTTCTCCATGATGTGCACCTCGCGAACAGAATCTGCCGGAGGTTCACAGGTAAATACAACCCCCAGGCCATGCCCGGCAGACCCAACCAACTCTCTCTACAGAAAGACAGAGGCCTGAATGCAAACCTCAAACTGAAAGCAAAGTTGAACAGCAATTACGTATCTTACCAGAAGCCCTGTTGCCCGTGAATACTGCATTTTCTAAACTACAGGGATGCTGAATGAATGAATCTACAAAGAAGACCATTACTGGCTCTAAAGCAGAGACTTTAATCAGCAAGGTTGCTATGAACAAAGTGTGCTGAAGAACCACCATCTGAATCAAATACTCTTATCAAAGAACAAAAAAGAACAAAGAAAAGTACAGCACAGGAACAGGCCCTTCAGCCCTCCAAGCCCGTGCCGACCATAATGCTCTAACTGAAAACAAAATCTTTTGGCTTTCATCCTTATTATTTTTCTTTACCCCTCCCTTTCCCACTCCTCTGTGTTTGTCTGTCTTGTGTGTGTGGGTAGAGGGTGGGATAGCTAAAGAGGGCAGTAGGTATTAGCTTGTTGTTAACCAGTCGTATTTACTGGTATTTCTTGTTGTAAATAAATAGTAATCGGGCTGGATTCTCCCGCCCCGCCCGCCGTAAGAATGGCACGGGCGAGCCGTGTACAATGGAGAACTCCATTGACCCCGGGCAGGATTCTCCGGTGGCCGGGCAGACACACGGTAGAATCACACCCATCATGTTTACATTTACACACCTGGGGCGGGATTCTCCAACCTCGCGCCGGGTCGGAGAATCGCCGGGGGCTGGCGTGAATCCCGCCCCCGCCAGTTGCCGAATTCTCCGGCACCGGAGATTCGGCGAGGGCGGGAATCGCGCCGCGCCGGTTGACGGGCCCCCCCCCCGGCGATTCTCCGGCCCGGATGGGCCGAAGTCCCGCTGCTGGAACGCCTGTCCCGCCGGCGTGGATTAAACCACCTCATTTACCGGCGGGACAAGGTGGCGCGGGCGGGCTCCGGGGTCCTGGGGGGGCGCGGGGCGATCTGGCCCCGGGGGGTGCCCGCAGGGGCCCATTTTGCCGTGGGGGCACTCTGTTCCTTCCGCCATGGCGGAGGCGGAAGAGACCCCCTCCACTGCGCATGCGCGGGGATGCCGTGAGCGGCCGCTGACGCTCCCGCGCATGCGCCGCCCGGCAATGTCATTTCCGCGCCAGCTGGCGGGGCACCAAAAGCACAATGTCATTTCCCGCCTGCTGGCGGGGCGGAAATCAGTCCGGCGCGGGCCTAGCCCCGCAAGGTTAGGGCTCGGCCGCTCAAGATGCGGAGGATTCCGCACCTTTGGGGCGGCGCGATGCCGGACTGATTTGCACCGTTTTTGGCGCCGGTCGGTGGACAGCGCACCGATTACGGAGAACTTTGCCCCTGATGACTGTGACAGCCAAGGGTCTAAGACTTTGGGGATTATTTAAAGAATTATTGGTTATTTAATTTGTGTTGTGAATCCGGGGCATGTGGGGCTGGAATTGACCGCGCTAGTCCAGGGTGTCGTAACAACTGCTGTTCTTATAAAACCTCTTATTCACTGTGAGCAGGAGCACAGAACTTTAACCAGCCTCAAGACCTCACTAGGACTTTGGTAGATCATCTTCAGGGCCTGGGAGAAATGTCACAGAGCTTTCTATTTGTGGGTTTTTTTGTGTTTATTCATTTAACTCAACAACAATTTGCATTTACCACAGTAAAATGTTTCAAAGCACTTCACAAGTGATTATAACAAAATTTGCCACTGAACTGCCAAGTCAGCATGGATTTAGTAGGTGGAGGTCGTGCCTGACAAACTTGTTAGAGTTCTTTGAAGAGATAGCAAATAGGTTAGACCAAGGAGAGCCAATGGATGTTATCTATCTTGACTTCCAAAAGGCCTTTGATAAGGTGCCTCACGGGAGACTGCTGAGTAAAATAAGGGCCCATGGTATTCGAGGCAAGGTACTAACATGGATTGACGATTGGTTGTCAGGCAGAAGGCAGAGAGTTGGGATAAAAGGTTCTTTTTCGGAATGGCAACCGGTGACGAGTGGTGTCCCGCAGGGTTCAGTGTTGGGGAGAACACAGCTGTTCTCTTTATATATTAACGATCTAGATGACGGGGCTGGGGGCATTCTGGCTAAGTTTGCCGATGATACAAAGATAGGTGGAGGGGCAGGTAGTATTGAGGAGGTGGGGAGGCTGCAGAAAATTTAGACAGTTTCGGAGAGTGGTCCAAGAAATGACTGATGAAATCCAACGTGGGCAAGTGCAAAGTCTTGCACTTTGGAAAAAAGAATAGAGGCATGGACTATTTTTTAAACGGTGACAAAATTCATAATGCTGAAGTGCAAAGGGACTTGGGAGTCCTAGTCCAGGATTCTCTAAAGGTAAACTTGCAGGTTGAGTCCGTAATTAAGAAAGCAAATGCAATGTTGTCATTATCTCAAGAGGCTTGGAATATAAAAGCAGGGATGTACTTCTGAAGCTTTAGAAAGTGCTAGTTAGGCCCCATTTAGAATACTGTGAGCAATTTTGGGCCCCACACCTCAGGAAGGACATACTGGCACTGGAGCGGGTCCAGCGGAGATTCACACGGATGATCCCAGGAATGGTAGGCCTAACATACGATGAACGTCTGAGGATCCTGGGATTATATTCATTGGAGTTTAGGAGGTTGAGGGGAGATCTAATAGAAACTTACAAGATAATGAATGGCTTAGATAGGGTGGACGTAGGGAAGTTGTCTCTATTAGCAGGGGAGACTAGGATCCGGGGGCACAGCCTTAGAATAAAAGGGAGTCACTTTAGAACAGAGATGAGGAGAAATTTCTTCAGCCAGAGAGTGGTGGGTCTGTGGAATTCATTGCCACAGAGGGCGGTGGAGGCTGGGACGTTGAGTGTCTTTAAGACAGAAGTTGATAAATTCTTGATTTCTCGAGGAATTAAGGGCTATGGAGAGAGAGAGGGTAAATGGAGTTGAAATCAGCCATGATTGACTGGTGGAGTGGACTCGATGGGCCGAATGGCCTTACTTCTGCTCCTATGTCTTATGGTCTTAAGGCTTGGCCACCTATGGTGGAGTAAAAAGAGGTTAGAATTGGAGGAGCGCAGAGAACTCTGAAGTTTGCAGGGCTCAAGGAGGTTCCAGAGATGGGGAGGTGCAAGGCCATGGAATGATTTGAAAACAAGGATAAGATTTTTTAACTCAGCAGATTAAACAGGCAGATTTAAGTCTATCATCAGTCAAATAAGACATGATCCACTGAAAGGCGCGGGGTGAACTACCTTTCTCATCCTTTCTGGTCATAGGCCTCGAACCATTACTGAAAACTGAATGCCCATTCTCAATTAGCTTTTGAACTTCAGAAAGTGATCCCCACCTGCATGTTTTCATTTAGACCATAAGACATAGGAGCAGATGTAGGCCATTTGACCCATCGAGGAACAGCCATTCAAGGAGATCATGAATAATCTGATAATCCTCAACTTCACTGTCCTGCCTTATCCCCATAACCTTGGATTCCCTTACTGATTAAAAATGTGTCTATCTCAGCTTCAAACATACTTAATGACCCAGTCTCTCCAGCTTTCTACCCTCCGAGAGAAGGAATTCCTCCTCATCTCTGAAATGGAGCGACCCACTTACTCTGAGATTATGCCCTCCAGTCCTCGGCTCTCCCACAAGGGAAATCAACCTCTCAGCATCTACCCTGTCAAGTCCACTGAGAATCCTATATGTCTCAATAAGGTCACCTCTCATTCTTCTAAACTCTAAAGAGTACAGACCCAACCATTCCTCATTAGAAAATCCCCCCACACCTGGAATCAACCTAGTGAACCTTCTCTGGACTGCCTCCAATGCCAGGATATCTTTCCTTAGATAAGGGGATCAAAATTGTTCACAATATTCCAGGTGTTGTCTAAGTAGTGCTTTGTACAGTTTTAGCAAGACCTCCCTATTTTTATACTCCATTCAGTCACACTTCTCCCCCAAAACAATCATTATTACTCACAACTGAAAGCTGTGTTGCTCACGTAAAGAATTGATGGATTCTCCATTCTGAGTCTCAGTGCTGACCCCAACGGCGAATCCGTGGAGTTTCACGTTAGAAAATCCGGCGACACACCTGCACTGGTTCTGCTACCGGTGAGGGCCTAGCACTCATGGACCGCGCCTTCGGGACCTCGGGCCATCCGAGACGGAGAATCGTGGGTGGGCCCACTAATGATATGCGAACGGTGTTTCAGCTACGTGCGCCGTGCGTCACATTGACGCCGTTTTCGAGGAGGCTGCTCATCGTGATTTGGTGTCAAACCAGCGCCTGCCGCGATTTTGTCATTGGGAGCTATCCTCCGCCTGATCGCACGCCCCGATTTCGGCGTTGGGCATCGGAGAATCCCGCCCCATGTCCAATGCCTCTTCTCCATCTGTTCTCTGGTGCCAAGTGGCGATAGTTAGAAGCAAAAGTGGCAGCAGAAAGGGTAGAAATAGTGAGAATGAAGAGCAGATGAAGAAATTCCTCGGCATAAGATCCTTCACAGAATAAAAGGTAAATATAGCAATCTCATTATAAATTATCTGACAGTTTTTAATACAGCTATGTGACAAGTCCAGGTTAAAACTGCAACCTCCAGGAGCAGGGAACGAGGAGAATAAAGACGAAAGACGGGAGGAACGGCAGAAGCGGAGGTGAGCGCGAGACGGCAGCGAGATCCGTCCGGGAGAAGCAAGCGACAACACCAACACCAAACCCATTCGAGTATTGCCCACTGTAATTGTTTCTCCGGCACCCAAATGTATATTTACTTCCCCAGTCTCTCCCCCCCCCCTCCCCCCCCACAAACAGTCACCTACCTATGTGTTGTAAATAATTTTGCCAGTTTTACAGAGTTGCTGCTGTTGAGCTGGTGCACAATACCCTACCAGTTATTCTATTTTATTTTTTATTTTATTTTATTTTTTAATTATTTATTATTTTCTTTTCTTTGGTATGTTTGGATGTGCCCTTCTCTTCTATATATGTATCTATATGTTTCTTATCCTGCGTACATAACTGTACATATGCTTTGTTCAAAAATCCAATAAAAAACATTTATTTTTAAAAAACTGCAACACTGCAAAGTTCAGAACCACAGCAGTAAATATCTGCCAATCCCCAGAAAAATTACTAATTAGGTAGCAATGGCATAATTGAATAAGATGCAAGGTGAAGCACATTCTTTAGAGGAAAGTCCCTGTGGATCCTCAGTCTGTCAGTGAGCTGGGAATTCCTGAACCCGCACTCGTGGCACCTTTCTGTCAAAAGAAAAGTTTCCAATTTTGACACGGGGGCAGGCAAGAACCTAGCGGAGAAAGCAAAAGCACCTTTGGTTCAGAGGGTGACACTCACGCCTCTGGGCCAGAAGGCTGTGGGTTCTTAACTCCACTTCGGAGCCTCAGCTCATAATGCAGGCTAACACTGAACAGAACCGAGGGAGTGCTGCACTGTCGGAAATGTTGTCCTTCGGATGAAACATTAAATTGAGGGTCCGCTTGACCTCGAGGTGAATGTAAACAATCTGTGACACTAAATCGAAGAGCAGCAATGGGGTTCTCCACTGATGAGCCGATATGTCCCAATAATCAGCAATATAAGCTCATAAAAAACAGGACTTGGAGTAGGCCATTTGGCATGCTCTGCCTTTCAATAAGATCATGGGTGATCTGATTATGCTCTTAACATTATTCCAACAAATTGTCTGGTCGTTATCTCATTTGTATTTGAGGGATATTGCTGTGTATAAATTGACTGTCGCATTTCCTATGTTGCATATGTATCAACACTTTAAGATGTTGGGGAGCATCTTGGGTTGGGGAGCATTTTGGGTTGCCTTCGGGTCAGTAGAGGAGTTGGCTATTATGTTCACTGCTCCAGTGAGATGGGCAACTAGCATTGCCAATTTCACATTCTTATGGGGAATGGCACAGTCCTAATAATCACGAGGACCAGGCCAATGATGTGGAGACATGGGTTCGAATCCCACAATAGCAAATGGTGGTATTTAAACTGGCGCAGGCATGATGGGCTGAATGGCTTCTTTCTGTGCCTTGGCTTTTTATGGAATCTCTATGATGCAGAAGGAGGTCATGCAACCCACTGAGTCTGCACTGACCCTCTGAAACCACCCTACCGAGGCTCTCCCCACCCCCGCCCCCCACCCCACCGCTCTATCCCCCAAACCCCCCCTAATCTGATAACTTTGATCATGGCCAATCCACCAAACCTGCACATCTTTGGATACGAAGGAAAAATTCAGCGTGGCCAATCCAACTAACCTGTGCATATTTGGACTGTGGGAGGAAACCGGAGCACCCGGAGGAAACCCACGCACACACGGGGAGAACATACAAACGAGAGAGATCACAGAAACAGGAACTCTTTTTATGAGAGCAACGGTTAACAGGAGAGCTGATGGAAATGTTCAAAACTAGAGGTTATTTTGAAAAGGTAAATGAGGAAATAGCTATTATAGTAGTTTGCGAATCAATAACTCAAGGACATAACATAAGAACATCATCAAAGGGACGAAAAGTGAAGAGAGGAGAACATTTCTCTGTATAAATTGATGAAATCTGGAATGCCCTATTAAAATGCAAGCAGTATCATAATAGCTTTGAAATGGAAAGTGAAAAAATACTTGAAGTGGAGAAAAGGTGGGGAAGTGAATTAAGTGGATGTGTCTGTCAGAGCGCTGCAATGATGCAATTGGGTTGATGGTCTCCTCTAAGATTTTAGAGGTAATTTCTCCAATACCTTTGCAAAGGCACAGCTTAGACACAAGAAGAGTAATTATGGACGGATGTTCAGCCCACAGATACCATTTATATCGACAGCAATTTTCCAAAGCACTTCAATCGCTCAAGTGAAGAGAAGGAGCCTGCAGATCTGACGATGTTGATGATTTTGGGAGCTGTCTCGAGTTATTCTCCCCTCTCAGAATATGACATCTATAAATCAGTCCATAATCAAAGCAGACTTGCCAGCTTAACAGATTGCTCTCTACCTCTTCAATTGTCAACACCAGGTGGGGTACAGGCATTGCTCTCTGCTCTGGCCCTCTGATTACTTACAATTATGAAATCAAACTCTTGTTCTGATTTCGGTAACAATTATGGGGGAAAGAAACAAAAATAATCAACATGATTCACCAGATTCTATTCAGTCCTACTGGACGCCTCTTTGGATGGTTGACGCACACTCTGCCCTGCTCTGATTGAAAGTTACGATCCCAGTTAAGATCATGAGAAATAGGAGTAGGAGTGGGCCGTTTGGCCCATCAAACCGGCTCTGCCACTCAACAAGATCAGCTTGATTTTCACCTTAACTCTTCAGCTCAGTTGGCTGGACAGCTGGTTTGCAAAACAGAGTGAGGCCAACAGCGTGGGTTCAATTCCCGTACCAGCTAAGGTTACCCAGGAAGGCGCCGCCTCCTCAACCTTGCCCCTCGGCTGAGGTGTGGTGATCCTGAGGTTAAATCACCCCGAGTCAGCTCTCCCCCCTCAAAGGGGAAAGCAGCCTATGGACATCTGGGACGATGGCAGCTTTAGTTTACCATGTGATCTAATCAGGTAGAATGTTTGTATTTGAACTTAGTGGTTTTGCTCCCCTCGCCCCCAAAAAATTATTTTCAGACAAACCGACTAATTTTTCTAATTAAAGAAGTCAATAACGAGATATAAAATGCTTAATTTGGTCACAATTATGAATCACCTGATTACCAGATATTTTCTGCAGCCCCTGCCTTCTGCACAGACCTCCCGCTCTCCGCACAGCCCCCCTGCCCTCCACACTGCCCCCCCGCTCTCCGCACAGCCCCCATGCCCTCTGCACAGACCTCCTGGCCTCTGCACAGCCCCCCACCCTCCACACATGCCTCCCGCCCTCTGCACAGGCCTCCCGCCCTCCGCACAGGCCTCCCGCTCTCCACACAGGCCTCCCGCCCTCTGCACAGGCCTCCCGCCCTCCGCACAGGCCCCCCCCCCTCTCCACACTGCCCCCCTGCCCTCCGCACAGGCCTCCCGCCGTCCGCACAGGCCTCCCGTGCTCCGCACAGGCCTCCCGTCCTCCGCACAGGCCCCCCCCTCTCCACACTGCCCCCCTGCCCTCCGCACAGGCCCCCCGCCCACTGCACAGGCTCTCCCGCCCTCCGCACAGCCCCTCCGCCCAGCCCACCCCCGCTCTCCGCACAGGCCTCCCGCCCTCCGCACAGGCCTCCCGCCCTCCGCACAGGCCCCCCCCCCTCTCCACACTGCCCCCCTGCCCTCCGCACAGGCCACCCGCCCTCCGCACTGGCCTCCCGCTCTCCGCACAGCCCCTCCGCTCTCCGCACAGCCCACCCCGCTCTCCACACAGGCCCCCGCCCTCCGCACAGGACCCCCGCCTCCGCATAAGCCCCCCGCGCTCCTCACAGCCCCCCCGCCCTCTGCACAGATCCCGCCCACCACACAGATCCCCCGCTCTCCGCACAGTCCCCCCCTCTCCGCACAGTCCCCCCCTCTCCCCATAGCCCCCCTACCCTCCGCACAGCCCCCCCGCCCTCCACACAGGCACTCCGCAGAGCTCCCCCACTCTCCGCACAGGCCGCCCCGTCCTCCGCACAGGCCTCCCGCCCTCCGCACAGGCCCCCCGCCCACTGCACAGGCCTCCCGCCCTCCGCACAGGGCCCCGCCCACTGCACAAGCCCCCTGCTCTCTGCACAGGCCCCCCGTCCTCCACACAGGCCTCCTGCTCTCCGCACAGGCGTCCCGCCCTCCGCACAGGCCTCCCGCACTCCGCACAGGCCTCCCGCTCTCCGCACAGGCCTCCCGCTCTCCGCACAGCCCCCCCGCTCTCCGCACAGCCCCCCCGCTCTCCGCACAGCCCCCCCCGCCCTCCGCACAGGCCCCCCGGCCCTCAGCACAGGCCCCCCGGCCCTCAGCACAGGCCTCCCACCCTCTGCACAGCCCCCCCGCTTTCCGCACTGCGCCCCCCCCGCTCTCCGCAGGCCCCCGCTCTCTGCACAGCCCCCCCGCCTCTGCACAGCTACCCTCCCCGGCTCTCTGCACAGTCCCCCCACCACCTGCACAGCACCCCTGCCCTCGGCACAGCCAATCGCCCTCTGCATAGCCCCTACTCTCCGCATACCACCCGCCACCTGCACAGCCCCTGCCCACTGCACAGCCACGCCCTCTGCATAGCACTGCCCTCTGCACAGATCCTGCCCTGCACAGACCCCACCCTAGATCCATCCTCTGCACAGCCCCTGCTTGTTTGTATGTTTAACGGCCCCTTCGCTCTGCACAGACCCTGCTCTCTACACAGCCCCGCCCTCTGCACAGCCCCGCCCTCTGCACAGCCCCGCTCTGCAGAGCCCCGCCCTCTGCACACCCTGCCCTCTGTACAGTCCCCACCCTCTGCACAGCCCCGCCCTCTGCACAGACCCTGCTCTCTGCACAGTCCCCAC
Organism: Scyliorhinus torazame; assembly: GCF_047496885.1. Lineage (NCBI taxonomy): Eukaryota > Metazoa > Chordata > Chondrichthyes > Carcharhiniformes > Scyliorhinidae > Scyliorhinus > Scyliorhinus torazame. Next base: position 107,863,903 of record NC_092719.1, on the reverse strand, counting down.
CCTCTGCACAGCCCCGCCCTCTGCACAGACCCTGCTCTCTGCACAGCCCCGCCCTCTGCACAGCCCCGCTCTCTGCACAGCCCCGCCCTCTGCACAGCCCCGCTCTCTGCAGACCCTGCCCTCTGTATAGTCCCCACCCTCTGCACAGACCCTGCTCTCTGAACAGCCCCGCCCTCTGCATAGCCCTGTTCTCTGCACAGCCCCGTTCTCTGCACAGCCCCGCCCTCTGCACAGCACCGCTCTCTGCAGACCCTGCCCTCTGTACAGTCCCCACCCTCTGCATAGCTGCGCTCTCTGCACAGCCCCGCCCTCTGCACAGCCCCACTCTCTGCACAGCCCCGCCCTCTGCATAGCCCTGTTCTCTGCACAGCCCCGCTCTCTGCACAGCCCCGCCCTCTGCATAGCCCCACCTTCTGCACAGCCCCGCTCTCTGCACAGCCCCGCTCTCTGCACAGCCCCACCTTCTGCACACACCCTGCCCTCTGCATAGCTGCGCTCTCTGCACAGCCCCACCCTCTGCACAGCCCCACCTTCTGCACAGACCCTGCCCTCTGTACAGTTCCCACCCTCTGATAGCTGTGCTCTCTGCACAGCCCCACAATCTGCACAGCCCCACCTTCTCCACAGGCCCCACTCTATGCACAGCCCCACCTTCTCTACAGGCCCCGCTCTCTGCAGAATATTCATCCTCATATCGTGCAGCAACATCAGCTCTTGGGCTTTGTTGATGCTGCCCTGAACCAGCTACTGAAAGGATACACCTGGAACCTCCCATCTCCTCCAGTGCTGGAGCTCCCAACAGGAACGTAGCTGAGATTAGCAAATCACTATTGCAGAATACTGCGCTTCCAAGTGATGTGCTACCGAACTGTAAATTCGACTCAGCTTATAGAATTTACTCAGGGATGTCAATACTACAATTCGGCGCAGTGCATTCTGATAAGGACGGCATCTCATGGTTTGCTTTATTCAGCAGTTATTCGGCAACGTTCTCCCCAGAAAACGGATTCTCCGCCGGCAGGATGCTCCATTTTGCCGGCAGCCTTAGGGTATCCCAACGACACGGGGCTGCCCCACAATGGAAAACCCCATTGACCAGTGGGTGAAACGGAGCATCCTGCCGGCGTGCTGAAACAGGAATGTGGCACGGTGGGACGGAGAATGCAGCTCCTTGATTTAAAATGAAGTGAATTTCTTTGGGTGTTCACTCACTTATCTTCCAGAGTTGGTGCGGAAATTCTGGAATCATATCATTTACGGAGTTTTTACAGGAGTGTCCATAGTTCTTCTGCCCAAGTTACATTGGGCAAGTGGCACAATGTCATAAAAGTCCACCACAAAAGCATTTCCTGCATCAAACTGATAAAATGACGAGGCAGTACAGCATTAAGAATTGGATTCTCTACTTTACAGCAGCCACATTCAACCAAAAATAGTGCTTGCGATTAATTTTTATTAAGAGATTGAAGTGTATAATTCCACCAAACTAATCCAGAGAGGAGGAAGTGGGTTTTTAAACTCAAAATAGCGAGCTCCACATCTCAGCCATGATAGCAATGGAAGACACAGAGTAGAAATGAAGCGCTGCCCAGTTGGGTTCGCCCCCCCCTCTCATTCATCTAATAGCTCGTTCCAAGATTCCGGGTCAATCACTTACCCACTCTCTCACCCAGGGAATGATTCACTGTGGGTTTCAAAGGGACAGAGGAATTTAGGAGTCTTCACTCTGGTCGGCAATTGCAGAATTATTAATACAATAATGTTCATCATGTGCGATAAATTATTGAATGTGATGCAAGAACAGGTTCCACATGTGAAAGTGATTGGAATTATAATGCTGCTGTGCGCAGATTGCTGGCGTTAGCAACCCTTATCATTCCAGCTCATCCCTCGCTTGAAAGGGAAAGAGAATTCAATTTTCACAGTTTACACTTTTCTTCAGGAACCATTTCCTCTGTGTTGGTCTCCATTCTAATGATTTTTGTTTAGTTCACTATCCACTCCTCTGCTATGATGGCTTGGCCAGGGATGTACCCTATTGCACATTATTTTCATCAATAATTTACCAACACAAAAATGGGACTGGTCATTTTAAACACTCTATAATCTAGATACAAACTAATGAGGATATAGATTTTGGGTCACTTGTATAGACTTACGATTCGTATCTTATACAATTTTCCAGTAAAGTCCTTCCTTTATTTTATCAACTGCTTTCTCAACCTGTCCTGCCGCATACAATGATATACAGCTAGGTCCCTCTGCCCCCACACCCCCTTTAGAATTGTACTCTTTCGTGGAATTTACAGTGAAGAAGGAGGCCATTCGGCCCATTGAGTCTGCACCTGCCCTTACAAAGAGCACCGCACTCAAGCTCATATCTCTACCTTATCCCCGTAACTCAGTAACCCCCACTTAACCTTTTTGGACACAAAGGGCAATTTAGCATGGCCAATCCACCTAACCCACACATCTTTGGACTGTGGGAGGAAACCGGAGCACCCGGAGGAAACCCTCGCAGACATGAGGAGAACGTGCAGACTCCGCACAGACAGTGACCCAAGCCAGAATCGAACCTGGGACCCTGGAGCTGCGAAGCAACTGTGCTAACCACTTTGCTACCGCGCCGCCCTAACTAAATGCCTTTGGTTCATCACATCTTTCTCTGTGTTCTTACCAAAATCAATCACACTTCTCAGCATTTAATTTCATCTGCCACTTGACCAAACATTCCAGCAACTTGTCTAAGGCCCTTTGAATTTCTACATTATCATCCAAACAGTTCATAATGTTTTCACAGTTTGTATCATCTACAGATTTTGCCTGTACACCAAGGTCTAGCTCAATAACCAGGAAGATATCAAGGGTCCCGACACTGACCCCGGGGGAACTCCTCTTCAAACTGTCCATTAACCACTAATCTCGGTTTCCTGTCACTCAGCCAAGTTTGTATCAATGCTGCTACTCTCCCTTTTATTCCATGAGCTATAACTTTGCTCACAGGTCTGTTGTGGGGAACTTTACCAAATGACTTTTGGAAGCCCATGTACACCACGTCAACAGCATTACCCTCATCAGCCCTCTCTGTTACCTCATCAAACAACCCTCTCTGTTACCTCATCCAGCAAGTTAGTTAAACACAATTTGCCCGTAACAAATCCATGCTGGCTTTCATTAATTAACCTGCATTTGCCCAAGTGACTATTACATTTCTCCTGAATTATTGCTTCTAGAAGATTCCCCACCACTGAGGTTAAACTGTCTGGCCAGTAATTGCTAAGCTTACTTTTACACCCTTTTTTGAACAAGGGTGTAACATTTGCAATTCTCCAATCCTCTGGCACCTCTGGATGGACTGAAAAGTTATGGCCAGTATCTCCTCAGTTTCCACTCTCACTTCCCTCTGTATTCTTGTCCTGGTGACATAGTGGCCGGGATTCTTCAAGCCCGCACCGACTCGGAGAATCGGAGATGACGCCGAGACGGTCCGCGACGGCGGTCCGACGCCGGGACGTAATTCTCCGCCGACCGGAGAATCGCCGCCAGTCGGTGGCTGATGAAAGAGTTCCCAACGGCGATTCTCCGCGGTCGACCGGCCGAGTTCCCGCCAACGTGGTTCTAACATGGTTCCACCCGGCGGGAGCTCGAACCCGTGGCTGCAGTGGCCATCTTGATGGGGGTGCGGGGGTGGGGGGGATCAGACTCCGGGGGGGGGCGGGGGTCCACGATGGTCAGGCCCGCGATCGGGGGGGGGGGCGTCTTACTTCTTCCGCACGGCCCGCTGTGTGGCTCCTCCTTGTTGCGCGGTGCATGCGCGGACCCGCGGTGATCAGTGCAGGGCCGCTTACGGCATCTGAAGCAACACAGAGCACTCCAGCACCGTGCTGGCCCCTGTGGGCAACTGAATCACTGGGCCAAGAGGCCCGTTGACGCGGCGTAAAACACTCCGATGTTTACGCCGGCGTCAACACTTAGCCGCATTTTCAGAGAGTCCCGGCCATTAATTCCAAGTCCAGACAGCCTATTTAATATCTCGTTCCTTGTCAATTTCAATCCCTTCAACTATTTGAAATGCCTCCTTTTTCACTATGGCTTGGGTAGCATCTACCTACTTGGTAAAGACATATGCAAACTATTCATTCAATGCCTCAGTCATGCCTCCTGCTTCTATACATAATTCCTCTTTTTTGGCTCCTAATCAGCCCCATTCCTCCTTTTACCACCCTTTCACTATTTACAAGCCTATAGAAGGATTTTGGATTCCCTTTGAGTAGCTGCCAGTCTCGTTTCATACTCCCCCTTTGCTTCTCCTACATCTTTTTTCACTTCACCTCTGAACTTGCTACATTCAGCCTTTCTCCCTGTTGTATTATCCACCTAAGCACTTTTCATTCTTCAACTTAATCTCTATCTCTTTCATCATCCAGGGAGCTCTGCATTTGTTTGTTCTGTCTTTCCACTGTGAGGGAAAGTACCTTGGCCGGGATTCTCCAATAATCGGGCTATGTCCCCACACCCGCCAGAAAACGGGCGCGAATCACTCGGGACTTTTTTCTAAAACGTCTGGGCAGTTTCTCCATTTTTGAGAGGGCTCGCAGGGCCCCGCCGTGTGCCGCGCAGCACCTGCTGCTGATACGGGGCCCTGCACTTCCTGCTGCGGGTCCGCACATGTGCGCTGCGGCGCCCGACCCGCGCGACATGGCGGACCCACTCAGCGGGCTGGCGCGGAAGAAGGTAGTTTCCCCCTCCCACCCCCCAGATCGCACGCGCCCGCTGATCGGTAGCCCTCGATCGCGGGCCTGGCCATCGTGGAGGCCCCACCCGGAGACTGATCTCCCCACCCCTTCCACCAGGACGGCCACCGCGGCCGTGATGCCGAGCTCCCGCTGGGTGGAACCATACGTGGACCACGCCGGCGCGAACCCGGCCGGTCGACCACGGAGAATCGCCGCGGGGGCCGCTTTCAACAGCCCCCGACCGGTGCCGCATCTAACGCGCACGCGTGGCGATTCTCTGGTCGGCGGAGAATCGCGCGAAGGCGTCGCGGGTCCGACGCGCCATTCTCCACCCCTGCGCCGGGCACGATTGAGGCGTGGCGGCTCGGAGAATCCCCGCCATTATCTGTAACTGAACTATCCCTTTGCCAAAGGCAGCTGATTGTTCAGATACATTTTGTAGAGAGAACATTTCACCAGGAAAGCTTCCTTAACTAAGGGTCTTTAAAACAAAATGATAGTTATTAAGGCTTAGATTCAGCCTCGTTCCCCTGACTTGGTGGTGCGACGAGGCCAGTAAGTCTCATGAGAGGCCTCTCACGGGATTTACGACAGCTCAGGACGCCGCTCGAGATCTTTTTTGAAAATTATTTTATAGGCATTTCATTATTTGCATTAATGTATCTGGAAAACAATGGAAAAAACATAGTAAGAAAAAAAAAGAACAATAAGTACCAGGAAAGAGAAAACACATGAAATAAGCCAGTGAGATAAAACACAAAGGCAGCCAGAAGAAGGTGGTCTAGTTACATTGCATTGATTGGCTTTAGTAAGTGTAAACAGATGGCTTTATTTTTTGAGCCCCCTTTTGTTTCTTTTCACTTCTTGAGTCTACCTACAATTTACATTTTGTTCGAGCCTTCCATGTGTGGCCACTTGTGCCCCTCAGTACATCGGGGTCGATTTCCCCTTTTCCTTTCTGTGGTGTGCTTGTTTTCTCCCCCCATCCCTTTCTCTGGTTGTTCCTCCCTTCCCCCCTCCCCTGCCCCTGCTCCCTCCTCCCTTTCTTGCTCCCCCCCTCCCCCCTAGTTGCTGGTCACGAACATGTCTTCGAAGAGATTGGCGAATTGTTTCCACATATGGTGGAATCCTTCATCTGATCCCCTAGTTGCGAATTTTATTCTTTCTAATTTTAGGAACTAGGTCGGAGAGCCAGTCTGAGGCTCTGGGAAGTGCTGCCAAGCTCCAGCCGTTCACGTAAGCGAAGGCCAGGGCATTGGTCCCTCTCCCCATAAAGAATTTTGGATGTTCCAATACCCCAAAGTCGCCACTAACAGGCATGGCTCCATCCTTACCCCAACCACTCTGGACAGGACCTCAAAGAAAGCGGTCCAGAACCCATTGAGCCTAGGGCATAAGCAGACATGTAGGTGTGGTTGGCCAGGCCCCCTTGACACGGCTCGCACTTATTCTTCACCTACGGGAAGGGCTCATACATGTCCTGGTTTGGTGTAACCTGTACACCACCTTTAACTGTATTAGGCTCAGCCCTGCGCATGAGGAGGTAGAGCTGATCCTGTGCAGATTTTCGATCCAGAGTCCTCCCCCTAGCTCCATGTCCAGCTCCTCCTCCCATTTTTGCCACGTCTTGTCCAGTGGGGCCCTTACCTAGTCCAACAGTCGTCCGTATATGTTGCCACATTTACCTCCCCTTAGCAAGTCTGGTGCAAGACGTCTGTCCAGTCGGGTGTGTCCGACTCTGCCGTCCACGTACATATCTCTTACCATCAGTACCCCTCCATCCACTCTCCACATTTTGAAAGTGGCGTTTATTTTTACTGGTATAAAATTATGGTTCCTGCAAATTGGGGGCCTCGTTCCCTTGCCTTTCGCCCCCTGTTTGGGGGTTTGTTGCACCCTGCCAGGCGCTCCCTCTCTCCCCCTCTTTTTACTTCTGTGCACCAGCTTGTTCTCTAGTGTAGCGGTTGCCCCCTAGAACCGGTTTCTAATGTCGCTTCCCATCTGATTCTCCCCTTCCCTTCCTCCACGTCCCCAAGTACAGTTACCCCTTTCCCCCCCCCCGGATCGTTAAAGTCCACATTTAATTCATTTCCCGAGCTCGTTCTTTCAAATTAACCCATTTGTCTCCTCCGGGGAGTCGAAAGTAGTGTTCCTTGCCCCATAGTCTGGCTGGGTGCAGCCTACAAAACCGCACCTTACTCTTCAACAGTACGGTTTGGGCTCCATTAAATTCTGACTGCCACTTGGCCAGGTCCGCTCCAATGTCCTGGTTCAAGCGATCCCGTAGGGTCAGCCATGGTCAGTTCTTGGCCACCACTTGGGTCTCCCTGTTCAGGGGTCGAGGTCTTGTCTCCCTGTTCTTGCTGTTTTTCCAGCCTGCATGTTGGCTCGTCGGCATTCCGGTTGATACAGCGGTGGATGGCGGGGGGTTAATCTGGGGAACATTTAGCCCTTTTGGTGCTCATTTGGTGGGGTTACACCTTTCGTGAGGCCGATCAGCTTATAGCCGCCTCGCGAGAGCTAATGAGATCTTGTGAAACGGCGGGATCCAGATTTGCATAATTAAATGTGCAGTTCAGCTCACTTAAACATGTTTGTGCTGGAGTCTCCCAAGGCCCGGGATCAAACGCCCCCGCCATGGCGCCGTTTAGCAATGGTTCACACAAAGTTAGGTCAGGTGTAACGGCACCTGGGGGGGGGGTGGTCTCCCAGGAGATTGGAGGCCCCCGGGTGGCCGGGCTCTGAGCAGGGTGGTATCCTGGCACTTCTGATGCCACCCGGGCACCTTGGCACTGCCAGCCTGGCACCATGGCAGTGCCTCCTGGGGACCCTGGCAATGCCAGGGTAGGACAGTTGGAGTGCAAGGTTGGCAGTGCCAAGGCGGCAGGTTGCCCATGTCAGGAATTGGGCCCGGGGATGCCCTTATGAGGTGGGGGTGGGCCTCGAGGACCCCCTAATTGGTAAGATGGGAGGGTGCGGGGTCGCGGGATCGGGGGGGGGGCATTTAAAAATGGCACTTCAATCTCTTCCTGTACTGACGAATGCAGGAAATGAATGTAAGTGCGGCCTCAGTGGGCTCTCCCCGCTGAAGCCCAAAACAAAAGAGTCCCATTTTTAATAGCGGGGTCATTCTCAGCGCTTCAGGTGTCGAGAAACACCCTGCTAAATGCTACCAAAACAGGATTCTTTTCTCCCCATTGAATGGCCTCTAAGAAATTCACCAGTGAACGGAGAGGAAATTAATTTACTCAGCCAGTGGATAGATGTCAAACTCTTCCACAGGAAGTGGTTGAGGCAAATAGCTTGAATAGTTTCAGAAGGAAATGCATGAGAGAATAGTGAATAGAAAAATATGTTGGAAGGTCAAGATGAGATAAGTGGAATGGAAAGAGACTTGTGAACAGCATAGACACCAATATAGAATAGGTGGGCTAAATGGCCTACTTCTTTGCTGTACATTCTATGCAATTCTGTTTGAAGACATATCCCTTCTGAAAGCAGAATTCTCTCCTCTACGGAGGCATCATGTCCTTGGATTCCTTCTGATCTCTGTTGAAATGTAAGAATTCCTCTAAACAGAGTAGAACTTCATTTTGGTAGGTCATTTTGAGACTACCTTCAAACAGATTGGGAAATGAGCTGCCCCGCTGCCGTCTCATATTTAACAATGAACCTCTTGTCTTCTGGAGGGTGCACTGTCTGATCAGCTCTGTTGTTGCATCACCTTATGTTCTAACTCATTAAACCATGAAAAATCATTCTCCTTTCCCTCAACTAGATAACTTTCTTTGTGAAGTAATGGACAATTTTAACTAGCTGAGATGATCATATGAAGCAACACTGTGCCATGGCACATTGCTGTAACACCACAGGGCGTCCAATGTATTCTCAGATTTGTAACAGAGCTTCCTAAAAAGTAGGTTTACAGGAGGATATAGAGCCAGAGAGATGTTCTTCAGGAATGTTGAAGCTCAGGGCTGAGAATGCTGAAGGTACAGCCACCAATGGTGGGAGCAAAGAGAATGGGAAATGCATAACAGACCAGGCTTGAAGGAGTGCAGACAGTATGGATGAAAGATGTTAGGGAGGAATGAGACCATGGAGCAACTTAAACATGAGGATGAGAATTTGGTTAGCACAATTGCCTCACAGCGCCAGGGACCCAGGTTCAATTCCCGGTTTGGGTCACTGTCTGTGCGGAGTCTGCACAGTCTCCCCGTGTCTGCGTGGGTTTCCTCCATGTGCTCCAGTTTCCTCCCAGAAGTCCCGAAAGAAGTGCCTGTTCGGTGAATTGGTCATTCTGAATTCTCCCTCGGTGAACCTGAACAGGCACCGGAGTGTGGTGACTAGGGGATTTTTACAGTAACTTACATTGCAGTGTTAATGTAAGCCTAGTTGTGACACCGCATGTGCAGACTCCGTACAGACAGGTGACCCAAGCCGGGAATCAAACCTGGGACCCTGGTGCCGTGAAGCAACAGTGCTAACCATTGTGCTACCATCGCCTGCTACCTCCTGGAAGGGTTCACTGGCATAGAAATTGATGTCAAGGTGCTATGACCTTGATGGTCAGTTGCAATGCTGTCCTCACTGATGCTGTGCAGTTGCAGGAGTTCAGTGACTACCTTCTCATTGAAATACAGGTGCCTCACACACTCTGGTTCAAAATCAGGTAGAAGTGTCCCTAAAGACTCCCGGTGAATAGGGCCATCTATTGAGAACCTTCCTCCTCCAGTTCCCTTTGAACACTACTTCCCCTCTCGACTTCCCGAGATCCATTTCCATCCCATGCTTCAGTCCAAGGCGGAGTATAACTATTGACCCGATTGCAGCCTCTGTCTTGACGTGGAAAAAAAACCCTCTTGTCTTCCTGGTCAGGATCCAGCACAACTCTGTTGAAAATTCAAACAGTTCCCAAACTCCTCTGATAACACATTACTTCCAAAAACTCGACGGCAGTAAAATCGCGTCAAAAGCATCCACACGGCAAGTCGAATAGTCATCCCTTTAAATAATGCACGTGGGGTCGGGGGAGCGTGAGATAGCTGGTCCATCTTGCTGCTGGACGCATGTTTAGCTGGGAATTATTATGAGAGGGCATTAACTGGACTTGCGTGGTCCAAAATACATATCATGTGCCATATCAGTGCTATAATCTGTGTGTGTGGCACACTCGTGCTAGCATCCTGTTGATCAGGATGCACAGCAGCTGGCCAGAAACATTCCAGCTGCCATTTTCTCACCTTTGGGCCTTCCTTATGCCAAGGAGCCCAATTCCGCAGCCCCCCCCCCCCCCCCGTGTCAGTAATATTAACTATCAAACTAGTGGATTGCCGTAAAAATTCATCTGGTTCACAAATGTCCTTCCGGGAAGGAAATCTGCCGCCTTTATTTCAACTGACCTACACGGGGCTTCAGACCTATAGGAACGTGGGCGACTCTGAACTGCTCCCTGCAGTGACCTAGGAAGCCACTCGGGTGTACTCAAGGACACAGTTCATCACCATTTCCCAATTGGAGACTGGCAATAAATGCTGGTCATGCCAGTAACACCCACATCCCATCGATTCACAATTTAAAGAAAAGTAACCAAGGAGAAGGTACAATTTAAAATATCATTGGGGCTAGGAAGAGAAGCTGAGTAATCCACATTTCGGATGATGTGGAGATGCCGGCGTTGGACTGGGGTGAGCACAGTAAGAAGTCTTACAACACCAGGTTAAAGTCCGACAGGTTTGTTTCAAACACTAGCTTTCGGAGCACTGCTCCTTCCTCAGGTGGATGAAGAGGTATGTTCCAGAAACATACATATAGACAAATTCAAAGATGCAAGACAATGCTTAGAATGCGAGCATTTGCAGGTAATTACAGATCCAGAGATGGGGTAACCCCAGGTTAAAGAGGTGTGAATTGTCTCAAGCCAGGACAGTTGGTAGGATTTCGCAGGCCAGATGGTGGGGGATGAATGTAATGCGACATGAATCCCAAGTCCCGGTTGAGGCTGCACTCATGTGTGCGGAACTTGGCTATAAGTTTCTGCTCGGCGATTCTGCGTTGTCGCGCGTCCTGAAGGCCGCCTTGGAGAACGCTTACCCGGAGATCAGAGGCTGAATGCCCTTGACTGCTGAAGTGTTCCCCGACTGGAAGGGAACATTCCTGCCTGGTGATTGTCGCGCGATGTCCGTTCATTCGTTGTCGCAGTGTCTGCATGGTCTCGCCAATGTACCACGCTTCGGGACATCCTTTCCTGCAGTGTATAAGGTAGACAACATTGACCGAGTCGCACGAGTATGTACCGCGTACCAGAATCGCTGAGCAGGATTTTGTAAGTGTATGGAAGCGTGCCCATGCCTTCGAAAACGTTGCGGTGCTGGTCAATGATGGCATTGAGTTGCGCCCTTAAGTCCGCATCCTGGAAGGCAGACGTGTCCTCTGGAGAGAGAGAGTGTACTCGTTGAACGAGGTTTAGGAGTTTGCACGCCTGAGCGCCTAGCAGAGAGTCCTTTGAAGAGCCCACGATCTCGAAGGGAAGGATGGCTTTTACCGAGTTGTGCGTCACTTCGAGTTGGCATGAATCGGTAGCAGGAATGACGTTGCCATTGTAGTCCACTAGTTGGCAGGTCGACGGAAGAATGGTTGGTTTAACCCCAAGGGTCTAAAAGGCTGACCACGCTCGGAGATTAGTTGAAGCACCAGTGTCCAGGCGGAATAGTATCTGGGATCGGTTGACCGTCAGGGTGGCACACCACTCGTCGTCTGGATCAATGCTTTGCACCGACAGCGGCTGGTGGTTTTGATTCGGGGACAGCCTGTTCTTTGTTATAACAGCGACTCGAAAAGGCTCCCTCGGGTCCTCGGTGTCACTGGTCTGCGGGAAGTCGGAATCGGACTCGGCTTGGGTGTAGGTAACTGCTTGTTGCAGGGTTCTTCGGAGGTTTATTTCATTTCCTGGTTCAATTTGAGGCATTGTGCTGTCATTCCAGGTGAAGGAAGGTTGTTTTACAGCTTTAAAAAATTTTCTTTGATTTGGTACGTTTCCCCTTTAAATGGGCGTGGTCCGGGGCCTCTGACGTCATGACGCACGTGACGTAGCATGTAGGGGGCGTTTGCACATGCGCAGATCGCGGTTCCTTTACTGATGGCCGTTTTCGTGATTGCGCATGCGCGACGTCGCGCAACTGCGCAAGTGCAGTCCCTTCAGAAAGATGGCCGCCGACCAAAATCGTTCTCTGCTCCGGGATTTCGGCCTCGAGGTGAGTACTGGCACTTCTCTTACCTTTCCTTGCTGGTTGGAGTGTGTTTTCCTCACAATATTTGCCGAATTTGTCCAGGACTGCCTGGAAGTCGCTCCTGTTTTGCCCCTTGGAGAACTTGAATTTTTAAAAGATTTCTTCTGCTCTGGCACCGGCGATGGTGAGATGAAGCTCTATTTTTTCAGGATGGGCCAGGTCTTCTAGTTCGGCTGCCAGCAGGAAGATTTCAAACTTTTGCCGGAATGCCTGCCAGTTTTCGCTGAGATCGCCGTGGCTGTGGAACCCGGATCTTGAACATCTTGCCTGGGTATCGTTGCTGGTTGTCACTGTACGCTGAGGTGCCGGCGATGCAGAGCGGCTGCGGCGGGTTGATGTTCTCCATACTTCAGGATGCCGGAATGCTGATTAGTTGCAGGTGGGTCTCAGAAGTGCTAGTATGCAACCACTCCTTGTACCATGATGTGTTGGGTGTTCTGGATCACAAACAGGTCACCAACACTGGAAGTGGTGCAACTCTATTTTATTATAAGGTAAACTATATTAACATATTTGAACTGTGGGTAAATGCAATACCAGCTTTAACTGTTGACCCTTGCCTAGTCCTAACCAGGTGATGCACTCAGCACATGTTGCAGGCTGTGAGCTCTGTGCTCCGAGCTGGCTGCTACTAGAATGCGCGGGATCTCTCCTGTCCCCTGTCTTTATAGTGCGTGTGCTCTCACTGGTGATTGGCTGCGGTGTTGTGTATGCTGATTGGTCCCACTGCATGTCCATCAGTGTGTGTGTGTGCGTCTGCACCATGATATACTGGTGTATATTATGACAGCCTGGTGTGGGGATAGTTATTTGAAAGGTCAGTCTTAAGAGCACAGCAATATATCTGTCTGAGAACTGGAGGAAGACTATGGATAGTTGAGTACACACGACCAGTCCAGCCCACCAAACACCAGGGTGAACACCTGCTTTCATAATATTTTAAAAGATGGGGCAAAAGTTCCCGAAAATTAGATTGTCTACTGCTTACAAAGCCACTGCATTGGGGTGTTAAATCCTTTTTGTGTGTCAATTTATAATTGCACTAAAGTATGCCTTCACTTCCTGTGTCATTTAATGTGGCTGTTTTATCTGAGAAAGTGAAATCTCTGAGCTTTGTGATTCTGGATGCTGAAGCTGTGATGGAGTTTCGGGCTCCAGCTGGTGTATCATTCCATTATACAAACCGGGGCAGATTCATTTCAATATGATTGCACAATGCACTCCCCAAACAGAGCCTGTAATTACTAAAGGTCACATTAAAAAGGGCTGTTCTATTTCTTGGCCAGGACCGTGGATTACAGGAACTGGTTACTAGGTTTCCAATTGAATGGCGCTTGTTTCAGCAGGGTGAGGAATGACAGTGACTGGAGTAGTTTTCTTGCTGTAGAGCACCTGCTCATTTATCTATACTTTGCCTGCACAAATGCGCCAGTATTCCAATGTTTTCTTTATCAACATCTTCCATTCTCTATAAACTTGAGCCCGTCCAAAACCTTGCTGCCTGTATTCTAACTCATCCCATTCACCCGTCACCTACTGTGCTCACTGACCTACATTGACCACTGGTTAAACAATGTTCCCTCTTAAAAAAGTCTCTCGCATGTTTTCAAATCACGTTCTGGTTAAAGCCATCAGTGCATTCTAGTAAAACAATAATCAGCATTTATATGGCACCGTAAATGGAAATGTCGCCATAGTCTCAAGAGGACCATAGGCTGCTCTCCATTTGAGAGAGAGAGCTGACTGGTGGTGATTTAATCTGATGGTCACTGCACCTCAGGCAGGGTCTTCATGACTAACCTCAGCCGGTATGGGAATTTAACCCACGCTATTGGCGTCGCTCCACATCATGAGCTAACTGAGTTTAATGGATTTGTGATGCAGATTGACGGCAACAGTAGAGATTCAATTCCCATACCGGCGGAGGTTATTTATGAAGCCCCGCCTCCTCAACCTTTGCCCCCCTCGCCTGAGGTATGGTGGCCTTCAGGTCAAATCATCACCAGTCAGCTCTCAAAGAGGAGAGCAGCCTATGGTCCTCTGGGACTGTGGCAACATATAGCACCTTACTATCTATCTCACAGCACAACAATACATTGATGTCCAGTTATTATTGTCCTGTAGTAAACTCAGCTACCATTTTACTCAAAGCAAATTCCCAAAGACAGCACAGAGTTGAATCAACAGTTTTTCCACATTCGATAGTTTCAGCTGAGAGAAGAGTTTTCTGCAGGAGCCCAAATGAAGTTCCTAATCCTTGTCAAACAATGCCACATTCTTCAATCATGCTCTGTACAATCAACGCTAGTATATCCTATTATCATGATCAGTTTGACATTAAACCAGCTGGCACACATCGCGCCCTTAGTTGACAGAAGCAGGATCTGAAGGCCAACTCCTCCCCATGATATCTGTGAGACACCGCCCAATCTGGCCAAACGACGAACTGCAGTTAGGAGGCAGAATGACAACAGGAAGGAAGTGTAGTCGGCCCTTGGAAAATATACCCCATCAACGAGCCTCATGGCAGAGAGGTTTGGATCAACCCAAAGTGATGGGCAGCATACGACTTCCCTCTGAAGCACCCATGGGTACCATGTTCTGCTCATCAGCTTTGAAAGATATGCAACAGTATTTGTTCTACCTACTGTAGGGAGCAGGAAAAAATGAAGAAAACTGTAAACAAGAAATAGTTAATTCAAATACTGAGGAGGTTGTCTGCTTCACTATCTTCCCTCTGTCCTCCAGTGTGCCTTCAACTTCCTCCATCATTCCCAAGTCCCCACTGATGCTGACACATTTTGCAATGCAGATGCTAAAAGGAGATTTATATATTTAATCTAACTGCTTTTTTTATTGCATCGGATAATTATAAAACTCAGCAGTGAAACCTGAAGAGCTGTCCAACAATAATAAATCTTTGGATTGAATTGAATGCATTCATTTTTACAGTGGGTTAATTACAGAAGGCAAGAAAAGGTATTTTGATCCTTTATCTTCAGGGGAAGGATAACCAGATTTTAAAAATAAAGACAGCTACGGCCTGTTATGTGGAATGTATTGGAGCAGAGGTTCAAAATAACCAGATTAGTACCTTTCACGGTGGTTGCAAGGTACTCTGTCTGGAAACAGAACCGTGGTTATAAACTCCGTAAACTTTACAACTTTTAAAATGAATCTTTGGCCATTCTGTTCTTGGCGGATTGTAGAAATGCATTGTGAATGACTGGTCGATAAACCATACTTCCCAACCTTGACAATGAGTAAAATCTAATCAACAGCTCCCCAAAAAACTGACAGGTCAAAAATATTCCTGAATATGTGTAGGCAAGATATTGGGCTAAAAATGCAGTGAGGCGGAAGCTTCTCATAGCTTAAGTTGCAGGTATAACCAACATATAATTACTTTTAATGCAGAAGAGAAATCGAAGTACACAAAACTGGTGGATTTAGAAATGACTGAAAGGGGATGAAAGTTCTGGAGGTGAGATTGTTTTCCATTGAACTCTGGAAGCTTGACTCTTACCCTGCCATCTTTTTATCAAAGCAGAAATAACTTTCAGGTTAGAAATTATAGTTGGTGATAACTGAATAGACAATGCATGATGTGCAAAATTTGAAGATGTTAACAAATCAGGACGGGCAATGGAATTGGCGGAGTAAGTGCAATATGGCAGGATTGGATAAAATACATTTTGTTTCTTCTTTCATGGGATGCATGTGTCGGTGGATAGACCTGGCTCATGCCTAATTGCTCCTTGAGAAGGTGATAGTGTGAGCTGCCTTCATGAATTGCTGAAGTCCATGTGGTGTACCTACACCCACAGTGCTTTTAGTAAGGGAGTTCCAAGATTTTGACCCAGCGACAGTGAAGGAACGGCGATACAGTTCCAACTCAGGATGGCGTGAGACTTGGAGGGGAACCCGCAGGTGGAGGGGTCCCCACACAACTGCACTCTTGTCCGTTTAAATGGTAGGGATTGTGGGTTTGGAAGATACTGCCAGAAGCGCTTTGGGAAGTTGCCACATTGCATCTTGTATATGATACACAATGTTCTCACGGTGCATTGGTGGTAGAGGGAGCGAATGCTCTCTGGTGATGGATGGGATGCCATGGATGGTGTTGAGCTTTCTGAGTGTTGTTGTAGCTGCGTTCAACCAGACAAAAATGCACAGAATAAAGGAAACTGAAATCTAATGCAGTAAAAAAAAAGCACTGTCCATTTGAAAAAGGTAAAGTGACACGTGCTCTTAAAATAGTTAAGGAAGAAACTGAAAGAGACCCAGGAATCTTTGCGGTTTCAACACTCAACATGTCCAAACAATGCACAAACTGAGTTTAACTCTGTTTTGAGACGGGACAAGTGAATCTCGGGCTTTTCAAGCTGGAAAAATGGGGGATAATTTTAACCTGGCCAGGCAGCACCTGTCAGGAGTGTAAGGAATACTCTCCAATTGCTGGCAGCTCCAACAACACTCAAGAAGTTCAACACCATCCAAGGCAAAGCAGCCCGCTTGATTGGCACCCCTTCCACAACATTCACTCTCTCCACCACTGACGAACAGTGGCAGCCGTGTGTACTATCTACAAGATGCACTGCAGGAACTCACCAAGATTCCTTGGGCAGAACCTTCCAAACCAGTGACCTCTGCACCTGTCAATTCAGAGCAATACAGTCCTATCTGAAAGGTTTCTTCTGTTGAACCTGAGCACGCTTGCCCTCCTTTCCATTTTCCATGCCTGCTTTTACAGTGAACCAGCAAAGCCTCTTGGAAGAATATGACTTTTTTGTCCCAAGTTTAAAAAGAACTGTGCACCACTGAAGTTTTCCTCATGTAATTTCTGTCTGTCCTGAGCTGGGTTTAATTAACAGGGATTGTTTGCAATGATTGATCAATTAACTACTCCATTATCACTACCAGGGTAGGAGAGGGAGAACTTGATGGGCCTTGGTCTTTGTGGTATGGCAATTGCTATGTTCCTATCTTATCAAAACTCTGCAGAATTTTGAATATTTCTATCAGAGCTCTTCTTTGCCTCCTGTCCTCTGGTGAACAGATTCCATTGTCTGTTCTCCATTCAAACTCAATGCCTCTCATCCCCGAGGCCTTGACATTCTTCCTAAAGTGCCCAGAATGCAACATAATTTAGTTTCTGTATCTGAATAAAACCTCTGCTTTTGTACTCGAAGGAGTGGAAATTCATCTTGGCCTTTTTTCAGACCGAGTATCAGCCCTGCACTGGCACTGCTCACACAACCAGGATTCCACTGATTTCACACCTGTTTTTTAAAGGGTTGAGCATCAGAGCCCTTAAATATCTGTGCTCTTCTACCTTTCAATTTTACTATTCAATGCGTCTTTGCTCTTCTTATTCCACAATGCATTTCCTTACATTAAAAGTCATCTGACATCTATCTGCCCAATTAACCTTTTCTGTTCTCATTCATTGTTCCCCATCCCTAATTGCCCTTGAATGGCTTTTTTGGCTATTTCAGAGGGCATTTAAGAGTCAATTGCTGTGGGTCACATGTAGGCCAGACCAGGTTAAGGCAGCAGACTTCCTTCCCTAAAGGGCATTACTGGGTTTTTACGACAATCGAATCGACAATGATTTCACGGTCATCATTAGAATTTCAATTCCAGATTTTTACTGAATTAAAATTTTACCATCTGCCGTGGTGGGATTCGAACCTAGGTCCCCAGAGCCGTAACCTGGGACTCAGGATTTACTCGTCCACTGACAATACCACGTCACCATCACCTCCCATTACCGCTTATAGTCTTCTTCACAGTCAACAACTTTTCCTATTTTGTGCCATCTCAAATTTTAATTCTGGGGTCATTTCTATATATTGAGAAGAGCAATCACAACACTGACCCTGGGGGACCGCATTTTCTGCTTCCCTCCAATGTAAAAAACATTCACTAACCAGTAATCTCTGATTTATTTCCCTGGTGGGACCTTCCTATCCATTTTTCCACATTCCCTTCAACACCATGTGCCTCAATTTAATCATTAAGACCCTTATGCTGCCCTCTTCAAACCCCATGTACTCCACAAGGAATGTACATTCTTATTTATACATTAAGCTATTTCTGTTAAGAACTCGATTTGTCACACACTTTGGCTTTTACAAATCCTTCCGACTTTTCTTTAATTAATCCAGTCTTTCTCAATGGTTGTTCATTTTCTCCTGTATTATGGAAGCTTGCCTGCTGCGGAGTGGCCGATAGGTGCCAGGTTTATCCCTTCCTTCTGTCTTGAACAGGGATTTTTCATTGACGTGCACAACCTAAGGTTACTAAACATGTGTTTATTTATAAAATGGATATTTTTGTACTGAAGCTGCAGGGCAAAATACGAGGCTCAGCTGCTGAGTTGGAACTTTGCCAGACTCGAGCACAAGGCACAGGATCAGTTAGTCCTACATTGTTGTCTCTCTATTACCAACCCACTTGAATGTTTAGTGGGACTTGGCAATGTACTGGACTCTCGCAATCTGTGCTCTTACATGTTTGCTCAGGCAGAGCCTTATCTAGAAAATCTCACTGTTTTGCATGGCAATGTTGCTTTGAATCGTAGAATGGTTACGGCACAGAAGGAGATATTGTTGGGTCCCAGCGGGAGCTACTTAGGTAGTCCCATTTCTTTGCCTATTCCCCGCGATCCTGCAACTTTCCTTTTGTTAGGTGCTGATCCAAATCCCTTTCAAAGGAGACAATTCAATTTGCCACCACCTTCTTCTCAAGCAGCGCATCCCAGATCCCAGCACTCAGTACGTAAAAAAGCATTGTTCTCTGTTTCCAGTGGCTCTTCTGCCAATCACCATACATCAGTGTCCTCTAGCTCTCAATTCTTCCCTATCTACTCAGGGTACCTCAGCATTTTGAACACATATCAAATTTTCCCTCACCTACAGCACTTTCTACAGCACGTGGGCAGCACGGTAACATAGTGGTTAGTACAGTTGCTTCACCGCTCCAGAGTCCCAGGTTCGATTCCGGCATGGGTCACTGTCTGTGCGGAGTCTGCACGTTCTTCCCATGTCTGCGTGGGTTTCCTCCGGGTGCTCCGGTTTCCTCCCACAGTCCAAAGATGTGCAGGTTAGGTGGATTGACCATGGTGAAAGAGGAGGCATTTCAAATAGTTGAAGGGATTGAAATTGACAAGGAACGAGATATTGAATAGGCTGTCTGGACTTGGAGTTAATGGCCGGGACTCTCTGAAAATGCGGCTAAGTGTTGACGCCGGCATAAACATCGGAGTGTTTTACGCCGCGTCAACGGGCCTCTTGGCCCAGTGATTCTGTTGCCCACAGGGGCCAGCACGGTGCTGGAGTGCTCTGTGTTGCTTCAGATGCTGTAAGCGGCCCTGCACTGATCGCCGCGGGTCCGCGCATGCACCGCGCAACAAGGAGGAACCACACAGCGGGCCAGTGCAGAAGAAAGTAGGCACCCCCCGGATCACACGCTCCCGCCGATTGGTGGCCCCCGATCGTGGGCCTGGCCATCGTGGAGGCCCCACCCGGAATCTGATCCCCCCCGCACCCCCACCAGGACGGCCACTGCAGACGCGGGTTCGAGCTCCCGCCGGGTGGAACCATGTTAGAACCACGCTGGCGGGAACTCGGCCGGTCGACTGTGGAGAATCGCCGTTGGGAACTCTTTCATTGGCCCCCGACTGGCGGCGATTCTCCGGTCGCCGGAGAATTGCGTCCAACCGCCGTCGCGGACCGTCTCGGCATCATCTCCGATTCTCCGAGCCAGTGCGGGCTTGGAGAATCCCGGCCAATATGTCACCAGGACAAGAATACAGAGGGAAGTGAGAGTGGAAACTGAGGAGATACTGGCCATAACTTTTCAGTCCACCCAGAGGTGCCAGAGGATTGGAGAATTGCAAATGTTACACCCTTGTTCAAAAAAGGGTGTAAAAATAAGCTTAGCAATTACTGGCCAGTCCGTTTAACCTCAGTGGTGGGGAAGCTTCTAGAAGCAATAATTCAGGAGAAATGTAATAGTCACTTGGGCAAATGCAGGTTAATTAATGAAAGCCAGCATGGATTTTTTACGGGCAAATTATGTTTAACTAACTTGCTGGAGTTGTTTGTTGAGGTAACAGAGAGGGTTAACATTGATGAGGGTAATGCGGTTGACATGGTGTACATGGGCTTACAAAAGCCATTTGGTAAAGTTCCCCACAACAGACCTGTGAGTAAAGTTATAACTCATGGAATAAAAGGGAGAGTAGCAGCATTGATACAAACTTGGCTGAGTGACAGGAAACCGAGATTAGTGGTTAATGGACAGTTTGTAGAGGAGTTCCCCCGGCATCAGTGTCGGGACCCTTGATATCTTCCTGGTTATTGAGCTAGACCTTGGTGTACAGGCAAAATCTGTGGATGATACAAACTGTGGAAACATTATGAACTGTTTGGATGATAATGTAGAAATTCAAAGGGACTTAGACAAGTTGCTGGAATGTTTGGTCAAGTGGCAGATGAAATTAAATGCTGAGAAGTGTGATTGATTTTGGTAAGAACACCGAGAGAGATGGGATGAACTAAAGGCATTTAGTTAGGGCGGCGCGGTAGCACAGTGGTTAGCACAGTCGCTTCACAACTCCAGGGTCCCAGGTTCGATTCTGGCTTGGGTCACTGTCTGTGCGGAGTCTGCACGTTCTCCCCATGTCTGCGAGGGTTTCCTCCGGGTGCTCCGGTTCCCTCCCACAGTCCAAAGATATGTGGGTTAGGTGGATTGGCCGTGCTAAATTGCCCTTAGTGTCCAGAAAGGTTAATTGGGGGTTACTGAGTTACGGGGATAAAGTAGAGATATGAGCTTGAGTGCGGTGCTCTTTGTAAGGGCCGGTGCAGACACGATGGGCCGAATGGCCTCCTTCTGCACTGTAAATTCTATGAACTTTAGGCGAAGAGGATCAAAAGATATGGGGGAAAGGTGGGATCAGGCTATTGAGTTGGAAGATCAGCCATAATCATAATGAAGGGCCGAATGGCCTCCTCCTCCCAATTTCTATGTTATGTTTCTTCAAGAATGAACCCAGCTTCTCTGATCTATCCTCATAGCCGAAGTCCCTCATTCCCGGGGGTTTTCTGAACCGTCTCTGAAGTCTTCACATTCTTCTATTGCAAAACTCAGATACTTACCCCGGAGCTCAGGAACTATAGTGTTTAGCGGGCCTCAGGATATCTGCTTGTGTTGGCCGGAGAGGGCGGCACATACACAGTTGGTGTCTTTCACATCTTCACGCCGGGAACCGGCCCTACACACATACACAGGAAAAGATGAAAATGGCATGAAACGGGATGTCACGTGACCTGAAAAGGAGCACCATTCGAGAGGTATCCCAGGAAGCACAACAGAGGGAGGGGGTCAGGGAGAGGCCCCAAACAAAGAAAACAATCCCAAACTAGGGAGTGGAGCAGAAATAGGTCCAAATGAACAGTCCCAGGTAAAGGACAAGGACAGGGATCAGAAACAGATCCTGTTAAGTAAAGTTGAGAGAAAAAGGCAGAACAATAGGCTCCCAATTAAAGTGAGAGAGCTGCAGGGAGCAGACTTGAAGCAAAGGGGCTTGAGAGAAGCCCTGGATATCCGAGAAGGCAGCCGATGGTTGGCCTCCTTCTTAATGTACACAACATAAGATAAGAATGTGGACAAGGTGCGGCGGTGGTGGGAAGGAGAAGGGGTAGAGTGGGTTAGGCTGGAGGAGGAATCTTGTAAGGGGTCTAGTTTGAGGTCTATGGTGACGGCAGCATTGCCAATGGCTCTGAGTAGGTATTTGGCAAGACCGGTGGTGCAGTCCACGGTGAAGATATGGAATCAGCTGAGGAGGCATTTTAGGGTGGAAGGGATGTCGGTGCCAACATCGCTGTGCGAGAATCATGGGTTTGTGCCGGCGGGGGGGTGGGGGGGGGGGGGGGGGGGGGGGATATGGATATATGGATAGTGTATACAGGAGATGGAGGGAAGTGGGGCTGGTCAAGGTGAGGGATTTGTATTTGGAGGAAGTGTTCGCCAGTCTGGAGGAGCTAAGGGCGAGGGGAGAGCTGCCGAGGGGTAGTGAGTTCAGGTATCTACAGGTTAGGGACTTTGCACGAAAGGCCTGGAAGGGGTTCCCTAGATTGCCGGGATACACCCTGCTGGAGCGACTGCTGCTTCTGGATGTGGAAGGGGAGGGAAGAATTGGGGATGTATATATATAAGTGGCTGGGGGAGCAGGGAGGCGAGCGGGTGGTGAAGATCAAGGAGAAATGGGAAGCGGAGTTGGGAATGGAGATCAATTGGGGAGTATGGAGTGAGGCACTGCGAAGGGTAAACGGGACCTCCTCTTGTGGAAGGATGAGCCTGATACAGTTGAAGGTGGTGCACAGGGTGCATATGACTCCGGCGAGAATGAGTGGGTTCTTTCAGGGGGTAGCAGATGAGTGTGAGAGGTGTGGGCAGGGGTGAGCGAATCACGCGCACATGTTTTGGGGTTGTGAAAAATTGGGAAGATTCTGGGCGGAAGTGTTTGCGGTCTTAGCCAGGAGAGTGGAGGGGGGAGTGGACCCGGACCCTTTGGTGGCGATATTTGGGGTTTCAGAGAAGCGGGAGCTCATGGAGAGGAGGAAGGCTGATGTCATGGCCTTCGCCTCTCTGATTGCACGGCGACTAATTTTGCTGGAGTGACGGTTGACATCGCCACCGTTGGTAGCAGCATGGTTGGGTGACCTGTATGACTTCCTGCGGTTAGAGAAGATAAAGTATGAGTTAAGGGGCTCAGCAGGGGAGTTTGAGAAAAGGTGGGGGAAGTTTGTGACCGTGTTTGAGGAGCTGTTCGTTGTAGGGGGTGGGGGGGTGGGTGATGTACAAACTGTATAGTTGATTGTTGGGAAGAATGTTTCCCGGGGTGTTTGTTTGCTGTAACCTACTTTGATACAGGTTTGAATAAAATGCGTTTTAAAAAAAAGAACATAAGATAAAAACTAGGAGTCAGCAATTCAGTCCGTCAAGCCCACTCCGCCATTCAATACGATCAAGGTTGATCTCCTCTCTGCCTCAACTCCACTTTATTGCCCGTTCTCCATAGCCCTTCAACCCATTACTAATTAAAAATCTGTCTATTTACTCAATGTCCCGGCATCCACTGCAATCTGAGATAGTGAATTCCACAGATTCACGACCCTTTGAGAGAAGTAATTTCTCCTCATCTTGGTTTTAAATCTGCCACCCCTTATCCTAAAACTATGACTTCTCGTTCTAAATTGTCCCACGAGAGGAAGCATTCACTCTACATCTAGCACAGTGGATAGCACTGTTGCTTCACAGCACCAGGGACCGGGTTCGATTCCCGGCTTGGGTCACTATCTGTGCAGAGTCTGCCCGTTCTCCCTGTGTCTGAGTGGGTTTACTCCGGGTGCTCCGGTTTCCTCCCACAAGTCCCAAAAGACGTCCTGTTAGGTAATTTGGATATTCTGAATTCTCGCTCTGTGTACCGAAACAGGCGCCACAATGTGGCGATTAGGGGCTTTTCACCGTAACATCATTGCAGTGTTAATGTAAGCCTACTTGTGACACTAAAGGTTATTATTATTGTCAATACCTTTTATCATCTTATATACCTCAATTAGATCTCTCATTCTTCTAAACTCAAGAGACTATAGAGGCCTAAACTGCTCGATCTCCCTTCATAAGGCAGACCCCTCATCTCTGCAATCAATCTAGTAAACTTCCTCTGGACTGCCTCCAATGCAACTACATCCTTCCTCAAATAACGGGACCAAAACTGTACACAGTACTCCAGGTCCCTCTGCACCAAAGCACCCTGAAGTTTCTCTCCATTTAGATAATAGGTTGTTATTCCATTTTTCTGGCCAAAATGGGTAACCTCACATTTATCCGCATTAAACTCCATCTGCCAAATTTTGGCCCACTCACCTAACCTGTCTATATCAATTTGTAAATTTCTTATTTCCTCATTGTAACTTACTGTCCCACCTATTTTAGTGTCAATTGCAAACTTGGCTATAGGACCTTCTATCCCTACATCCAAGTCATTGACACAGATTGTAGATAGTTGGAGATCGAGGACCGAAACCTGTGGCACCCCACTAGTTACATCTTGCCAACCAGAAAAGTACTCATTTATCTCAACACTCTGCCTTCTGTTGTTAGCCAGTCTGCTATCAAATCTAATAAGGTACTACTAATCCCATGTGATCGCACCTTGTGTATTAACCTTTTGTGCGGCACCTTATCAAATGCCTTCTGGAAGTTCAGATATACTACATCTACTGGTTGTTCAGTATCCACTTGGCTTGTTACGTCTTCGAAGAACTCGAGCAAATTAGTCAAACACGATTAACCCTCATAAAACCATGCTGACTCTGATGGATTGTGTTTTGACTTTCTAAATGTCTCTTCCCAATGACAGATGTTAAACTAACTGGTCTATAATTTCCTACCTCCCTCCTTTTTGAATAAGGGCGTTAAATTAGCATTTCTCAATTCCACCAGAACCTTTCCTGCACTCAGGGAATTTTGGAATATTATAACCAATGGATCCACTATATCCACTGCCACTTCCTTTAATGAAATGAAATGAAAATCGCTTATTGTCACATGTAGGCTTCTATGAAGTTACTGTAAAAAAAACCTCGTCGCCACATTCCGGCGTCTATTCGGGGAGGCTGGTACGGGAATTGAACCATGCTGCTGGCCTGCCTTGGTCTGCTTTAAAAGCCAGCTATTAGCCCAGTGTGCTAATCCAGCCCCTTTAAGACCCTGAGATGTCAACAATCAGGCCGAGATTGAAGGTGTCTGCCTTCAAACCCAAAAAGCTCTTTAGTACATTTTCCCTATTGATGTTGATTGTTCTCAGTTCCTCCCTTTTTATTACCTCTGTAATACCTGTTCCTATTGGGATGGTACTATTGTCCTCCATCATAAATCTGAGGCAATATATTGATTTAGCAGCTCCGCATTTCTCTGTTCCCAACTATTAACTCCCCGGTCTCATCCGCCAAGGGACCAACATTAACTTTAGCTACTCTCTTCCGTTTTATATACTTATAGACGTTTTTGCTATTTGTTTTTATATTTTGCACAGTTTTCTTTCATAATTTACCATTGCGATAATTTTTACCTCTGTGAACTTTTGGAGCAGCAGTGTTCTACTTGAGACAGCTAAAGACCAGAAAGTGAGCTTGGAAAGTGAACCTTGCGTTTACGCAGAGATCCAGGCAAAAAGAATTTCAGAAGGCGAGATTGAAACCCTGGGGATGAATCCTGGTTAAAACTATCCGAATGGGAGCAACATTCCCAGGCGAGTTCTTCAAACATGGAGATTGGAAACAGAGTTACAGTGAGACCAGTTGGCTCACAGTATGTCAGGTGGGTTGTTGAGAAATCCATAGAATCTGCTTTGGTCACATCTGTAATTTACTTTGGAGTGTGGTGTGTCTGAGCACAGTTCACTAGTTGGTTCACATTTACTGCAGACTTATCCTGAATATTAGAATATAAGGCAGATATGGTCAATTGTTTTATCTTTCAGAATTTGTACGTATCTGTAAAGATATAGCTAGGTTGAAGGAATCATGAATATTTGAATCATTTTCTTGAGTTTGTATTGAGATCTTTCCAACTTTCTTGACTGGTGTATAGTTATTTTTCTTGTTTAATTAAGTGTTTTATTGTTTGTGATATAAGCCCATCCACAGACCCCTGTGAATTTGTTCAGTAACTTTCCTCCACAGTTTCTAAAAATTAAATTTAAATGAGGAACGGTGAAGTCAGGTTTCACTCTGGGATCTGATTTATCAGTGGGATCATAACACTTGTTAAGGGCGAGGCGTTTTCAGAACCCCAAAATGTATCATGGAGTTCAACCAACCTCTCCCTTTAATGGATTTGTTGCTTTTCCTAGCACATGGCTTTTTCCCGAGGTGTGGGATTACAATTATGGACACGTGGGTTTTTAAACACAAAACGCTGTTTATTCCATGAACTCAACTTAACATCTGAAATAAACATTAGATCTCTTATCACCCCTTACTTCAAAGATAACTCAGAAAATATTGCAACAGTGAATAACTCCTTAAAATGTTCCTTCAAACTTCCAAGAGACTTAACACCTTTAAACAAAATCACATCAGGTTAAAGGCTTTACTTTAATTCACCCAAATAATCCAGAGATAGTCTTCCATGGGAGAGATCCAGCTCAATGCAAAACACAGACACACACCAACTCTTTTCAAAACTAAACTGCAAAACTAAACTGCAAAATGGCTGACCTGACCTCAGCCCCACCCACTCTCTGACATCACTGTTTTCTTAAAGGTACATTGCTTAAACATCCATGTCTTAAAAGTACTCTCACATGACACACTTCTGAAAGTGGTATGCCCAGGATTGGACACAATATTCCAGCTGAGGCCAAACCAGTGTTTCATAAATGTTCATAATTAATTTCCTTGCTGGTGTGTAGTCTATGCCTCTATTTACAGAGTCCAGTATTCTGAAGCCAATCCTGTATCCAAGTTGCCATCATCCCTTTTATTCCATGGATTTCAAATTTGCTGACACGCCTCTTATGTGGCACTTTATCAAATGTCTTTTGGCAGTTCATACACACAACATCAACTGCATTACCCTCATCAGCCATCCTTGTTAACTTATCAAAACACACAATCCCTTCTGTTAAATATGATTTGCTTTCACCGAATCTCCCAGTGAGTTCTACCAGTGAGACAGAGAAGACACAGCCAGAGTGAGACACAACCAAGAGTGAGTTTGGGAATTTGAAGCTAGGTGGGAATTTGAAGCTTGGGGGGGGGGGGGGGGGGGGGGGGGGGGGGGGGAGGAGGTGCTTTTTATCCCTGGTAAATGACTGGTAAGTAGTTTTTCTTTTAATTGTCTAATTATTTATTTATTTTTTCTTTCGTTTTTTGGAATTGGAATAAGTTTACCTAAGGTTTAAGACGTGACAGGAGATCCCAGACCCGTGTCATGCTCCTCGTGTGCGATGTGGGAGCTCAGGGACACGTCCACTGTCCCTGGCTCCTTCACGTGCAAGTGTGTCCAGTTGCAACTCCTGTTAGACAGCTTGACAGCGCTGGAGCTGCGGATGGACTCACTTTGGAGCATCCGCGATGCTGAGGACGTCGTGGATAGCACGTTTAGTGAGTTGGTCACATCGCAGGTGAAAGTTACTGAGGGAGATAGAAAATGGGTAACAAAAAGACAGAGCAAGAGTAGGAAGGCAGTGCAGGTGTCCCCTGCGGTCATTTCCCTGCAAAACAGATATACCCCTTTGGATACTGTTGAGGGAGTTGGCTCACCAGAGGAAGGCAGCAGCAGCCACGTTCATGGCACCGCGGCTGGCTCTGCTGCGCAGCTGGGCAGGAAGAAGAATGGAAGGGCTACAGTGATAGGGGACTCAATCGTAAGGGGAATAGACAGGCGGTTCTGCGGATGCAATCGAGACTCCAGGATGGTATATTGCCTCCCTGGTGCAAGGGTCAAGGATGTCTCGAAGCGGCTGCAGGATATTCTGAGGGGGGGGGGGGGGGGGCTGAACAGCCAGCTGTCGTGGTGCACATAGGCACCAACGATATAGGTAAAAAACGGGGCGAGGTCCTACAAGCTGAATTCAGGGAGTTAGGAGATAAACTAAAAAGTAGGACCTCAAAGGTAGTAATCTCAGGTTTTCTACCAGTGCCATGAGCTAGTCAGAGTATGAATGTCAGGATAGATAGGATGAATGTGTTGCTCGAGAGATGGTGCAAGAGGGAGGGATTCAAATTCCTGGGGCATTGGAACCGGTTCTGGGGGAAGGTGGGACCAGTACAAACCGGACGGTCTGCACCTGGGCAGGACTGGAACCGATGTCCTAGGGGGGGGGGGGGTGTTTGCGAGAGCTGTTGGGGAGGGTTTAAACTAATGTGGCAGGGGGATGGGAACCGATGCAGGAAGTTGGAAGGTAGTAAAAAAGGGACAGAAACAAAAGGCATTAAGGGGGAAAGTGTAAGGCAGAGAAGCCATAGTCAAAAATCAAAAAGAGTGACAGTACAAGGTACAGTGACTGAGGGGAGCTCAGTGAATAATTCCAGTAATACTAAAAGGAATAAAATGGGAAGTAAAAACATTAATGCTAAGCGATGCGGCAGGTTGTTACATGAAGATATGGGTTCAACGACAAGGAATATTAGGAGAAAAGTTAAGAGGAAATATAACTTAGGAGAGGTTACTGATCGAGGTGTTAAGATTCAAAACAGAGGTAAAAAAGCCAACATAAGTGTACTTTACCTGAATGCTCGTAGTATTCGGAATAAGGTAAATGGGTTGATGGCGCAAATCATCGTGAATGACTATGATTTAGTGGCTATTATTGAAACCTGGTGAAAGGATGGTCACGACTGGGAGTTAAATATCCGAGGGTATCAAACTATTCGAAAGGACAGAGTGGATGGTAAGGGAGGTGGTGTAGCTCTGTTATTTAAGGATGACATCCGGGCAATAGTAAGGGATGACATCGGTGCTATGGAGGATAAGGTTGAATCCATTTGGGTGGAAATTAGGAATAGTAAGGTGAAAAAGTCACTGATAGGAGTAGTCTTCAGGCCACCAAATAGTAACATTATGGTGGGGCAGGCAATAAACAAAGAAATAACGGATGCATGTAGAAATGGTACAGCAGTTATCATGGGGGATTTTAATCTACATGTCGATTGGTTTAACCAGGTCGGTCAAGACAGCCTTGAGGAGGAGTTTATAGAATGTATCCGCGATAGTTTCCTACAACAGTATGTAATGGAACCTATGAGGGAACAAGCGGTCCTAGATCTGATCCTGTGTAATGAGACAGGATTGATTCATGATCTCATAGTTAGGGATCCTCTCGGAAGAAGCGATCACAATATGGTGGAATTTAAAATACAGATGGAGGATGAGAAGGCAAAATCAAACACTAGTGTTTTGTGTTTAAACAAAGGAGATTACAATGGGATGAGAGAAGAACTAGCTAAGGTAGACTGGGAGCAAAGACTTATGGTGAAACAGTTGAGAAACAGTAGAGAACCTTCCAAGCGATTTTTCACAGTGCTCAGCAAAGGTTTATACCAACAAAAAGCAAGGACGGTAGAAAGAAGGAAACTAGACCGTGGATATCTAAGGAAATAAGGGAGAGTATCAAATTGAAGAAAAAGCATACAAAGTGGCAAAGATTAGTGGGAGACTAGAGGACTGGGAAATCTTTAGGGAGCAACAGAAAGCTACTAAAAAAGCTATAAAGAAGAGTAAGATAGATTATGAGAGTAAACTTGCTCAGAATATAAAAAGATAGTAAAAGTTTCTACAAATATATAAAACAAAAAAGAGTGGCTCAGGTAAATATTGGTCCATTAGAGGATGAGAAGGGAGATTTAATAATGGGAGATGAGGAAATGGCTGAGGAATTGAACAGGGTTTTTGGGTCGGTCTTCACAGTGGAAGACACAAATAACATGCCAGTGACTGATAGAACTAAGGCTATGACAGGTGAGGACCTTGAGAGGATTGTTTATCACTAAGGAGGTAGTAATGGGAAAGCTAATGGGGCTAAAGGTAGACAAGTCTCCTGGCCCTGATGGAATGCATCCCAGAGTGCTAAAAGAGATGGCTAGGGAAATTGCAAATACACGAGTGATAATTTACCAAAATTCACTAGACTCTGGGTGGTCCCAGCGGATTGGAAATTAGCAAACGTGACACCACTGTTTAAAAAAGGAGGTAGGCAGAAAGCGGGTAATTATAGGCCAGTGAGCTAAACTTCGATAGTAGGGAAGGTGCTGGAATCTAACATCAAGGAAGAAATAGCGAGGCATCTGGACAGAAATTGTCCCATTGGGCAGACGCAGCATGGGTTCATAAAGGGCAGGTCATACCTAACTAATTTAGT
Organism: Scyliorhinus torazame; assembly: GCF_047496885.1. Classification (NCBI taxonomy): domain Eukaryota; kingdom Metazoa; phylum Chordata; class Chondrichthyes; order Carcharhiniformes; family Scyliorhinidae; genus Scyliorhinus; species Scyliorhinus torazame. Next base: position 107,833,940 of record NC_092719.1, on the reverse strand, counting down.
GGAATTTCTTGAGGACATTACCAGTGCGGTAGATAACGGGGAGCCAATGGATGTTGTATATCTGGATTTCCAGAAAGCCTTTGACAAGGTGCCACACAAAAGGTTGCTGCATAAGATAAAGATGCATGGCATTAAGGGTAAAGTAGTAGCATGGATAGAGGATTGGTTAATTAATAGAAAGCAAAGAATGGGGATTAATGGGTTTCTCTGGTTGGCAATCAGTAGCTAGTGGTGTCTCTCAGGGATCAGTGTCGCGCCCACAATTGTTCACAATTTACACAGATGATTTGGAGTTGGGGACCAAGGGCAATGTGTCCAAGTTTGCAGGCGACACTAAGATGAGTGGTAAAGCAAAAAGTGCAGAGGATACTGGAAGTCTGCAGAGGGATTTGGATAGGTTCAGTGAATGGGCAAGGGTCTGGCAGATGGAATACAATGTTGACAAATGTGAGGTTATCCATTTTGGTAGGAATAACAGCAAAAGGGATTATTATTTAAATAATAAAATATTAAAACATGCTGCTGTGCAGAGAGACCTGGGTGTGCTAGTGCATGAGTCACAAAAAGTTGGTTTACAGGTGCAACAGGTGATTAAGAAGGCAAATGGAATTTTGTCCTTCATTGCTATAGGGATGGAGTTTAAGGCTAGGGAGGTTATGCTGCAATTGTATAAGGTGTTAGTGAGGCCACACCTGGAGTATTGTGTTCAGTTTTGGTCTCCTTACTTGAGAAAGGACGTACTGGCACTGGAGGGTGTGCAGAGGAGATTCACTAGGTTAATCCCAGAGCTGAAGGGGTTGGATTACGAGGAGAGGTTGAGTAGACTGGGACTGTACTCATTGGAATTTAGAAGGATGAGGGGGAATCTTATTGAAACATATAAAATTATGAAGGGAATAGATAGGATAGATGCGGGCAGGTTGTTCCCACTGGCAGGTGAAAGCAGAACTAGGGGGCATAGCCTCAAAATAAGGGGAAGTAGATATAGGACTGAGTTTAGGAGGAACTTCTTTACCCAAAGGGTTGTGAATCTATGGAATTCCTTGCCCAGCGAAGCAGCAGAGGCTCCTTCATTAAATGTTTTTAAGATAAAGATAGATAGTGTTTTGAAGAATAAAGGGATTAAGGGTTATGGTGTTCGGGCCGGAAAGTGGAGCTGAGTCCACAAAAGATCACCATGATCTCATTGAATGGCGGAGCAGGCTCGAGGGGCCAGATGGCCTACTCCTGCTCCTAGTTCTTGAAATGAAATGAAGTGAAATGAAAATCGCTTATTGTCACAAGTAGGCTTCAATGAAGTTACTGTGAAAAGCCCCTAGTCGCCACATTCCAGTGCCTGTTTGGGGAGGCTGTTACGGGAATTGAACCGTGCTGCTGGCCTGCCTTGGTCTGCTTTCAAAGCCAGCGATTTAGCCCTGTGCCAAACAGCCCCTTATGTTCTTATGTAATCCTTAATTAATACACACTTGTCCAAATGTGTCCCAGATGATTGTTTCTAAAAGTTTTCCTACCACTGAGGTTAAACTGATTGTCCTTTAGTTGCTGGGTTTATCCTACACCAGAGTTCAACATTTTTCAATTCTCTAGTTCTCTTGCACCTCTCCTGTATCTAAGGAAAACTGGAACCTCTGTATTTTCCACTCTTAATATCTATCAATATCCTTAGATGCATCTCATCTCGTCCTGGTGACTTGTCAATTTAAGTACAGCCCATCCTTTTTTGATACCTTCCTCTTGTTATAGTTCGCCAATCTGTGATCGCTAACATCTACGAATGAACGATTCACAGGAGACTCCGGTCAGGTTTATAATTGTTTATTCAAGCATATGCAGGTAGAGATAGCCAGTCCAGGGGCCGATCCGAACTCTGGTGTTTAGAAAAAACGGCACATTCTTATACTATTCTTCCCACCGAGGCAGACATTGTTTATAAATCTGACATTAGGCATCAATGTTGACCACAACAGGTACATTCTGTACTCGGCAGGTGTTTACGCCCATACCTGTTATAGAGACCTTCTAGCTTATCTTTGTAATGCGAAGGCAATTGCCCTTGCTATCTGACTTTAAGACTATGTTGTTGCTAACGAGGTCAGCTAATGCAGAGCTTTCAGCCAGAATGTCCATTGACATAGTTTTAAGTTCTATGAGGGTAAACTTGCTGATTCTTAAAACAAAGGCCAAGGCTGACCTTTTTTAAAAAAAAATCTTTTTATTGGCATTTCTCATATTTATAAACAGTTGTATATATATATACACATTACATTTTTCAAGGCTGACCTTTTAACAAAGACATTTGAAGGGCCACACGGTGGCGCAGTGGTTAGCACCGCTGCCTCACGGCACTGAGGACCCGGGTCAATCCTGGCCCCAGGTCACTGTCCGTGTGGAGTTTGCACATTCTCCCCGTGTCTGCGTGGGTTTCACCCCACAGCCCAAAGATATGCAGGGTAGGTGGATTGGCCACGCTAAATTGCCCATTAATAGGAAACAATTTTAAAATGACATTTGTAAACATTTTCTATTATTGTCTTATTAAGTCTTAAACCTCACCACACATTCACCCTTTATCATTCGGACTTCCCCTTACACCCTTAGCAAGTTTAATCCAGCCGTGTCTAAACTATCTTCTCCCTCACACTGACGGTGGCAGCAGCGTCTTCCTTGGAATTCAGGATATAATTTGTATCTTTCAATTGATTTTAAGAAGATGAATCTCAATGTTACCACTGACTAAATAGCCAGCAAGCAACACAGTTAACCCTGGAACAACCCACGTTTGTTCAGACCACAGACTTCCACAGGGATATGTGTATTCCCATTCACTCCCTCATGTAGTGTTGCAAAGGAGGGTTCTCGGCTTTCCCATTGCACGGAATTAAATTCCATTTTATTGATTTTGATCCAAAGTCCCCCGGCCACAAATGATCTGATTGTTAATGTTTCAAATTAAACACAACCCACCTGCTGCCAACGAGCTCCTGGAGGCAGCCACATGTATCATTAGTATCATACATTGCTCAGTAAAATGTGTGGCCTCAAAATGACATGTGGGAAAAGAGGTCAATTGCGTGTCTGAAATTCCTCTCTTTAGTTATAGTGGCGGTTTAAGTTATTATCTTAAACAAGTTAACATGGCTACTGAAGCAGCAAAGACCAGAGTTTTTGAGCAACTTTGTTGAATCAATGAACTCCAACAGGAAGATCTGACAACTTTTTTTCAATCTACGGCTTATCCCAAATCCTGATTGAAGTATAACAGCGGTTGTCAAAGCTGCCTTGTGGAGATAAGGATCTGGTGTTGATTGCTGCAAGCGTTGACAAGGTCTGGTCTCATAGGGCGGGTGTTCCATGGCTTCCACTAAAATCCACGTTGTGTTCCTCATTCTCAGAGATGTCAAAACATGTTTGTGTCTCCTGACCTGAAGGTGCTGCCTGCAAGTGGGATGAGTGATCAGCCAGGTGAAAATAACTCGGGGGGCGAATGGTTACCACCAGTCTATTAGCACTCAGCTCATGGGATTTCAACGCAAGGCTTTAACTGTCACATAATGCGAAGAAAATCTCACTTCAATGGTCAGGAGGTTTTATGTTCCATGAAACAAACATCATTGCTCTTCCTTTTCAGCTGGCAGTATGACAAGGAATTGGGATTACTAATGAGTGTTGCAGCACATGGGCATCACGTGTCAAGTGAGGACTGGGCACTCACTCACTGCCCCAGCTGCTCATTTTCCCCAATCGCTTTAGTTTTTTGTTTCTTTAACTATTTTCTCCTAACCCCTGTTTCCACAGACCGGAGTTCCTGCAGGGGAATAGTATTTCTATAGCTGTCAGTCTTCTCCCAGTGCCTCACGGTACCTTGTTTGCTTCGCCAGTATCTATTTTGCCATCAGAGACACTGCAGCGCGATCTGGTCCTCATTAAATGCCTGCCCACACAAGTATGACACGCGACTGCCCCCCCCCCCCCCCCCCCCCCCCCCCGCCAGCACCAGAAAGGGGTCTCAAAGGACAGTGACAGGGAACAGGGCTCCCAGTTAATTTTTCCCTCCCAGTTTGAGGCTCCAAGTGGGGCTGGAGTCTGGGGTTTGTGCCTGTGCTTCTAGGTGGGTCTGAGGTTTGTGCTTTAGTAGGGGTTTGGGGAGTGTGTCTCAGGATAACTTTACAGTTCCTATCTTTGGAGAAATCAGTTAATGAGGCCTGGAAGACAAATCATATCTGGGCCATGCCTGGTGTGTGTAGCTCCATTCGTCATTGCATAAACCCCAGCACAATTACAGGGTCCTTACTTTGTGATCTGTCAGACAACTTTTTAAAATCAATTATTATTCAGCATCTACCTCATCACATATTATACCCATGTCACTCAGATTCAGCATGGGTGAAACTGGCACAACACCATTGCACCAACAAAGTACAGGATGTACTTTCACACTAACCCACACAAGCATACTTACACACACTTACTTACTCCCATAGTTACAGACACATACTTGCATGCACAGCAGCCCAACCTCATGAAGCAGATAGAGCACCCAACCCCAACCCAATGAAGCACAGAAAAAACACCCAGTCTCACCCTGAACCACAGACACAGACCCCAAACGCACCCTGTAGTATAGACACAGACCCCAGACCCACCCTGTAGTATAGACACAGACCCCAGACCCAACCTGCAGCACAGACACAGACCCCAAACCCACCCTGAAGCACAGACACAGACCCCAAACCCACCCTGTAGTATAGACAGACCCCAGACCCACCCTTTAGCACAGACATAGACCCCAGACCCACCCTGTAGCACAGACACAGACCCCAAACCCACCCTGAAGCACAGACACAGACCCCAAACCCACCCTGTACACAGACCCCAAACCCACCCTGAAGCACAGACACAGACCCCAAACCCACCCTGAAGCACAGACACAGACCCCAAACCCACCCTGTACACAGACCCCAAACCCACCCTGTACACAGACCCCAAACCCACCCTGTACACAGACCCCAAACCCACCCTGAAGCACAGACACAGACCCCAAACCCACCCTGAAGCACAGACACAGACCCCAAGCCCACCCTGTACACAGCCACAGACCCCAAACCCACCCTGTACACAGACACAGACACCAGACCCATCCTGAAGCACAGACACAGACCCCAAACCCACCCTGTAGTATAGACACAGACCCCAGCCCCACCCTGTAGCACAAACAGACCACAAACCCACCCTGTAGCACAGACACAGACCCCCAGATGCATGCTAAACCACAGACACAGACCCCAAACACACCCTGTAGTATAGACTCAGACCCCAGATCCACACTGTCGCAGACACAGACCCCAGACCCCACCCAGAAGCACAGACGTAGCACTCAGACCCCACCCTGAAGCAGACGCAGTACCCAGACCCCACCCAGAAGCACAGACTGAGCACACAGACCCCACCCTGAAGCACAGACACAGCACCCAGACCCCACCCTGAAGCTCAGACACAGCACACAGACCCCACCCTGAAGCACAGACACAGCACCCAGACCCCACCCTGAAGCACAGACACAGCACCCAGACCCCACCCTGAAGCACAGACACAGCACCCAGACCCCACCCAGAAGCACAGACACAGCACCCTGACCTCACCCAGGAGCAGACACAGCACACAGACCCCACCCTGAAGCACAGACACAGCACCCAGACCCCACCCTGAAGCACAGACACAGCACCCAGACCCCACTCAGAAGCACAGACACAGCACCCAGACCCCACCCTGAAGCACAGACACAGCACCCAGACCCCACCCTGAAGCACAGACACAGCACTCAGACCCCACCCAGAAGCACAGACACAGCACCCAGACCCCACCCTGAAGCACAGACACAGCACCCAGACCCCACCCTGAAGCACAGACACAGCATCCAGACCCCACCCTGAAGCACAGACACAGGCCCCAGACCCCACCCTGAAGCACAGACACAGCACCCAGACCCCACCCTGAAGCACAGACACAGCACCCAGACCCCACCCTGAAGCATAGACACAGCACCCAGACCCCACCCTGAAGCACAGACACAGCACCCAGACCCCACCCTGAAGCACAGACACAGCACCCAGACCCCACCCTGAAGCACAGACACACGCCCCAGACCCCACCCTGAAGCACAGACACAGCACCCAGACCCCACCCTGAAGCACAGACACATCATCCAGACCCCACCCTGAAGCACAGACACAGCACTCAGACCCCACCCTGAAGCACAGACACAGCACTCAGACCCCACCCTGAAGCACAGACACAGCACTCAGACCCCAGCCTGGAGTACAGACGTAGCACTGTGGTGGTATGTATTAGGGGTAATACGGTACACCACGTGTCGACAGGCTATTGGTGGAGGGATGCCAGGTGCTGATAGGATCTGCCACCTACTGGACTCCACCCAGAAATGCCGGTATAAGAACCCAGCTTTTCCCTCCATTTCCCTCAGCAGCTGCATTCTGTAACCATGCTGCTGGGGATAAAGTTCTGCTCAATAAAGCCTTCAATTGACATTACCTCAACCTGCTTCGCGTCATATTGACGGTGCTACAATTTATTAAGCAGAATTTAAATTGAAGAAAACCACGTGGGAACATGGAGCTCCGAATCACCCCGGAGTGGCTGCGATCGCACCCCAAGCAGCTAACTCGGCCTCTATCTTCAAACACTGGATGGCATGCTTTGAGGGCTACCTCCGAACGGCCCCCGGCACACCGACTGACGAACAAAAGATGCAGGTCCTCTAATCCAGGGTGAGTCCTGACGTCTACTCCCTTATCGAGGACGAGGACGGTTTCACCGGTGCCATCGCCGCGCTGAAGGATATCTACATCCGGCCCGCCAACCAGGTTTTTGCTCGCTACCAGCCCGCTACACGACGGCAATTTCCGGGCGAATCGCTGGACGAGTTTTATAACACCCTGCAGATCCTGGGTCGAAACTGCAACTGCCCGGCGGTAACAGCGAATGAACACACAGAGCTCCTGGTCCGTGATGCGTATGTGGCAGGTTTGGCCTCTTCCCAGATCCGCCAGAGGCTTCTGGAGAAAGAATCTCTGGGACTTAGAGAAGCTCGGGCCCTGGTGGCATCCCTCGATGTGGCCTCGTGTAACGCCCGCGCCTACGCCCCCGACCGCACTACAGCCCCTTGGGCTCCGTGGACCCCCGCTGCGGTCGACTCTCCGACACCCCCCCATCCCCGCAAACCTGCGCGGCCAAACCACCAGACCAACCGGGGGGGCCCCGCTGCTATTTTTGCGGCCAGCCGAAACACCCTCTGCAGCGCTGCCCGGCCCGCGCAGCTCCCTGCAAAAGCTGCGGGAAGAAGGGCCACTACGCGACGGTGTGCAAGTCCCGCGGGGTCGCCGCTATCTCCGGGGAAGAAACGGGACCACAGACCCAGCCCCCCCAGCGATCCAGTGCGACCAACGGACGCCGTCATTTTGGATCCCGGACGCCACGAGGGAGAGATGGGCGCTGCCATTTTGTCCACCCCCTACCGCGCTCGATCCGTGGATGCCGCCATCTTGGCTGAAGGACCCCGACACAGACGGCCACATACTGCCTGATTACGATGCTCAACTTCAACAACCACGTCTGGCTTCGACGACCCTCGACCAGTCGCGACCCCGGACGATCCAGACTGCAACCACTACAGTCCTAGTGAATGGCTACGAGACGCCGTGTCTTATCGACTCTGGGAGCACGGAGAGCTTCATTCATCCGGACACGGTAAGGCGCTGTTTGTTCCCTTGTAATTCGGCCAAGCACCCAGAAAATTTTCCTGGCGGCGGGATCCCACTCCGTTCAGATCACGGGGTTCTGCATCGCTAACCTAACGGTGCAGGGGAGGGAGTTCCGAAATTACCGGCTGTATGTCCTCTCCCATCTCTGTGCGCCCACACTCCTAGGGTTGGACTTCCAATGCAACCTCCAGAGTTTAACATTTAAATTTGGCGGCCCTATACCCCCACTGACTGTCTGCGGCCTCGCGACCCTCAAGGTTGAACCTCCTTCCTTGTTTGCGAACCTCACCCCGGATTGCAAACCCGTCGCCACAAGGAGCAGACAGTACAGCGCCCAGGACCGAGCATTTATCCGGTCCGAAGTCCAGAGGCTGCTGAAGGAAGGCATCATCCAGGCTAGCAACAGTCCCTGGAGAGCCCAGGTGGTAGTTGTTAAGACCAGGGAGAAACAGAGGATGGTCATCGACTATAGTCAGACCATCAACAGGTACACTCAGCTAGATGCGTACCCTCTCCCCCGCATATCCGACATGGTCAATCGGATTGCACAGTACAAGGTCTTTTCCACCGTGGACCTCAAGTCCGCCTACCACCAGCTCCCCATCCGTCCCGGTGACCGCAACTATACTGCCTTCGAAGCAGACGGGCGGTGATACCACTTTTTAAGGGTTCCATTCGGCGTCACGAACGGAGTCTCGGTCTTCCAACGAGAGATGGACCGAATGGTTGACCAGCACGGTTTACGGGCCACATTCCCGTATCTCGACAACGTCACCATCTGCGGCCACGACCAGCAGGACCACGACGCCAACCTCCAAAAATTCCTCCAGACCGCTCACTCCCTGAACCTCACTTACAACAAAGAAAAATGCGTGTTCCGCACCGATCGTCTAGCCATCCAGGGCCCCGACCCTGAATGCATGCACCCCTCATGGAGTTCTCTCTCCCCCACTGTGCCAAAGCCCTGAAACGTTGCCTGGGCTTCTTTTCTTATTACGCCCAGTGGGTTCCACAGCACGCCGACAAGGCCCGTGTGCTAATCCAGTCCACTACTTTTCCCCTGTCAACAGAGGCATGCCAGGCCTTTAGCCGCATCAAAGCGGATAACGCAAAGGCCACGATGCACGCCATCGACGAGTCCCTCCCCTTTCAGGTCGAGAGCGACGCATCGGATGTAGCTCTGGCGGCCACCCTCAACCAAGCAGGCAGACCCGTGGCCTTCTTCTCCTGAACCCTCCACGCTTCAGAAATCCGCCACTCCTCAGTGGAAAAGGAGGCGCAAGCAATAGTGGAAGCTGTGCGACACTGGAGCCATTACCTGGCCGGTAGGAGATTCACTCTCCTCACTGACCAACGGTCGGTTGCCTTCATGTTCGATAATGCACAGCGGGGCAAGATCAAGAACGACAAGATCTTGCGGTGGAGGATCGAACTCTCCACCTTCAATTATGAGATCTTGTATCGTCCCGGAAAGCTGAACGAGCCATCCGGTGCCCTATCTCGCGGCACATGTGCCAATGTACAAGTGGACCGTCTACAAGCCCTCCACGAGGACCTCTGCCACCCGGGGGTCACTCGTTTCTACCACTTCCTTAAGGCCCGCAACCTCCCTTACTCCGTCGAAGACGTCCGAACAGTCACCAGAAACTGCGAGATCTGCGCTGAGTGCAAACCGCACTTTTTCAGTTCAGATAGAGCACACCTGGTTAAGGCCTCTCGACCCTTTGAATGCCTCAGTTTGGATTTCAAAAGGCCCCCTCCCCTCCACCGATCGCAACGCGTACTTCCTGAACGTCGTTGACGAATACTCCCGTTCCCCTTTCGCCATCCCCTGCCCCGACATTACAGCATCCACGGTCATTAAAGCCCTCGGTACCATTTTTACACTGTTCGGTTTTCCCGACTATATCCATAGCGACAGGGGGTCCTCCTTTATGAGTGACGAACTGCGTCAATTCCTGCAAGAAAGGGCATAGCCTCGAGCAGGACGACCAGTTACAACCCCCGGGGGAACGGGCAGGTAGAAAGGGAGAATGGAACGATCTGGAAGGCCGTCCTGCTGGCTCTCCGGTCTAGGAGTCTCCCAATTTCCCGCTGGCAGGAAGTCCTCCCGGATGCCCTTCACGCTATCCGGTCCCTGCTGTGCACCACCACGAATCAAACGCCTCACGAGCGCCTCCTCCTCTTTCCTAGGAAGTCCTCCTCTGGAACGCCACTTCCGACCTGGCTAACAGCTCTGGGACCCATTCTGCTCCGGAAACATGTGCGAGCGCACAAGTCAGATCCATTGGTGGAACGGGTGCATCTCCTTCACGCCAACCCGCAATACGCCTATGTGGAGTACCCCGATGGCCGACAGGACACGGTCTCCCTGCGAGACCTGGCGCCCGCTGGAGCTACCCACACCCCCCAACGCCAATCACCACCTCCTCACTCCCACCGTTTCATCCTGCAGCCACCCCCTTCCCGGGGGTCCGGTTCTCCTCCCAGACTCGCCCAGGAGTAAGGACACAGGGGACAGCGCTACGCTCCCAGAGTCGACGGGACTCGAGCTAGCGCCATCACCATCACGCCCGAGACGATCGGAAAGGACGACCAGGGTGCCCATCCGGCTCATCGATTCACTTTAACTCTCAACGTTTTCAGTTATTGTGTCTTGTTATAGTTATGGCATCATGCCGACCCTGTTTGGCGCGTTGGCCCAGTTATCAGTTATTGTGTCTTGTTGTAGTTATGGCATCATGCCGACCCTGTTTGGCCCGTTAGCCCAGTTGAAGCGATAATTTTGTGTTTTGTTCAAAGTTACGGCACAGTGCCGACTCTGTAAACCCCTACCACCATATCGAGGGTTCTTTTTCAACAAGGGGTGAATGTGGCGGTATGTATTAGGGGTAATACGGTACACCACGTGTCGACAGGCTATTGGTGGAGGGATGCCAGGTCCTGATAGGATCTGCCACCTACTGGACTCCACCCAGAAATGCCGGTATAAGAACCGAGCTTTTCCCTCCATTTCCCTCAGCAGCTGCATTCTGTAACCACGCTGCTGGGGATAAAGTTCTGCTTAATAAAGCCTTCAATTGACATTACCTCAACCTGCCTCGCGTCACATTGACGGTGCTGCAAGCACCCAGACCCCACCCAGAAGCACAGACATAGCACCCAGACCCCACCCAGAAGCACACAGACCCCACGCAGAAGCACAGACGTAGCACTCAGACCCCACCCTGAAGCATGGACGCAGTTCCCTGACCCACCTTGGTGAATCAGTGCCTGTTTTGAAGAATGTAATTTCTTTTTAGCTTTAAAGACATTGGGAAATGAAGTAACCGGAGTGGTAGAAGTCTGTAACACTGATTGTTAGGTTTGTTGTTGGCTGCGGCAATGTTTATTTGCCATCCCCAAATCCTTGGACTGAAAGGCTTGGTCTATTTCAGAGGACATTTTAAGAGTCAACCACATTACTCTAGGCCTGTTGTTACATGTGGGCCAGAACAGGAAAGGACGGCAGACCTCCTTCCCTAAACGGCATTAGTGAACCAGATGGGTTTTGCGACAATCAACAATGGTTTCATAGTCATCGTTAGACTTTTAATTCCAGATATTTTTTATTTAATTCGAATTCCACCAGGTACCGAGGTGGGATTCGAACCCCGGGTCCGCAGAGCATTCCCGTGGGTCTCTAGATTACCACCAGCCTAGTGACAATAACGCTGCGCCACAGCCTCCACATGTATAGAAACAATATAATTTTAATAACTAGTCCTTTCTATCATCATCAGTAGTTTTAGAAGCACTTTGGAAACATTTTAATAAAATCCCTTTCTTCCCTTCGACACAAAATTGAATGCTTCTAACAGCCAGAGATCTCTAGGGGTTTTATAGAAGGTGCAATTTGGCAATTGTGACAAGGAAATATTATAGGTAACTCTCCCAAGTAATTTCCTTCAATTTGCTTCTAGGTTGTCTGTCTATGGGAATCTGCAAACAGAACAACTAAGATTGGAAAGCAGGATTTACTGTTGTTGGTGCCATTGAATGAAAGGCAGACCAATCGCCATGGCAAAGCCACCACATTGTGGAGCTTTAGGATACCAGTTTACCATTAGTGCAGTTTTACAGTTTCAGCATCAGCAACAAGAACCTGGATTTAAGCAGTATCTTTAACATAGTTAAGTGTCCAAAGGGGCTTCACAAAAAATGTTATCAATCGCAAGTTAACATTGTGCCTCAGAGGGGAGGTTGGGTCAATGATCAAAAACTTTGTCAGAGGTAGATTTTCAGTGACATCCTAAAGGAGGAAAGAAAGGTGCCGAGAGGGAATCCCGGAGCTGAGTGAGGGCCTTGGCAGGCTGGAGGCACCCTCACTAATGGTGGAGCGATTAAAACTGGGATTGCACAAGACCCAGGATTGGAGGAGTGCAGATATCTTGGACGGCTGTGGGACCGAGGAGATTCAATGAGGGGATTTGAAAACAAGGATGAGAATTTCAAAATCAAAGCATTGCTTAAACAGGAGCTAACGTAGGTCAGTGAGACAGGGATGATGGAAGAACAGGATTTGGTGTGGTTTAGGACATGGGCAGCATTTTTGGATGACCTTCAGTTTATACTTTAACTTGGGAGGCTGGCCAGGAGTACACTGGAATAGTCAAAACTGGAAGTAACCAAGGCATGGAAGGGGATTCTAGCGGCAGATGAGCTCAGCAATGTGCAGTCAGGCAAGTGCTTTAAACAGGAACTTGATTCACGTCACATTCTCGTCATTTGATCAAAGTAGCGGTTTGAAGAACACAGTTTGGATTTCGATGACACTTTCAGGGCATTAGAGAACCTAATGGTGTGCCAGAATCTACAAGAGAATGAAGAACAATACTCCAACATCAAAATATGACCATCTGAGCAGTCATCTGAAATTACTGGTGGAGATAATCTCTTTTTCATAGCTCTGAATAATTGCAATTTCTAGAGCACTGGCACATACCTCTACAACTCCATCGGGAAACCCGGGTAATCGCTATCATGATTCCAACTGTCATGAGAATGTCACTTTAAGAAATGTTTGGCTGCTCATGTTACTGCAGTGATGTCAGAGTGTGGGTGGAGCTGAGCTCTGGCTCTGCTTTTTAGTTTCACTTTGAGAAAAGCTTGGGTGTGTCTGTGTTTTTTTGGTTTCGTTTTTCAGTGTTGGAGCTGAAGCCAGCCAAAGCAGGTACACTCTCTGCCATGAAAAGACTATCTCTTGATCATTTGGTGAATTCAGAATTATAAATGTTCTCAGTAGTGAATGTAAACCTGATGTTCTTCTGCTCAAAGGTGTTTCTTTTGCCTTCTGGATATTGTTTGGGAAGTTATTAAGGATTACTTAGTGTTGTATTCTTTGGGGATTGTATTTGAATTGATGGTTGCTAAGATGTTCACTGTATGTTTTAAAAAGGTTAACTTGAGTTCATAGAATAAACATTGTTTTCCTTAAAAATACTTTTCCATTTCTGTTGTGCCACACCTGTAGAGTGGGCCGTGTGCTCCCAATACCACAATCTATTAAAAGTTGTGGGTCAGGCGAACTCCATGATACACTTTGGGGTTCTCTAAACCCTGGCCCATAACAAATTGGGGGCTTGAGGGGGATAAAAGTCTATCTATTGGATTGGCTTAGTGAACTTAAAGACAGTGAGGGGTGAGCATATTGTGGTTGCTTTTCAGGTGTGGTATTCTAGTTTAAGTAGGGAGTGTGTTGTGGCCAATGGCTCTATCAGAGGCTCTGAAGCTTTTGGGGGTGGAGACAGTCACACGCAGTACCTTACGGACAAAGGCTAAAAGCAGAGTTAGATTTGGCAAAAACATTGCAGTTAACATTACCTGACAAAATGTGACAAGATGAGGTAATTGTGGCGGTGGCTAAGCTTTTAACGTTGCCTGAGTTACAGTTTGACTCATTGGAAATGGCAAAAATTCAGTTCCAAATTAAACAAATGGAACATGAGAAAGAATTAAAGCAGCTTGAATACGAAAGAGATAGAGAGGTAAAAGAAAGAGAAAGGGAGATACAGATCAGGGAAAAAGATAAAGAGAGTTTGAACTTCAGAAAATGGCCATGAAACATGACAGTCAGTTAAAATTGGCAGGCGTAAAGGGAAGCGTACAGTTGCATGATAGTGATGAGGATAGTGAGAAAGAGCATCATAGTCGAAGGCTTGGTGGGGATCTATTTAAATATGTCCAAGCATTGCCAAGGTTTGATGAGAAGGAGGGAGAAGCCTTTTTTATTTCATTTGAGATGATAGCTAAACAAATAAAATGGCCACAGGACATGTGGGTATTACTGATTCAAACAAAGCTGGTAGGCAGGGCTAGTGAAGTGTTTGCATCACTATCACAGGAGGTATCTGAGTCGTATGAGGGGGTGAAAAAATCCATCTTAGGTGCATGTGAACTAGTGCCTGAAGCCTACAGACAAAGGTTCAGAAAGTTAAGGAAAGAATTTGGTCAAATATACATGGAGTTTGAAAAGCTCAAACAGAGTAATTTTGAAATGTGGATAAGGGCTTTGAAAATAGACCAAACGTATGAAGCTCTCAGGGAAATTATACTTTTGGAGGAGTTTAAAAGTTCAATTCCTGATGTAGTGAGAACTCATGTGGAAGAACAGAGAGTTAAAACTGCGAGATTAGCAGCAGAAATGGCAGATGATTATGAATTAGTTCATAAATCAAGGATTGGTTTCCGACACCAGTTTCAGCCTGTGAGGGATAGAAACTGGGGACATGAGAAACACTCAAGTGGTAAAGGTAAAGGTGATCTGATGGGAGATAATAAGGAGAGTGTACCTCAGACTAAAAAAGAAATCCAGGAGGGTGGAAAAGAAATGAAAAGTTTCAAATGTTTTCACTGTAATAAACTAGGCCATGTAAAGTCACAGTGTTGGTGGTTGAAGAAAAGCACTGGGAAGGCTGATGTGGAAAAACAGGATAAGACAGTGGGATTTGTTAAAGTGGGAAAGGAAAGCCCAAGTGATGCGAAGGAGGTGCAAAAGATTGTACAGCCTGATCAAGAGGAGATTGATAAGAAGGTGTCAGATCTCTTTAAAGAATTTACTTGTGTGGGTAAAGTTTACTCATGTGTATCAGGAGGAGCAGGTAAAGAAGTCACAATTTTAAGCGATACGGGAGCTAGTCAATCTTTAATGGTAAGAGATGAGGAGTTATGTAGTTTGGGAAGAATGTTGCCAGAAAAGGTGGTAATATGTGGAATTCCGGGTGAGAGGAGTCGTGTTCCATTATATAAGGTAAGGTTGGAAAGTCCAGTGAACAAAGAACAAAGAAATGTACAGCACAGGAACAGGCCCTTCGGCCCTCCAAGGCCGTGCCGACCATGCTGCCCGACTAAACTACAATCTTCTACACTTCCTGGGTCCGTATCCTTCTATTCCCATCCTATTCATGTATTTGTCAAGATGCCCCTTAAATGTCCCTCTCGTCCCTGCTTCCACCACCTCCTCCGGTAGCGAGTTCCAGGCACCCACTACCCTCTGTGTAAAAAACTTGCCTCGTACATCTACTCTAAACCTTGCCCCTCTCACCTTAAACCTGTGCCCCCTAGTAATTGACCCCTCTACCCTGGGGAAAAGCCTCTGACTATCGACTCTGTCTACGCCCCTCATAATTTTGTATACCTCTATCAGGTCTCCCCTCAACCTCCTTCGTTCCAGTGAGAACAAACCGAGTTTATTCAACCGCTCCTCATAGCTAATGCCCTCCATACCAGGCAACATTCTGGTAAATCTCTTCTGCACCCTCTCTAAAGCCTCCACATCCTTCTGGTAGTGTGGCGACCAGAATTGAACACTATACTCCAAGTGTGGCCTAACTAAGGTTCTATACAGCTGCAACATGACTTGCCAATTCTTATACTCAATGCCCCGGCCAATGAAGGCAAGCATGCCGTATGCCTTCTTGACTACCTTCTCCACCTGTGTTGCCCCTTTCAATGACCTGTGGACCTGTACTCCTAGATCTCTTTGACTTTCAATACACTTGAGGGTTCTACCATTCACTGTATATTCCCTACCTGCATTAGACCTTCCAAAATGCATTACCTCACATTTGTCCGGATTAAACTCCATCTGCCATCTCTCCGCCCAAGTCTCCAGACAATCTAAATCCTGCTGTATCCTCCGACAGTCCTCATCGCTATCCGCAATTCCACCAACCTTTGTGTCATCTGCAAACTTACTAATCAGACCAGTTACATTTTCCTCCAAATCATTTATATATACTACAAAGACAAAGGTCCCAGCACTGATCCCTGTGGAACACCACTGGTCACAGCCCTCCAATTAGAAAAGCATCCCTCCATTGCTACTCTCTGCCTTCTATGGCCTAGCCAGTTCTGTATCCACCTTGCCAGCTCACCCCTGATCCCGTGTGACTTCACCTTTTGTACCAGTCTACCATGAGGGACCTTGTCAAAGGCCTTACTGAAGTCCATATAGACAACATCCACTGCCCTACCTGCATCAATCATCTTAGTGACCTCCTCGAAAAACTCTATCAAGTTAGTGAGACACGACCTCCCCTTCACAAAACTGTGCTGCCTCTCACTAATACGTCCATTTGCTTCCAAATGGGAGTAGATCCTGTCTCGAAGAATTCTCTCCAGTAATTTCCCTACCACTGAAGTAAGGCTCACCGGCCTGTAGTTCCCGGGATTATCCTTGCTACCCTTCTTAAACAGAGGAACAACATTGGCTATTCTCCAGTCCTCCGGGACATCCCCTGAAGACAGCGAGGATCCAAAGATTTCTGTCAAGGCCTCAGCAATTTCCTCTCCAGCCTCCTTCAGTATTCTGGGGTAGATCCCATCAGGCCCTGGGGACTTATCTACCTTAATATTTTTTAAGACACCCAACACCTCGTCTTTTTGGATCACAATGTGACCCAGGCTATCTACACCCCCTTCTCCAGACTCAACATCTACCAATTCCTTCTCTTTGGTGAATACTGATGCAAAGTATTCATTTAGTACCTCGCCCATTTCCTCTGGCTCCACACATAGATTCCCTTGCCTATCCTTCAGTGGGCCAACCCTTTCCCTGGCTACCCTCTTGCTTTTTATGTACATGTAAAAAGCCTTGGGATTTTCCTTAACCCTATTTGCCAATGACTTTTCGTGACCCCTTCTAGCCCTCCTGACTCCTTGCTTAAGTTCCTTCCTACTTTCCTTATATTCCACGCAGGCTTCGTCTGTTCCCAGCCTTTTAGCCCTGACAAATGCCTCCTTTTTCTTTTTGACGAGGCCTACAATATCACTCGTCATCCAAGGTTCCCGAAAATTGCCGTATTTATCCTTCTTCCTCACAGGAACATGCCGGTCCTGTATTCCTTTCAACTGCCACTTGAAAGCCTCCCACATGTCAGATGTTGATTTGCCCTCAAACATCCGCCCCCAATCTATGTTCTTCTGTTCCCGCCTAATATTGTTATAATTAGCCTTCCCCCAATTTAGCACATTCATCCTCGGACCACTCTTATCCTTGAGAGGTGGTGAAGTGGAGGTAGGAGTAATAGAGAAACTATCTTGTCCAGGAATTCAGTTTATCTTAGGTAATGATATAGCTGGATCGCAGGTGGGAGTGATGCCTACTGTGTTTGATAAGCCAGTGGAAAATCAGACAACTGAAGTGTTGAAGGACGAATATCCTGGGATTTTTCCGGATTGTGTAGTAACAAGGTCGCAAACTCACAGGTTAAGACAAGAGGAGAAATCAAAGAGTGAAGATGAAGTTGAAGTGCAATTATCACAAACGATTTTTGATCAGATGGTTGAAAAAGAACAAGAACAGGTGGAGGATGAGGCGGGTATTTTTAGTTCAGGAAAATTGGCGGAGTTACAATAGAAAATGTAGAAATAAAACGGATGTATCAGAAAGCATACTCGGAAGAGGAATCTGAATGTATACCAGAGTGTTATTACCGTAAAAGTAGTGTCTTGATGAGAAAATGGAGACCTTTACATATGCAGGCGGATGAAAAGTGGGCAGAAGTTCATCAAGTAGTATTGCCGGTAGGGTATAGAAAGGAGGTGTTGCGAGTTGCACACGAGGTACCAGTGGGAGGTCATTTGAGAATAAAGAAAACTCAAGCCAAAATACAAATCATTTTTATTGACCTGGACTACATAAAGATGTCGTTAAATTTTGTCAATCATGTCACACATGTCAAGTGATAGGGAAACCTCAAGCGGTGATAAAACCAGCGCCCTTAATACCTATTCCAGCATTTGAGTAACCTTTTGCAAGGGTCCTAATTGATTCCGTAGGACCGCTTCCAAAAACGAAAAGTGTGAATCAATATCTTTTGACAATAATGGATGAGTCTACTAGGTTTCCAGAGGCTATTCCAGTACGTAATGTTACAGCTAAAAAGATTGTGGAGGAAATACTTAAATTCTTTACTAGATATGGACTACCCACAAGAAATACAATCGGATCAAGGATCAAATTTTACTTCGAGGTTATTCAAAGAAGTTATGGATACCTTAGGAATAAAACAATTTAAATCAACTGCATACCATCCAGAATCGTAGGGAGCGTTAGAAAGGTGGCATCAGATATTAAAGACAATGTTGTGGGCTTATTGTCAAGATTATCCAGAGGATTGGGATAAAGGAATTCCATTCGTACTGTTTGCAATTAGGGATGCACCAATGAGTCAACCAAATTTAGTCCTTTTGAACTAATTTTTGGTCATGAGGTAAGAGGACCACTAAAATTGATTAAGGAAAAATTGGTGAGTGAGAAATCGGAAATTACATTATTGGATTACGTGTCAAATTTTAGGGAACGATTAAATAGAGCAGGTGAATTGGCTAGACAACATTTAAAAGTTGCACAAAATGTGATGAAACGGGTAGCGGACAAGAAATCCAAAGTTCGTAGTTTTGCCATTGGAGATAAAGTTTTAGTGTTGTTACCAGTCGTCGGTGAACCTTCAAAAGCAAGGTTTTGTGGACCTTATCAGATTGAATGTAAATTAAGTGAGGTGAATTATCTGGTACAAACACCAGATAGAAGGAAGAATCACCGAGTGTGTCATGTGAATATGCTTAAAAGTTACTTTGAAAGGGAAGGAGAGAAAAAGGAGGAGGTTTTAATGATTCTAACTCAAAGTGACGAACCAAATCCAGATGACTGTGAATTTGACATACCTCAAATTAAAGAAAAAACGAACTGACCTGAATGAGTTATTGATATCACATGGGTAAGTTTGTAGAGATAAATTGGGAAGTACTAAAATGGCTATACATGATGTAGATGTGGGAAATGCTGTTCCAATCAAACAACATCCATATAGACGTAACCCTTTACATTTGGCACAGGTTAACAAAGAGATTGAAAGTATACTTAAAAATGGCATAATTGAAGTGGGTTGCAGCAAATGGAGCTCACCCATAGTGATGGTGCCAAAACCAGAAGGTACCCAACGGTTATGTGTGGACTATAGAAAGGTTAATGCAGTTACAAGAACGGACTCTTATCCTATCCCACGTTTGGAGGATTGCATTGAGAAAGTGGGACAATCAGCTTTTATTTCCAAACTGGATTTATTTAAAGGTTACTGGTAGGTACCTTTATCTGAAAGGGCGAAGGAGATTTCAGCTTTTGTGATTCCAGATGGTATATACCAATTCAAAGTTATGGCATTTGGCATGAAAAACGCCCAGCCTCATTTCAACGGTTAACTAACAAAGTTGTTTCAGGATTACCCAATTGTGTGGTATACATCGACGATGTGGTAATTTTCAGCCAGACATGGAAAGAGCATTTAAAACATCTCATGGAGTTATCCGATTGACTTCAGGAGGCGGGTTTGGTGATAAACCTAGCCAAAAGTGAATTTGGAAAAGCCTAAGTCACTTTCCTTGAGGAGTTTCCAATACCCTCGTGACAAAGGGAAATAATGCGATTTCTTGGCATGAGTGGATTTGATCAAGGAATTTTAAAGAGGATGGGAGGTTGGAGATGGGGCAGTAGTTTGCAAGGATGAAGGGGTTGGTTTTTGCAGAGAGGTGTGGTGACAGAAGATTTAAAGGAAGGACAACATCTGAAGAGACAAAACCATTTACAATCTCAACTAACGAGGGTCAGCAGAGGTAGTTAGGTGATCAGCAATTTAGTGGGAATAGGATCGAGGGAACAGGAAGTATGTTTCATGGTCAAGGTGAGCTCAGAGTGTTTGTACATTCTGTGTATGCACAGTTGATCTCAGTAAATGCCACTGATGTGAAATTCACCATGTTGACGGCATGGGGGTGGTTGAGGCGGCTCGGGACACACTGCAAAAATAATGAAGATCACTGCTGACCTGTGCTCCACTTTTTCTGGGATTGTCCCATGCACCCACTACCTCCCCCCATCCCCCCCCCCCAACACCCATCACTGCCATGTCTGAACTCTAACCCCATTCCTCCACCTCATCAAGGACCAAGCTCCACCTCCACTCCTGGGATCAGCTGAACACATCAAGCCCCAGGGATATTTCAACAAGCAGCTGGCTGGTTCATTGCCCTTCCATAACTGGTAAGATGCAAGTGGATGATCATTTTTAAGCTGCAGTTCACTGATGGAGATCGGAGGCTTGAAGCTGAAAGTGTTCTCGACCTCCTGACTCTGGTTTCAGGGGAGCGGCATGATCACTCTGCTTACTTCATTCCTGTTTTGACCGACAGTCTTGTGGTCTGAACTAAACTTAATGCATCTGGTTACACGAGCATTCTCCTGAGTACCACTGTGGTGTGAGCTGAGGCACTCTGGAGGTATTTACTTGAAAGGCAGGAATTACCAACGAGGCTGAAAACTAATGTTGAAGAGAGAAGGCTTTGTCGAGAAAAGTAAAGATTTATCTTTTATTTTGAACTCCAAAACACATCACTTACTGACCTTCTAGATTCTTCCTCGGTGCGAAAACAATTCTCACGTCTGCAAAATAGATAACGTTTCTTCAGGATGATTTACCTCATGAATCACTTTCATCATGAAAGTCACTCTGAAGGATATATTTGAACTGTGTAGTTCATGGATTTAATTGTTGCCTGCAGCAGAAACTCTTGCCTTTTATTGTAATTTCTCTCTTTCCTTTCTCGATTGCTTTTTAAGGTCTATAGCCTGTGGCCTGTGAGAAAGCACATCACAAAGGTGGACAATGGGGTGGGTTGCGTGCTGCGGCAAACTAAAGAGTCAGTGGCTTGTAAGATTATGCACTGCTGCTTTCTTGTGGTTTAATTTAATGATTAGCTTCTTGGGGTGAATGATTTCTCTCTTTCCCCCTATGTGAGTGCGAGCATGTTCATTCAGCTGAGAGGTGTCAGTGCTGCGAATGGAATAGTTCTCCCCTTCACACTTTGTAAGGCTCCAGCACTCTCAGGTCAGATAGAACAGAACCAATATCTCTTTTTCAAAATTCTGTCACAACACGTCTCCACAGATGTCATTCAGAATTGTACAGTGAACTTTATTATCTTGCCCTCCCAATAAAGTTAATCTATACTCTCATCAGCTCCCAGCTGGCTTTTTGCTGACTGTAATGGACTCTTTCTGGGTTAGAGAAATGTCTGTTATAATGATGGATTTCATATTGTTATGTATCTAATTCTGGAATACTGGAAACAGTGGCTTAGTATACATGAAGAAAGGTTATTATACAAAATACAACGTAAAGAATAACAACTTACATTTATAATGCATGTTAACATGGGGAAAAAAAACAATGCACAGAATTCATCCATACAGTGCAAACCTGGATAAAAGGAAAACAATTCATGCACAGCAATGGTGTGTGTCAATGTGCTTTACATGAGCTGCTGGATTAAATGGGATAGGGGAGAATGATGTCTGTCCATGAGTCCTGTCTTTTACAACAGCATCCAACAGCAGAATCGACAAACAAAGGTTCATTGGCTCTATGATTCAAATGTTGGGATAAGGCCAAATGTTTTAGCAATGTAAAAAGAGGACCGTGTGTCATCCAAACGTAACAAGCATAAACAGCCTACAAAGGAATCGGAGTGTATACTACAGCCCAAAGAAGCTTCCAATTCAGATCTTATACTGTTCATCTATCGCTGTGTGTGTTCTTGTAATGTATAGTGGAGGTTGGGTCCAATGGAAATTTTTACTCGCTCTCAATAATGAGATTTGAACGCTACACTATCGCCAGTGCCTGCACTACACCCATGCTGTTGTCACTTTGCAAGGGCACTTTTCCAACCCTTTCCTGATCAGCATCCCACTTCACCCACCATACACAAGTCATCAAGCCTGTGGCACCTCCTGTCCTCACCTACATCAGGTGAATCAGCTTTAAGATTCGTGTCACCTTCATATTCCTCCGCACCTGCCCTTTTCTGTTATTTCCTCCAGCATGTATTTCTGACATACCGACTGCTCTTCCAACAGTTGCCTGCTTCCATGTCTCTGTAACCTCCAGCCCAAGAAACCTCCATTCCTCCGACTCTTGTTCATTGCCTCACCATTGATGGCTCGACTTCAAAAATACAGGTCGTGACCCATGTGCAGTCGCGGGTGGGTGTCAGGAGGATCGCAGAATCATCGATGGTCCTGATCGCGGGAGAAGCGCCCGACGGACGCTCACGGCTTTTACATTGAGAATGGCGGCCGCGGTTGCCTTTTAATGAGAATAAATGAGGCGTGTGGAGTCTTCTGGCCAGAAGCAGCTGCAGGGACGTCATTCGTCCAGCACGCACACCTGACATCAAGCACCTTTCATGTACTTGCTTTTGGCGCCAAATCACTGAGCACCGTTTGTTTCTTCAGTTTAGAGTACCCAATTTCTTTTTCCAATTAAGGGGCAATTTACGTGGCCAATCCACCTAACCTGCAGATCTTTGGGTCGTGGGGGTGAAACCCACACAGACACGGGAAGAATGTGCGAACTCCAAACAAACAATGACCCGGTGCCAGGATCGAACCCGGATCCTCAGCGCCATGATCACAGAGCAGATCTTCCACTTTCCAGCTGTTGGCAAGAGGACTATGAAGATGGATCATTATCTTAAAAGTAAGAGATGGCCCGAGGCTCAAAAAGCCAGTTTACCTATTGGACAGAATCTCACTGGATAAAAGCAAATTACTGCAGATGCTGGAATCTGAAACGAAAGAGAAAATGCTGGAAAATCTCAGCAAGTCTGGCAGCAGCTGTAGGGAGAGAAAAGAGCTAACGTTTCGAGTCCGATGACTCTTTGTCAAAGCTAAAAGACAGAGAGAAAGTGGGAAATATTTATACTGTGGAGTGAGAATGAAAGATGAGTCATAGCCACAGAAACCGAGGGAAACCCGGTGCTAATGGCCACAGAAACCAAGGGGAAAGAGTGCTAATGGCAGTCCCCAGAGAGAACAAAAGAATTGAAAGGCCAAACAGCAGAGAAACTAACATCAGAGGATGAACTGTAGATGTGTGGGGGGGGGGGGGGAAAGAGGGGGAAGCAAAGAGGAGAAAGGTTAAGGAAAGGTGGATAAGATTGCGGGGGGGGGGGGGTTTAAAATATATTAAGAAAGAAAGAAATGGTAATAGACAGTTAAAATGAAATGGGATGAAAACAAATGGGTCGAGATGGGGTAAAGCTGAACCTCTGAAGTTGTTGAATTCGATGTTGAGACCACAAGCCCATGAGGCTGTCAGCATTCCGGAACAGCATGTCCAAGAAGTATCCAGTGTTGAGTAAAACCCATTTTGTTGCTATTGCCCTTCATGCCGACCTACATATGCAAGGTCGGATTTTTTGTTTTCATAAGGTGAAGACGGCACAAAGGAACTGGCTGCAGTCTGCACCTGATATGAGCATTACCGTTTCCTCCTGTGAATATGATTGCAGTGAGATCATGGGGACCAAGCAGGCTCCCCTTTCACATAAAGGTAAGCGAAAGTGGCACGAAGGTCAGCCAGTTAGCAAAAGTGGATGCCAGAAAAAAAAGTTTGAAGAACACAGCTCTACTGGCAGCCAAACACTCTCAAGTTCACTCCTACATCCTGCACCTCTTCCACTTCTCTTTGCTCATCTAAGAATACCACCTCTTGGAACAATTCATCCCTCCTAATTTCTACTTCTTTGGCTTGGTCTCCATTTTTCAGTTTGCCTCTGTGAAGCATCCTGGGAAGTTTTTCAACAGCAAAGATTTTATATAAATGCATATGGTTGCTTGCTGTCCATTTCATTCATGACAATTGCTCCTTCTATTGCTCTGCCCAATCCTCTGGAATGCCCCCCCGCCCCTCAACAACTTGCGTCTCCAGCCATGCTTGCCTTTAAAGAATTTCTTTTACACCCTTTCCTTCATGCTCTCGCCCCTCCTGGCCCTCTGCCATTTTATATCCTTTACCTCAATGTCCACCTCTCTGTCAAGTGCTCCAAAATATATTTGTGCGGATTGAAAGAAAGACTAATGACGTCCCGGCTGCAGCTATGCGGAGCTAAGTCGCACATACGGCAGCTCCCGCAAAAAACGGACTTTTGGGCTCTTTTCACGGCCCCCAACAGCATTTTTTCGACGTTTCCCGGTGTGGGAAGGAGATTATAACAGCTCCGCGACAGTATATGGCTTTTACCATGAGCGAGGCGACTAAAAAAGTAGTGGGGGACCCGAAGAAGGTGCAAGGGAAGAAGAACAAAATGGCGGCGGGCAGGGACCAGGCAGCGTGGATGCAGTGGGCGCAGGAGCAGCAGGAGTTTATCCGGCGCTGTTTTAGGGAGATTAAAGCGGACCTGCTAGAGCCGATGAAGGCTTCTATCGATAAGCTGCTGGAGACACAGACGGCCCAGGGGGTGGCGATCCGCAAGGCCCGACAAAAGATCTCTGACAATGAGGACGAGATCTTAGGCCTGGCGGTAAGGGTGGAGGCGCACGAGGCGCTCCACAAGAAATGGTAGGAGCGGTTCGAGGAGATGGAGAATCGGTCGAGGCGGTAGAACTTGCGGATTCTAGGCCTCCCGGAGGGGCTGGAGGGGCCGGACGTGGGGGCCTATGTGGTCACCATGTTGAACTCGCTGATGGGAGCGGGGTCCTTCCACGGGGCCCTGGAGCTGGAAGGGGCCCATAGAGTGCTGGCGAGGAGGCCCAAGGCTAACGAGCCTCCGCGGGCGGTGCTGGTGCGGTTTCATCGGTTCGCTGATCGGGAGTGTGTGCTCAGGTGGGCCAAAAAGGAGAGGAGCAGCAAGTGGGAGAACGCAGAGGTTCGAATATACCAGGACTGGAGTGCGGAGGTGGCGAAGAGGGCCGGGTACAATCGAGCGAAGGCGGTGCTGCACAGGAAGGGGGTGAAGTTTGGCATGTTGCAGCCGGTGCGACTGTGGGTCACCTACAAGGACCTGCACCATTATTTTGAGTCTCCGGACGAGGCGTGGGCCTTTGTTCAGGCCGAGAAGTTGGACACAGATTGAGGGTCGGGACGGGCGATTGGGGATTGTGGTTGATATGTTACTTTTTGAGGGGGTGTCCTTTGCTCTTGTTTTTTCTTTCTGGTTTGGTGAGGGTGGTTAGGGAGAGTTGGGCACTGTTTTGGTTGCGTTGGTCGGGGGGGCTCTTGGAGGGGGGTAAGCAAATGGAACAGGGTTGGATGGCCGGCAGTGTGATGGGGCCCCGCGGGGGTGAGGGGAGGCCCGAGTCGGGGGTGAGGGGACTGGGCCTGAAAAAGGTACTGCGCAGAGGTGGCGGGGCCGGGTGGGTGGTAAGCGCGGGCTTTTTCCCGCGCTGAAGACTGGAGGGGGCGGGGCCGGGGCGGGGAAGCGAGGGTTGTTTCCCGCGCTTGGGATAGAAGGGGGACGTGGCGAGCCTGCGGATGGGAAATGGAAGAGGAGAGTGTGTCACACAATGGGAGGAGTCGATGCGCAAGTGCAATGGGGGAGTAAAGCAGCTAGTTGGGGTCCTAGCTGAGGGGGGAGGGGGGGGGGGGAGAATCGAGTTGCTGCTGCTATGGTCAAGGGGGAGCTGGAGCGTGTGGGGGGTTTTGAGATGGGGGTCTGCCGCCGTGGGGAATGGGCCGGGCGTGGGGTGGGGTGCGGGCACGTGGCTGGCCGAGGAGGGGTTATGGCTAGTCGGCGGTGGAGGGGGGCGGGTAGCCCCCTGATCCGGCTGATAATCTGGAATGTGAGGGTGAGAAGGGTCTTCCTGGAGCGGAGTAGGGACGGGGGGGGGGGGGGGGGGGGGGGGGGGGGGGGGGGGGCTGACGCTACCCAACCTCTGTGGGTACTACTAGGCCGCCAATGTGACGATGGTGTGCAAGTGGGTGATGGAGGGGGAGGGGGCTGCATGGAAGAGGCTGGACATGGCGTCCTGTGTGGGTACGAGTCTGGGGGCGCTGGCAACGGCGCCGCTGCCGCTCCCTCCAAGGAGGTATTCCACGAGTCCGGTAGTGGCGGGTGCCCTCAAAATCTGGGGCAGTGGAGGCGGCACAGGGGGGAAGTTGGGGCCTCGGTGTGGACCCCAATATGGGGGGACCACCGGTTCGTCCCAGGGAGGACAGATGGAGGGTTTTCGGGGGTGGCACAGTGCAAGGATACGAAGGTTGGGAGACCTGTTTGTGGACGGGAAATTTGCGAGCCTGGGTGAGCTGGAGGAGAAGTACGGGCTCCCCCTGGGGAACACCTTCAGGTACCTACAGGTAAGGGCGTTTGCCAGGCGGCAGGTGGTGGAATTCCCACAACTGCTGCCACGCACAGTACAGGACAGGGTGCTCTCGGGGGGGGGGGGGGGGGGGGGAGTGGGAGTGGGGAAGATCTCGGAAATTTACCAGTTGATGCAGGAGGAGGAGGAGGCCTCGGTGGTGGAGGTGAAAGGTAAGTGGGAGGAGTTGGGAGTGGAGATCGAGGAAGGGACGTGGGCAGATGTCTTAGGGAGTGTGAACTCTTCATCTTCGTGCACGAGGCTCAGCCTCATACAGTTTAAGGTGCTGCACAGGGCACACATGACCGAGACAAGGATGAGCCGGGTTTTTTGGGGTGAGGACAGGTGTGTTAGGTGCTCAGGGAGCCCAGCAAACCACACCCATATGTTCTGGGCATGCCCAGCGCTGGAGGAATTTTGGAAGGGCGTAGCGAGGACGGTGTCGAGGGTGGTAGGATCCAGGGTCAGACCGGGCTGGGGGCTCGCAATATTTGGGGTGACAGAGAAGCCAGGAGCGCAGGAGGCGAAAGAGGCCGGTATTCTGGCCTTTGCGTCCCTGGTAGTCCGGTGAAGGATTCTTCTTCAGTGGAAGGACGCGAGGCCCCCAACGTGGAATCCTGGATCAACGATATGGTGGGGTTTATTAAGTTGGAGAGGGTGAAAATTCGCCTCGAGAGGGTCAGTACAAGGGTTCTTCAGGCGGTGGCAACCGTTCTTAGACTTCCTGGCAGAACGGTAGACATTGGTCAATGGCAGCAGCAACTCGGCGGGGGGGATTGTTAATTTACACTGGGGGATCGAAGGGGGTGTATATATTTGCTATGTTGGCTTTGTGTTAAGTCGGGGTGTTAATTTATTATTTATGTACAGGAGAGAGGGGGGTATGGAGGGTTGTTTTTTGACTGTGTTTTGTATTTAACCCTGTTGGGTTCCTTTTTCATTTTGTTATTGATATTGTGAAAACCTTAATAAAAATTATTTTTTAAAAAAAAAGAAATACTAATGACAACACTGGTTTTGTTGTTGAGAGAAATGAGATTTCCACCATTTGTGAATTTATTGGGATGCCCACAGACAAAACCCGTCATGTTGCAAAGTCTGCGGGAGACCTCACATTACAGCTCATTAGCAAGCTCGGCAACCCTCAATACTCTAACTTTCAGATTACCTGTGGTCCATAATTATAGCCTGAGTTATTGGCCCTTATATCATGTACCTTCCAAGACCTTGTCACCCCTTCTTTACATTACCTCTGCCTCAATGGGTGTAAGATACACACCAGCCACTCATTTATGTCCCAATGATGGGCTTTAAGACTTCACCAGCAATTTGTCTCCTTGTTTCTAGAAGGTTAAAAGCCTTCGTGGTAGCACAGTGGTTAGCACAGTGGTTTAGCATGGTAGCACAGTGGTTAGTACAGCTGCTTCACAGCTCCAGGGACCCAAGTTCGATTCCTGGCTTGGGCCACTGTCTGTGCGGAGTCTCCATGTTTCTCCCTGTGTCTGCGTGGGTTTTCTCCGGGTGCTCCGGTTTCCTCCCACAGTCCAAAGATGTGCAGGTTAGGTGGATTGGCCATGCTAAATTGCCCTTAAATGTCCAAAAAAAAAAGGTTAGGTGGAGTTGCTGGGTTGCAGGGATGGGGTGGAGGAATGGGCTCGAGTGGGGTTCTCTTTCCAAGGGCCGATGCAGACTCGATGGGCCGAATGGCCTCCTTCAGCACTGTAAATTCTATGAATAGCATTCAATTTATGATGTAAACCAAATTAGCTTTATCACCACCTCGAACCGGCCACTAAAGAAGCTTCAATGGTCTGGGCCAATTTGGACATGGTCTAGATGCTGCATGCTTCGGCAGTTTTCCGCAGCCTTTCTTTCAAACATAAAATGGAGCAGTCAGTACAAGATAGAACCCACTTTGTTTCTCTAACATACGTAACAAGTATGACAGAGGTGCAAATTATACAGCCAGCATGGCAAAGAAATTAGTGGTTGATAGTCTCAAACTGCAGTTAATGAAGGGGCTGGCTTTCACTCGTCAAGATCTCTCAGATTCATTAGCAGAATGATTATATCCTGAATGGAGCTAGTATACCTCCTGTACAGAACTTAGTCCTTGTTTAAACGATGTCAAGCTCTAGTGCAATTCATTCAATAGGTCAAAACATTGCCATTGGTTTGCACAGAATTCCATTTGTTCTTTATCCTTTTGTTTGTTATTCTTCTCTGAATTCTCCTGCTGCAATTGGACACATATTCTCCAATCTTCATTTTCAAAGAGAAGAAAATGGACCATTAATTCTTCTGCATATGTACATCTTATCACACCACGCTCCAGGGAAAGTGCCAAGCATAGAGTCCCTAGGGAGCAGAAAGAGGCCATTCAACCCATCGAGTCTTCACCAACCCTCCAAAAGAACATCCTACCCAGACCCGCTCCCCTGCCCTATCCCCGGAACCCCACCTAACCTTTGGATACGTATGGGGCAATTTAACATGGCCAATCCACCTAATCTGCACATCTTTGGACTGTGGGATGAAACCGGAGCACCCGGAGGAAACCCACGCAGACACGAGGAAAAGATACAAACTCCACACAGCCACTTGAGGTCCAAATCGAACCCGGGTCCCTAATGCTGTGAAACAGCAGTGCTAACCACTGATCCATCATGCCACCCAGTTCCCTACCTATCAAATGGTTTCGACAAATGTAGCTGTGTCCTTCACCTTTCTTTATCTTCTCATCCATTCTTTTCCCATTTCTAGCTGCATATTTTCCTCCATTTGAATATTTTAATGACACCGTGAATACAAGTGAACTGTGCTGTTCAGGCTTTTAATCCCGCCTTCTCAATGCAGAATGTTTCCCATTTTATACCCAGGCCTATTAAATTCCGAATCGTTCCCATTTTCCATTCATGACTATCTGATTCAGAACATTTTCTATTTTCAACCCACACCTATTTGAAGAGAATTGTATAAAACCTCTAGCACAGGTCTTTTTGTGAACTATTCTGTGCTGGAGTTTATACTCCATCAAACCTCCTCCCATCTTCCTTCATCCCGCTTTATCAGCAGAACTCTCTACTTCCTTCTCCCTCCCTAGATTCCCCCTTAAATGCATCAATCTTACTTGTACCAACCACTCTCTATGGGGTGGTAGGACACACATCCTACCACTGTCTAGATAGACGAGTATCCTCAGAGTTTCTTGATGGCTACTTTACGTTAGTGACTTCACAAGTGGAAACACACTTTGCTTCTGCTGTATAAAAATCTTTCAGAATGTTAATGACTCCCACTCCCAGCCTTCTTTTTTCACCCATTTCGAATAGGTATAACCACCTCCCCTATCTCCCCCCCCCCCCCCCCCCCACATCCCCCTCCCTCACCCCGGCACTATCCTGGTTCTGTTTTCACCCGTGTGAAATTTCTTTGTACCATCTTCAGTGCCTCTATCTCTTTGATAATCACAGAATTGTTGCAGCGCAGAAGGAAGCCACTGGCCCATCATGTCTGACCTAGCTCTCCAACCGAGCATCACGACGTAGTGCCTTTCCCCAGAGCCCTGCACAGTGTTTCTATTCAAATAATCATCCAATGTCCTTTCCAATGCCTCGATTGGACCTGCCTCCACCTCACTCCAGGCACTGCATTCTAGACCAAACACTCGCTTTGTGAATATGCTTTTTCTCACATCACATTTGCTTCTTTCACAAATCACTTTAAATCTGTGCTCTCTCGTTCTTGACCCTTTTACGAGGGGGAGCAGTTTCTCTCCATCTACTCTGTCCATCCCCTTCATGATTTTGAACATCTCTATCAAATCTCCTCTCAGCCGCTTTCTCTCCAAGGAGAACATCCCAATCTCTCCAATCTATCTTCATAGCTGAAGTTACTCATCCCTGGAACCATTCTTGCAAACCTCTTCTGCTCTCTCTCTGATGCATTCACATCTTTCCCATAATGTGGCTGCCAGAATTATATACGAAGGGCGGGGTTCTCCGTCCCACCACGCCAGATTTCTGGTTCAGCACGCCGTCAGGATTGTCCGTTTCGCCCGCTGGTCAATAGGGTTTCCCATTGTGGGGCAGCCCCACGCCGTCGGGAAACCCCCGGGCTGCCGGCAAAATGGAACATCCTGACGGCGGAGAATTCAGCCCAAAATTCCAGCTGACAAACACATAACAAACAGACCGCACACAGTACTCCATGTGTGATCTAACCAAAGCGCGATACATGTTTTGGATACTTCTGTACTTCTATCCCTTTAGAAAGGTATCCTAGTGCTTGGTTTGGTTTTGATTGACCTTACTGACCTATGTTATAACTTTTAGTGAATTGTGACTTTGTACTTCTGGATTCCTTTGCTCACTTAGATAATTATTTTCCAAGTAATACATGACTGGGGTGGCACAGCGGTTAGCACTGCTGCCTCACAGTGCCAGGGACCTGGGTTCAATTCCAGCCTCGGATGTGTTTGTATGTTACCCTCGTGTTTGCGTGGGTTTCCTCTGGGCGCTCAGTCCAAAGATGGACTGGGTAGGTGGATTGGCCATGATAAATTGCTCCTTGGTGTCCAGGGATGACCAGGTTAGGTTATGGGATTTCAGAGATGGGGCGGGTGGAGTGCTCATTTGAAGGGTTGGTGCAGGCTCGATGGACCGAATGGCCTCCTTCTGCACTATAGGGATTCTATGATTCTGTGATTGCAGAACTGAGGCAGGTAGATAAAATTAAGGTGCAAGTCAGCCAAGATCTAACTGAATGAATGAAACAGATTCCAGACGTCAGTCCCTATTCTTGCTCAGTTTGTTCCTCTTTCACATCATAATTAGCTGCAAAACAATTCTAAAATATTCTTGATTTTGATCTGCAACCTGAAACTGTCAGGCATGCTTCTAATATGCAAAATTCTCAGATAAATAAAGTCTGATTCACCTTATTCTTTACTTTGTTCACAATACATTAATGCCTTTAAAACCTCAACATTACCAGAATAGTTCACTGTGCGTTATACTCACACGTTTAGCAATGATCATCTGATGAACAATGCCACGTGAGAGCTCTTACCCATTCAGAAATACATACAGAATAAAAATAAATACATGTTGACTCATCTCAATTGCTGTCAGTATCTGTATATTGCTCTACGTTTTAATGGCACTGACTGCTTTATTCTATTGTTTCATTTCTACAAAGATCCTGTATGACCATTGGAAGATTGGGGGAAATTGGATTATAAATGTAGTGGGAAATTTAAGGGTTAAAAGCCATAGGTTTTGACTGGGGCAGGTCCCTGTCGAGTTAATGATTTGCAGCCTGCCTGCAGAGATACTGGGCGGGATTCTCCGTCAGCCGACACTGGAATCGGGAAATGCGATTGGCCGGAGAATGGCGGAAATCGTGGCCAGCGCCCGACAGAATGCTATGCTCCGGTGCCTCGACAGTGGCGTGAGTGCTGTCCACTTCGCAAGTACAGTAAATGCTGTTGGCATATCATTAGCAGGCCCGACCCGGTATTCTCCAAAGCGTCCGCGATGCTCCGCCTCCACCAGGAGGAATTACCGATGGCGAGTTTCACTTGTGGTTTCAAATATCAGAAACAGATGTCGTGGCTGCTGTGGGGGAAGAGAGGGGATACGAAAAGTGTCCAACATCGCCATAGTTTGGTGACAGTTGTGCCACTGCCTGGGGAGCTTCTGCCAAGGCTGGGGGAGTCGCGGGGGGGTTGGCCAAGACGTAGGCCGTGGGGTCAGAGTGGACGGGCACAGAATAGCGGCCACACATGCTGCTGACTGCTCACTGTGAACTTAGTGCCATGGGTTGTATGGGTGACCCTCCAGGGTAAACCCTAACGGACCTATCAATGGCATGGGCACACTCCAGCGTAATCAGTGCCATATTATTTGCTGGGATGATTGTGTGTGGGGAGTGGAGTGTCAATATGCGGCTGCAGCTCGTCAGCCTCTCGAATGGCAATCCTGACCCTGGCGAATCAGATACCGTTATTCATTGGAATCGGTCGTGTTCCACATGGCACCGGTGCGAGCCCATTAACAGCTCCGGAATTTCTCCAACACAGGCACAAATTTTGCTGTTGTCGAAGTCCATCTATTCTGCCTGGCGTCAACACTTATGTGCGATCGTCGGTCCTCACTGCGTCTAAAAAGCACAGCGTGACTGGTGAAAGCCAGGAGGCCCCGCTCCCGTGATCTACCCAGATCGTAATGCTTTGTGAGATACAACGCAATCTCGCGAGATGTTGCAAGGTGAATCCAGTCCATAATGGGCAGGATTACTTTTTAGCAAATCTGCATATTAGAGCGAGGCGGTAAGCCTTACTCTATGTGCATATTCCCAAGGTGCCTGATTCAATTCCTCGAGCGAGCACCATTCAGCACTGGTCCCCTCAAACAGGGACCAGACGGAGCTGCACTTGTGCGGTTCTCCAAGGGGATCAGAGACCCCCCCAGTGCAGGGTGGTGTTCTGGCACTGCTGGTGCCACCTGGGCACCCTGGCAGTGCCAGACTGGCACCCAGCTTGTGCCCAGGTGGCACTGCCAGCTGGCATTCTTTGCACGTGATCGAGCCGGGCTCAGCACAGGTGTTGGGGGGTGGCCGGAGCACCCTCCCACAGTGCATTTGACCGGAGAGGGGTCAGGGATTTTTGGGTGGCCTCAGAGATCAGACACCATTTAAAAATGGTGTCCTGATCTCTCGCTACAACGGGGAGTTTCGGTGAGCGGACCTCCCCATTGTAAAAAAGGGGCTGGGTGAGGCCGCACGTTCCCCATTCGGGCCCCTTATACAAAGAAAGTCGCATTGAATAGCCATGTGTCACTCAACACTACGAGTGCCGGGAAACACACTGCTAAACCTGCTCGCTCGGGGACTTTGGTCCCTTTTGGGAAGATCGCGCCCTTAGAAGTGGATGCTCCGATTCTGCGGCTATGTCCGCAGGATCTGTCTGGCCTTACCAAAACATCGGCGGCGCCCCCACACCAATGCTCCGCCCGGTGGGGGGATAGCAGCCGCGCCACCTGCCTTGCTTTACCTGCCAATACGAACGCAGAATTGCCGGGTCCATGGCCGCGCATGTGCCGTACAACATGGCGCCTGCCATGCGCGGACCTGGCCTGCCGAAAAACGTCCCCCTGTAACCCCCTTCGCCACCCCGGGCCACCCCTCACCAGTCCCCCGCCGAAGGCCCCCTGCCAGCGGAATGCCTCCCCCCCCCCCCCCGACTGTGGCGGCGCTGGACACAGTCCGCAGCCGCCACGCGAGGTCCCCGAAAAGTGAGAGGACATGCACCCCATGTTGTCGGGAAGTTGGCATATTGGGGGCGGTCGGGTGAGGGCCTCAGGTGACACCCTGGGGCCGTCCCGACAGCATGGAGTGTACTCCTTGAGTACGCCATTTTTGGAGGTGGCGGAGCATCGGAAAAACGGCCCCTCCTCCGATTCCGGGGTAAAAATGGATTCTCCGGCCGACTGGCGAACGCGATTTCGGTGTCGGCGATCGGAGAATCCCATCCTTAGTCTGTGAAATGGAGAATCCCGCCCACTGTTTTTTTCATCTTGAGGAGATGATGTCAGTGCTGGGTGGAGCTCAGAGAGACAGAGACATTTTGAAGGCATTAGAAGTAGTGTGTTGGGAGAAAACTGAAAGGAAGGAATCTCTGATCTGGCAACACTTGTGTGACCACACGAGAGGCAGTTTTCTTTCCCAGTGAGATAGTTTAAACAGTGATAATAGTTAAAAACTGAAGACAAGGAAAAAGGCTGAAACAACCCAGTTAAAGCTGCCATTTAACGAAACTCAAGAGAGAATCTGAAGGGGTTCTCAAAAGAGCCAGGATCTGTTTTGGAATGCAAGTATCACTTTAGGCCTTGCTTGTTTAAGTTAGATTGAGAGTTGTATGTTTTTTTTCTTGTTTAATGGGAAATGGAGTAGTCACGTTAAGGTGTAATTGTAGGTGTTTGTTTCGGGTTTGACGTTAAAATCAGTTTAATATTGTGTCTCAAAATAAAGTTTAGTTTCAAAAATAGCCAAACCCTATTTCATGCAATCACTCCTGGGGCGAATATTCTTTCTACACAGTCTTACAAAATAAAATAAAATATTGGTGTTTCGGTCCAGTATCCTAGCCACTGTTGGGGGTCTGGTCTGGGATCGTAATATCTGCGATCAAGTTAGACAAGGCCTTAACACGTTGAACTCATGGAAAGGCACAGAAGAGAAGTCACACATGAATACAATCCCTCTAAGCCTTTTGCTAAGATGATTAAGACCATCATAAATCCCTTGCTATATGCGCTGCAGCTTATTAAACATTACCTAATTAAATAGTAGTCCTTTTAAAACTTCAGAATGGTTATTGCTGCAAGGTCAGAGGGATCTTCAATACCATCATCAAACATCTAAAACTGCTAACATTCAATGAACTCATCTAGAATCCTGAGATGTGAATGGTTTGTAAAATAAAATAAACATTTCAATAGGGCTTGTTCATTTTAATGGAAAGTGATGATACATGAGCGAATGTCGCAGTAGATGTTGGTACAGGAGTCGGGTATAGCACCTGCTGTCAGTCAGTGTTTGAGCAGAGCTCCTGCTGCTGTTGTGACATTGTAATTTTTGAATTTTGAAGCCTGGAATAGGACACAGTCGATAGGATTTAGTGAAGAGGGTTTGTGCAACCAGCTGCTGCTGCAGGATATTTTATTACACCATTTATAAAAAACAAAGAATAAATGAGTACATTGATGAAAAATTATGTAGAGTGATGCAGCACATGGTTATGACTTTCTCAAGACCGTGTTCTCATCTGCTCAGTGGAGGAATTTACGATGGCATAGTTAGGCTAATGGTGGACACACCACGAGATGATTGAGGGCAGTAGACAGGTCCCAAAAAGTTCCTCAATTGATCACTGCATCAAATGCCTATTTATTACTCTGGCAAATCTTACATTAACTCTACATGTAGCCATCGACCTCTGCAAAAACTGTCTGCCAACCTACAGTCTCAAAAGCTTCAGCTCATAGCCCCCTCTGATTGTGCCAATCATGTTATCGGGATTCAGATGATCGACTGCATCAAGAATCTTGAATAGTCTCTCCCCGAGCTTTCTAATGGGATAGATTATTCAAGTTTGCCCTGTCACCCTGCCCTCATTTTCTATTTTAGTTCTCCCAACTAGTTTCTAAACTTCTTTTTTTAAAAAAAAATATTACTCTCTCCTAGGTTATGTATACTTTAAGAACAATAGTGTTTTTGGACTTCATAGAATCCCTACAGTGCAGAAGGAGGAAATTTGGTCCATCGAATCTGCACCGAACATCCCACCTAGGCCCACTCCCCGGCCCTGTCCCTGTAATCCCACCTAACCTGCACACCTCTGGACACTAAGCGACAATTTTAGCAAGGCCAATACACCTAGTCTGCACATCTTTGGATTGTGGAGTAACTCGGAGCACCCGGAGGAAACCCACGCAGACATGGGGAGAATGTGCAAACTCCACACAGTCACCAGAGGCTGGAATTGAACCTGGGTCCCTGACACTGTGAGGCAGCAGTGCTAACCACTGTGCCACCCTATCCCCACGGACTTTCCCCACATTACTTCTGGAAGGAATGTCAGAGTAAATCAAGCCAAGGCAACAGCAGGAGCACATTCAGCCCCTCATGGTTCTACCATGCAATCCAATGGTGTCTGATCTGTACTTCAACTCCATTTATTCATTTTATCTCCATAGTCCTGATACCCTCAACTAACAAGTACTCTTACTTACACATGCTTCCACAGAAGCAATGGCCGAGGCCTGGCTGTAGACTGCCTACCTGTTCTCTCACCAGGATAAATTTGGTGTCTAAGAACGAGAAAGAAGGTAGAAAATAATAAAACCTAAACAAGAAGAAATCATTAAAAGCTATTTAAAATGGTAATTCCAGTGAGTACAGAGCCATGTATTTATCATGTGTTTTCACACATCGCATGAGACTGAAATTGTATAGGCCCTGACAGCATGAACTCGAGAAGTCAGTAGAAATAGCAGTGTCTTTACCACAATGCTTCAGAAATGATTGGAAACGGAACTGTGCCAAAAGACTAAATGGCTGATACTGAAACATCTCTGCTTTTGAGGAAGAAAGTAATAAACGCAATCACGATGGGCAGGCCAGCATAACATCATTAATGGGAAACTTTCAAGCTCATAATATAATAAAATTATACCCACATAAAAAGACACGGGCCAGCATACGTTTATAAAAAGCAAGGCATGTCTTACAAATGTAATAGGACTCTTAACAGGGTACTTGATAAGATGCCACATTAGTGAATGAGATAAGATTCATGCTATAAAATGGCAAGTGGCAAAGGTCAGATAAAAGAGCAGCGGTTAATGGATGAATTTTAGACTGGACTGATTGTGTCCCTTAGAGATCAGTGTTAGAACCATTGCTGTTCTCTGTGAATGAGGAGAAATTATTTCTACCATTGGGGAGTCAACAACAACAACAACTTGATTCATCTACCACCATTATGTACAA
This sequence comes from Scyliorhinus torazame, assembly GCF_047496885.1. Taxonomy (NCBI): domain Eukaryota; kingdom Metazoa; phylum Chordata; class Chondrichthyes; order Carcharhiniformes; family Scyliorhinidae; genus Scyliorhinus; species Scyliorhinus torazame. The sequence continues at coordinate 107,796,932 of NC_092719.1, read as the reverse complement.
AAATATCCCAAGGTACTTTACAAAGGTATAAACAGAGAAAAATGGAGGCTGAGACAAATAAAGAAACTTTAGAAGTGATGTCTTGTCGATGAGCTGGGTCTTAAGGAAAGCCTCAACAGGAACAGAGATAGTTGGAGGTGAGGAGGGACTTAGGGAGGGAACTTAAGTGTGGTATTGGATTTTAAATTCACAACCTCCTGCGTGAATCTCTTCCTGGCCTCGCTCCTCCTCCTCTCTATCATCTCCGCCAGCCGTACAAGGATGAGAATTTTCAGTTTGAATTGTTAGCAATTGTGAGCCAATAGAGGTCAGCATGGATGAGTGAGCAGAACTTGAAGTGGATCTGAGTTAGTAGCTGGCAGCATACATTCACCATCATAACAATAGTGACTGGTTTAAAATAACTCATTGGTTATAAAGCTGTTTGGGACACTGACGACATAAAAGACACATTATGAAGGCAAGCATTTCCTTTTTCCTTTGACATCAAACTAACAAAGCACGAGGTTCCGAGTTTAATTTTCACTCTGCATCTTTTTAAGAGGTGGAGTCCTTTGGATCCCTACAATATGGAAGGAGAACATTCAGCCAATCAAGTCTGCATCGGCCCTCCGAAAGAGCACCCTACCGATTCCCCTGCCCTATCCCCGGGGCAATTTAGCAAGGCCAATCCACCTAACATCTTTGGACACTAAGCGACAATTTAGCAAGGCCAATCCACCTAACATCTTTGGACACTAAGCGACAATTTAGCAAGGCCAATCCACCTAACATCTTTGGACACTAAGCGACAATTTAGCAAGACCAATCCACCGAACTTGTACATCGTTGGACTGTGGTAGAAAACTAGAGCACCAGGAAGAAACCCACGCAGACACGGGGAGAAAGTGCAAACTCCACACAGACAGTGACCCAAGGCCGGAATTGAACCCGGGTCCCCGGCGCTGAGGCAGCAGTGCTACCACTGCACCATCGTGCTGCCCATCGCATAAAGATGTGAAAACAGAGTTTTTAAAAGGGAGGATAATATTAAGAGAAGGAAAAATTTTAAGATTTACAGGGTAAGGGCAGGGTAATGGGAGCATGTAGAGAGTTCGTTCAAATCATCAGAACAGTGTGAATGAGCACCTTCTGTCCTGTTGCATTCAGGATTTTCCCATGTGAAGCACCTAAATAGTTCGCAGGTCTAAACCATACTACAAGTACACACTGCCACATACCTCTGTGTGAGATCTTGAATTTATCAGATTTTCTTTCCTCCTAATTGTCTGGATTAAATAAATATCTATAATTCACTCTCCCAGGAGTTCACATGCTTTTTGAATGGGACACCCATGTATCATGATGAACAGGACATCACAGTGGAGTGCGGAAGGCTGGATGGACCAGTGGGATTTTACTGTTCATCACTGTTGATGTGCTGAACCTGTGATGCTCCTGATTCACCTGGTCGGTCATAGCTGACACTTTTCAGTTAGGTTGAGCTTGATGGTTTGTTACTTCCGCGAATATTCTAACGTCCTATAGCTGCAGGAAAATCAATTCCCATAATCCTATAACATTCGCTCTGAGTTCTGTTGTTCTTGATGCACATTAGATCTGTGTAGGTGTTAATATAGGGATAAGAGATACCCAAGTATGAGTCAATCACTTCCTCAGAGAATAATATATACCCAGTTGCAGGGTAGAATTTTAAAGCAGATGTTTGACAAATGTATATTAGAATAATAGAACCATGAATAAGCTATAGGCTGGAACCTAATTGACGAATCAATTGATGTCAGTGCAACTATCTGAATGGTAACTATGTCAGCAAGTGTAAGCTGATGTGGACATTTAGTTTTCTCATCCCCAGTGTGAGTTGGTTCATGACCAGATACCGCAAAAACATGACCAGTAACCAACAAAAGGGGAACAAACCATATTTTTTGCAAAAAGGGATGCAAACTTCATTAAACTGTTTATGTATCAAATCCAGGATCAGGAATATGCGTGTGCCTGTATAATTCCCACTGTGAGCCTGCCCAGAGCACCTCACCTGGGCCAAAGCAGGGAGTCCTGCAATAGTCCACTGCATCACTACCTGCGGTGCCTGATCAAACTGCATACCAACCTCCAGCACATCCTGCATCAATCGCCCCGAACACACATCATCCCCACCTCATCAGCTCTCACTAAACTACGTTGCCACTTGCTTTAAGTAGGGCTTTGTCGCCTAAGGTTTACATAATTTAGGTGGTTATTTACATCCAAATGGTATGGGCTGAGCATGGGCAGGGAAGTTCAACATTCATGATCTAAAACAGATGAACCAGTCATTATTACTTCCAAAATTGCCAAAATTTACTGCCAGTTTTTTGTATTTAAATTAATTTACGGGATGTGGGAACACTGGATCTGCCAGCATTTGTTGCCCATCATCTTGAGGTGGTGGTGGTGAGAAGCCTTCTTGAATCATGCAGGTACACCCACAGTGATGTTAGGGAGAGAGTTACAGGATTTTGACCCAGTGACAGTGGAGGAACGGTGATATATTTCCAAGACAGGGTGGTGAGTGACCTGGATGGGAACTTCCAGGTGGTGGTGTTCCCATGTGTCTGCTGTCCTTGTCCTTCTAGATGGTCGAGATCGTGGGTTTGGAAGGTGCTGCCTAAGGAACCTTGGTGAGATCCTGCAATGCATCTTGTAGATGGTACTCACGTCTGCTACTGTGCGCCGGTGGTGGAGGGATTGAATGTTTGTGGAAGGGGTGCCAATCAAGCTGGGCTGCTTTGTCCTGGATGGTGTCGAGCTTCTTAAGTTGGACCTACGCTCATCCAGGCAAGTGGGGAGTGTTCCACCACACTCCTGACGTGTGCCTTATAGACGCTGGACAGGCTTTGTGGAGTCAGGAGGTGAGTTACCCACTGCAGGATTCCCAGCCTCTGACTGCTCTTGTATTTATATTGCAGGTCCAGTTCAGTTTCGGTCAATGGAAACCGCCAGGATGTTGATTATAATAGTGCTGACAGTTCAAAAAAATACTCAATGGGTTGCGAGGACTTTGGGATGTCTACAGGTGCTGAATTAAACACTCATGAATGTTCGACATGTAGAACTTGTCATGATATGCAAACATGCAGCTAATGAACACATAAAATAGGACGCAATCAATGAGCAGTCAGGACACTCAGTGGTATCTCACTATAAAAGGGATGAGGCACTCACACCCTGCCTCTTTCCACAGGCCAATATCTACAGACTGTGACAGGGTGTATCCTCAGCATCACACCCCAGCACGTGGCTTAGAGCAAGGCTGGTTCAGTTAGACTGAGTTACTACATTTAGATTAGCAGAGAGTCGAACTCATTGAGAACTGCTAATAGTTCAATAAAACACACTGAACTCACTTCAAAGTCTGGAGCATCTTTTACTCAAGACTGCATCAAGTGGCAGCTTGTGTTAGTCCAAATACATAACACAACATGATACCAGGAGTCTGTTCAATCTAGTTAGTTCAACTCAGCAAGATCCGTGACGACCAGCAAATGTATACCGGCACCAATGGGAAAGATTCAGGCTCCTGACCAGATCAGGACCTCCGGCAATCTCAGTGCCAACTGGCGAACATTCAAGCAGAAATTTCAGCTTCACGTCGAAGCATCAGACCTCAATGGTGCATCTGATGCACAGAATAGCTCTTTTCCTCACCACAGAGGGTGATCACGCCTTGGAAATATTCAACTCATTTCACTTTGCTGAAGACCAGGACAAGACAAAGTTTCAGACCATCCTGGACAAGTTTGACAGCCACTGTGAGGTGGACACCAACAAAATCTTTGAGCGCTACATATTCAAGCAGCGATTTCAAGGTAAAGACGAATTCTTCAACTCATATTTAACTAACCTTAGACTGCTAGCACAATCCTGCAACTTCGGTGATATCACTGACTCCATGATCAGAGCCCAAATCGTTTTTGGACCTGATCCTCTGAGAGAGCAGTTACTGAAGATAGAACATAGAACGATACAGCGCAGTACAGGCCCTTCGGCCCACGATGTTGCACCGAAACAAAAGCCATCTAACCTACACTATGCCATTATCATCCATATGTTTATCCAATAAACTTTTAAATGCCCTCAATGTTGGCGAGTTCATTACTGTAGCAGATAGGGCATTCCACGGCCTCACTACTCTTTGCATAAAGAACCTACCTCTGACCTCTGTCCTATATCTATTACCCCTCAGTTTAAAGCTATGTCCCCTCGTGCCAGCCATTTCCATCCGCGGGAGAAGGCTCTCACTGTCCACCCTATCCAACCCCCTGATCATTTTGTATGCCTCTATTAAGTCTCCTCTTAACCTTCTTCTCTCCAACGAAAACAACCTCAAGTCCATCAGCCTTTCCTCATAAGATTTTCCCTCCATACCAGGCAACATCCTGGTAAATCTCCTCTGCACCCGCTCCAAAGCCTCCACGTCCTTCCTATAATGTGGTGACCAGAACTGTACGCAATACTCCAAATGCGGCCGTACCAGAGTTCTGTACAGCTGCAACATGACCTCCTGACTCCGGAACTCAATCCCTCTACCAATAAAGGCCAACACTCCATAGGCCTTCTTCACAACCCTATCAACCTGGGTGGCAACTTTCAGGGATCTATGTACATGGACACCTAGATCCCTCTGCTCATCCACACTTCCAAGAACTTTACCATTAGCCAAATATTCCGCATTCCTGTTATTCCTTCCAAAGTGAATCACCTCACACTTCTCTACATTAAACTCCATTTGCCACCTCTCAGCCCAGCTCTGCAGCTTATCCATATCCCTCTGTAACCTGCTACATCCTTCCACACTATCGACAACACCACCGACTTTAGTATCGTCTGCAAATTTACTCACCCACCCTTCTGCGCCTTCCTCTAGGTCATTGATAAAAATGACAAACAGCAACGGCCCCAGAACAGATCCTTGTGGTACTCCACTTGTAACTGAACTCCATTCTGAACATTTCCCATCAACCACCACCCTCTGTCTTCTTTCAGCTCGCCAATTTCTGATCCACATCTCTAAATCACCCTCAATCCCCAGCCTCCGTATTTTCTGCAATAGCCTACCGCTAAGGGGAACCTTATCAAACGCTTTGCTGAAATCCATATACACCACATCAACTGCTCTACCCTCGTCTACCTGTTCAGTCACCTTCTCAAAGAACTCGATAAGGTTTGTGAGGCATGACCTACCCTTCACAAAGCCATGCTGACTATCCCTGATCATATTATTCCTATCTAGATGATTATAAATCTTGTCTCTTATAATCCCCTCCAAGACTTTACCCACTACAGACGTGAGGCTCACCGGTCTATAGTTGCCGGGGTTGTCTCTGCTCCCCTTTTTGAACAAAGGGACCACATTTGCTATCCTCCAGTCCTCTGGCACTATTCCTGTAGCCAATGATGACATAAAAATCAAAGCCAAAGGTCCAGCAATCTCTTCCCTGGCCTCCCAGAGAATCCTAGGATAAATCCCATCAGGACCCGGGGACTTATCTATTTTAAGCCTGTCCAGAATTGCCAACACCTCTTCCCTACGTACCTCAATGCCATCTATTCTATTAGCCTGGGTCTCAGCATTCTCCTCCACAACATTATCTTTTTCCTGAGTGAATACTGACGAAAAATATTCATTTAGTATCTCGCCTATCTCTTCAGACTCCACACACAACTTCCCATCCCTGTCCTTGACTGGTCCTACTCTTTCCCTAGTCATTCGCTTATTCCTGACATACCTATAGAAAGCTTTTGGGTTTTCCTTGATCCTACCTGCCAAATACTTCTCATGTCCCCTCCTTGCTCGTCTTAGCTCTCTCTTTAGATCCTTCCTCGCTACCTTGTAACTATCCATCGCCCCAACTGAAACTTCACACCTCATCTTCACATAGGCCTCCTTCTTCCTCTTAACAAGAGATTCCACTTCTTTGGTAAACCACGGTTCCCTCGCTCGACGCCTTCCTCCCTGCCTGACCGGTACATACTTATCAAGAACACGCAGTAGCTGATCCTTGAACAAGCTCCACTTATCCAGCGTGCCCAACACTTGCAGCCTACTTCTCCACCTTATCCCCCCCAAGTCACGTCTAATGGCATCATAATTGCCCTTCCCCCAGCTATAACTCTTGCCCTGCGGTGTATACTTATCCCTTTCCATCATTAACGTAAACGTCACCGAATTGTGGTCACTGTCCCCAAAGTGCTCTCCTACCTCGAAATCCAACACCTGGCCTGGTTCATTACCCAAAACCAAATCCAACGTGGCCTCGCCTCTTGTTGGCCTGTCAACATATTGTGTCAGGAAACCCTCCTGCACACACTGTACAAAAAACGACCCATCTAATGTACTCGAACTATATCTTTTCCAGTCAATATTTGGAAAGTGAAAGTCTCCCATAATAACTACCCTGTTACTTTCGCTCTTATCCAGGATCATCCTTGCCATCCTTTCCTCTACATCCCTATAACTATTTGGAGGCCTATAGAAGACTCCCAACAGTGTGACCTCTCCTTTCCTGTTTCTAACCTCAGCCCACACTACCTCGGAAGATGAGTCCCCATCTAGCATCCTCTCCGCCACCATAATACTGCTCTTGACTAGCAGCGCCACACCTCCCCCTCTTTTGCCTCCTTCTCGGAGCTTACTAAAACACCTAAACCCCGGAACCTGCAACATCCATTCCTGTCCCTGCTCTATCCATGTCTCCGAAATGGCCACAACATCGAAGTCCCAGGTACCAACCCATGTTGCCAAGATCAAGCATATGACCCTGCCAGTCGCGATTGAAACATGCACAGTGCATGAGCACGCTGAAAATCGCTATTCCCAGTACAAAACGGCAGAAAATGATAGACTAGCCTCCCACGAGGCGGAGAGTGTGCAGGCCATCCCCCGGATGCAGCGCCTCAACATTGACGAAAGCAGCCATTTCGCGCTTTCTTCCCGGGGCCGGACGCATGCGCGATGCGAACGGGATAACGAAGTGGCCGAAACCCGCACTGCGCAGGTACAGACGTCTGAGAACCATACCACGCGTGTGCAACGACGCATGGAGCGTCAGGACGCCGATATCATGATGTGTTCGAACTGTGGCACCGCCCATTTAAAGAAATTTAAAGAAAATTCACCTGAGGAAGGAGCAGTGCTCCGAAAGCTAGTGTTTGAAACAAACCTGTTGGACTTTAACCTGGTGTGGTCAAGATTTCTTACTGTGCTCACCCAGTCCAACGCCGGCATCTCCACATCATTTAAAGAAACATTGCCCTGCAAGAGGCAGATGCTGTTTAAACTGCGGGAAGCCAGGCCACGATACAGCCCTGTGCAGATCTGCACCACCAGTCAGGAGCCAGCGCTCCCAATTCCGCCGACGACGCATCCGGAGTGTACAACAACGCCTACAGGATTCTGATCCCAGCTGTGCAACCGATCCAGATGATGAATGCCTGGACAACGCCTACCGTGTGGGCATTATTACATCATGTGAATATGCCACACCAGACACATCACAAGTCCAGCCAATCCTAGCTGTGGATTCCGAGGACGACTGGCGAGCAGTGATGAACGTCAACCACTGCCCCATCCAGTTCAAACTGGACACAGGTGCCTCTGCCAACCTCCTCGCACAGGCAGACTTCAGATGCGTTAAGAAGCCCCCCATGGTCCTTCCAGCTGCCTGCAAGCTCCTGGATTTCAACGGGAATGCCATCACGGCACTGGGATCCTGCCATCTGCACGTATCCAACCAACACACACAAGCACGGTTACGCTTTGAAATTGTTAAGCCGGACAGGCCACCCCTACTAGGTGCGCATGCCTGCAAGCAGCTGAACCTCATTCAAAGGGTTTACACCACAACATCCTCCCATGTGGATCTTCAGGCCGGCATCGACGACATCCTCGCCCAGTATCCAAATGTGTTCAACGGGATGGGCACGCTGCCGTATCGATACAAGATTCTGCTACGACCTGATGCCAAGCCAGTGTCCACGCACCACGACGTGTCCCTGCTCCACTGAGACAGCGCCTGAAGGCACAGCTCGAGGATCTTCAGCAAAAAGGCATCATATCCAAGGTCACCGAGCCGACTGACTGGGTCAGCTCGATGGTGTGCGTAAAGAAGCCTTCGGGGGACCTGCGCATCTGCATTGATCCCAAGGATCTCAATAAGAATATCATGCGGGAACACTACCCCATCCTGAAGCGGGAGGAACTCAAGTGTGAGATGGTACACGCGCGCTTCTTCACCAAATTGGATGCATCACAGGGATTTTGGCAAATCCAGCTGGAAGATTCCAGCAGAAGGCTCTGCACCTTCAACACACCGTTTGGCAGATACTGCTACAATCACATGCCATTTGGCATCATCTCGGCATCGGAGATATTCCATCGCACCATGGAGCAGATGATGGAAGGCATTGAAGGGGTTCGTGTGACATCATCATATGGTCCACGACCCCTGAAGAATATGTGTCCCGTTTCCAGAAGGTAGTCCGCCGTGTACATGCCAATGGCCTAAATTTAAATAGGTCCAAATGTTGTTTTGGCACTTCGACGCTCAAGTTCCTAGGCGACCAGATCTCACAGCATGGTGTGCGCCACAGACAAAATCAAGGCCATCAAGGCGATGAAGGTCCCCGAGGACAAAAAGGCAGTGCTGCGCTTCTTGGGTATGGTCACTTTTCTGGGCAAGTTCAATGCAAACATGGCCACACACACCACGGCCCTACGCAACCTGGTGAAAAAGTCAACTGCCTTTGAGTGGAAGGTGGCACACGAGACAGAATGGCTGGAGCTTAAAGCCAAGCTCACCACTGCACCAGTCCTGACATTCTTCGACCCGGACCGGGAGACAAAGATATCCACAGATGCGAGTCAGGATGGCATTCGGTGCGGTGTTGCTTCAACGAGATGACACATCATCCTGGTCACCAGTAGCCTACGCATCAAGGGCGATGACGCCCACTGAAACCAGATATGCTCAGATTGAGAAGGAGAGCTTGGGTCTTCTCACTGGCATCCTCAAATTTCATGATCATGTCTACGGCCTGCCGACATTCACTGTTGAGACGGATCATAGGCCTCTGGTCCACATCATCCACAAGGACCCGATGACATGACAAATCGGTTGCAGAGAATCCTGCTTAAACCTAGGAGGTATGACTTCAACTTGGTGTACACACCTGGCAAGGAGCTCATCATCACTGATGCATTGTCCCACTCCATCACCTTGCCCAGTGAGCCGCTGGAGATCATCCAGCACATCGAATCGCAGGTGCAGCTGTGTGCTAGCATTCTCCCGGCGACAGATGAGAAGGTAGCTCTCATCCGTGATGAGACAGCCAAAGACCCCATCTTGCAGCGTGTCATCCACAACCTCACCAATGGTTGGCAGAAAGGGCAGTGCCCACAATTTTACAATGCGAAGAATGACCTGACAGTGATTGATGGTATCCTCCTGAAGCTGGACAGGGTTGTCATTCCGCTCAGTCTCCAGAGTTTGGTGCTGTGCCAGATTCATGAAGGACACCTGGGCGTCAAGAAGTGCAGACCCAGAGCCCAGCAAGCTGTCCACTGGCCCGGCATCAGCCAGAACATCACGAACATGGTCCTGAACTGTGCTACCTGTCAGCGGTTCCAGCCAGCGCAGAGCAAGGAGACGCTCCAACAGCATGACATAGTGACCTCTCCGTGGTCCAAGGTTGGCATCGACGTCTTTCATGCGAATGGTCGTGACTACGTATTGATCATCGACTATTTCTCGAATTACCCTGAGGTGCTGAAGCTCCCGGACCTCACCTCTCGGACCGTCATCAAAGCCTGTAAGGAAACATTCTCAAGGCATGGCATCCCAATCACCGCCATGAGCGACAATGGCCCGTGCTTTAACGGTTGAGAATGGTCCACGTTTGCCAGGTCATACAATTCACCTCCAGTCCGCACTATCCGCAGTCCAATGGAAAAGTTGAGAAAGGGGTGCACATTGTGAAACAGCTCATCTGCAAGGCCGCGGACTCGGCTTCCGACATACACCTGACACTGCTCGCGTACAGGGCGACTCCATTGTCCACTGGCATGTCGTCGGCTCAATTCCTGATGAACAGGGACCTGCAGACGACGTTTCCAGCCATACACCTGCCCAACCTGGATCACCTCCCGGTGCTGCAGAAGATGCAGCAGCTCAGAGACTGTCAAAAGCAGGGCTATGATGCCCGTGCCACCGATCTGGCCATGCTATCCCTGGCAGACACTGTCAGGATCAAGATACCAGATGGTGGGTGGTCTGCCCCGGCTGTCATTGTTCGACAGGCCGCGCCCCACTCTTATGTTGTACGTATGGCTGATGGCTCCATCATGCGAAGGAATCGACGGGCACTGTGCAAAGATGCCTGCCCGCAACCACTTTCTCCTCCATTTCCATATGTTGAATTGCCACCTCCTGATACCTCGCACCACGAGGCCACCAGTCAGGCTTCCATCCCGCCTGTCAAGGCGCCGTCGTCCCCTCCGCCACCTCTCCGGCGATCAACTAGGATCAGACGCAAGCCTCAGAGACTGGACTTGTGAACGTTTGCTTTGTTTCCTCTGTTCTGTTGTCCTCCGTCAGTCACGTTAGACAAACTCATTCACATGTAAATACATTCACATACGACAACAACACATTTTTTAAAAAGGGGAAGATGTCATAATATGCAAACATGCAGCTAATGAACACATAGAATAGGACACGACCAATGAGCAGTCAGGGCACTCAGGGGTGGTATCTCACTATAAAAGGGATGAGGCACTCACACTCGGCCTCTTTCCACAGACCAACATCTACAGAGTGAAACAGGGTGTATCCTCAGCATCACACCCCAGCACGTGGCTTAGAGCAAGGCTGGTTCAGTTAGACTGAGTTACTACATTTAGATTAGCAGAGAGTCAAACTCATTGAGAACCGTGCTAATAGTTCAATAAAACACATTGAACTCACTTCAAAGTCTGGAGCATCTTTTACTCAAAACTGCATCAAGTGGCAGCTTGTGTTATTCCAAATGACATAACACAACAGAACTCAATTGTCAAATGAAACTACAGCACATTAACACAGCTTTACTGATTGCATCACACGTTCCTGTGAGAAATTGTTACATTTGAAGAGACTGTCTGATGTATTAAGTTTTGAAATTTAAGAGGTTGTTACCCAAACAGTCCTGTCTCAATCTTATCTGGTGAAGAGAAACAGAGGCTATATGATGCGTGCGTGACCTCTGAACCTAGCCCTGACAGAGCTGAGTTGCAGTCAGGAAAGTCTGACTAACTGTGGAACTCAAAGATTACGACAGCTCCATCAGGGAAGCAGGGTGAAGATGCGAGTCGAGAATAGAGGATCGCGGAGGTGCAATTTCCAATTCCTGATGATGTGTGGATAACATTTAAGTGTTAGATAGTTAAGACTGCCAACTCCTTTCCCCAATGAGAGCAGCATCAAGAAAACGCGATGTGAAAGATATCAGGACTGCCAGTGAGTAATTATTTTAGAATTTCACAAGGGTTCCCTCTACCTCTTCAGAAAGGGACTGCGTGGCCCACAGTTCGCCTCTGATCTTCCCTTCTTCTCTCACACAGCAGAGGGGTCCAGACTAACCGCAATAAACCACCAAACAACAAAAATAAATTATAGCACCTTTCATGAGCACAGGATGTTCCAAAGCATTTTCCAGTCAATAAGTGTAATCACTGTTGCAAAGTAGGAAATGCAGCAGTCAATTTACCCACTTCAAGGTCCCACAAAGAGCAATGTGATCACCAGATATTTGATATAGTTGTCACTTGAGCAATAACCACTGGCCAAGACACAGAAGAAAAAAAAACACTGCTCTTTGAAAAAGTGCCATGGGAATTGAGAGGAGAGATGGATCCTCGATTTAAAATCTCATCCTGAATAACAGCGGGCGGGATTCTCCGACTCCGGGCCGGGACGGAGAATCGCCGGGGGTGGGGGGGGGTGGGGCGCGATTCACGCGGCGCCGCCCTGACGCCCGTCCACCGACCGGCGCGGTAGGTGCGCCGCCGGTCAGGGGTCGCTCTATGTGGCCCCCCTGCAATTCTCCGCACGCAATGGACCGAGTGCCCGCCGTGTTAGGCCGAGTCCCGCCGGCGCCGTTCACGTGTGGTCCTACCCAGCGGGACCTCAGCGTTCATGCTGCGGGGGGCGGCCTGGTGGTTGGAGGGGGGGGGGGGGGAGAAAGAGGGGTTCCGACCCCGGATGGGGACCTCCACGATGGCCTGGCCCGCGATCGGGGCCTACCAATCGGCGGACGGGCTTCTCCTGGTGGGGGCCTGTGTTCATCCACGCCGGGCCCCTGTAGCTCTCCGCCATGTTGCGTTGGCGCTGGCGAGGCGAAGGCAACAAGCGCACATGCACGAATTAGAGACGGCTGTAGCGCACATTCATGTACTCACGCCAGCCATAGCACGCATGAAAGGACCCACAGCGCCCGTTCAGACGCCGGTATCAGCAGCTGGGGCTGCGTGTAGCGCTCAAGTGCTGTGCTGGTCCCGGTCCCATGAGCGGCGCAGGATCGCTGATCCTAGGTGCCTGTTGACGCCATCATTAAACGCGATGGAGTTTACGACGGCGTCTACACTTAGCCTCAGGATCAGAGAATCCCGCCCAGCATTTCTGACAATGCAGCACTCTGTCAGTTAGATGCCATCTTTGATTTTCTACTATGTTCTGTGACAGGAGGCAAGAGGAATTCGGCAAGCAATGCTGATTCACAGATATAATCTGATCCATTTCAACACGTTGACACAGTAAGGAGAAAGCAGGCAATGGTTCCCATGACAGTGAACCCCATCCAACTCCCCACCCTCACACACACTGTACCCCATCCAACTCCCCACCCTCACACACACTGTACCCCATCCAACTCCCCACCCTCACACACACTGTACCCCATCCAACTCCCCACCCTCACACACACACTGTACCCCACCCAACTCCCCACCCTCACACACACTGTACCCCATCCAACTCCCCACCCTCACACACACGGTACCCCATCCAACTCCCCACCCTCACACACACTGTACCCCATCCAACTCCCCACCCTCACACACACACTGTACCCCACCCAACTCCCCACCCTCACACACACTGTACCCCATCCAACTCCCCACCCTCACACACACACTGTACCCCATCCAACTCCGCACCCTCACACACACTGTACCCCATCCAACTCCCCACCCTCACACACACTGTACCCCATCCAACTCCCCACCCTCACACACACTGTACCCCATCCAACTCCCCACCCTCACACACACTGTACCCCAGCCAACTCCCCCTCACACACAATGTACCCCATCCAACTCCGCACCCTCACACACACTGTACCCCATCCAACTCCCCACCCTCACACACATTGTACCCCATCCAACTCCCCCTCACACACACACTGTACCCCATCCAACTCCCCACCCTCACACACACTGTACCCCATCCAACTCCCCACCCTCACACACACTGTACCCCATCCAACTCCCCACCTTCACACACACTGTACCCCATCCAACACCCCACCCTCACACACACTGTACCCCATCCAACTCCCCACCTCACACACACTGTACCCCATCCAACTCCCCACCCTCACACACACTGTACCCCATCCAACTCCCCACCCTCACACACACTGTACCCCAGCCAACTCCCCCTCACACACAATGTACCCCATCCAACTCCGCACCCTCACACACACTGTACCCCATCCAACTCCCCACCCTCACACACATTGTACCCCATCCAACTCCCCCTCACACACACACTGTACCCCATCCAACTCCCCACCTTCACACACACTGTACCCCATCCAACTCCCCATCCTCACGCACACACTGTACCCCATCCAACTCCGCACCCTCACACACACTGTACCCCATCCAACTCCGCACCCTCACACACACTGTACCCCATCCAACTCCCCACCCTCACGCACACACTGTACCCCATCCAAATCCCCACCCTCACACACACCGTACCCCATCCAACTCCCCACCCTCACACACACACCGTACCCCATCCAACTCCCCACCCTCACACACACACCGTACCCCATCCAACTCCCCGCCTCACTAACACACTGTACCCCATCCAACTCCCCACCCTCACACACACTGTACCCCATCCAACTCCCCACCCTCACACACACTGTACCCCATCCAACTCCCCACCCTCACACACACTGTACCCCATCCAACTCCCCACCTTCACACACACTGTACCCCATCCAACTCCCCACCCTCACACACACTGTACCCCAGCCAACTCCCCACCCTTACACACACATCATACCCCATCCAACTCCCCACCCTCACACACACACTGTACCCCATCCAACTCCCCACCTTCACACACACTGTACCCCATCCAACTCCCCACCCTCACACACACTGTACCCCATCCAACTCCACACCACACACACACTGTACCCCATCCAACACCCCCCCCTCACACACACTGTACCCCATCCAACTCCCCACCTCACACACACTGTACCCCAGCCAACTCCCCACCCTCACACACACACACTGTACCCCACCCAACTCCCCACCCACACATTGTACCCCATCCAACTCCCCACCCTCACGCACACACTGTACCCCATCCAAATCCCCACCCTCATGCACACACTGTACCCCATCCAAATCCCCACCCTCACACACACACCGTACCCAATCCAACTCCCCACCCTCAAGCACACACTGTACCCCATCCAAATCCCCACCCTCACACACACTGTACCCCATCCAACTCCCCACCCTCACACACACACCATACCCCATCCAAATCCCCACCCTCTCACACACACCATACCCCATCCAACTCCCCACCCTCACGCACACACTGTACCCCATCCAAATCCCCACCCTCACACACACTCTGTACCCCATCCAACTGCCCATCCTCACACACACTGTACCCCATCCAACTCCCCACCCTCTCACACACACCATACCCCATCCAACTCCCCACCCTCACACACACTGTACCCCATCCAACTCCACACCACACACACACTGTACCCCATCCAACTCCCCACCCTCACACACACTGTACCCCATCCAACTCCCCACCTCACACACACTGTACCCCAGCCAACTCCCCACCCTCACACACACACTGTACCCCACCCAACTCCCCACCCACACATTGTACCCCATCCAACTCCCCACCCTCACGCACACACTGTACCCCATCCAAATCCCCACCCTCATGCACACACTGTACCCCATCCAAATCCCCACCCTCACACACACACCGTACCCAATCCAACTCCCCACCCTCAAGCACACACTGTACCCCATCCAAATCCCCACCCTCACACACACTGTACCCATCCAACTCCCCACCCTCTCACACACACCATACCCCATCCAACTCCCCACCCTCACGCACACTCTGTACCCCATCCAACTGCCCACCCTCACACACACCGTACCCCATCCAACTCCCCACCCTCTCACACACACCATACCCCATCCAACTCCCCACCCTCTCACACACACCATACCCCATCCAACTCCCCACTCTCACACACACACCGTACCCCATCCAACTCCCCACCCTCACGCACACACTGTACTCCATCCAACTCCCCACCCTCACACACACACCGTACCCCATCCAACACATAATATTTCTACCTCTATGAAAGGATCCTAATGGTGAGACTCCGTCTGTGAGAAGGATACCAGTGAGGCAGCTCGTCTGTGAAAATTGATCTTGATCACAAGGTAATTAGCTCAATTTACACACGAGAGAGACTTGAACTCGGGGTTGCTATGGATTTGGCACCAGGAATATCTATTTTGTCCGTGTGTGTGTTACTATCGGAATTAACTGATGCCTCTGCTGCCTCAGAGGCAATAGAATTGCTGGGGAAACAGCTGTGGAGAGCTTCTGCTGATTACAAATTGTCCACTAAAATAGTTCAAGGCCAGCAATTATGTGAAGAAATGTAATTAGGGTTTGCCAGGTGGATCAATGCTCCCAAGCCTTGTATTGATTTGAATAAATAATATGTATTGTTGAAGATGGTTTGGAATAATCTCGGATAGTGATTGTCCCTTTCTGTGTTGACTTTTCATCAAAGAACCACAGCAAATGCCTGGAACGTGAGGCAATTAAATTACTGCAGTGGAGAGAATATTTGGATGTTTCTTGATCGAGATTGGGCGAGTTGACGTCATATTATTAGGTTAGAACACAGAACCATGCAATAGGTACAGAGATATTACCAGTTCCTACAGCCCTTGCGTGTTAATATCTGTGAATTGTTTATTCAAAACTAAATGTCCAAATGTACATATCGTACTGCCAGACATCTTAGCCATTAAAGCCACACAACTAACTATTTTGGTACAGACCAAGATTTAATCTTGCTTATCACTCCATAATACCCCTTCAGATGACTGCAGTGATGTTTCTAAATGTTATTGAGATGATGTCTGGACCCTCAGTGGAGTCTCTCAGTCATTTCCTTTTCCAGAGTGAACACTACCTTTTGTAACATGGAGAATTTGAAGCTCCACCAGTGTTTGAGATAAAGATGAAAGTGATCTATGAACAACACTCCTGGCCCATGAAGTCAGGGACAGAAGATTCGCACAAAATGTTTTTTTAAAAAATATATATATTTATTCAAATTTTTCAACAAATTTTCAACAAACCCCCCCCCCCAACAAAAAGAAAGAAACAAGAACACAACAATCAGAAATTATACATTGGATTTCCCCCATGTACAATAACCCCCCATATAACATTTAAAAACACAAATAGGGAAAACTCCCCCCCCACCTTCACCCAAACGCCAGCCCAAAAGAACCCCCCCCGCCCTTGGGTTGCTGCTGCTGCTGACCTCCTCCTAACGCTCCGCGAGATAGTCTAGGAACGGTTGCCACCGCCTGAGGAACCCTTGCACAGACCCTCGCAAGGCAAACTTTATCCTCTCCAGCTTGATGAACCCTGCCATGTCATTGATCCAAGCTTCCACACTAGGGGGTTTCACATCTTTCCATAGTAGCAAAATCCTCCGCCAGGCTACCAGGGACGCAAAGGCCAGAATACCCGCCTCTTTCGCCTCCTGCACTCCCGGCTCGTCCGATACCCCAAATAATGCCATTCCCCAGCTCGGCTTGACCCGGGCGTTCACCACCTTGGACATAGTCCTCGCAAAGCCCCTCCAAAACCCATCCAGCTCCGGGCACGACCAGAACATATGGACGTGATTTGCCAGGCTCCCTGAGCACCTCCCACATCTGTCCTTCACCCCAAAGAACCTACTCAACCTCGCCCCTGTCATATGCGCTCTGTGAGTAACTTTGTGAGTATTCGGCTGAGCCTGGCGCAAGAGGAGGAAGAATTAACCCTACTCAGGGCATCAGCCCACAGACCCTCATCTATCTCCTCCCCAAGCTCCTCCTCCCACTTGCCCTTCAACTCCTCCACCGAGGCCTCTTCCTCCAGCTCCTGGTAAATCGCCGAAACCTTGCCTTCTCCAACCCATACACCCAAAATCACCCTGTCCTGAATCCCACGTGCCGGAAGCAGCGGGAATTCCCTCACCTGCCGCCTCACAAACGCCCTCACTTGCATGTACCTGAAAGCGTTTCCCGGGGGTAGCCCAAACTTCTCCTCCAGCGCCCCTAGGCTCGCAAACGTCCCATCGATAAACAGGTCCCCCATTCTTCTCATCCCTGCCCGATGCCAGCTCCGAAACCCCCCATCCATCCTTCCCGAGACGAACCGATGATTCTCCCGAATCGGGGACCAAACCGAGGCTCCCACCTCGCCCCTGTGTCGCCTCCACTGCCCCCAGATCTTCAGCGTCGCCGCCACCACCGGACTCGTGGTGTACCTTGTCGGCGAGAGCGGCAGCGGTGCCGTCACCAGTGCCCTCAGGCTCGTGCCCACACAGGACGCCATCTCTAGCCTCTTCCACGCCGCCCCCTCTCCCTCCATTACCCACTTACGGATCATCGCCACATTGGCTGCCCAATAATAGCCACACAAATTCGGCAGCGCCAGCCCCCCCCCTGTCCCTGCTACGCTCCAAAAACACTCTCTTCACACTCGGGGTCTCATTTGCCCACACAAATCCCATGATGCTCCTGCTTACCCGTTTGAAAAAGGCCTTGGGGATCATAATGTGTAGGCACTGGAACACAAAGAGAAACCTCGGGAGGACCGTCATTTTGACCGACTGCACCCTACCCACCAGTGAGAGTGGCAGCATATCCTATCTTTTAAAATCCTCCTCCATCTGCTCCACCAACCGCGTCAAATTGAGCTTGTGCAGGCCCCCCCAACTCCTAGCTACTTGGATTCCTAGGTACCGAAAGCTCTTTTCTGCCCTCTTCAGCGGTAGCTCGTCTAGCCCCCTTCCCTGGTCCCCTGAATGCACCACAAAGAGCTCACTCTTTCCTACGTTGCGTTTATACCCCAAAAAGTCCCCAAACTCCCCAAGGATCCGCATGACCTCCGACATCCCCTCCACTGGATCCGCCACATACAACGACACCCGGTGTTCCTCTCCCTCCCGGACCAATCCCCTCCATTTCCTGGACTCCCTCAGTGCCATGGCCAACGGCTCAATTGCCAGTGCAAACAACAAGGTGGATAAGGGGCACCCCTGCCTCATCCCCCGGTACAGCCAAAAGTACTCCGACCTCCGCCGGTTCGTAGCCACACTCGCCACTGGGGCTCTATATAGTAGCCTGACCCAACTGATGAACCCCTCCCCGAACCCAAACCTCCGCAACACTTCCCAAAGATACTCCCACTCCACCCGATCAAAGGCCTTCTCCACGTCCATAGCTGCCACTACCTCCGCTTCCCCCTCCACCAAGGGCATCATAATCACATTGAGGAACCTCCGCACATTTGTGTTTAGCTGTCTACCCTTCACAAATCCCGTCTGGTCCTCATGAATCACCCCCGGGACACAGTCCTCAATTCTCGTAGCCAGCACCTTTGCGTCAACATTGAGGAGCGAAATCGGTCTCTACAAACCCACATTGCAATGGATCCTTGTCCTGCTTCAAGATCAAAGAAATCAGTGCCCTGGACATTGTCGGGGGCAAGGTCCCCCCCTCCCTCGCCTTATTAAAAGTCCTCACGAGCAACGGGCCCAGCAGGTCCACGTATTTCCTGTAGAATTCAACCGGGAACCCATCCAGCCTCGGGGCCTTCCCCGCCTGCATGCTCCCTAATCCTTTAACCAGCTCCTCCAGCCCAATTGACACCCCCAAACCAGCCACCTCCTCCTCCTCCACCCTCGGGAACCTCAGCTGATCTAGGAATCATCGCATCCCCTCCTCCCCCTCGGGGGCCTCTACATACCTCCTGTCTACCCTTAGAATCTCCCCCACCAACATCTCCCTCCCCTCTCTCTTCTCCCTGTGGGCCCTAATGGAGATTAGCTCTCCCCTGACCACCGCCTTCAACGCCTCCCAGACTACCCCCACCTGCACCTCCCCGTTGTCGTTGGCCTCCAAATATCTTTCAATACACCCCCGCACCCGCCCGTTCACCCCCTCATCCGCCAACAGTCCCACATCGAGGCGCCACAGCGGGCGCTGTTCCCTCTCCTCCCCCAACTCCAGCTCCACCCAATGCGGGGCGTGGTCCGAGATGGCTATGGCCGAATATTCCGTTCCCTCCACTTTCGGGATTAGCGCCCTACTCAAAATGAAAAATTCTATCCGGGAGTAGGCTCTATGGACGTGGGAAAAGAAGGAAAATTCCCTGGCCAGCGGCCTGGCAAACCTACATAGATCCACTCCCCCCATCTGGTCCATAAACCCCGAGCACCTTGGCCGCAGCCGGCCTCTTTCCCATCCAAGACCTAGAACGGTCCAGTGCTGGGTCCAGCACCCCCCCGCCCCCCCATTATCAAGCTTCCTACCTCCAGATCCGGAATCCAACCCAGCATGCGTTTCATAAATCCGGCATCATCCCAATTCCGGGCATAGATGTTCACCAGTATATATTTGTTTGCACTGAGTGCTGAATTTGGTGCATTTTGAGTGCTATAGTAAGAGTTTGGTGACCGAGGGAGTATAAGGCTTCATTTTTATCTAAAGTTTAGTCTTTCTTTTATTTAGTTAATTAACTTAAAAGTTGCTGTTTGGTTTAGAAGAAGGTGAATTTTCAATCAGCTTTAAACAAGCTTCTACTTGTAAGCACTTGCAGCTGGAGCTTGTTAATTAGTTAATTGGATTAGGCCAGTTTTCAGAGGCTAGATTCACAGTATAAAAGTGATCCCCTGCAGTTTTGTTTGCACTGAGTGCTGAATTTGGTGCATTTTGAGTGCTATAGTAAGAGTTTGGTGACCGAGGGAGTTAGGTGAGGAGGGAGTAAGGTGCTCCTTTCATTTTGTTTCCGACATTTCCGCAAAGAGTGAGAAGAGAGCCAGGAGATTACAGAAAATGTAGCTGACTGGGAGCAGAGTCGGAGGGCGGAGATCTAGTTAGTCCACACGGCAGCTATATTCTGTCAGGTAAGAGGGGATGGAGGCTAGGCCAGTTGCATGCTCCTCCTGTAGGATGTGGGTGGTGAGTGATACCACCGGTGTCCCCGCTGACTATACCTGCGGGAAGTGCACCCAACTTCAGCTCCTCAAAGACCGTGTTAGGGAACTGGAGCTGAAGCTGGATGAACTTCGGATCATCCGGGAGGCAGAGGGGGTGATTGAGAAGAGTTACAGGGAGGTAACCACACCCAAGGTACAGGACAAGAATAGCTGGGTTACAGTCAGGGGGAAAAAAACAAACAGGCAGACAGTGCAGGGATCCCTCGTGGCCGTTCCCCTTCAAAACAAATATACCGTTTTGGATGCTGTTGGGGGGGATGACCTACTGGGGGAAGGCCCTAGCGGCCAGGTCTCTGGCACTGAGTCTGGCTCTGGGGCTCAGAAGGGAAGGGGGGAGAATAGAAAAGCAACAGTTATAGGAGATTCAATGGTTAGGGGAATAGATAGGAGATTCTGTGGTCGTGAGCGAGACTCCCGGAAGGTATGTTGCCTCCTGGGTGCCAGGGCCAGGGATGTCTCGGATTGTGTCTTCAGGATCCTTAAGGGGGAGGGGGAGCAGCCAGAAGTCGTGGTGCACATTGGTACCAATGACATAGGTAGGAAAAGGGGTGTGGAGGTAATAAACAAGTTTAGGGAGTTAGGCTGGAAGTTAAAAGCCAGGACAGACAGAGTTGTCATCTCTGGTTTGTTGCCGGTGCCACGTGATAGCGAGGCTAGGAATAGGGAGAGAGTGCAGCTGAACACGTGGCTGCAGGAATGGTGTAGGAGGGAGGGCTTCAGGTATTTGGATAATTGGAGCGCATTCTGGGGAAGGTGGGACCTGTACAAGCAGGACGGGTTGCATCTGAACCAGAGGGGCACCCATATCCTGGGAGGGAGGTTTTCTAGTACTCTTCAGGAGGGTTTAAACTAATTTGGCAGGGGAATGGGAACCGGATTTGTAGTCCAGCAACTAAGGTAGCCGATATTCAGGACGCCAAAGCGTGTAATGAGGCAGTGGGGAAGGGAACACTGACAAAGGAGAGTACTTGCAGGCACGGAGATGGGTTGAAGTGTGTATACTTCAACGCAAGAAGCATCAGGAATAAGGTGGGTGAACTTAAGGCATGGATCAGTACTTGGGACTACGATGTGGTGGCCATCACGGAAACTTGGATAGAAGAGGGGCAGAAATGGTTGTTGGATGCCCCTGGTTATAGATGTTTCAATAAGATTAGGGAGGGTGGTAAAAGAGGTGGGGGGGTTGCATTGTTAATTAGAGATAGTATAACAGCTGCAGAAAGGCAGTTCGAGGAGTATCACCCTAATGAGGTAGTATGGGTTGAAGTCAGAAATAGGAAAGGAGCAGTCACCTTGTTAGGAGTTTTCTATAGGCCCCCCAATAGTAGCAGAGATGTGGAGGAACAGATTGGGAAACAGATTTTGGAAAGGTGCAGAAGTCACAGGGTAGTAGTCATGGGTGACTTTAACTTCCCAAATATTGAGTGGAAACTCTTTAGATCAAATAGTTTGGATGGGGTGGTGTTTGTGCAGTGTGTCCAGGAAGCTTTTCTAACACAGTATGTAGATTGTCCGACCAGAAGAGGGGCAATATTGGATTTAGTACTTGGTAATGAACCAGGGCAAGTGATAGATTGTTAGTGGGGGAGCATTTTGGAGATAGTGACCACAATTCTGTGACTTTCACTTTAGTAATGGAGAGGGATAGGTGCGTGCAACAGGGCAAGGTTTACAATTGGGGGAAGGGTAAATACGATGTTGTCAGACAAGAATTGAAGTGCATAAGTTGGGAACATAGGCTGTCAGGGAAAGACACAAGTGAAATGTGGAACTTGTTCAAGGAACAGGTACTATGTGTCCTTGATATGTATGTCCCTGTCAGGCAGGGAAGAGATGGTCGAGTGAGGGAACCATGGTTGACAAGAGAGGTTGAATGTCTTGTTAAGAGGAAAAAGGAGACTTATGTAAGGCTGAGGAAACAAGGTTCAGACAGGGCATTGGAGGGATACAAGATAGCCAGGAGGGAACTGAAGAAAGGGATTAGGAGAGCTAAGAGAGGGCATGAACAATCTTTGGCGGGTAGGATCAAGGAAAACCCCAAGGCCTTTTACACATATGTGAGAAACATGAGAATGACTAGAGCGAGGGTAGGTCCGATCAAGGACAGTAGCGGGAGATTGTGTATTGAGTCTGAAGAGATAGGAGTGGTCTTGAACGAGTACTTTTCTTCTGTATTTACAAATGAGAGGGGCGATATTGTTGGAGAGGACAGTGTGAAACAGACTGGTAAGCTCGAGGAAATACTTGTTAGGAAGGACGATGTGTTGGGCATTTTGAAAAACTTGAGGATAGACAAGTCCCCCGGGCCTGACGGGATATATCCAAGGATTCTATGGGAAGCAAGAGATGAAATTGCAGAGCCGTTGGCAATGATCTTTTCGTCCTCACTGTCAACAGTGGTGGTACCAGGGGATTGGAGAGTGGCGAATGTCGTGCCCCTGTTCAAAAAAGGGACTAGGGATAACCCTGGGAATTACAGGCCAGTTAGTCTTACTTCGGTGGTAGGCAAAGTAATGGAAAGGGTACTGAAGGATAGGATTTCTGAGCCTCTGGAAAGACACTGCTTGATTAGGGATAGTCAGCACGGATTTGTGAGGGGTAGGTCTTGCCTTACAAATCTAATTGAATTCTTTGAGGTGGTGACCAAGCATGTGGATGAAGGTAAAGCAGTGGATGTAGTGTACATGGATTTTAGTAAGGCATTTGATAAGGTTCCCCATGGTAGGCTTCTGCAGAAAGTAAGGAGGCATGGGATAGTGGGAAATTTGGCCAGTTGGATAACAAACTGGCTAACCGATAGAAGTCAGCGAGTGGTGGTGGATGGCAAATATTCATCCTGGATCCCAGTTACCAGTGGCGTACCGCAGGGATCAGTACTGGGTCCTCTGCTGTTTGTGATTTTCATTAATGACTTGGATGAGGGAGTTGAAGGGTGGGTCAGTAAATTTGCAGACGATACGAAGATTGGTGGAGTTGTGGATAGTAAGGAGGGCTATTGTCGGCTGCAAAGAGACATAGATAGGATGCAGAGCTGGGCTGAGAAGTGGCAGATGGAGTTTAACCCTGAAAAGTGTGAGGTTGTCCATTTTGGAAGGACAAATATGAATGCGGATTACAGGGTTAACGGTAGAGTTCTTGGCAATGTGGAGGAGCAGAGAGATCTTGGGGTCTATGTTCATACATCTTTGAAAGTTGCCACTCAAGTGGATAGAGCTGTGAAGAAGGCCTATGGTGTGCTCGCGTTTATTAACAGAGGGATTGAATTTAAGAGCCGTGAGGTGATGATGCAGCTGTACAAAACTTTGGTAAGGCCACATTTGGAGTACTCTGTACAGTTCTGGTCACCTCATTTTAGGAAGGATGTGGAAGCTTTGGAAAAGGTGCAAAGAAGATTTACCAGGATGTTACCTGGAATGGAGAGTAGGTCTTACAAGGAAAGGTTGAGGGTGCTAGGCCTTTTCTCATTAGAACGGAGAAGGATGAGGGGCGACTTGATAGAGGTTTATAAGATGATCAGGGGAATAGATAGAGTAGACAGTCAGAGACTTTTTCCCCGGGTGGAACAAACCATTACAAGGGGACATAAATTTAAGGTGAATGGTGGAAGATATAGGGGGGATATCAGAGGTAGGTTCTTTACCCAGAGAGTAGTGGGGGCATGGAATGCACTGCCTGTGGAAGTAGTTGAGTCGGAAACATTAGGGACCTTCAAGCAGCTATTGGATAGGTACATGGATTACGGTAAAATGATATAGTGTAGATTTATTTGTTCTTAAGGGCAGCACGGTAGCATTGTGTATAGCACAATTGCTTCACAGCTCCAGGGTCCCAGGTTCGATTCCGGCTTGGGTCACTGTCTGTGCGGAGTCTGCACGTCCTCCCAGTGTGCGCGTGGGTTTCCTCCGGGTGCTCCGGTTTCCTCCCACAGTCCAAAGATGTGCAGGGTAGGTGGATTGGCCATGATGAATTGCCCTTAGTGTCCAAAATTGCCCTTGGTGTTGGATGGAGGTGTTGAGTTTGGGTAGGGTGCTCTTTCCAAGAGCAGGTGCAGACTCAGGGGGTCGAATGGCCTCCTTCTGCACTGTAAATTCAATGATAATCTATGATTAATCTAGGACAAAGGTTCGGCACAACATCGTGGGCCGAAGGGCCTGTTCTGTGCTGTATTTTCTATGTTCTATGTTCGTACCACCCGCACCCCCTGCAACCTACCACTCACCATCACGTATCGACCTCCATTATCCACTACAATATTCAGTGCCTCGAACGACACCCGCTTCCCCACCAGTATTGCAACCCCTCTGTTCTTCGCATCCAGCCTTGAATGAAAGACCTGCCCTACCCATCTCTTTCGCAGCCTAACCTGATCTGCCACCTTCAGATGTGTCTGCTGGAGCATAACCACGTCCGCCTTCAGTCCCTTTGAGTGTGCGAACACCAGGGCCCTCTTGACCGGCCCGTTCAGGCCCCTCACATTTCAAGTTATCAGCCGGATCGGGGGGGCTATTCCCCCCCCCGCGCCGACTAGCCGTCTCCTTTTCTTGGCCAGCCACATGCACCCTCCAGTCCCCCATGCGGCGGACCCCCGCCTCGACTACCTCTCCTACTTTAAGCTCCCTTTTGGCCAATGCAGCAGCAACCCAGTTCCCCCCCTCTCCCTCCCTTCCCCCCCCCCCCAATAGATCCTCATTGAGCCATTTTGCTCCCCCCCATGACACTCCCTTAAGTCAGCTGACTCCTGATGACCCCGGCCTCTCCCGCCATTCCATCAAACCCCCAGTGTGAGAATCCCCCCACCCCTTGGCAGTCAGTGTGCACTCCTCTCCAGCACCACCCTTCCCCGCGGCCCCGCCCCCATCCTTCCCTAACGCGGGAAAAGCCCGCGCTTTCCTGAGCCAGCCCCGCCCCCTCTGGCGCAGCTCCTTTTTTGCGGCTTTACCCCAACTCCCCATCCCCGGGCCTCCACCCCCCCTCTTCCTCCGTGGGGCCCTGCCCCTCCAACACCGACGCCCACACTCTCCCACAGCCCCCACATCAAATCCATTCACCCATCCCTACCCAGCACTCAAACAAAAAGAACATTCCCCAAACGCGGTAAACACAGTAAACATCCCCCCACGACAAACCCTCAATTTGACTCCAACCTTTCAGTCTGTATAAAGTTCCATGCCTCATCAGGCGTTTCAAAATAGTGGTGCCGATCTTGGAACGTGACCCACAATCGCGCTGGCTGCAACATCCCGAACTTCACCCCCTTCCGATGGAGCACCGCCTTAGCCCGGTTGAAACCAGCCCTCTTCTTAGCCACCTCCGCACTCCAGTCCTGATAAATTCGGATCTCCGTGTTCTCCCACCTGCTGCTCCATTCTTTTTTGGTCCATCTCAGGACACACTCTCTGTCCATAAAGCGGTGGAACCTCACCACTACAGCCCTTGGCGGCTCGTTGGCTTTGGGTCTCCTTGCCAGGACCCGATGAGCCCCATCCAGCTCCAGGGGCCTCGGGAAAGCTCCCCCGCCCATCAGCGAATTGAGCATCGTGCTCATATATGCCCCGGCATCGGGCCCGTCCACTCCTTCAGGGAGACCCAGAATCCGAAGATTCTTCCTCCTCGACCTATTCTCCAGATCCTCAAATTTTTCCACCCACCTCTTGTGCAGCGCCTCGTGCGCCTCCACCTTCACCGCCAGGCCCAAGATCTCGTCCTCGTTCTCCGAAGCTTTTTGCCGCACCTCCCGAATCACCGCCCCTTGGGCCTTCTGGGTCTCCGCAAGCTTCTCAATCGCCGCCTTCATTGGTGCCAGCATTTCTGTCCTCAGCTCCTCAAAGCAGCGTTTAAGAAACTCCTGCTGCTCCTGCGACCACTGCGCCCACGCTGCTTGGTCTCCACCCGCCGCCATCTTACTTTTCCTCCCTCGCACTTTTCGCTGCACCAGGATCACCTTTTTAAACCGCTCCACTCCTGGTCCAATCCATACAATGTCAGGGGGACCTTGCTGTCACCTTCCCACACTGGAAGCCGTCGAACAATTGCCGTTGGGGCCCCTCTGAAGAGCCCAAAAGTCCGTTCCCGGCGGGAGCTGCCGAACGTGCGAGCTACCTAGGCATAGCCGCGACCGGAAGTCCTCTCGCACAAAATGTTAATGCTCTCTCTCTGTCTTGGTCCAGTAATACATTGAAACTAAGAGCAGGAGCAGGCCATTTGGCCCTTTGAGCCGACTCCGCCATTCAATATGATCATAAATGATCCTCTATCTCAATGCCATACTCCAGCACTCTCCCCATACCCCTTGATGCCATTAAAATATAAAAAATTATCCATCTCTTTTTGAATATATTCAGTGACTTGTCCTCCACAGCTTTCTGTGGTACAGAATTCCACAGTGACACCAACCTTTGAGTGAAGGAGGTTTTCCTCATCACAGTCTTAAAAGATCTACCCGTATCCTGAGACTGTGTCCCCTGGTTCTAGATTCCCCAACCAGGGAAAACATCCTCCCTGCGTCTAGTCTGTCCAGCCCTGTTAGAATTTTATATATTTCAATCAGATCTGCTCTCATCCTTCTAAACTCCAGTGAATACAGGCCCAGTCGAACAAATCTCTCGTAGGACAGCCCCGCTAACCCCAGTAATAGCCTAGTGAAACTCCATTGCTCTCCCTCTACGGCAAGTATATCTTTTCTAAAGTAGGGAGACAAAAACTGCATACAATACTCCATGTGTGGTCTCACGACATCTCTACTTCTGAACTCAAGGGCACGGTTTAATGCGCAAAAACAGAGTTCTGTTTAAGGCACGTATAGCGGAGTCTTTCTTGGCGTCAGCAGTGCAGAGAACGACCCTGCTATCAAATGGGATTCTGTCGTTTTTTTGTGTCCTCAGCCAATGCCGCACCTACCTCGCTTCCTGCACTGACAAGCTCAGCACAGGGTGGCACTGCCAAGGTGCCTGGATGGCAGTGCCAAGGTTTCCGTGTGCCAGGATATCACCCTGTGGAGGGATGCAACATGTTTTTGAACAGAATAATACAGGGATGGATCCTGCGGAAGAGATGGAACTGCTTCTAGAAAATTATTACCGACAGGCTGAAGACTTGGCCAATTCGGTGCGAGAGTTGAAGGTGTTGAAGCACGACCACAGGGGGCCTAGGGGGGCTGGGGGCCGGGGGCCGAGGCCCCCCCCCCCCCCCCCCCCGGGAGGTGCCATTGTGTCTGGATCATGTTTGGGTGGATCAGTGCGAAACGTGCCATGGCGAGGACTCCCAGGAGCAGGCATTGGTTCCCGGGCCTCAGCAGAATCAGGCACCAACATTTTTCAGTGAGCCTATTGGCTCACTTAAATATGTCAATCTGGATCTCGGCCAGTGAGGGTGAGATCCAGATCGAGACGTTCTCGGGGTCCTCAGTCCCATAGGCAGCGGTGCTAACCCCTGCTTTCAAACATCGTAAGGGATTTCTCGTGAGATTTAATGGCCTTGTCGTGTCACCGAGTCGGGCACGATGAGGCCATTCGATCGCACCCATCATTCTCTTGCAATGAAGGTCAATGTACTATTTGCCTTCCTAACTGCTTGCTGCTCCTGCCTCCCCACTTTCATTGGCTGGTGTACAAGGACACCCAGATCCCTTTGTACATCCACACTTCCCAATATATCACCATTTAAATAATAATCTTCCGTTCTGTTTTTCACATTGAAGTGTATAACTTCACATTTCACCACATTGTATTGCATCTGCCCACTCACTCAACTTGTCTAATTCACCTTAAAGCCTCCTTGCGTCCTTCTCACAACTCACAATTCCACCCAGTTTTGTGGCGTCAGTCAACTTGGAAATGTTACATTTGGTTCCCTCATCCAGGGCATTTATATATATATCATGAACAGCTGGGCTTCAAGTACTGATCCCTGTGAAACCCCACTAGTCACTGCCTGCCCCTCGGAAAAAGACCCATTTATTTCCACTCTCTGTTCCCATCTGTCAACCAATTCTCGATCCATGCCAATACATAATCCCTATCTCATGTGCTTTCATTTTGCCCACGAACCTCTTATGAGGGACCTTATCAAAAGTGTTCTGAAAGTCCAAATACACCACATCCACTGGTTCTCCCTTATCTATTCTACTAGTTACATCCTCAAAAACCTCCAGTAGATTTGTTAAGTATGATTTGCCTTTCATAAACCCATACAGGCTTTGTCCAATCTTGTTAATGCTTTCAAAATATTCCTTTTTTTTTTAAATTTAAAGTGCCCAATTATTTTTTTCCAATTAAGGGGTAATTTAGCGTGGCCAATTCACCTACACTGCAAGAACAAAGAACAAAGAAATGTACAGCACAGGAACAGGCCCGTCGGCCCTCCAAGCCCGTGCCGACCATGCTGCCCGACTAAACTACAATCTTCTACACTTCCTGGGTCCATATACCTCTATTCCCATCCTATTCATGTATTTGTCAAGATGCCCCTTAAATGTCACTATCGTCCCTGCTTCCACCACCTCCTCCGGTAGCGAGTTCCAGGCACCCACTACCCTCTGTGTAAAAAACTTGCCTCGTACATCTCCTCTAAACCTTGCCCCTCTCACCTTAAACCTATGCCCCCTAGTAATTGACCCCTCTACCCTGGGGAAAAGCCTCTGACTATCCACTCTGTCTACGCCCCTCATAATAGTATACCTCTATCAGGTCTCCCCTCAACCTCCTTCGTTCCAGTGAGAACAAACCGAGTTTATTCAACCGCTCCTCATAGCTAATGCCCTCCATACCAGGCAACATTCTGGTAAATCTCTTCTGCACCCTCTCTAAAGCCTCCACATCCTTCTGGTAGTGTGGCAACCAGAATTGAACACTATACTCCATGTGTGGCCTAACTAAGGTTCTATACAGCTGCAACATGACTTGCCAATTCTTATACTCAATGCCCCGGCCAATGAAGGCAAGCATGCCATATGCCTTCTTGACTACCTTCTCAACCTGTGTTGCCCCTTTCAGTTCCCGCCTAATATTGTTATAATTAGCCTTCCCCCAATTTAGCACATTTTTGGGTTGTGGGGGTGAAGCCCATGAAGACACGGAGAGAATGTGCAAACTCCAGACGGACAATGACCCAGGGCCAGGATCGAACCCTCAGTGCCGTAGGCTGCAGTGCTAACCACTGCACCCTGCTTTCAAAATGTTCTGTTATCACGACTTTTATTATAGATTCTAGCATCTTAAATTCTCATCACTTTGGTCAACTTTTTCTGTGGCTCCTCACCATCTCTGAAATTTGCAGCCCAACAATTCTCCGAGATCTCTGCGTTCTTTCAATTCTGGCTTCTATTGTATGCCCAACTTTCTTCACTGCACTATTGATGGCCATTCCACCAGCTACCCAGCCCTAAGTTATGAAATACCCTTCATAAGCCTCTCTGCATATATCTCTCCACTCCCCACTTAAAGATGCTTCTGAATGATTATCTCTTTGAGCAAGCTTTTGGTCACCTGTCCTAATGTCTTCTTCATCTTTGTGGCAATGTTTTGGTCTGATTATACTCCTTTGAAGTGCCCTGGGATATTTGGAAACCTTCAAGGTGCTGTATAAATGAAAGTTGTTGTTGATGGCATTCTGCATATGAGTAAATGCTGAAAGACCGCTGCCTCTACATCAATGCAGCCTGGTCAGTAGCCAATCCATAGGGAACAGACAGACAGTCGTGCTGAAAACAACTGGCAGTGTTGTTGCAGTCATTGTGAACCTGACCATGGTAGGTCATCATTTGAACAATACCATGTAGATTTGGCTTTGCTTTAGGGTCTTTTGAACAAACCTGAATGTGGAATTACCATGCAAAGAGACACTGGCAGGGATTTGGCCAGGGACTGATAGCTGATCTATTAAAGGAAGCACTGCTAGCAATAAAGCTGGACTGTTTTGGACAGTAACAATTGATTCTCACTGGACAAAATAAAGGATAGGAACGGAGAATAAGCTGGGCCGGGTGCATGGTGGCACAGTGGTTAGCACTGCTGCCTCACGGCGACGCGGACTCAGGCTCGGTCCCGGCCCCGGGTCACTGTCCATGTGGAGTTTGCACATTCTCCCCGTGCCTGCGTGGGTCTCATCCCCACAACCCACATGTGCGGGGTAGATGGATTGGCCACGCTAAAATTCCCCTTAAGTGGAAAGAAAAAGAATTGGGTACTCTAAATTTTTAAAAAGCTGGGCCAAGAGCAAAACGTAAATCTGATGAAAAATAAAATCCCATCCCTCCCCCACTAACTGCCCAATAAGTGTTGTTCACGAGAGGGAAAGTGTCCTACCCTTCTCACCATTGATGTGTACAGCAAAGTTTTCATTCTGCCCACACAGATGATAAGGACTGTGGCTACCATGTGCAAACAGTTGTCTTCATCAGTTGCCTCAACAGCACTGCTGTTCAAATTTCAGCCCTCAATTTTCTTGACCGGATACAATTATTCTAGCAACTAGAATGAAAAGGGTCTTAACCATGAGCCTTGGTATAATCAAGGCAGGAAATACAGTGTCTCTGCAAATAAAGTTATCAAATAGGATTCCATCTCTTTTCCATTTAACTTCTCCAGGCATTTGCATCTGAGAATGGAGGAAGCATTTATATTAACATTGATCAGAAAAGGCCCCCCCATGGTTTGGAATATAGACTCCACTAACTTGTATAACTTTTACATTCAGCACCCAGTATCGCAACTGGTCTCACAGCACATACTTCTAGCTCCACGTTACAAAAATAAATATGGAAAACTGGAAAAAATAGAGTCACAAGTAATCAGGAAGGGTTGAACAGATTTGGGCTCATCGCCCTAGAAAAGAGAAATATGAGGGGTGGCGTACTAAAGGTCTTTAAAATTATGAAAAGATTTGATAGAGAGGCACAGTGAACATGCTTTCAATAGTGGCAAGTGTGAAAATGGGGGTCATAAAGAGAATTCAAGAAAACTTTTCTAGCTCGAGAATCATTAGAGTATGGAACTTGTTACCACAACAACAATCTGTATTTATGGGGTGCTTTGGTCATATTCACAGAGGTGATATTATAATAATGAAGCCTTTGGTCACTGGCCCCGCCCAGGTAATGTTGCATGCGGGTATGTGGGGTGCAGGGTCTGGGATCCAGTGACCAGGGCCCCCGCTGCGGCCAGGGGTGCGTGGGCAGGGCATGAGGTATGGCAGGTGATGTGGGGGGAGGAGGGGAGGAGAGGGGGGAGCCATGGGGGACTGAAGCGTCCCGAGGTAGAAGACACTGGCTGGTCACCAGTCTCACACCCTTTCCAATTCCTTAAAGTATTACACAGGATGGATGATATCTTGGACCCCAGGGAGGCTGCTCCTGTGATGCTGCTGCCAGGCCAGGCAGCCAGACACCAGAGACATCAGCGTCGACAGAGGCTCGAGGTGGCGGCCCATGTGCAGGGCCCTGCCCCACACCATGAGGACCCGGCCGCCCATCAGGTCAGGGAGAGACTCAGAGCGGTAGGCCGGCGTCAGCCCATGGGGCATCGCTGGTCTTTCGAACAGGTGACAGACAGCGTGTGGGGCAGGAGGCTCCGCCTCAACAAGGAGACAGTGCGGCACCTGTGCCATGTCCTTGCAGACTTGGCACTACGTGGAGGAGGAAGATACTTGTGCCTGGCAGCCATCAAGGTCAATGTCAAGCCCTGATGTTTACACCTTGATTCCAGGGCTCGAGCAGGGACTTGTGTGGCATCTCACAAGCTACAGCCCACAAGTGCATCCATGAAGTCATGGATGTCTTGTTTTCCCAGGCAGCAGGATTCTCCATCATCGACGGGATGCCCCAGGTCCAGGGGGTAATAGATGACACACACGTTACCTTGCACGCACCAGGCCATCAGGGAGTGGCCTACATCAACAGGAAGGTGAGCCACTCCTTGAACATCCAGCTCACGTGCAACCACCAGATGAAGATCAAGCACGGTGTGTGCACATTTCCCAGGGAGTGTGTATGACAGCTATTCCTGGGGCAGTTGGGCATCCCCAGCCTCTTCGAGGGCCATCCCAGGATGACCGGTGGGGTCTTGGGTAATAAGGGGTAGGGTACTGTAGCCATCTGGGATGGCCACGTCCCGATTACAAAATGGACACTTGCAAAGAATGCAGGGAAAATTGGACAATACCGAAAAAGCAAGCAGGTGCAAGGTCTGTCTGTTGATTAGAGCCTTAGCTCTCAGACAGGACCGGTACTGCTAAGCCATCTACATACTAATGAGCCATCCCCGGGAACAAAAGGCAACATTTAGGTAAACAATGCTGAGCCAGACATCCCGGCGTCAGAGGAAACTAAAACAAAGCAAACCAATGGCCACCTAGGACATGGCCAGCAATCAGGGAACCCACCCCTCTATTGGAGGAAAATCGCTAAGGACAATTGGGAAACGGCCCAATTAATTGGGGCCAAGTTCAAGGCCCGCCCAAAAGCGCGCAAAGCCATTTTGGGTATAAAAAGGACTCCCCAAGAGAGGATCGCTCTCTTTGCCTTGGCTCTCAGCGAGGAGAGACCTGCCTAGCAGCTATGCCAGACCAAGTAAGTTCCAAGTCAACGCACGCTACGAGATAGACGCTCCTAGTTGCTATCCTGTAAACAGCTCAACCCAGCCTCAGAACCGAGCAATGGCCATTGCTCCTCTGACTGAGTGGGCACCCGAAGCTAAGTATAGGCTTATAGTAATAGTGATAGTTTAGGTTATAGTTTTATGCATGAGTATATTTGACTGTGTGTAAATAAATGAGCATTGCTTTTGAACTTACTAACTGGTGTATCGAGTCTTTGATCAGTATTCGGTTTTGAACCTTGTGGCGGTGTCGAAAGATACCTGGTGACTCTTGAGCAAACGTAATTAAACAGAGCCAAATTAAGAGACACCAGCAAGTTAGCAACAGTACCCACTGAGGACCTGGTTAATGATGCCAGTATGGGGCCGGTGACTGAAGCAAAGTCCCGATACAACAAAGCCCGGGCTGTCATTGAGCGGTGCATTGGACCCCTCAAAATGCTGTTCCAATGCACCCTCCGCTCTGGTGATGCTTTGCGGTACACCCCTAGCGGGTCGCCCGCTTTGTGGTGGTCTGCTGTGCCCTCCTCAACCTGGTACATCTAGGGCGATGTGCTGGAGGTGGAGGGAGAGGAACATGCAGCCACCTCCGAAAAGGAGGACGATGAGGCGCAGGACCAGGAGGGGCTGAAGGACGAGCCTGGGGAGCACCTGCAGGACCAGCCGCAAGATGGAAGACAGGCGGCATCGGCGAGGGTCCGGCAAGCCCGGAGGGCCAGGGAGGCCCTCATCTTTGCCCGCTTCACATAGAACATGGCTTCATCCATCATCTCACTCCCCCCCCCCCCCCCCCCCCGCCCCTCCCTCCCTTCCTCACCCCTTCCCCCCACTCCAGGGTGATGGGACTGAGTTGGTTCTGTCAACGGGTCACTGCTGAAACAGGGGGATTATGATAACCTGCTGAGAGCTGGTTCTCCTCAATCTATGGAAGAGTCTGACTCCTGCCCGTCTGCTGAGTGCTCACTCACACCCATCAACTGCACATGGTATGCCTGGGGGAGGGGGGGGGGGGGGGGGGGGGTAGAGAGAGAGAGAGAGAGAGAGATCCATAACCGCTATGCCCTGGGGGCTGGGACAGAATATTGGAGGAATATTGCAGAAGAAAGTCCCAGAGACGTCTTATTTCTCAGGTGCAACATTTTTTAATGCTTTAGTTACGTGTCCCCAACTGCACCAAGCCCGATGGTGCCCCCTTTTCCACCCGTCATAACCACTCCCCCCATCCCATCCCCACA
Organism: Scyliorhinus torazame; assembly: GCF_047496885.1. Taxonomy (NCBI): domain Eukaryota; kingdom Metazoa; phylum Chordata; class Chondrichthyes; order Carcharhiniformes; family Scyliorhinidae; genus Scyliorhinus; species Scyliorhinus torazame. The sequence goes on along the minus strand of NC_092719.1, from coordinate 107,762,431 downwards.
CACCCCACCTTAACCCTCTTCCCCTTCTCACCCCCCAACCCTCTCAGTGCCCTCTCATTGATGCTTGATCTGCGTAGCCTTGCGTGCTCTACTGCTGCTTCTAGATGTGTCCCCAAGATGCACATCAGAAGTGTCGGCAGCCCGCTGCTTACCGCGTCCTGTGGCCTTCAATGGCCCTGTCGGGCGTCCTCTGTGGTCCCTGGGACTGGAGGGCCCCTGACCACTTGCCGGTGGCACATGCCTCTCCGTGTCATCGTGTTCCAGGGGCTGACTCCAAGGGCAGGGGTGGGCCGGGGCATGGAATGGTGCTGGGCAAGGGCGGTGCTAGGGGGCCAGTGGCAACTCACCCGTGCGACCTGGTGGAGGTCGTTGATCTTCTTATTGCACTGGATGCCTGTCCTCCTGGTGACGCTCCCAGAGCTAACAGCCGCTGCCACTGCCTCTCAGGCAGCACTGGCTGCCCAGTGGCTGACTCTCCGGATCCCTCGAGGGAACAGGGCATCCTGGCTGCATTTGGCTGTGTCCAATAATCTGGCCAAGTCGGCATCCCCGAATTGTGGGGTTTGTCTCTTCGGTGGCATGGCTGCGCGCTGTGTGGGGTTTGCTTTGTGGGATCGGTCTAAGTGCTGCTCCCCCTTGTTGATGGGGAGTTGGCAGGTGTGGCCCCGGCGAATCAGCCGGCGGGACCATCATTCGCGGCGTGAAGCCCGCGTAGCCTCTTTAAGTGGACTACTTGATGTTTGATACCTGTGATGGCCTTACCGGGTCGAGTGTCGGGAAGCTCACCGCAATTCATGCTCACTGCCACACTTCGAAACTTTTCCATTAAATCGTACCTCACATCTTTCTTAAAGTGTACTGCAGGATACGGGACACAGTACTCCAGTTGAGGTGGGATCTGTGGTTTATACAGTTTTTACGTAGTGTCCTTGCTTTTGTATTCTATGCCCAGGATTTAATATAACTTATGAACCTCTGTCAACCTATCCTGGCAACTTCATTGATTTCTGCACATATACCCCCAAGTCCCTGCACCCCCTTTAGAATTGTCCCTTTTATTTTGTACTGTCTCTCTACTCTTCTTAACAAAATGAATCACTTCACACTTTGGTGTTAAAATTTAACCAACCATTTGTTCACTCAACCTGTCGATGCCCCTTTGAAGTTTCACACCATCCTCCTCACAGTTCACAAGGCTCCCAAGTTTTGTGTCATCTGCCAATTTTGCAATTGTGCCTCGTTCACCGAGGTCTAGTTGTTTTACATATAAATATATATTAAATCAGGAAGATCAGTGTTCCGAACACTGACCCCTGGGGAGCCCCACCATAAACCTTCCTCCAGTCTGAAAAATGTCCAATAACCACTATTGGCTGTTTCCTGTCATTCAGCCAATTCCATTTCCATCGTTCTGCAGGCCCTTTTATTCCATGAGCTCTAACTTTGTTCACAAGTCTATTCCGCAGCTATTTACCAAATGCTTTTTGGAAGTCCATCTATACTATATCCAGAGCATTACCCTCATCAACCCTCTCTGTTACCTCATTAAAAAACTCCAGCAAGTTATTTGTACACGATTTACCCTTAAAATACCCGTGCTGACTTTCCTTAATTAACACACATTTGCACAAATGTCTGTTATTTAGTTCCAGTTTCAAAATGGGCTTCTGTGGTGGTGAAATGTGTTTCCCAAACTATAGGCGCAATTCTCTGGAAAATGTCTAAATGTGGTAGCGAGCGGGAATTGCCGCGAGCTCCCCGGCGCTCAGCTCAGCGAGGCCGGCAACACAATCCAATGTTAGTTAGTCCACTTAACGAGGCCTCATGGGCTTCTCATCACAAATTCCAGCTCGCCAGTTGATTCGCCGGGGACACGCTCGCCAGCCCCCCGCTAACAAGGTCGAACAGCACTTCAGCTGCACTTGTTCAGCCAACCCCAGCCAGCTCACAACAACCAACACTCGTGCTGGTGCACGAGTCGCAAAATGTTGGTGTGCAGGTACGACAGGTGATTAAGAAGGCTAGTCGAGTTTTGTCTTTCATTGCTAGAGGGATGGAGTTCAAGACTAGGGAGGTTATGCTGCAATTGTATAGGGTGTTGGTGAGGCCGCATCTGGAGTATTGTGTTCAGTTTTGGTCTCCTTACATGAGAAAGGACATATTGGCACTGGAGGGAGTGCAGAGGAGATTCACTAGGTTGATCCCAGAGTTGAGAGGATTAGATTATGACGAGAGGTTGAGTAGACTGGGACTGTACTCCTTGGAGTTTAGAAGGATGCGGGGGGATCTTATTGAAACATATAAAATTATGAAGGGAATAGATAGGATAGATGCGGGCAGGTTGTTTCCACTGGTCGGGGAAAGCAGAACTAGGGGGCATAGCCTCAAAATAAGGGGAAGTAGATTTAGGACTGAGTTTAGGAGGAACTTCTTCACCCAAAGGGTTGTGAATCTCTGGAATTCCTTGCCCAGTGAAGCAGTTGAGGCTCCTTCTTTAAACGTTTTTAAGAAAAAGATAGATACCTTTCTAAAGAATAAAGGGATTCGGGGATATGGTGTACGGGCCGGAGAGTGGAGCTGAGTCCACAAAGATCAGCCATGATCTCATTAAATGGCGGAGCAGGCTCAAGGGGCCAGATGGCCTACTCCTGTTCCTAGTTCTTATGTTCTTATGGCACCAAGGAGATCAGCCCCAAGATTCGGGGATGCTGACCTGGGAGGCTCCTAGATGCAGTGGAAGCCATGAGGGATGTCCTGCTCCCCAGAGGGTCTCGGAGAGTCAGCCACAAGGCAGCCAGTGTTGCCCGGGGTGAGGTGGCGGCAGCTGTGAGCTCGGGGAGTGTGACCAGGAGGACTGGCCTCCAATGCCAGAAAAAGGTCAATGATCTACACCGGGCAGCACGAGTGACACCAATGTGCCCCCCCAACTCCCCATGAGACACCCAGCCCTTCCTCCAACCCTTCCCCCTTCAACCCCTCCCAACCCCTTCTTCACCCCCTCCCCCGACCACTGTGAACCAGTGTGGCCCATGATGCCCCCTATTTATCTGCTCAAGAAAAGCTCTCCCATCGGGAGAGGGCCCAGACTGGCAGTGGGATGCCAGACTTAAGAATCCTCACTTCCTTCGAGGAGCGTGCTCTGGAGGTGACTGGAGTGGTTGAGGGAAAATCGGTCACCCATGCGGAGGCTGGCGGACACCGCAGAGGTGAAGACCCACCAGGCTCCACCCGGAGGACCTGTTAAATGCGATGTTATTGCCTTACTGACTTACCCATCCCTCCCACATGATAATTCTCCCGTCGGTCCTCCAGCGAACGGCGCCAACCCAATCGAAGCGGCCCCCTCTCCTGACTCCGAGGACAATACCTCAGAAGAGAGCTCCGAGGATGCAACTGTTATAGTTGCGGCACAGCTGTCATCCCCACCCTCCACCAGCACAAACACACACGCCTCGATGGGACATGTTAGTGGACAGGCTTCAGGTGAGCACCACACAGCTGATGATGCACATCTGGTGGAGGCAGGAACCCCCAGGCGAAACAGCAGTCAGAGGGCTGCTGGGTTCCAAGACCCAGTTGGGTCCCAGCCTGATGCTGAGCCTGTGGTACAGAGGTACACTGAGCTGATGGAAACGATAGCAGATCCATAGCCAATTGGAGGAGTCCCAGAGGCTAGCGGGCGCAGGAGATGGCGTCGGCAATGAGTGGCACCGAGGCCAACACTGCTAGGGTGGCGACCACAGTGGAGAGCCTGGCGCATGATGTCGGCACCATGACAGAAAGTGTCCAAGGCGTCACGTAGTTGGTGACAGCCATGGCTGACTTTGATGAAGTTCTGCGGGATGTATCTCGCTCTCAGATGGGAATGGCTGAGGCGCTGCAGAGCATGCCCCAGTCACTGAGGAGCATCGCTGAGGGCCTCAACACAATGGTGTGGATCATGAGGAACCCCCAGGGCTGGCAGAGCCAGATGATGCAGGGCAGCTGGGGCTCGAACCAGCCGCCCCTCCATCCCAAGATAAACCCCAGGGCCCTTTGGGCACCGACCAGGAGGAGGGGGCGCTGAGTGCCAACCCGGACCCCTCCCATGGAGTGGCGATGGTGGCCACCAGCTCCCCCAAATTCCACCCCTCTGATGAGGCTGTGCCTCGAGGTTAGCACACGGGACAGGGCGACATGGCTGTGCATGTGTCACTGACAATTGAGCTGGCCCCAGAGCCCCTAGAGGACGCCTGCCAAGGGCATCGAAGACCACGGGATGAGGTAGGCTGCGGGCAGCCACCGCCTCAGATGTGCATCCTGGGGAAACACTTAGACGTAGAGATGGAGCTTGGAGAGCCAAGCACGTTGAGGATCACTGAAGCATGGCAGTACGTTAGCACAGTGGTTAGCACTGTTGCTTCACAGCACCAGGGTCCCAGGTTCGATTCCTGCTTGGGTCACTGTTTGTGCAGAGTCTGCACGTTCTCCCCGTATCTGCATGGGTTTCCTCCGGGTGCTCCGGTTTCCTCCCACTAGTTCCGAAAGACGTGCTGTTAGGTAATTTGGACATTCTGAATTCTCCCCGTGTACCCGAACAGGCGCCGGAATGTGGCGACTAGGGGATTTTCACAGTAACTTCATTGCAATGTAAGCCTACTGTGACAATAAAGATTATTATTATTAAGGCATGGGGGAGAGGGTTGGGGGGGGGGGTGGTGGGTAGGGGATGGGGAGGGGGTGGGGGTTGAGGGGGTGGGGGTTGAGGAGGTGGGGGTTGAGGAGGTGGGGGTTGAGGCACCCTTTTGCACAATCATTATGATGCTTCTGTCTCTTCCTTCCGCAATGCAGGCTGACCTCCGGACCCTTTGCCCACCTCTCCAGGTATTCCCCCCCACATCCTCCCATTGCAGCCCACCCCTGCGGAGGGTCCCCCACCCCCAGCCGAGGGGCCCTCACCGAGCACTGGGGTGGAAATCCCAGCACCCCCGGACTCGTTGCCTGTGAGCAAAGCTGGCTACTCACCTCCTCGGCTCCCCTCCAGAAGCCCTTCCACCAAGTTCACGTTTTTCAAAAGGAGTGCTAATCGGCACCAACGTGAGCACTTGCTGGGGAGGCCGCTGAATCCCAGGAAGCTGGAGTGGCTCTTGTTAATTGTATGGAAATTGGGCTGAAGTGGTGATGATTGGTTTCTCGCCACGCTGCAGCGAGATCCCGATTTCGCCTACAGGAGCAGGCCGGTTGCATCGCAAACTCTTTGCCGACTGGCGCGAATCTCGTTTTTGACCTCTCCCGGTATTCACCGGCCTTGTTTCGCTTGAGCGAGAGTGCAACGAGGCCGGCGAATTGCGCCCTATTTAACTGAAGGAAAAGGATTAGACGAGCTGAGTGGCTTGCATTACTGTGACATCAAATGGAAAGTCACAATGAGGCAAGTCACGTCATCACAGCATGTGACTGTAGGAAAAGGTTTTAGCATATCTTGTCAGTAAAATGGTGCTCTTTCACTTCGAGTTTTTAAACAGCACTTCTAAATTCAACGGTGTCCCTGTCTTAACATCCAGGAGCTGAGCACCACAGCATTCAACTCAGCCGAGCAGCACCAGATTTCTAGAGCTACTGTCACTTTAAAAGCCGTCTGCTTCTGCCACCAATCTTCATTGCAAGCGTTAGGCCACTTGAGATAGTCTGCACGACCTCCTCCGAGATACAAGTACAGCAATGCATTACTGACTTCAAAGTGGGACTAAATTACTCCCACAACAGGGTACTCCAAACTAATTAAAATGCAATTTTCAACCTCGCAACTTCTTAAAATGCAAGTCTAATCTCGCAGAAATTAAGTGGCAAGCGGTGGTTAATTGAGTTCATCGCATAAGTGCTTATTGGTCGCTATTGTCACTGGACCCAAATTAGCTTTCACTCTCCAATGGCCAAGTTAAGGACGCATATATAAGAAAAACAAGATTATCCATTCCCTTTCATCTATAACTTGGTCCATTACTGCAGTTGAGTCTGAGAATATGGCTCTGATTACTTCAGTCTCTTGGGGTTTCAGTCATTTAATAAATCAGTAAGACTCTGCTCAGAACCCCAGGGGCTGCCTCTTGACTACCTAATTCAAAACTGTGGACAGAAACAAAGCTCCAAGAAGTCCTTACAAAATGTTCCAGACGTATTTGGAGGTGGATATTGCATATCATAAAGATTAAAAAGGTTGTGATCAAAAATAGGGTCTGATGGTACAATGGGACCGCGTGCAGCTCAGTGTCGCATCATTCCTGTGATGAAAAATGGTCCGGCACAGCCTAATCAACTGGCATACCTTTCACAGTCTGCAAGAGAGCTTGTTGATAAATGATGATGAGATCGAAATCTCACGACGCAGGAAGCAAGCCCTGTACCAGAGCGTGTAGCCCTGACTGAAGATGCAGACATCAGTTCCAAGCTACCGTATCACAGGGAATCACCCTCAGATAAACACAGGATTGAGGAGGAGGGGAAGCATCAGCAGAGGGCTAAGCATGGGCTGGTGATGGTCTCCTGGACTGTCCTGGTGCCAAGAGCAACACAAATCCTCCTCTGACTCAACATCCAACACTGTTTTAAAACAAAATGTGACACTTTTTTACTGGCATCTTCCAGTGGTCCCATTAACCAGTGGTCCCATTAAGGGCTGTTGGTTCAGTACCACACAGAATCAAGGCAACCCAGCATGTTCAAATTCAGTGCTGTACAATTTTAGGAAGGAGGCCTCCCAATTGCATATGCCATTTGTCAATGCTCTGTGCCAGGCATGGGCCCTGGTGCCTTTACCAAGAAATGTGGTCACATCTTTCGCCTGCCATTTGGATGCTTGGGTGCCCATTTTACACCAGTTAATTTCCCATAACAAGCCCATTTCTCTTCAATACATTCAAGAAACCACTTTACTTGGCCTGCATGGTTAAGTGCTTCGTGCCCACAGCAAAGAGGAGTAGTGCCTGAAGGCAATGCCTGCACAGCTGTGGTGAGCACGGGGAGAAACCTCGTCTACTTTGCTGCATGGTGCTGGAGACCAACTGGATGGGAGCCACAGCAGCCTGACAAGGTAAAGTTACCATTTGTTATGCACTCCAGGGTTACCACAGTTTGATGCAAGATAGCTTTTTAGCAGTTCCAATGATTGCTTTCACTTTTCACGGTGATCTCAATAAAATCTGAGATTACTGCAAGACTGCGGGAGATACTATAATTAAATCACAGCAGAAGAATCCGATTCACTGAGGTAACAATTGATCAGTACATTGTACATCAGTGTCAATTCATTTATTTACCAATTACATAGTAAAACAGACTTCCAGTTATAGTCATTTTGAAATCTTGCTACATTAGTCACCTTCAATATGAAACCCGATTAGGTCAATATTAACCTGTGGAATAAGTTATGTATGCAAGGTAGCACTGTAAACAGACAGCAGCTCCATCTTCTTCGGGCAGTGACGTTCGGTTATAAAAACAAGGCTCGCGATCCAAAGGCAGCACGGTAGCACAAAGGTTAGCACAGTTGCTTCACAGCTCCAGGGTCCCAGGTTTGATTCCTGGCTTGGGTCACTGTCTGTGCGGAGTCAGCACATCCTCCCCGTGTGTGCGTGGGTTTCCTCCGGGTGCTCCGGTTTCCTCCCACAGTCCAAAGATGTGCAGGTTAGGTGGATTGGCCATGATAAATTGCCCTTAGTGTCCAAAAAGGTTAGGTGGGGTTATGGGGATAGGGTGGAGGTGTGGGATAGGGTGAAGGTATGGGCTTAGGTACGGTGCTCTTTCCAAGGGCCGGTGCAGACTCGATGGGCCAAATGGCCTCCTTCTGCACTGTAAATTCTATGATTCTATGACAATGCCACTCAATTTCCCAGAATTCCCACACATTGGCCACCTAGTCAATCTGCTCAATAGTGGAAGTTAACATTTAAAAGTTGAATCATCTTATGCTTCCCAAGTCCCGAGCTCAGAGGGTAGTAAGAATGCATTTATATAGAACCTGACATAACCTCAGCTCATCCCAAATGTATTGCACAGCCAATTGGAGATTTTTGAAATGTGGTCAATATGGGCAACAAGACATCCCATTTGGAGGCAGTGAGGTCCTGTAAACAGCAATGCAATAATTGGCCAGATAATCAGTGTTATTGTTATTGAAGGAGAAAATGTTGGTTCGGATACTCGATAAATCCCATTGCTCATCACCCTTCGGCCTCAGTTTGACAATAACCAGCCCTTTGCAAAGAATTCTTTGGTCCTGCCGATGGCGACCCCCTTGCGGCGGGCGGCTTCTCCAGTGAACGACGCAAAATTTCATTGACATCAGTGGGACTGGAAGATCCCGTCGCCAGCAGGCATGAGGTGAGCCGTCACTGGAAGTAAATATGGATTGGTCATGCTCAATTACCCCGTAGTATCCAAAGATGTACATATTAGGTGGGTATAGGATAGGGGAGTGGGCCTAGGTAGGGTGCTCTTTCGGTGGGTCGGTGCAGACTCAATGGGCCGAATGGCCTCCTTTTGTACTGTAGGGATTTGAAGACCATGGGAGTAGCTGTCAGAAGCCCAGCCATTATCCGGTTATTAAGGAATGCTCTGCTGATCGGGATGGAAAGCTAGGTGTGATCAAAGAGGAAATGCATGAACTTAGAAAACAGGAAAGGTTCAACAGCAACGAGGGCGCAGACAGTAAACGGATAGTTACATCCAGTCCACTAACGCATGAATGACTCTGAACATCACATGGCCTGTGCATTGCCTGTCACTCAACCTCTGTCAGTTACTCTCAGGTGCACTTCTAACGCAAGATCTTTGAAGCAGAAAAGCACAACTGGTTCAGCTTTCTGTAATAAGCAGTTACCCAGATGCAGAAATGCAGGGTCGGACGGCGGGCGGGAGGCGGCCGCACAATGGAGGGCTCCCGTTCGGGAACGGCATTTTCGGGGCTTTAAGCCCGGTCCCAGGGTCCACGGAGATGGCAAAAGCAGGGAGAAGACACATAGGCGGCAGAGTGAAGGCATAGTGAAGAAAAATGTTGAGGGTGAGCAAAAAAAAATCCGTAAGGAAAACAGCTGAAGGTCCATCGGGGAGTGGAAAGGTCACCGCGGGGTCACCAAGGAAAATGGAGGCTGGAGCACCAGGGGAGGCCGCATTGCTTACGGCTGAAGAAATAACTAAGGTGATGGCTGCGGAATTCGAAAGGCAGTTTACAAAATACATGGAGACAATGAGGAAGGAGGTGAGAGAGGTTTTGAGTGTGTTGGTGGAGGAGGCAGTTTCCCCGGTGAGGACGGAGGTGGCGAGCGCAGTGGCGGAGGTGCGAGAGCAAGGGGAGGTGCTGAAGGAAGTGGAGGAGACGCTATTGCAGCACGGTGATCAACTTGCCCCGATGGGGAAGGAGATGCGGAAGGTGATGGACATTAACAAGGATCTGCGAGGAAAAATGGAAGACCTGGAAAACAGATCCAGGCGACAGATTTGAGGATTGTGGGGCTGCCCGAAGGAGTTGAAGGACCAAGGCCAACTGAGTATTTTGCCGCGATGTTGGCGAAACTATTGGGGGAGGGGGAGGATCCCTCCCGATATGAACTGGATCGGGCTCATCGGTCATGGAGGCCTGTACCAAAGGCGAGTGAGCCGCCAAGGGCAGTGACTCTGTGCTTCCGTAGGTACAGTGTGAAGGAGAAGGTCCTGAGCTGGGCCAAGCAGAAGCGGGTGGTGCAGTGGGCTGGAGCTGGTATACATGTATACCAGGACTTACGGTGGAGCTGGCGAGGAGACGGGCTGCCTTCAACCGGGTGAAGAGGGCACTGTACATTAGCAAGGTGCAGTGTGGCATTATATATCCAGCGAAGCTGAGGGTGACTTACAAGCGCAAGGGCTATTATTTTGGAACGGCGGAAGCAGCGGAGGAGTTTGCGAAGGCAGAAGGACTGTGGCAGAACTGAGAAAGTGAGAAATGGCCATGTGCCGATGGAACCTCGACTGTATTTTCTTCTTTTTTGTTTCACTGCGTGTGGGAGTATGGGCTGAAGGAGCCAATGTTGTATATATTTGGACAAGGGAAGTGATGGGACTTTCACTCAAAATGAGGGCTCTTTGGGGTGTAGGTGGATATGCGGGGTTTGTGTGCTAAAAGGGGATATCTGGGCTTTCCTAGGGCCGGGCAAGGGGGAAAGGGACCCGGGCGGGGGCCTCCACGTTGGCCGGTTTAAGCCGGCCAGTGAACGGGAGTGAGGTGGGGGGAGGGGCTGGAGCCATCGGAGCCTGGCAGAACAGGGTCCGAGTGGTCTAGCCGGGGTGGAAAGTTGGGGGGAAGGAACCGAGGTTGGGGGGAGGAGTTTTACAAGAGGCAGTGAACGGGAGGAGTTGGAGACGGGGGGTGGTACAACTCTTGGGTATCATGTACGGTACTCTTTCAGAGGTTGGAGGGCATTGAATGTAGGGGGGGGAGGGGGTGTGGACTCTATAGGTCAATGGTGACCATGGGCGGTCCCGGACTCCTTTTTTTTTTTCTCCTTTGTTTTTTTGTTGCCACCGTGGGAGGGTTTGTTTTATTGGATGCATATATTGACAGGTGGGCCGTTGTTTGGGGTGGTGGGAGGATGGGATCATTGTTATTGTTAAGGGGATTGATTTTGTATTTGTTACCGTTTACTGTTTGTTGGTGGGGTGTAAATTTTGAAGGAAAATGTGAAAATGGAGAATAAAAACATTTTTTTAAAAAAGAAATGTAGGGTCCAGGATTCGGAGCTAGCCCAAATTCCAACAGCCCTCCTGGATTTATGGCACATTGAGTTGAGACCCCAATAAATAATACGAGAAAGCGGAATGACACAAGCTCAACACCAGCGAGGTGAAGACTTTTACTAAGCTGCTGCAGGGTAGCAACAAGCTGGCCTTATGTACACTCTCTCCACTGCTGGAGATGCATGACCTGAGACTTCCGGTGGCGGCTATGGAGTGAGTGGTCGCACATTTGGTGTCTCCCGCTCAAGGTGGATTTTGTTGGTCTTTCCCCAACTGTATAAGGGTCTTTTGGGGGGCAAAAGGTGTGCGAGTGCCCAGGGAAGGTAATACTGCTCTGGTGAGTCTGGTGCATGGGTCAGAGGACGAGAAGTGCTATGAGAAAGAGAGAGCAGGTGGGAGCAGGGCAGTTTTCGTGGTGTGCCACAGGTTAAGATGTTGGAGGGCAAGGGGGCAACACTGCCCGTTCAGTGCTCGATGGAGCAACTGGTGGAGGTTTTAAATAATAAGATCCAGCAGCAAAGGAAGGTGGCCTTGGAGGATCTGGGAAACGTGGTGGAGCCGCTCAGGGCAGCGATTGAGATAGTCGGCAGAGACTGGAGGCTCTGGGCCTGACGATACAGAATGTGGAGGCGGCGATGGGGGAACATGAGGAGCGGAGGATCACGCTGGCGGCAGAGCTGGAGATTTGATGATGGACAGTCAGAAGAGGCTGAGAGAGAAGTTGGAGGACCTGGAGAATCGCTCCAGGCGACAGAATGTGAGGAGAGACGGGATGCCCGAGGGTATTGAGGGAGCAGACACCGCCAAGTACGTGGCAAGGATGTTGGAGTAGTTGGGGAGGGGGCCTTTGATCAGCCCCTTTAAGTGGATCGGGCGCACAGGGCATTGAGGAGGAGGCCGCCGGTGGGGAAGCCACCGAGGGTGATGGTGGTGCGGTTGTACCGTTTCTTGGACAAGGAAAAGATTTAGCAGTGGGGAGGCAGTCCAGGAGATGCACCAGGGAAGCGATTGAACTGCGGGTTTACCAAGATCTGGATGCGGAGCTGGTGAAGAGGAGAGCTAGGTTCAACTGGGTAAAGGCTGCCCTCTTCAAGATGGGAGTGGAGTAGCCTGCCCGCTTGTGGGTGACCTATCAGAAGCAAGAGTTTTATTTTGACTCACCGGAGGAGGCAATGGAATTTATGAGAGACCATGGGCTGAGAAGAGTGTGAGGACACTGAACTTTGGAGAGGAGCTTTGTGTGTATGGAGAGGTGCTTACATCAGCCTGAAGGGGGGGGATGGGATAGGAATTCCACACGGGGGCCGTTGGCAAAGGCGGGAGCAGCCGGGGTCAGCAGGAGTCAGCTGACTTACGGGAATGCAATGCAATGGGGGGACCATGGGGGCTAGACGGTGGTCTAGCTGGGGGGGGGGGGGGGGACTGGGTTGCTGCTGTACTGACCGAAGGGGAGCTGGAGGTAAAAGGGAGAGTAAGGGCGGGGGTTCGTCGCCTGGGGGACGGGAGTGTGCAGGAGGTGTGGGCACGTGGCTGGTCTAAGAAAGGGGATGACTAGTCGGGGTGGGGGGTTGGGGGGGGGCAAGGTCGGGCAAGAGGCCAGCTGTGGCCAAGGTTCTCAGGGGGTTTATGGATCAGATGGGGGGAGTGGATCCGTGCAGGTTTGCCAGGTCGGGGACCAGAGAGTTCTCTTTTTTCTCCCATGTACATAAGGCCTATTCACGGATAGACTTCTTTGTGATGAGTAGGGCACTGATCCCAAGAGTGGAGGGAACGGAATATTCGGCGAAAGCGATTTTGGACCACGCCCCACACTAGTTGGGGTTGGGGGAGGAGAGGGACCAGCGCCTGCTGTGGCGCCCGGATGTGGGACTGTTGGCAGATGAGGAGGTTTGTGGGCAGGTCCGGGGGTGCATTCGGAGATACATAGAGGCCAATGATAATGGGGAGGTGCAGGTGGGTTTGGTTTGGGAGGCTCTGAAGGCAGTGGTTAGGGGAGAGCTCATTTCAATTAGGGCTCACAGGGAGAGGAGAGAGAGGATGGAGAGGGAGAGGTTGGTGGGGGAGATAGTAAGGGTGGACAGGAGCTATGCAGAGGCCCCCGAAGAGGGGCTGCTGAGGGAGCGACGGAACCTCCAAACGGAATTTGATTTATTGACCACGGGGAAGGCAGAGGCTCAGTGGAGGAAAATGCAGGGGGGCAGTGTAGGAGTATGGGGAGAAGGCGAGTCGGATGCTGGCGCATCAGCTACGTAAGAGGGAGGCGGCAAGGGAGATTGGAGGAATCAGGGATGGGGAGGGGAATACTGTGCGGAGTGCAGTTAAAATAAATGAGGTATTTAGGGATTTCTATGGGGACCTGTACATGTCAAGAGCCCCTGGAGGGGGGAAGAGGGGATGCGGCGGTTCTTAGATCAACTGTGGTTCCCGAGGGTGGAAGAAGAGCAGGTGGCTGGCCTGGGGGCCCCGATGGGGCTGGAGGAGCTGGTTAAGGGATTGGGAACATGCAGGCGGGCAAGGCCCCGGGACCGGATGGATTCCCAGTTGAATTTTATAGGAAGTATGTGGATCTGTTGGGCCCGTTACTGGTGAGAACCTTCAATGAGGCGAGGGAGGAAGGGACTCTGCCACCGACAATGTCTCGGGCGCTGATCTCGCTGATTCTCAAGCGGAATAAGGACCCACTGCAGTGCGGTTCGTATCGGCCGATCTCGCTCCTTAACGTAGATGCCAAGTTGCTGGCAAAGGTCCTCGCTACGAGGATTGAGGATTGTGTCCCGGGAGTGATACATGAGGACCAGACGGGGTTCTTGAAGGGCAGGCAGTTAAATGCGAATGTGCGGAGGCTCCTGAACGTGATTATGATGCCCTCGGCGGGAGGGGAAGCGGAGGTGGTGGCGGCTATGGACGCGGAGAAGGCCTTTGATCGGGTGGAGTGGGAGTACCTATGGGAAGTGCTTAGCAGGTTCATAGGGTGGGTCAGGTTGTTTTGCAGGGCCCCGGCGGTGAGCGTGTCTACGAACCTGCGGAGATCTGAATATGTCAGATTGTACCGCGGGACGAGACAGGGGTGTCCCCTGTCCCCTTTGCTGTTCACGCTGGCAATTGAGCCGCTGGCCATGGCATTAATGGAGTCTAGGAACTGGAGGGGGTTGGTCCGTGGAGGGGAGGAACACCAGGTGTCGTATGCTGATGACCTGTTGTTCTATATTGCAGATCCAGTGGAGGAGATGGCGGAGGTCATGCGGATCCTTAGAGAGTTTGGGGACTTCTTGGGCTACAAGCTCAACGTGGGGAAGTGTGAGCTCTTTGTAGTGCATGCGGGGGCCAGGAAAGGGGGCTAGAGGAGCTGCCGTTGAAGAGGGCGGAGAGGAGCTTTCGATACCTGGGAATCCAGGTAGCTAGGAGCTGGAGGGCCCTGCATAAGCTTAATTTAACACGGTTGGTGGACCAGATGGAGGAAGACTTTAGGAGATGGGATGTGTTGCCTCTTTCCCTGGCAGGTAGGGTGCAGTCGGTCAAGATGACGGTCCTCCCGAGGTTCTTGTTTGTGTTCCAGTGCTTGCCCATCCTAATGCCCAAGGCTTTTTTCAAGCGGGTAAGCAGGAGTATTATGGGGCTTGTATGGGCGAGCAAGACCCCGAGGGTGAAGAGGGTGTTTCAGGAGCGCAGTCGGGACAGGGGCGGGCTGGCGCTGCCGAATCTGTGTGGCTATTATTGGGCAGCTAATGTGGCGATGAACCGTAAATGGGTAATGGAGGGGGAGGGGACGGCGTGGAAGAGGCTAGAGGCGGCGTCTTGTGTGGGTACAAGCTTGGGGACGCGGGTGACGACACCGTTGCCGCTACCACCGACGAGGTACACCACAAGCCTAGTGGTGGCGGCGACTTTGAAGATCTGGGGGCAGTGGAGGCGACATAGGGGTGAGGTGGGGGCCTCAATTTGGTCCCCGATACGGAATAATCATAGGTTTGTGCCGGGCAGGATGGATGGGGGGTTCCTAAGTTGGCATCGGGCAGGAATTAAAAGGATGGGGGACCGGTTTATAGATGGAACTTTTGCTAGCCTGGGGGCGCTGGAGGAGAAATTTGGGTTGCCTCCCGGAAACGCTTTTAGATATATGCAAGTGAGGGTGTTTGTGAGACGGCAGGTGAGGGAATTTCCGCTACTTCCAGCACGAAGGATTCAGGACAGGGTGATTTTGGGTGTATGGGTTGGAGACGGCAAGGTCTTGGCGATTTATCAGGAGCTGCAGGAAGCGGAGGAGGCCTCGGTGGAGGAGTCAAAGGGCAAGTGGGAGGAGGAGCTCGGGGAGGAGCAGGATGAGGGTCTGTGGGCTGATGCCCTCCTCATGCGCCAGGCTCAGTCTAATACAGTTCAAAGTAGTACAGAGGGCGCATATGACAGGGGTGAGGATGAGTAGGTTTTTTGGGGTGGAGGACAGATGTGTGAGATGCTCGGGGAGCCCAGCAAATCACGCCCATATGTTCTGGACGTGCCCGGCGCTGGAGGGGTTCTGGAGGGGCTTTGCGAGGACTATGTCCAAAGTGGTGAACACCCGGGTCAAGCCGAGCTGGCGGTTAGCATTATTTGGGGTATCGGACGAGCCGGGAGTGCAGGAGCCGAAAGAGGCCGGAGTTCTGGCCTTTGCATCCCTGGTAGCCCGGCAGAGGATCCTACTAATGTGGAGAGATGCAAAGCCCCCGAGTGGAAGCTTGGATCAATGACATGGCAAGGTTCATTAAGTTGGAGAGGATAAAGTTTGCCTTGCGAGGGTCTGTGCAGGGGTTCTCCAGGCGGTGGCAACCGTTCCTAGACTTTCTCACGGAACGCTAGGTGGAGGTCGAAACAGCAGCAACCGGGGGGAGGGGTTGCTTTATGTTTTTGTTAAAAGGGAGCGTTTTTCCCCACTTTTGTATTTATTGGTTAAATGGGGTTAATGTATCCTTGTTTGGTTTCCTATGTACAATTTTGTTTTTCTTTCTTTCTTGAGTGTTTGGTTGAAAATTTTGAATAAACATATTTAAAAAAAAGAAAAAACTCTTCTAGTTTTGGTATTGGGTAATGCTCCCTCATGATGTTGCGGTTTAGATCCTTAGGGTCAATGCAAATGCGAAGCTCCCCTGACGGCTTCTTGACGCAGACCATGGAGCTGACCCAGTCTGTGGGCTCTGTAACTTATGATATGATGCCCTGGTCTTGGAGGTCCTGTATTTGCTTCTTCAGACGATCCTTGAGGGGCGCCGGCACCCGGCGTGGTGCATGAATTACAGGAGTGGCGTCGGCTTGAGCAGGATTTTGTATCGGTACGGGAGCGTGCCCATTCCGTCGAATACGCTGTGGTACTGCGTGATGATATCATCTATGTCGGCTTGCAAGTTTCCATCGGGCGAGGCCGGTGATGACATGGTGTGGACATGTTGAACAAGGTTCAGAAGCTTGTAGGCACGAGCACCGAGATGCTCTGTCAGGCCCGATGATTTCAAACCGCAGCATTGCCTTAATCGCCTTATTGGATACCCCCAGTTGACACGAGCCACTGGCAGCTATGGTGGCAGCCATTGTAGTCAAGGAGCTGGCAGGCCGGTGGAAGAATGCTTGGTCTGGCGCGGATGGTGTCGAGGTTGGATTTCGAGATGTGGTTCGCCGATGTGCCGGTGTCCAGTTTGAACCGGATGCGGGCCTGGTTCACTGTGAGGACAGCACACCACTCGTCATCGGAATCCACACTGAGGATCACTGTAGGTGTGGTGGAAGGCAGCGCATGTGTAGTTATGATGCCCACCCGGTATGGGGACTTGAGGCACTCAGCATCAGGGTCCGTTGGGCTGTCGGGATCGTAATCTGGCATGCATTGTTGTAATGAGCGGACACTTCTGCGCCGCGGCTGGGATCGCTGGCTGCTAAGTGGTGGAGCAGATATGCAAAGGGCTGCATAGTGGCCAAGCTTGCCACACTGTGGACACCGGCATCCTTTTGCCGGACATTGACACTTTAAATGGGCGGAGCCATAATTCGGACACGTCATGACGCCGACGTCAGCGCGTTCCGTGCACCATCGCGCATGCGCAGTGCGGTCTGTCGACGTGTGCACATGCGCAGTCGGGTTGTCGGGCTCGTCGTCCACTCGGTCGTGGCGCGCATGCGCAGGGACCAGGGAAAAGCGTGTGAAACGGCCACTCTCCTCGATGCTCAGGCCCTGCATTTGTGCAATGGCTTGCACCCGTTCCGCCTCGTGACAGGCCAGCTTCGCAGTTTCTGCCGCCCTGATGTGGGGGTAACGATTCTTAGCAGGCTCATGGACAACGCATGTCTCGATAGCGACAGAGAGGGTCAACTGTTTGACTTTCAGGAGCTGCTGCCGAAGGGAGTCGGAGTGGACCCCGAAAACGATCTGATCCCGGATCATGGAATCGGCCATTGAGTCATAGTTACATGACTGCGCTAGGATGCGGAGATGGGTGACGAAGGACTGAAAAGGTTCGCCCTTACCCTGAAGCCTCTGCTGGAAAACGTTCCGTTCAAAGCTTTCATTCACCTCAATGTCGCAGTGGCTGTCGAACTTCAGCAGGACTGATTTGAATTTTGTTTTGTCTTCGCCGTCAGCAAACGTGAGGGAGTTGTAGATGTGGACGCCATGGTCCCCCACGGTGGAGAGAAATAGCGCGATCTTCCTGGCATCCGATTCTACTTCGAGGTCGGAGGCCTCGATGTACCAGAGGAACATTTGCTTGAAGAGCTTCCAATTTGCGCCGAGGTTGCCGGAGCTGCGGAGGAGGCTGGATGTTTTCCATGTCACCGGATGGCTGCTTGCTGGTTAATGCCGATTCACTCGAGGTAGGTCCGTCAATTTTCAGTATCACTCCGTAGTACCATGATGTGTTAGGCAGGTCGGTTCGGTGTGGACTGCACTTGATGCAGCGATGCGAGAAACAGACCTCTAACACTGTAGAAGATCCAACACGGTTCTATTGAACGATAGAACTAACATACATATTTAACTGTGGGTGTACATTATACTGAACTGACTGGAGACCTTGTACTAGCCTGACCAGACTTACTAGCTACCGCATGGTGTTTGCACTGTGCTAGCACGTGGCCTCTGACTGTCTCAGTGGCTGGGTCCCGAGAGAGCGGGAAACCTAGTGCCTTCCGGCTTTATAGTGGTAGTGTCCTGTCTGGTGATTGGCTGCACTGTGCTGTGTGCTTACTGGTCATCCTGTGTGTCAATCACTGCCTGTCTGCACTTCATTGTATATATGCGTGGATATTATGGCACTATCTGCACAGGGAGAGAGTGTGACCCACTATCTGTACAGGGAGACAGTGTGACCCACTATCTGTACAGTGAGAGAGTCACAGGGAGAGAGTCTGACCCACTATCTGTACAGTGTGAGAGTGTGTGACCCACTATCTGTACAAGAGGGTGTGACCCACTATCTGTACAGGAGAGAGAGTGTGACCCACTATCTGCACAGGGAGAGAGTGTGACCCACTATCTGTACAGTGAGAGAGTGTGACTCACTATCTGTACAGGAGAGAGAGTGTGACTCACTATCTGTACAGTGAGAGAGAGTGACCCACTATCTGCACAGGGAGAGAGTGTGACCCACTATCTGTACAGTGAGAGAGTGTGTGACCCACTATCTGTACAAGAGAGTGTGACCCACTATCTGTACAGTGAGAGAGTGTGACTCACTATCTGTACAGGAGAGAGAGTGTGACTCACTATCTGTACAGGAGAGAGAGTGTGACCCACTATCTGTACAGTGAGAGTGTGTGACCCACTATCTGTACAGGGAAAGAGTGTGACCCACTATCTGTACAGGAGAGAGTGTGACCCACTGTCTGTACAGGGAGAGAGTGTGGCCCACTATCTGTACAGTGAGAGAGTGTGTGACCGACTATCTGTACAAGAGAGTGTGACCCACTATCTGTACAGGAGAGAGTATGACCCACTATCTGCACAGGGAGATAGTGTGACCCACTATCTGTACAGTGAGAGAGTGTGACCCACAAACTGTACAGGGAGAGAGTGTGACCCACTATCTGTACACTGAGAGAGTGTGACCCACTATCTGTACAGGGAGAGAGTGTGACCCACTATCTATACAGGAGAGAGTGTGACCCACTGTCTGTACAGGAGAGAGAGTGTGTGACCCACTATCTGTACAGGGAGAGAGTGTGACCCACTATCTGTACAGTGAGAGAGCGTGACCCACTATCTGCACAGTGAGAGAGTGTGTGACCCACTATCTGTACAAGAGAGTGACACCCACTATCTGTACAGGAGAGAGAGTGTGACCCACTATCTGCACAGGGAGAGAGTGTGACCCACTATCTGTACAGGGAGAGAGTGTGACCCACTATCTGTACAGGGAGAGAGTGTGACTCACTATCTGTACAGGGAGAGAGTGTGACCCACTATCTGTACAGGAGTGTGTGTGGCCCACTATCTGCAGAGGGAGAGAGTGTGACCCACTATCTGTACAGTGAGAGAGTGTGACCCACTATCTGTACAGGGAGAGAGTGTGACCCACTATCTGTACAGGAGAGAGTGACCCACTATCTGTACAGGGAGAGAGTGTGACCCACTATCTGTACAGTGAGAGAGTGTGACCCACTATCTGTACAAGAGGGTGTGACCCACTATCTGTACAGGAGAGAGAGTGTGACCCACTATCTGCACAGGGAGAGAGTGTGACCCACTATCTGTACAGTGAGAGAGTGTGACTCACTATCTGTACAGGAGAGAGAGTGTGACTCACTATCTGTACAGTGAGAGAGAGTGACCCACTATCAGCACAGGGAGAGAGTGTGACCCACTATCTGTACAGTGAGAGAGTGTGTGACCCACTATCTGTACAAGAGAGTGTGACCCACTATCTGTACAGTGAGAGAGTGTGACTCACTATCTGTACAGGAGAGAGAGTGTGACTCACTATCTGTACAGGAGAGAGAGTGTGACCCACTATCTGTACAGGGAGAGAGTGTGACCCACTATCTGTACAGGAGAGAGTGTGACCCACTGTCTGTACAGGAGAGAGAGTGTGTGACCCACTATCTGTACAGTGAGAGAGTGTGACCCACTATCTGCACAGGGAGAGAGTGTGGCCCACTATCTGTACAGTGAGAGAGTGTGACCAACTATCTGTACAGGGAGAGAGTGTGACCCACTATCTGTACAAGAGAGTGTGACCCACTATCTGTACAGGAGAGAGTGTGACCCACTATCTGCACAGGGAGATAGTGTGACCCACTATCTGTACAGTGAGAGAGTGTGACCCACAAACTGTACAGGGAGAGAGTGTGACCCACTATCTGTACAGTGAGAGCGTGTGACCCACTATCCGTACAGGGAGAGAGTGTGACCCACTATCTATACAGGAGAGAGTGTGACCCACTGTCTGTACAGGAGGGAGAGTGTGTGACCCACTATCTGTACAGGGAGAGAGTGTGACCCACTATCTGTACAGTGAGAGAGCGTGACCCACTATCTGCACAGTGAGAGAGTGTGTGACCCACTATCTGTACAAGAGAGTGTGACCCACAATCTGTACAGGAGAGAGAGTGTGACCCACTATCTGTAAAGTGAGAGAGTGTGACCCACTATCTGTACAGTGAGAGTGTGAGACCCACTATCTGTACAGGGAGAGAGAGTGTGACCCACTATCTGTACAGTGAGAGAGTGTGACTCACTATCTGTACAGTGAGAGAGTGTGACCCACTATCTGTACAGGGAGAGAGTGTGACCCACTATCTGTACAGTGAGAGAGTGTGACCCACTATCTGTACAGTGAGAGAGTGTGTGACCCACTATCTGTACAGGAGTGTGTGTGGCCCACTATCTGCACAGGGAGAGAGTGTGACCCACTATCTGTACAGTGAGAGAGTGTGACCCACTATCTGTACAGGGAGAGAGTGTGACCCACTATCTGTACAGGAGAGAGTGACCCACTATCTGTACAGGGAGAGAGTGTGACCCACTATCTGTACAGTGACAGAGTGTGACCCACTATCTGTACAGTGAGAGAGTGTGACCCACTATCTGTACAGGAGCGAGTGTGTGACTCACTATCTGTACAGTGAGAGAGTGTGACACACAATTTGTACAGGAGAGAGAGTGTGACCCACTATCTGTACAGGGAGAGGGTGTGACCTACTATCTGTACAGGGAGAGAGTGTGACCCACTATCTGTACAGGGAGAGAGTGTGACCCACTATCTGTACAGGAGAGAGAGTGTGACCCACTATCTGTACAGTGAGAGTGTGTGACCCACTATCTGTACAGGGAGACAGTGTGACCCACTATCTGTACAGGAGAGAGAGTGTGACCCACTATCTGTACAGGGAGAGAGTGTGACCCACTATCTGTACAGGGAGAGAGTGTGACCCACTATCCGTACAGTGAGAGAGTGTGACCCACTATCTGTACAGGAGAGAGTATGTGACCCACTATCTGTACAGGGAGAGAGTGTGACCAACTATCTGTACAGGAGAGAGAGTGTGACCCACTATCTGTAAAGTGAGAGAGTGTGACCCACTATCTGTACAGTGAGAGTGTGAGACCCACTATCTGTACAGGGAGAGAGAGTGTGACCCACTATCTGTACAGTGAGAGAGTGTGACTCACTATCTGTACAGTGAGAGAGTGTGACCCACTATCTGTACAGGGAGAGAGTGAGGCCCACTATCTGTACAGTGAGAAAGTCTGACCCACTATCTGTACAGGGAGAGAGTGTGACCCACTATCTGTACAGGGAGAGAGAGTGTGACCCACTATCTGTACAGGGAGAGAGAGTGTGACCCACTATCTGTACAGTGAGAGAGTGTGACCCACTATCTGTACTGGGAGAGAGTGTGACCCACTACCTGTACAGGGAGAGAGTGTGACCCACTATCTGTACAGGAGAGAGTGTGACCCACTAGCTGTACAGGGAGAGAGTGTGACCCACTATCTGCACAGGGAGAGAGTGTGACCCACTATCTGTACAGTGAGAGAGTGTGACCCACTATCTGTACAGGGAGAGAGTGTGATCCACTATCTGTACAGGGAGAGAGTGTGACTCACTATCTGTACAGGGAGAGAGTGTGACCCACTATCTGTACAGTGAGAGAGTGTGACCCACTATCTGCACAGGGAGAGAGTGTGACCCACTATCTGTACAGTGAGAGAGTGTGTGACCCACTATCTGTACAAGAGAGTGTGACCCACTATCTGTACAGGAGAGAGAGTGTGACCCACTATCTGCACAGGGAGAGAGTGTGACCCACTATCTGTACAGTCAGAGAGTGTGACCCACTATCTGTACAGGGAGAGAGTGTGACCCACTATCTGTACAGGGAGAGAGTGTGACTCACTATCTGTACAGGAAGAGAGTGTGACCCACTATCTGTACAGGAGAGTGTGTGACCCACTATCTGCACAGGGAGAGAGTGTGACCCACTATCTGTACAGTGAGAGAGTGTGACCCACTATCTGTACAGGGAGAGAGTGTGACCCACTATCTGTACAGGAGAGAGAGTGACCCACTATTTGTACAGGGAGAGAGGGTGACCCACTATCTGTACAGTGAGAGAATGTGACCCACTATCTGTACAGTGAGAGAGTGTGACCCACTATCTGTACAGTGAGAGAGTGTGACCCACTATCTGTACAGTGAGAGAGTGTGTGACTCACTATCTGTACAAGAGAGTGTGACCCACTATCCGTACAGGAGAGAGAGTGTGACCCACTATCTGCACAGGGAGAGAGTGTGACCCACCATCTGTACAGGGAGACAGTGCGACCCACTATCTGTACAGTGAGAGAGTGTGACCCACTATCTGCACAGGGCGAGAGTGTGACCCACTATCTGTACAGTGAGAGTGTGTGTGACCCACTATCTGCACAGGGAGAGAGTGTGACCCACTATCTGTACAATAAGAGAGTGTGGCCCACTATCTGTACAGGAGAGTGAGTGTGACCCACTATCTGTAGAGGAGATACAGTGAGACCCACAATCTGCAAAGGGAGAGTGTGTGTGACTCACTATCGGTACAGGATAGAGAGTGTGTGACCCACTATCTGTACAGGGAGACAGTGTGACCCACTATCTGTACAGTGAGAGAGTGCGACCCACTATCTGCACAGGGAGAGAGTGTGATCCACTATCTGTACAGTGAGAGAGTGTGTGACCCACTATCTGTACAAGAGAGTGTGACCCACTATCTGTACAGGAGAGTGAGTGTGACCCACTATCTGCACAGGGAGAGAGTGTGACCCACTATCTGTACAGTGAGAGAGTGTGACCCACTATCTGTACAGTGAGAGAGTGTGACCCACTATCTGTACAGGAGCGAGTGTGTGACTCACTATCTGTACAGTGAGAGAGTGTGACACACAATCTGTACAGTGAGAGTGTGTGACCCACTATCTGTACAGGGAGACAGTGTGACCCACTATCTGTACAGGAGAGAGAGTGTGACCCACTATCTGTACAGGGAGAGAGTGTGACCCACTATCTGTACAGGGAGAGAGTGTGACCCACTATCCGTACAGTGAGAGAGTGTGACCCACTATCTGTACAGGAGAGAGAGTGTGACCAACTATCTGTACAGTGAGAGAGTGTGACCCACTATCTGTACAGTGAGAGAGTATGTGACCCACTATCTGTACAGGGAGAGAGTGTGGCCCACTATCTGTACAGGAGAGTGAGTGTGACCCACTATCTGTAGAGGAGATAGAGTGAGACCCACAATCTGCAAAGGGAGAGTGTGTGTGACTCACTATCGGTACAGGATAGAGAGTGTGTGACCCACTATCTGTACAGGGAGAGAGTGCGACCCACTATCTGCACAGGGAGAGAGTGTGATCCACTATCTGTACAGTGAGAGAGTGTGTGACCCACTATCTGTACAAGAGAGTGTGACCCACTATCTGTACAGGAGAGTGAGTGTGACACACTATCTGCACAGGGAGAGAGTGTGACCCACTATCTGTACAGGGAGACAGTGTGACCCACTATCTGTACAGTGAGAGAGTGTGACCCACTATCTGCACAGGGAGAGAGTGTGACCCACTATCTGTACAGTGAGAGAGTGTGTGACCCACTATCTGCACAGGGAGAGAGTGTGACCCACTATCTGTACAGGAGAGAGAGTGTGACCCACTATCTGCACAGTGAAAGAGTGTGTGACTCACTATCTGTACAGGATAGAGAGTGTGTGACTCACTATATGTACAGGGAGACAGTGTGACCCACTATCTGTACAGTGAGAGAGTCACAGGGAGTCTGACCCACTATCTGTACAGTGAGAGAGTGTGTGACCCACTATCTGTACAGGAGGGTGTGACCCACTATCTGTACAGGAGTGAGAGTGTGACCCACTATCTGCACAGGGATAGAGTGTGACACACTATCTGTACAGGAGAGAGAGTGTGACCCACTATCTGTACAGGGAGAGAGTGTGACCTACTATCTGTACAGGGAGAGAGTGTGACTCACTATCTGTACAAGAGAGAGAGTGTGACCCACTATCTGTACAGTGAGAGAGTGTGACCCACTATCTGTACAGGAGCGAGTGTGTGACTCACTATCTGTACAGTGAGAGAGTGACACACAATCTGTACAGGAGAGAGAGTGTGACCCACTATCTGTACAGGGAGAGAGTGTGACCTACTATCTGTACAGGGAGAGAGTGTGACCCACTATCTGTACAGTGAGAGTGTGTGACCCACTATCTGTACAGGGAGACAGTGTGACCCACTATCTGTACAGGAGAGAGAGTGTGACCCACTATCTGTACAGGTAGAGAGTGTGACCCACTATCTGTACAGGGAGAGAGTGTGACCCACTATCCGTACAGTGAGAGAGTGTGACCCACTATCTGTACAGGAGAGAGAGTGTGACCAACTATCTGTACAGTGAGAGAGTATGTGACCCACTATCTGTACAGGGAGAGAGTGTGACCACTTATCTGTACAGGAGAGAGAGTGTGACCCACTATCTGTAAAGTGAGAGAGTGTGACCCACTATCTGTACAGTGAGAGTGTGAGACCCACTATCTGTACAGGGAGAGAGAGTGTGACCCACTATCTGTACAGTGAGAGAGTGTGACTCACTATCTGTACAGTGAGAGAGTGTGACCCACTATCTGTACAGGGAGAGAGTGAGGCCCACTATTTGTACAGGGAGAGAGGGTGACCCACTATCTGTACAGTGAGAGAATGTGACCCACTATCTGTACAGTGAGAGAGTGTGACCCACTATCTGTACAGTGAGAGAGTGTGACCCACTATCTGTACAGTGAGAGAGTGTGTGACTCACTATCTGTACAAGAGAGTGTGACCCACTATCCGTACAGGAGAGAGAGTGTGACCCACTATCTGCACAGGGAGAGAGTGTGACCCACCATCTGTACAGGGAGACAGTGCGACCCACTATCTGCACAGGGAGAGAGTGTGACCCACTATCTGTACAGTCAGAGAGTGTGACCCACTATCTGTACAGGGAGAGAGTGTGACCCACTATCTGTACAGGGAGAGAGTGTGACTCACTATCTGTACAGGAAGAGAGTGTGACCCACTATCTGTACAGGAGAGTGTGTGACCCACTATCTGCACAGGGAGAGAGTGTGACCCACTATCTGTACAGTGAGAGAGTGTGACCCACTATCTGTACAGGGAGAGAGTGTGACCCACTATCTGTACAGGAGAGAGAGTGACCCACTATTTGTACAGGGAGAGAGGGTGACCCACTATCTGTACAGTGAGAGAATGTGACCCACTATCTGTACAGTGAGAGAGTGTGACCCACTATCTGTACAGTGAGAGAGTGTGACCCACTATCTGTACAGTGAGAGAGTGTGTGACTCACTATCTGTACAAGAGAGTGTGACCCACTATCCGTACAGGAGAGAGAGTGTGACCCACTATCTGCACAGGGAGAGAGTGTGACCCACCATCTGTACAGGGAGACAGTGCGACCCACTATCTGTACAGTGAGAGAGTGTGACCCACTATCTGCACAGGGCGAGAGTGTGACCCACTATCTGTACAGTGAGAGAGTGTGTGACCCACTATCTGCACAGGGAGAGAGTGTGACCCACTATCTGTACAATAAGAGAGTGTGGCCCACTATCTGTACAGGAGAGTGAGTGTGACCCACTATCTGTAGAGGAGATACAGTGAGACCCACAATCTGCAAAGGGAGAGTGTGTGTGACTCACTATCGGTACAGGATAGAGAGTGTGTGACCCACTATCTGTACAGGGAGACAGTGTGACCCACTATCTGTACAGTGAGAGAGTGCGACCCACTATCTGCACAGGGAGAGAGTGTGATCCACTATCTGTACAGTGAGAGAGTGTGTGACCCACTATCTGTACAAGAGAGTGTGACCCACTATCTGTACAGGAGAGTGAGTGTGACCCACTATCTGCACAGGGAGAGAGTGTGACCCACTATCTGTACAGTGAGAGAGTGTGACCCACTATCTGTACAGTGAGAGAGTGTGACCCACTATCTGTACAGGAGCGAGTGTGTGACTCACTATCTGTACAGTGAGAGAGTGTGACACACAATCTGTACAGTGAGAGTGTGTGACCCACTATCTGTACAGGGAGACAGTGTGACCCACTATCTGTACAGGAGAGAGAGTGTGACCCACTATCTGTACAGGGAGAGAGTGTGACCCACTATCTGTACAGGGAGAGAGTGTGACCCACTATCCGTACAGTGAGAGAGTGTGACCCACTATCTGTACAGGAGAGAGAGTGTGACCAACTATCTGTACAGTGAGAGAGTGTGACCCACTATCTGTACAGTGAGAGAGTATGTGACCCACTATCTGTACAGGGAGAGAGTGTGGCCCACTATCTGTACAGGAGAGTGAGTGTGACCCACTATCTGTAGAGGAGATAGAGTGAGACCCACAATCTGCAAAGGGAGAGTGTGTGTGACTCACTATCGGTACAGGATAGAGAGTGTGTGACCCACTATCTGTACAGGGAGAGAGTGCGACCCACTATCTGCACAGGGAGAGAGTGTGATCCACTATCTGTACAGTGAGAGAGTGTGTGACCCACTATCTGTACAAGAGAGTGTGACCCACTATCTGTACAGGAGAGTGAGTGTGACCCACTATCTGCACAGGGAGAGAGTGTGACCCACTATCTGTACAGGGAGACAGTGTGACCCACTATCTGTACAGTGAGAGAGTGTGACCCACTATCTGCACAGGGAGAGAGTGTGACCCACTATCTGTACAGTGAGAGAGTGTGTGACCCACTATCTGCACAGGGAGAGAGTGTGACCCACTATCTGTACAGGAGAGAGAGTGTGACCCACTATCTGCACAGTGAAAGAGTGTGTGACTCACTATCTGTACAGGATAGAGAGTGTGTGACTCACTATATGTACAGGGAGACAGTGTGACCCACTATCTGTACAGTGAGAGAGTCACAGGGAGTCTGACCCACTATCTGTACAGTGAGAGAGTGTGTGACCCACTATCTGTACAGGAGGGTGTGACCCACTATCTGTACAGGAGTGAGAGTGTGACCCACTATCTGCACAGGGATAGAGTGTGACACACTATCTGTACAGGAGAGAGAGTGTGACCCACTATCTGTACAGGGAGAGAGTGTGACCTACTATCTGTACAGGGAGAGAGTGTGACTCACTATCTGTACAAGAGAGAGAGTGTGACCCACTATCTGTACAGTGAGAGAGTGTGACCCACTATCTGTACAGGAGCGAGTGTGTGACTCACTATCTGTACAGTGAGAGAGTGACACACAATCTGTACAGGAGAGAGAGTGTGACCCACTATCTGTACAGGGAGAGAGTGTGACCTACTATCTGTACAGGGAGAGAGTGTGACCCACTATCTGTACAGTGAGAGTGTGTGACCCACTATCTGTACAGGGAGACAGTGTGACCCACTATCTGTACAGGAGAGAGAGTGTGACCCACTATCTGTACAGGTAGAGAGTGTGACCCACTATCTGTACAGGGAGAGAGTGTGACCCACTATCCGTACAGTGAGAGAGTGTGACCCACTATCTGTACAGGAGAGAGAGTGTGACCAACTATCTGTACAGTGAGAGAGTATGTGACCCACTATCTGTACAGGGAGAGAGTGTGACCACTTATCTGTACAGGAGAGAGAGTGTGACCCACTATCTGTAAAGTGAGAGAGTGTGACCCACTATCTGTACAGTGAGAGTGTGAGACCCACTATCTGTACAGGGAGAGAGAGTGTGACCCACTATCTGTACAGTGAGAGAGTGTGACTCACTATCTGTACAGTGAGAGAGTGTGACCCACTATCTGTACAGGGAGAGAGTGAGGCCCACTATTTGTACAGGGAGAGAGGGTGACCCACTATCTGTACAGTGAGAGAATGTGACCCACTATCTGTACAGTGAGAGAGTGTGACCCACTATCTGTACAGTGAGAGAGTGTGACCCACTATCTGTACAGTGAGAGAGTGTGTGACTCACTATCTGTACAAGAGAGTGTGACCCACTATCCGTACAGGAGAGAGAGTGTGACCCACTATCTGCACAGGGAGAGAGTGTGACCCACCATCTGTACAGGGAGACAGTGCGACCCACTATCTGTACAGTGAGAGAGTGTGACCCACTATCTGCACAGGGCGAGAGTGTGACCCACTATCTGTACAGTGAGAGAGTGTCTGACCCACTATCTGCACAGGGAGAGAGTGTGACCCACTATCTGTACAATAAGAGAGTGTGGCCCACTATCTGTACAGGAGAGTGAGTGTGACCCACTATCTGTAGAGGAGATACAGTGAGACCCACAATCTGCAAAGGGAGAGTGTGTGTGACTCACTATCGGTACAGGATAGAGAGTGTGTGACCCACTATCTGTACAGGGAGACAGTGTGACCCACTATCTGTACAGTGAGAGAGTGCGACCCACTATCTGCACAGGGAGAGAGTGTGATCCACTATCTGTACAGTGAGAGAGTGTGTGACCCACTATCTGTACAAGAGAGTGTGACCCACTATCTGTACAGGAGAGTGAGTGTGACCCACTATCTGCACAGGGAGAGAGTGTGACCCACTATCTGTACAGTGAGAGAGTGTGACCCACTATCTGTACAGTGAGAGAGTGTGACCCACTATCTGTACAGGAGCGAGTGTGTGACTCACTATCTGTACAGTGAGAGAGTGTGACACACAATCTGTACAGTGAGAGTGTGTGACCCACTATCTGTACAGGGAGACAGTGTGACCCACTATCTGTACAGGAGAGAGAGTGTGACCCACTATCTGTACAGGGAGAGAGTGTGACCCACTATCTGTACAGGGAGAGAGTGTGACCCACTATCCGTACAGTGAGAGAGTGTGACCCACTATCTGTACAGGAGAGAGAGTGTGACCAACTATCTGTACAGTGAGAGAGTGTGACCCACTATCTGTACAGTGAGAGAGTATGTGACCCACTATCTGTACAGGGAGAGAGTGTGGCCCACTATCTGTACAGGAGAGTGAGTGTGACCCACTATCTGTAGAGGAGATAGAGTGAGACCCACAATCTGCAAAGGGAGAGTGTGTGTGACTCACTATCGGTACAGGATAGAGAGTGTGTGACCCACTATCTGTACAGGGAGAGAGTGCGACCCACTATCTGCACAGGGAGAGAGTGTGATCCACTATCTGTACAGTGAGAGAGTGTGTGACCCACTATCTGTACAAGAGAGTGTGACCCACTATCTGTACAGGAGAGTGAGTGTGACCCACTATCTGCACAGGGAGAGAGTGTGACCCACTATCTGTACAGGGAGACAGTGTGACCCACTATCTGTACAGTGAGAGAGTGTGACCCACTATCTGCACAGGGAGAGAGTGTGACCCACTATCTGTACAGTGAGAGAGTGTGTGACCCACTATCTGCACAGTGAGAGAGTGTGTGACTCACTATCTGTACAGGATAGAGAGTGTGTGACTCACTATATGTACAGGGAGACAGTGTGACCCACTATCTGTACAGTGAGAGAGTCACAGGGAGTCTGACCCACTATCTGTACAGTGAGAGAGTGTGTGACCCACTATCTGTACAAGAGGGTGTGACCCACTATCTGTACAGGAGTGAGAGTGTGACCCACTATCTGCACAGGGAGAGAGTGTGACACACTATCTGTACAGGAGAGAGAGTGTGACCCACTATCTGTACAGGGAGAGAGTGTGACCTACTATCTGTACAGGGAGAGAGTGTGACTCACTATCTGTACAAGAGAGAGAGTGTGACCCACTATCTGTACAGTGAGAGAGTGTGACCCACTATCTGTACAGGAGCGAGTGTGTGACTCACTATCTGTACAGTGAGAGAGTGACACACAATCTGTACAGGAGAGAGAGTGTGACCCACTATCTGTACAGGGAGAGAGTGTGACCTACTATCTGTACAGGGAGAGAGTGTGACCCACTATCTGTACAGTGAGAGTGTGTGACCCACTATCTGTACAGGGAGACAGTGTGACCCACTATCTGTACAGGAGAGAGAGTGTGACCCACTATCTGTACAGGTAGAGAGTGTGACCCACTATCTGTACAGGGAGAGAGTGTGACCCACTATCCGTACAGTGAGAGAGTGTGACCCACTATCTGTACAGGAGAGAGAGTGTGACCAACTATCTGTACAGTGAGAGAGTATGTGACCCACTATCTGTACAGGGAGAGAGTGTGACCACTTATCTGTACAGGAGAGAGAGTGTGACCCACTATCTGTAAAGTGAGAGAGTGTGACCCACTATCTGTACAGTGAGAGTGTGAGACCCACTATCTGTACAGGGAGAGAGAGTGTGACCCACTATCTGTACAGTGAGAGAGTGTGACTCACTATCTGTACAGTGAGAGAGTGTGACCCACTATCTGTACAGGGAGAGAGTGAGGCCCACTATCTGTACAGTGAGAAAGTGTGACCCACTATCTGTACAGGGAGAGAGTGTGACCCACTATCTGTACAGGAGAGAGAGTGTGACCCACTATCTGGACAGGAGAGAGAGTGTGACCCACTATCTGTACAGGGAGAGAGAGTGTGACCCACTATCTGTACAGGGAGAGAGAGTGTGACCCACTATCTGTACAGTGAGAGAGTGTGACCCACTATCTGTACTGGGAGAGAGTGCGACCCACTACCTGTACAGGGAGAGAGTGTGACCCACTATCTGTACAGGAGAGAGTGTGACCCACTAGCTGTACTGGGAGAGAGTGTGACCCACTATCTGCACAGGGAGAGAGTGTGACCCACTATCTGTACAGTGAGAGAGTGTGACCCACTATCTGTACAGGGAGAGAGTGTGATCCACTATCTGTACAGGGAGAGAGTGTGACTCACTATCTGTACAGGGAGAGAGTGTGACCCACTATCTGTACAGTGAGAGAGTGTGACCCACTATCTGCACAGGGAGAGAGTGTGACCCACTATCTGTACAGTGAGAGAGTGTGTGACCCACTATCTGTACAAGAGAGTGTGACCCACTATCTGTACAGGAGAGAGAGTGTGACCCACTATCTGCACAGGGAGAGAGTGTGACCCACTATCTGTACAGTGAGAGAGTGTGACCCTCTATCTGTACAGGGAGAGAGTGTGACCCACTATCTGTACAGGGAGAGAGTGTGACTCACTATCTGTACAGGGAGAGAGTGTGACCCACTATCTGTACAGGAGAGTGTGTGACCCACTATCTGCACAGGGAGAGAGTGTGACCCACTATCTGTACAGTGAGAGAGTGTGACCCACTATCTGCACAGGGAGAGAGTGTGATCCACTATCTGTACAGTGAGAGAGTGTGTGACCCACTATCTGTACAAGAGAGTGTGACCCACTATCTGTACAGGAGAGTGAGTGTGACCCACTATCTGCACAGGGAGAGAGTGTGACCCACTATCTGTACAGGGAGACAGTGTGACCCACTATCTGTACAGTGAGAGAGTGTGACACACTATCTGCACAGGGAGAGAGTGTGATCCACTATCTGTACAGTGAGAGAGTGTGTGACCCACTATCTGTACAAGAGAGTGTGACCCATTATCTGTACAGGAGAGTGAGTGTGACCCACTATCTGCACAGGGAGAGAGTGTGACCCACTATCTGTACAGGGAGACAGTGTGACCCACTATCTGTACAGTGAGAGAGTGTGACCCACTATCTGCACAGGGAGAGAGTGTGACCCACTATCTGTACAGTGAGAGAGTGTGTGACCCACTATCTGCACAGGGAGAGAGTGTGACCCACTATCTGTACAGGAGAGAGAGTGTGACCCACTATCTGCACAGGGAGAGAGTGTGTGACTCACTATCTGTACAGGATAGAGAGTGTGTGACCCACTATCTGTACAGGGAGACAGTGTGACCCACTATCTGTACAGTGAGAGAGTCACAGGGAGTCTGACCCACTATCTGTACAGTGAGAGAGTGTGTGACCCACTATCTGTACAAGAGGGTGTGACCCACTATCTGTACAGGAGTGAGAGTGTGACCCACTATCTGTACAGGGAGAGAGTGTGACCCACTATCTGTACAGTGAGAGAGTGTGACTCACTATCTGTACAGGAGAGAGAGTGTGACTCACTATCTGTACAGTGAGATAGAGTGACCCACTATCTGCACAGGGAGAGAGTGTGACCCACTATCTGTACAGTGAGAGAGTGTGTGACCCACTATCCGTACAAGAGAGTGTGACCCACTATCTGTACAGTGAGAGAGTGTGACCCACTATCTGTACAGGGAGACAGTGTGACCCACTATCTGTACAGTGAGAGAGTGTGACCCACTATCTGAACAGTGAGAGAGTGTGACCCACTAGCTGTACAGGAGAGAGAGTGTGACTCACTATCTGTACAGGAGAGAGAGTGTGAACCACTATCTGTGCAGTGAGAGAGTGTGACCCACTATCTGAACAGTGAGAGAGTGTGACCCACTATCTGTACAGGGAGAGAGTGTGACCCACTATCTGTACAGTGAGAGAGTGTGACCCGCTATCTGTACAGGGAGAGAGTGTGACTCACTATCTGTACAGGGAGAGAGTGTGACTCACTATCTGTACAGGAGAGCTTGTGTGACTCACTATCTGTACAGGGAGAGAGTGTGACTCACTGTCTGTACAGGGAGAGAGTGTGACTCACTATCTGTACAGTGAGAGAGTGAGACCCACTATCTGTACAGTGAGAAAGTGTGACCCACTATCTGTACAGGGAGAGAATGTGACCCACTATCTGTACAGGAGAGAGAGTGTGACCCACTATCTGTACAGTGAGAGAGTGTGACCCACTATCTGTACAGGGAGAGAGTGTGACCCACTATCTGTACAGGGAGAGAGTGTGACCCACTATCTGTACAGAGAGAGAGTGTGACCCACTATCTGTACAGGGAGAGAGTGTGACTCACTATCTGTACAGTGAGAGAGTGTGACCCACTATCTGTACAGTGAGAGAGTGAGACCCACTATCTGTACAGTGAGAAAGTGTGACCCACTATCTGTACAGGGAGAGAGTGTGACCCACTATCTGTACAGGGAGAGAGTGTGACCCACTATCTGTACAGGAGAGTGAGTGTGACCCACTATCTGTACAGGGAGAGAGTGTGACCCACTATCTGTACAGGGAGAGAGTGTGACCCACTATCTGTACAGTGAGAGAGTGTGACCCACTATCTGTACAGGAGAGAGAGTGTGACCCACTATCTGTACAGTGAGAGAGTGTGACCCACTATCTGTACAGTGAGAGAGTGTGTGACCCACTATCTGTACAGGGAGAGAGTGTGACCAACTATCTGTACAGGGGGGAGAGTGTGACCCACTATCTGTACAGTGAGAGAGCGTGACCCACTATCTGTACAGTGAGAGAGTGTGACCCACTATCTGTACAGGGAGAGAGAGTGTGACCCACTATCTGTACAGTGAGAGAGTGTGACTCACTATCTGTACAGTGAGAGAGTGTGACCCACTATCTGTACATGGAGAGAGTGAGACCCACTATCTGTACAGGAGAGAGAGTGACCCACTATCTGTACAGTGAGAGTGTGACCCGCTATCTGTACAGGGAGAGAGTGTGACCCACTATCTGTACAGGGAGAGAGTGTGACTCACTATCTGTACAGGAGAGCTTGTGTGACTCACTATCTGTACAGTGAGAGAGTGTGACCCACTATCTGTAAATGAGAGAGAGTGTGACCCACTATCTGTACAGTGAGAGAGTGTGACCCACTATCTGTACAGGGAGAGAGTGTGACCCACTATCTGTACAGGGAGAGAGTGTGACCCACTATCTGTACAGTGAGAGAGTGTGACCCACTATCTGTACAGGAGAGAGAGTGTGACCCACTATCTGTACAGTGAGAGAGTGTGACCCACTATCTGTACAGGGAGAGAGTGTGACCAACTATCTGTACAGGAGAGAGAGTGTGACCCACTATCTGTACAGTGAGAGAGTGTGACCCACTATCTGTACAGTGAGAGAGTGTGACCCACTATCTGTACAGTGAGAGAGTGTGACTCACTATCTGTACAGTGAGAGAGTGTGACCCACTATCTGTACAGGGAGAGAGTGAGACCCACTATCTGTACAGTGAGAAAGTGTGACCCACTATCTGTACAGGGAGAGAGTGTGACCCACTATCTGTACAGGAGAGAGAGTGTGACCAACTATCTGTACAGGAGAGAGATTGTGACCCACTATCTGTACAGGGAGAGAGAGTGTGACCCACTATCTGTACAGGGAGAGAGAGTGTGACCCACTATCTGTACAGTGAGAGAGTGGTACCCACTATCTGTACTGGGAGAGAGTGTGACCCACGACCTGTACAGGGAGAGAGTGTGACCCACTATCTGTACAGGGAGAGAGTGTGACCCACTATCTGTACAGGGAGAGAGTGTGACCCACTATCTGTACAGTGAGAGAGTGTGACCCATGATCTGTACAGGAGAGAGAGTGTGACCCACTATCTGTACAGTGAGAGAGTGTGACCCACTATCTGTACAGTGAGAGAGTGTGTGACCCACTATCTGTACAGGGAGAGAGTGTGACCAACTATCTGTACAGGGGGGAGGGTGTGACCCACTATCTGTACAGTGAGAGAGCGTGACCCACTATCTGTACAGTGAGAGAGTGTGACCCACTATCTGTACAGGGAGAGAGTGTGACCCACTATCTGTACAGGAGAGAGAGTGTGACCCACTATCTGGACAGGAGAGAGAGTGTGACCCACTATCTGTACAGGGAGAGAGAGTGTGACCCACTATCTGTACAGGGAGAGAGTGTGACCCACTATCTGTACAGTGAGAGAGTGTGACCCACTATCTGTACAGTGAGAGAGTGTGACCCACTATCTGTACAGTGAGAGAGTGTGACCCACTATCTGTACAGTGAGAGTGTGACCCGCTATCTGTACAGGGAGAGAGTGTGACCCACTATCTGTACAGGGAGAGAGTGTGACTCACTATCTGTACAGGAGAGCTTGTGTGACTCACTATCTGTACAGTGAGAGAGTGTGACCCACTATCTGTAAATGAGAGAGAGTGTGACCCACTATCTGTACAGTGAGAGAGTGTGACCCACTATCTGTACAGGGAGAGAGTGTGACCCACTATCTGTACAGGGAGAGAGTGTGACCCACTATCTGTACAGTGAGAGAGTGTGACCCACTATCTGTACAGGAGAGAGAGTGTGACCCACTATCTGTACAGTGAGAGAGTGTGACCCACTATCTGTACAGGGAGAGAGTGTGACCAACTATCTGTACAGGAGAGAGAGTGTGACCCACTATCTGTACAGTGAGAGAGTGTGACCCACTATCTGTACAGTGAGAGAGTGTGACCCACTATCTGTACAGTGAGAGAGTGTGACTCACTATCTGTACAGTGAGAGAGTGTGACCCACTATCTGTACAGGGAGAGAGTGAGACCCACTATCTGTACAGTGAGAAAGTGTGACCCACTATCTGTACAGGGAGAGAGTGTGACCCACTATCTGTACAGGAGAGAGAGTGTGACCCACTATCTGTACAGGAGAGAGATTGTGACCCACTATCTGTACAGGGAGAGAGAGTGTGACCCACTATCTGTACAGGGAGAGAGAGTGTGACCCACTATCTGTACAGTGAGAGAGTGGTACCCACTATCTGTACTGGGAGAGAGTGTGACCCACTACCTGTACAGGGAGAGAGTGTGACCCACTACCTGTACAGGGAGAGAGTGTGACCCACTATCTGTACAGGAGAGAGTGTGACCCACTAGCTGTACAGTGAGAGAGTGTGTGACCCACTATCTGTACAGGGAGAGAGAGTGACCAACTATCTGTACAGGAGAGAGAGTGTGACCCACTATCTGTACAGTGAGAGAGGGTGACCCACTATCTGTACAGTGAGAGAGTGTGACCCACTATCTGTACAGGGAGAGAGAGTGTGACCCACTATCTGTACAGTGAGAGAGTGTGACTCACTATCTGTACAGTGAGAGTGTGACCCACTATCTGTACATGGAGAGAGTGAGACCCACTATCTGTACAGTGAGAAAGTGTGACCCTCTATCTGTACAGGGAGAGAGTGTGACCCACAATCTGTACAGGAGAGAGAGTGTGACCCACTATCCGTACAGGAGAGACAGTGTGACCCACTATCTGTACAGGAGAGAGAGTGTGACCCACTATCTGTACAGTGATAGAGTGTGACCCACTATCTGTACAGGGAGAGAGTGTGACCCACTATCTGTACAGGGAGAGAGTGTGACCCACTATCCGTACAGTGAGAGAGTGTGACCCACTATCTGTACAGGAGAGAGAGTGTGACCCACTATCTGTACAGTGAGAGAGTGTGACCCACTATCTGTACAGTGAGAGAGTATGTGACCCACTATCTGTACAGGGAGAGAGTGTGACCAACTATCTGTACAGGAGAGAGAGTGTGACCCACTATCTGTAAAGTGAGAGAGTGTGACCCACTATCTGTACAGTGAGAGTGTGAGACCCACTATCTGTACAGGGAGAGAGAGTGTGACCCACTATCTGTACAGGGAGAGAGTGTGACCCACTATCTGTACAGTGAGAGAGTGTGACCCACTATCTGTACAGTGAGAGAGTGTGACCCACTATCTGTACAGTGAGAGAGTGTGACCCACTATCTGTACAGTGAGAGAGTGTGACCCACTATCTGTACAGTGAGAGTGTGACCCGCTATCTGTACAGGGAGAGAGTGTGACCCACTATCTGTACAGGGAGAGAGTGTGACTCACTATCTGTACAGGAGAGCTTGTGTGACTCACTATCTGTACAGTGAGAGAGTGTGACCCACTATCTGTAAATGAGAGAGAGTGTGACCCACTATCTGTACAGTGAGAGAGTGTGACCCACTATCTGTACAGGGAGAGAGTGTGACCCACTATCTGTACAGGGAGAGAGTGTGACCCACTATCTGTACAGTGAGAGAGTGTGACCCACTATCTGTACAGGAGAGAGAGTGTGACCCACTATCTGTACAGTGAGAGAGTGTGACCCACTATCTGTACAGTGAGAGAGTGTGTGACCCACTATCTGTACAAGAGAGTGTGACCGACTATCCGTACAGGAGAGAGAGTGTGACCCACTATCTGCACAGGGAGAGAGTGTGACCCACCATCTGTACAGGGAGACAGTGCGACCCACTATCTGCACAGTGAGAGAGTGTGTGACCCACTATCTGCACAGGGAGAGAGTGTGACCCACTATCTGTACAGGGAGAGAGTGTAGCCCACTATCTGTACAGGAGAGTGAGTGTGACCCACTATCTGTAGAGGAGATAGAGTGAGACCCACAATCTGCAAAGGGAGAGTGTGTGTGACTCACTATCGGTACAGGATAGAGAGTGTGTGACCCACTATCTGTACAGGGAGACAGTGTGACCCACTATCTGTACAGTGAGAGAGTGTGACCCACTATCTGCACAGGGAGAGAGTGTGATCCACTATCTGTACAGTGAGAGAGTGTGTGACCCACTATCTGTACAAGAGAGTGTGACCCACTATCTGTACAGGAGAGTGAGTGTGACCCACTATCTGCACAGGGAGAGAGTGTGACCCACTATCTGTACAGGGAGACAGTGTGACCCACTATCTGTACAGTGAGAGAGTGTGACCCA
Source organism: Scyliorhinus torazame (assembly GCF_047496885.1). NCBI lineage: Eukaryota > Metazoa > Chordata > Chondrichthyes > Carcharhiniformes > Scyliorhinidae > Scyliorhinus > Scyliorhinus torazame. The sequence continues at coordinate 107,724,568 of NC_092719.1, read as the reverse complement.
CTATCTGCACAGGGAGAGAGTGTGACCCACTATCTGTACAGTGAGAGAGTGTGTGACCCACTATCTGCACAGGGAGAGAGTGTGACCCACTATCTGTACAGGAGAGAGAGTGTGACCCACTATCTGCACAGGGAGAGAGTGTGTGACTCACTATCTGTACAGGATAGAGAGTGTGTGACCCACTATCTGTACAGGGAGACAGTGTGACCCACTATCTGTACAGTGAGAGAGTCACAGGGAGTCTGACCCACTATCTGTACAGTGAGAGAGTGTGTGACCCACTATCTGTACAAGAGGGTGTGACCCACTATCTGTACAGGAGTGAGAGTGTGACCCACTATCTGTACAGGGAGAGAGTGTGACCCACTATCTGTACAGTGAGAGAGTGTGACTCACTATCTGTACAGGAGAGAGAGTGTGACTCACTATCTGTACAGTGAGATAGAGTGACCCACTATCTGCACAGGGAGAGAGTGTGACCCACTATCTGTACAGTGAGAGAGTGTGTGACCCACTATCCGTACAAGAGAGTGTGACCCACTATCTGTACAGTGAGAGAGTGTGACCCACTATCTGTACAGGGAGACAGTGTGACCCACTATCTGTACAGTGAGAGAGTGTGACCCACTATCTGAACAGTGAGAGAGTGTGACCCACTAGCTGTACAGGAGAGAGAGTGTGACTCACTATCTGTACAGGAGAGAGAGTGTGAACCACTATCTGTGCAGTGAGAGAGTGTGACCCACTATCTGAACAGTGAGAGAGTGTGACCCACTATCTGTACAGGGAGAGAGTGTGACCCACTATCTGTACAGTGAGAGAGTGTGACCCACTATCTGTACAGTGAGAGAGTGTGACCCGCTATCTGTACAGGGAGAGAGTGTGACTCACTATCTGTACAGGGAGAGAGTGTGACTCACTATCTGTAAAGGAGAGCTTGTGTGACTCACTATCTGTACAGGGAGAGAGTGTGACTCACTATCTGTACAGTGAGAGAGTGTGACCCACTATCTGTACAGTGAGAGAGTGAGACCCACTATCTGTACAGTGAGAAAGTGTGACCCACTATCTGTACAGGGAGAGAATGTGACCCACTATCTGTACAGGAGAGAGAGTGTGACCCACTATCTGTACAGTGAGAGAGTGTGACCCACTATCTGTACAGGGAGAGAGTGTGACCCACTATCTGTACAGGGAGAGAGTGTGACCCACTATCTGTACAGAGAGAGAGTGTGACCCACTATCTGTACAGGGAGAGAGTGTGACTCACTATCTGTACAGTGAGAGAGTGTGACCCACTATCTGTACAGTGAGAGAGTGTGACCCACTATCTGTACAGGGAGAGAGTGAGACCCACTATCTGTACAGTGAGAAAGTGTGACCCACTATCTGTACAGGGAGAGAGTGTGACCCACTATCTGTACAGGAGAGAGATTGTGACCCACTATCTGTACAGGGAGAGAGAGTGTGACCCACTATCTGTACAGGGAGAGAGAGTGTGACCCACTATCTGTACAGTGAGAGAGTGTTACCCACTATCTGTACTGGGAGAGAGTGTGACCCACTACCTGTACAGGGAGAGAGTGTGACCCACTACCTGTACAGGGAGAGAGTGTGACCCACTATCTGTACAGGAGAGAGTGTGACCCACTAGCTGTACAGTGAGAGAGTGTGTGACCCACTATCTGTACAGGGAGAGAGAGTGACCAACTATCTGTACAGGACAGAGAGTGTGACCCACTATCTGTACAGTGAGAGAGCGTGACCCACTATCTGTACAGTGAGAGAGTGTGACCCACTATCTGTACAGGGAGAGAGAGTGTGACCCACTATCTGTACAGGGAGAGAGTGTGACCCACTATCCGTACAGTGAGAGAGTGTGACCCACTATCTGTACAGGAGAGAGAGTGTGACCCACTATCTGTACAGTGAGAGAGTGTGACCCACTATCTGTACAGTGAGAGAGTATGTGACCCACTATCTGTACAGGGAGAGAGTGTGACCAACTATCTGTACAGGAGAGAGAGTGTGACCCACTATCTGTAAAGTGAGAGAGTGTGACCCACTATCTGTACAGTGAGAGTGTGAGACCCACTATCTGTACAGGGAGAGAGTGTGACCCACTATCTGTACAGTGAGAGAGTGTGACTCACTATCTGTACAGTGAGAGAGTGTGACCCACTATCTGTACGGGGAGAGAGTGAGGCCCACTATCTGTACAGTGAGAAAGTGTGACCCACTATCTGTACAGGGAGAGAGTGTGACCCACTATCTGTACAGGAGAGAGAGTGTGACCCACTATCTGGACAGGAGAGAGAGTGTGACCCACTATCTGTACAGGGAGAGAGAGTGTGACCCACTATCTGTACAGGGAGAGAGTGTGACCCACTATCTGTACAGTGAGAGAGTGTGACCCACTATCTGTACAGTGAGAGAGTGTGACCCACTATCTGTACAGTGAGAGAGTGTGACCCACTATCTGTACAGTGAGAGAGTGTGACCCACTATCTGTACAGTGAGAGTATGACCCGCTATCTGTACAGGGAGAGAGTGTGACCCACTATCTGTACAGGGAGAGAGTGTGACTCACTATCTGTACAGGAGAGCTTGTGTGACTCACTATCTGTACAGTGAGAGTGTGTGACCCACTATCTGTAAATGAGAGAGAGTGTGACCCACTATCTGTACAGTGAGAGAGTGTGACCCACTATCTGTACAGGGAGAGAGTGTGACCCACTATCTGTACAGGGAGAGAGTGTGACCCACTATCTGTACAGTGAGAGAGTGTGACCCACTATCTGTACAGGAGAGAGAGTGTGACCCACTATCTGTACAGTGAGAGAGTGTGACCCACTATCTGTACAGGGAGAGAGTGTGACCAACTATCTGTACAGGAGAGAGAGTGTGACCCACTATCTGTACAGTGAGAGAGTGTGATCCACTATCTGTACAGTGAGAGAGTGTGACCCACTATCTGTACAGTGAGAGAGTGTGACTCACTATCTGTACAGTGAGAGAGTGAGACCCACTATCTGTACAGGGAGAGAGTGAGACCCACTATCTGTACAGTGAGAAAGTGTGACCCACTATCTGTACAGGGAGAGAGTGTGACCCACTATCTGTACAGGAGAGAGAGTGTGACCCACTATCTGTACAGGAGAGAGATTGTGACCCACTATCTGTACAGGGAGAGAGAGTATGACCCACTATCTGTACAGGGAGAGAGAGTGTGACCCACTATCTGTACAGTGAGAGAGTGTTACCCACTATCTGTACAGGAGAGAGTGTGACCCACTATCTGCACAGGGAGAGAGTGTGACCCACTATCTGTACAGTGAGAGAGTGTGTGACGCACTATCTGTACAAGAGAGTGTGACCCACTATCTGTACAGGAGAGAGAGTGTGACCCACTATCTGCACAGGGAGAGCGTGTGACCCACTATCTGTACAGGGAGAGAGTGTGACTCACTATCTGTACAGGGAGAGAGTGTGACCCACTATCTGTACAGGAGAGAGAGTGACCCACTATCTGTACAGGGAGAGAGGGTGACCCACAATCTGTACAGTGAGAGAATGTGACCCACTATCTGCACAGGGAGAGCGTGTGACCCACTATCTGTACAGTGAGAGAGTGTGACCAACTATCTATACAGTGAGAGAGTGTGACCCACTATCTGTACAGGGAGAGAGAGTGTGACCCACTATCTGTACAGGGAGAGAGTGTGACCCACTATCTGTACAGGAGAGAGAGTGTGACCCACTATCTGGACAGGAGAGAGAGTGTGACCCACTATCTGTACAGGGAGAGAGAGTGTGACCCACTATCTGTACAGGGAGAGAGAGTGTGACCCACTATCTGTACAGTGAGAGAGTGTGACGCACTATCTGTACTGGGAGAGAGTGCGACCCACTACCTGTACAGGGAGAGAGTGTGACCCACTATCTGTACAGGAGAGAGTGTGACCCACTAGCTGTACAGGGAGAGAGTGTGACCCACTATCTGCACAGGGAGAGAGTGTGACCCACTATCTGTACAGTGAGAGAGTGTGACCCACTATCTGTACAGGGAGAGAGTGTGATCCACTATCTGTACAGGGAGAGAGTGTGACTCACTATCTGTACAGGGAGAGAGTGTGACCCACTATCTGTACAGTGAGAGAGTGTGACCCACTATCTGCACAGGGAGAGAGTGTGACCCACTATCTGTACAGTGAGAGAGTGTGTGACCCACTATCTGTACAAGAGAGTGTGACCCACTATCTGTACAGGAGAGAGAGTGTGACCCACTATCTGCACAGGGAGAGAGTGTGACCCACTATCTGTACAGTGAGAGAGTGTGACCCTCTATCTGTACAGGGAGAGAGTGTGACCCACTATCTGTACAGGGAGAGAGTGTGACTCACTATCTGTACAGGGAGAGAGTGTGACCCACTATCTGTACAGGGAGAGAGTGTGACCCACTATCTGTACAGGGAGAGAGTGTGACCCACTATCTGTACAGGGAGAGAGTGTGACCCACTATCTGCATAGGAGAGAGAGTGACCCACTATTTGTACAGGGAGAGAGGGTGACCCACTATCTGTACAGTGAGAGAATGTGACCCACTATCTGTACAGTGAGAGTGTGTGACCCACTATCTGTACAGTGAGAGAGTGTGTGACCCACTATCTGTACAAGAGAGTGTGACCCACTATCCGTACAGGAGAGAGAGTGTGACCCACTATCTGCACAGGGAGAGAGTGTGACCCACCATCTGTACAGGGAGACAGTGCGACCCACTATCTGTACAGTGTGAGAGTGTGTGACCCACTATCTGCACAGGGAGAGAGTGTGACCCACTATCTGTACAGGGAGAGAGTGTAGCCCACTATCTGTACAGGAGAGTGAGTGTGACCCACTATCTGTAGAGGAGATAGAGTGAGACCCACAATCTGCAAAGGGAGAGTGTGTGTGACTCACTATCGGTACAGGATAGAGAGTGTGTGACCCACTATCTGCACAGGGAGACAGTGTGACCCACTATCTGTACAGTGAGAGAGTGTGACCCACTATCTGCACAGGGAGAGAGTGTGATCCACTATCTGTACAGTGAGAGAGTGTGTGACCCACTATCTGTACAGGAGAGTGAGTGTGACCCACTATCTGCACAGGGAGAGAGTGTGACCCACTATCTGTACAGGGAGACAGTGTGACCCACTATCTGTACAGTGAGAGAGTGTGACCCACTATCTGCACAGGGAGAGAGTGTGACCCACTATCTGTACAGTGAGAGAGTGTGTGACCCACTATCTGCACAGGGAGAGAGTGTGACCCACTATCTGTACAGGAGAGAGAGTGTGACCCACTATCTGCACAGGGAGAGAGTGTGTGACTCACTATCTGTACAGGATAGAGAGTGTGTGACCCACTATCTGTACAGGGAGACAGTGTGACCCACTATCTGTACAGTGAGAGAGTCACAGGGAGTCTGACCCACTATCTGTACAGTGAGAGAGTGTGTGACCAACTATCTGTACAAGAGGGTGTGACCCACTATCTGTACAGGAGTGAGAGTGTGACCCACTATCTGTACAGGGAGAGAGTGTGACCCACTATCTGTACAGTGAGAGAGTGTGACTCACTATCTGTACAGGAGAGAGAGTGTGACTCACTATCTGTACAGTGAGATAGAGTGACCCACTATCTGCACAGGGAGAGAGTGTGACCCACTATCTGTACAGTGAGAGAGTGTGTGACCCACTATCCGTACAAGAGAGTGTGACCCACTATCTGTACAGTGAGAGAGTGTGACCCACTATCTGTACAGGGAGACAGTGTGACCCACTATCTGTACAGTGAGAGAGTGTGACCCACTATCTGAACAGTGAGAGAGTGTGACCCACTAGCTGTACAGGAGAGAGAGTGTGACTCACTATCTGTACAGGAGAGAGAGTGTGAACCACTATCTGTGCAGTGAGAGAGTGTGACCCACTATCTGAACAGTGAGAGAGTGTGACCCACTATCTGTACAGGGAGAGAGTGTGACCCACTATCTGTACAGTGAGAGAGTGTGACCCACTATCTGTACAGTGAGAGAGTGTGACCCACTATCTGTACAGTGAGAGAGTGTGACCCGCTATCTGTACAGGGAGAGAGTGTGAATCACTATCTGTACAGGGAGAGAGTGTGACTCACTATCTGTACAGGAGAGCTTGTGTGACTCACTATCTGTACAGGGAGAGAGTGTGACTCACTATCTGTACAGTGAGAGAGTGTGACCCACTATCTGTACAGTGAGAGAGTGAGACCCACTATCTGTACAGTGAGAAAGTGTGACCCACTATCTGTACAGGGAGAGAATGTGACCCACTATCTGTACAGGAGAGAGCGTGTGACCCACTATCTGTACAGTGAGAGAGTGTGACCCACTATCTGTACAGGGAGAGAGTGTGACCCACTATCTGTACAGGGAGAGAGTGTGACCCACTATCTGTACAGAGAGAGAGTGTGACCCACTATCTGTACAGGGAGAGAGTGTGACTCACTATCTGTACAGTGAGAGAGTGTGACCCACTATCTGTACAGTGAGAGAGTGAGACCCACTATCTGTACAGTGAGAAAGTGTGACCCACTATCTGTACAGGGAGAGAGTGTGACCCACTATCTGTACAGGGAGAGAGTGTGACCCACTATCTGTACAGGAGAGTGAGTGTGACCCACTATCTGTACAGTGAGAGAGTGTGACCCACTATCTGTACAGGGAGAGAGTGTGACCCACTATCTGTACAGGGAGAGAGTGTGACCCACTATCTGTACAGTGAGAGAGTGTGACCCACTATCTGTACAGGAGAGAGAGTGTGACCCACTATCTGTACAGTGAGAGAGTGTGACCCACTATCTGTACAGTGAGAGAGTGTGTGACCCACTATCTGTACAGGGAGAGAGTGTGACCAACTATCTGTACAGGAGAGAGAGTGTGACCCACTATCTGTACAGTGAGAGAGCGTGACCCACTATCTGTACAGTGAGAGAGTGTGACCCACTATCTGTACAGGGAGAGAGAGTGTGACCCACTATCTGTACAGTGAGAGAGTGTGACTCACTATCTGTACAGTGAGAGAGTGTGACCCACTATCTGTACATGGAGAGAGTGAGACCCACTATCTGTACAGTGAGAAAGTGTGACCCTCTATCTGTACAGGGAGAGAGTGTGACCCACTATCTGTACAGGAGAGAGAGTGTGACCCACTATCCGTACAGGAGAGACAGTGTGACCCACTATCTGTACAGGAGAGAGAGTGTGACCCACTATCTGTACAGTGATAGAGTGTGACCCACTATCTGTACAGGGAGAGAGTGTGACCCACTATCTGTACAGGGAGAGAGTGTGACCCACTATCTGTACAGGAGAGAGAGTGTGACCCACTATCTGGACAGGAGAGAGAGTGTGACCCACTATCTGTACAGGGAGAGAGAGTGTGACCCACTATCTGTACAGGGAGAGAGTGTGACCCACTATCTGTACAGTGAGAGAGTGTGACCCACTATCTGTACAGTGAGAGAGTGTGACCCACTATCTGTACAGTGAGAGAGTGTGACCCACTATCTGTACAGTGAGAGAGTGTGACCCACTATCTGTACAGTGAGAGTGTGACCCGCTATCTGTACAGGGAGAGAGTGTGACCCACTATCTGTACAGGGAGAGAGTGTGACTCACTATCTGTACAGGAGAGCTTGTGTGACTCACTATCTGGACAGTGAGAGAGTGTGACCCACTATCTGTAAATGAGAGAGAGTGTGACCCACTATCTGTACAGTGAGAGAGTGTGACCCACTATCTGTACAGGGAGAGAGTGTGACCCACTATCTGTACAGGGAGAGAGTGTGACCCACTATCTGTACAGTGAGAGAGTGTGACCCACTATCTGTACAGGAGAGAGAGTGTGACCCACTATCTGTACAGTGAGAGAGTGTGACCCACTATCTGTACAGGGAGAGAGTGTGACCAACTATCTGTACAGGAGAGAGAGTGTGACCCACTATCTGTACAGTGAGAGAGTGTGACCCACTATCTGTACAGTGAGAGAGTGTGACCCACTATCTGTACAGTGAGAGAGTGTGACTCACTATCTGTACAGTGAAAGAGTGTGACCCACTATCTGTACAGGGAGAGAGTGAGACCCACTATCTGTACAGTGAGAAAGTGTGACCCACTATCTGTACAGGGAGAGAGTGTGACCCACTATCTGTACAGGAGAGAGAGTGTGACCCACTATCTGTACAGGAGAGAGATTGTGACCCACTATCTGTACAGGGAGAGAGAGTGTGACCCACTATCTGTACAGGGAGAGAGAGTGTGACCCACTATCTGTACAGTGAGAGAGTGTTACCCACTATCTGTACTGGGAGAGAGTGTGACACACTACCTGTACAGGGAGAGAGTGTGACCCACTACCTGTACAGGGAGAGAGTGTGACCCACTATCTGTACAGGAGAGAGTGTGACCCACTAGCTGTACAGTGAGAGAGTGTGTGACCCACTATCTGTACAGGGAGAGAGAGTGACCAACTATCTGTACAGGAGAGAGAGTGTGACCCACTATCTGTACAGTGAGAGAGCGTGACCCACTATCTGTACAGTGAGAGAGTGTGACCCACTATCTGTACAGGGAGAGAGAGTGTGACCCACTATCTGTACAGTGAGAGAGTGTGACTCACTATCTGTACAGTGAGAGAGTGTGACCCACTATCTGTACATGGAGAGAGTGAGACCCACTATCTGTACAGTGAGAAAGTGTGACCCTCTATCTGTACAGGGAGAGAGTGTGACCCACTATCTGTACAGGAGAGAGAGTGTGACCCACTATCCGTACAGGAGAGACAGTGTGACCCACTATCTGTACAGGAGAGAGAGTGTGACCCACTATCTGTACAGTGATAGAGTGTGACCCACTATCTGTACAGGGAGAGAGTGTGACCCACTATCTGTACAGGGAGAGAGTGTGACCCACTATCCGTACAGTGAGAGAGTGTGACCCACTATCTGTACAGGAGAGAGAGTGTGACCCACTATCTGTACAGGGAGAGAGTGTGACCCACTATCTGTACAGTGAGAGAGTGTGACTCACTATCTGTACAGTGAGAGAGTGTGACCCACTATCTGTACAGGGAGAGAGTGAGGCCCACTATCTGTACAGTGAGAAAGTGTGACCCACTATCTGTACAGGGAGAGAGTGTGACCCACTATCTGTACAGGAGAGAGAGTGTGACCCACTATCTGGACAGGAGAGAGAGTGTGACCCACTATCTGTACAGGGAGAGAGAGTGTGACCCACTATCTGTACAGGGAGAGAGTGTGACCCACTATCTGTACAGTGAGAGAGTGTGACCCACTATCTGTACAGTGAGAGAGTGTGACCCACTATCTGTACAGTGAGAGACTGTGACCCACTATCTGTACAGTGAGAGAGTGTGACCCACTATCTGTACAGTGAGAGTGTGACCCGCTATCTGTACAGGGAGAGAGTGTGACCCACTATCTGTACAGGGAGAGAGTGTGACTCACTATCTGTACAGGAGAGCTTGTGTGACTCACTATCTGTACAGTGAGAGAGTGTGACCCACTATCTGCAAATGAGAGAGAGTGTGACCCACTATCTGTACAGTGAGAGAGTGTGACCCACTATCTGTACAGGGAGAGAGTGTGACCCACTATCTGTACAGGGAGAGAGTGTGACCCACTATCTGTACAGTGAGAGAGTGTGACCCACTATCTGTACAGGAGAGAGAGTGTGACCCACTATCTGTACAGTGAGAGAGTGTGACCCACTATCTGTACAGTGAGAGAGTGTGTGACCCACTATCTGTACAAGAGAGTGTGACCCACTATCCGTACAGGAGAGAGAGTGTGACCCACTATCTGCACAGGGAGAGAGTGTGACCCACCATCTGTACAGGGAGACAGTGCGACCCACTATCTGTACAGTGAGAGAGTGTGTGACCCACTATCTGCACAGGGAGAGAGTGTGACCCACTATCTGTACAGGGAGAGAGTGTAGCCCACTATCTGTACAGGAGAGTGAGTGTGACCCACTATCTGTAGAGGAGATAGAGTGAGACCCACAATCTGCAAAGGGAGAGTGTGTGTGACTCACTATCGGTACAGGATAGAGAGTGTGTGACCCACTATCTGTACAGGGAGACAGTGTGACCCACTATCTGTACAGTGAGAGAGTGTGACCCACTAACTGCACAGGGAGAGAGTGTGATCCACTATCTGTACAGTGAGAGAGTGTGTGACCCACTATCTGTACAAGAGAGTGTGACCCACTATCTGTACAGGAGAGTGAGTGTGACCCACTATCTGCACAGGGAGAGAGTGTGACCCACTATCTGTACAGGGAGACAGTGTGACCCACTATCTGTACAGTGAGAGAGTGTGACCCACTATCTGCACAGGGAGAGAGTGTGACCCACTATCTGTACAGTGAGAGAGTGTGTGACCCACTATCTGCACAGGGAGAGAGTGTGACCCACTATCTGTACAGGAGAGAGAGTGTGACCCACTATCTGCACAGGGAGAGAGTGTGTGACTCACTATCTGTACAGGATAGAGAGTGTGTGACCCACTATCTGTACAGGGAGACAGTGTGACCCACTATCTGTACAGTGAGAGAGTCACAGGGAGTCTGACCCACTATCTGTACAGTGAGAGAGTGTGTGACCCACTATCTGTACAAGAGGGTGTGACCCACTATCTGTACAGGAGTGAGAGTGTGACCCACTATCTGTACAGGGAGAGAGTGTGACCCACTATCTGTACAGTGAGAGAGTGTGACTCACTATCTGTACAGGAGAGAGAGTGTGACTCACTATCTGTACAGTGAGATAGAGTGACCCACTATCTGCACAGGGAGAGAGTGTGACCCACTATCTGTACAGTGAGAGAGTGTGTGACCCACTATCCGTACAAGAGAGTGTGACCCACTATCTGTACAGTGAGAGAGTGTGACCCACTATCTGTACAGGGAGACAGTGTGACCCACTATCTGTACAGTGAGAGAGTGTGACCCACTATCTGAACAGTGAGAGAGTGTGACCCACTAGCTGTACAGGAGAGAGAGTGTGACTCACTATCTGTACAGGAGAGAGAGTGTGAACCACTATCTGTGCAGTGAGAGAGTGTGACCCACTATCTGAACAGTGAGAGAGTGTGACCCACTATCTGTACAGGGAGAGAGTGTGACCCACTATCTGTACAGTGAGAGAGTGTGACCCACTATCTGTACAGTGAGAGAGTGTGACCCGCTATCTGTACAGGGAGAGAGTGTGACTCACTATCTGTACAGGGAGAGAGTGTGACTCACTATCTGTACAGGAGAGCTTGTGTGACTCACTATCTGTACAGGGAGAGAGTGTGACTCACTATCTGTACAGTGAGAGAGTGTGACCCACTATCTGTACAGTGAGAGAGTGAGACCCACTATCTGTACAGTGAGAAAGTGTGACCCACTATCTGTACAGGGAGAGAATGTGACCCACTATCTGTACAGGAGAGAGAGTGTGACCCACTATCTGTACAGTGAGAGAGTGTGACCCACTATCTGTACAGGGAGAGAGTGTGACCCACTATCTGTACAGGGAGAGAGTGTGACCCACTATCTGTACAGAAAGAGAGTGTGACCCACTATCTGTACAGGGAGAGAGTGTGACTCACTATCTGTACAGTGAGAGAGTGTGACCCACTATCTGTACAGTGAGAGAGTGAGACCCACTATCTGTACAGTGAGAAAGTGCGACCCACTATCTGTACAGGGAGAGAGTGTGACCCACTATCTGTACAGGGAGAGAGTGTGACCCACTATCTGTACAGGAGAGTGAGTGTGACCCACTATCTGTACAGTGAGAGAGTGTGACCCACTATCTGTACAGGGAGAGAGTGTGACCCACTATCTGTACAGGGAGAGAGTGTGACCCACTATCTGTACAGTGAGAGAGTGTGACCCACTATCTGTACAGGAGAGAGAGTGTGACCCACTATCTGTACAGTGAGAGAGTGTGACCCACTATCTGTACAGTGAGAGAGTGTGTGACCCACTATCTGTACAGGGAGAGAGTGTGACCAACTATCTGTACAGGAGAGAGAGTGTGACCCACTATCTGTACAGTGAGAGAGCGTGACCCACTATCTGTACAGTGAGAGAGTGTGACCCACTATCTGTACAGGGAGAGAGAGTGTGACCCACTATCTGTACAGTGAGAGAGTGTGACTCACTATCTGTACAGTGAGAGAGTGTGACCCACTATCTGTACATGGAGAGAGTGAGACCCACTATCTGTACAGTAAGAAAGTGTGACCCTCTATCTGTACAGGGAGAGAGTGTGACCCACTATCTGTACAGGAGAGAGAGTGTGACCCACTATCCGTACAGGAGAGACAGTGTGACCCACTATCTGTACAGGAGAGAGAGTGTGACCCACTATCTATACAGTGATAGAGTGTGACCCACTATCTGTACAGGGAGAGAGTGTGACCCACTATCTGTACAGGGAGAGAGTGTGACCCACTATCTGTACAGGGAGAGAGTGTGACCCACTATCTGTACAGGAGAGAGAGTGTGACCCACTATCTGGACAGGAGAGAGAGTGTGACCCACTATCTGTACAGGGAGAGAGAGTGTGACCCACTATCTGTACAGGGAGAGAGTGTGACCCACTATCTGTACAGTGAGAGAGTGTGACCCACTATCTGTACAGTGAGAGAGTGTGACCTACTATCTGTACAGTGAGAGAGTGTGACCCACTATCTGTACAGTGAGAGAGTGTGACCCACTATCTGTACAGTGAGAGTGTGACCCGCTATCTGTACAGGGAGAGAGTGTGACCCACTATCTGTACAGGGAGAGAGTGTGACTCACTATCTGTACAGGAGAGCTTGTGTGACTCACTATCTGTACAGTGAGAGAGTGTGACCCACTATCTGTAAATGAGAGAGAGTGTGACCCACTATCTGTACAGTGAGAGAGTGTGACCCACTATCTGTACAGGGAGAGAGTGTGACCCACTATCTGTACAGGGAGAGAGTGTGACCCACTATCTGTACAGTGAGAGAGTGTGACCCACTATCTGTACAGGAGAGAGAGTGTGACCCACTATCTGTACAGTGAGAGAGTGTTACCCACTATCTGTACTGGGAGAGAGTGTGACCCACTACCTGTACAGGGAGAGAGTGTGACCCACTACCTGTACAGGGAGAGAGTGTGACCCACTATCTGTACAGGAGAGAGTGTGACCCACTAGCTGTACAGTGAGAGAGTGTGTGACCCACTATCTGTACAGGGAGAGAGTGTGACCAACTATCTGTACAGGAGAGAGAGTGTGACCCACTATCTGTACAGTGAGAGAGCGTGACCCACTATCTGTACAGTGAGAGAGTGTGACCCACTATCTGTACAGGGAGAGAGAGTGTGACCCACTATCTGTACAGTGAGAGAGTGTGACTCACTATCTGTACAGTGAGAGAGTGTGACCCACTATCTGTACATGGAGAGAGTGAGACCCACTATCTGTACAGTGAGAAAGTGTGACCCTCTATCTGTACAGGGAGAGAGTGTGACCCACTATCTGTACAGGAGAGAGAGTGTGACCCACTATCCGTACAGGAGAGACAGTGTGACCCACTATCTGTACAGGAGAGAGAGTGTGACCCACTATCTGTACAGTGATAGAGTGTGACCCACTATCTGTACAGGGAGAGAGTGTGACCCACTATCTGTACAGGGAGAGAGTGTGACCCACTATCCGTACAGTGAGAGAGTGTGACCCACTATCTGTACAGGAGAGAGAGTGTGACCCACTATCTGTACAGTGAGAGAGTGTGACCAACTATCTGTACAGTGAGAGAGTATGTGACCCACTATCTGTACAGGGAGAGAGTGTGACCAACTATCTGTACAGGAGAGAGAGTGTGACCCACTATCTGTAAAGTGAGAGAGTGTGACCCACTATCTGTACAGTGAGAGTGTGAGACCCACTATCTGTACAGGGAGAGAGTGTGACCCACTATCTGTACAGTGAGAGAGTGTGACTCACTATCTGTACAGTGAGAGAGTGTGACCCACTATCTGTACGGGGAGAGAGTGAGGCCCACTATCTGTACAGTGAGAAAGTGTGACCCACTATCTGTACAGGGAGAGAGTGTGACCCACTATCTGTACAGGAGAGAGAGTGTGACCCACTATCTGGACAGGAGAGAGAGTGTGACCCACTATCTGTACAGGGAGAGAGAGTGTGACCCACTATCTGTACAGGGAGAGAGTGTGACCCACTATCTGTACAGTGAGAGAGTGTGACCCACTATCTGTACAGTGAGAGAGTGTGACCCACTATCTGTACAGTGAGAGAGTGTGACCCACTATCTGTACAGTGAGAGAGTGTGACCCACTATCTGTACAGTGAGAGTGTGACCCGCTATCTGTACAGGGAGAGAGTGTGACCCACTATCTGTACAGGGAGAGAGTGTGACTCACTATCTGTACAGGAGAGCTTGTGTGACTCACTATCTGTACAGTGAGAGAGTGTGACCCACTATCTGTAAATGAGAGAGAGTGTGACCCACTATCTGTACAGTGAGAGAGTGTGACCCACTATCTGTACAGGGAGAGAGTGTGACCCACTATCTGTACAGGGAGAGAGTGTGACCCACTATCTGTACAGTGAGAGAGTGTGACCCACTATCTGTACAGGAGAGAGAGTGTGACCCACTATCTGTACAGTGAGAGAGTGTGACCCACTATCTGTACAGGGAGAGAGTGAGACCCACTATCTGTACAGTGAGAAAGTGTGACCCACTATCTGTACAGGGAGAGAATGTGACCCACTATCTGTACAGGAGAGAGAGTGTGACCCACTATCTGTACAGGAGAGAGATTGTGACCCACTATCTGTACAGGGAGAGAGAGTGTGACCCACTATCTGTACAGGGAGAGAGAGTGTGACCCACTATCTGTACAGTGAGAGAGTGTTACCCACTATCTGTACTGGGAGAGAGTGTGACCCACTACCTGTACAGGGAGAGAGTGTGACCCACTACCTGTACAGGGAGAGAGTGTGACCCACTATCTGTACAGGAGAGAGTGTGACCCACTAGCTGTACAGTGAGAGAGTGTGTGACCCACTATCTGTACAGGGAGAGAGTGTGACCAACTATCTGTACAGGAGAGAGAGTGTGACCCACTATCTGTACAGTGAGAGAGCGTGACCCACTATCTGTACAGTGAGAGAGTGTGACCCACTATCTGTACAGGGAGAGAGAGTGTGACCCACTATCTGTACAGTGAGAGAGTGTGACTCACTATCTGTACAGTGAGAGAGTGTGACCCACTATCTGTACATGGAGAGAGTGAGACCCACTATCTGTACAGTGAGAAAGTGTGGCCCTCTATCTGTACAGGGAGAGAGTGTGACCCACTATCTGTACAGGAGAGAGAGTGTGACCCACTATCCGTACAGGAGAGAGATTGTGACCCACTATCTGTACAGGGAGAGAGAGTGTGACCCACTATCTGTACAGGGAGAGAGAGTGTGACCCACTATCTGTACAGTGAGAGAGTGTTACCCACTATCTGTACTGGGAGAGAGTGTGACCCACTACCTGTACAGGGAGAGAGTGTGACCCACTACCTGTACAGGGAGAGAGTGTGACCCACTAGCTGTACAGGGACAGAGTGTGACCCACTATCTGCACAGTGAGAGAGTGTGACCCACTATCTGTACAGTGAGAGAGTGTGACCCACTATCTGTACAGGGAGAGAGTGTGACCCACTATCTGTACAGTGAGAGAGTGTGACCCACTATCTGCACAGGGAGAGAGTGTGACCCACTATCTGTACAGTGAGAGAGTGTGTGACGCACTATCTGTACAAGAGAGTGTGACCCACTATCTGTACAGGAGAGAGAGTGTGACCCACTATCTGCACAGGGAGAGCGTGTGACCCACTATCTGTACAGGGAGAGAGTGTGACTCACTATCTGTACAGGGAGAGAGTGTGACCCACTATCTGTACAGGAGAGAGAGTGACCCACTATCTGTACAGGGAGAGAGGGTGACCCACTATTTGTACAGTGAGAGAATGTGACCCACTATCTGTACAGTGAGAGAGTGTGACCCACTATCTATACAGTGAGAGAGTGTGACTCACTATCTGTACAGGAGAGAGAGTGTGACTCACTATCTGTACAGGAGAGAGAGTGTGACCCACTATCTGTCCAGTGAGAGTGTGTGACCCAATATCTGTAGAGGGAGAGAGTGTGACCCACTATCTGTACAGGGAGAGAGTGTGACCCACTATCTGTACAGTGAGAGAGGGTGACCCACTATCTGTACAGGAGAGAGAGTTTGACCCACTATCTGTACAGGAGAGAGTGTGACCCACTGTCTGTACAGGGGAGAGAGTGTGTGACCCACTATCTGTACAGGGAGAGAGTGTGACCCACTATCTGTACAGTGAGAGAGTGTGACCCACTATCTGCACAGGGAGAGAGTGTGACCCACTATCTGTACAGTGAGAGAGTGTGACCCACTATCTGTACAGGGAGAGAGAGTGTGACCCACTATCTGTACAGGGAGAGAGTGGGACTCACTATCTGTACAGGAGAGCTTGTGTGACTCACTATCTGTACAGTGAGAGAGTGTGACCCACTATCTGTACAGTGAGAGAGTGTGACCCACTATCTGTACAGTGAGAGAGTGTGACCCACTATCTGTACAGTGAGAGACTGTGACCCACTATCTGTACAGTGAGAGTGTGACCCGCTATCTGTACAGGGAGAGAGTGTGACTCACTATCTGTACAGGGAGAGAGTGTGACCCACTATCTGTCCACGAGAGAGAGTGTGACCCACTATCAGTACAGGAGAGAGTGTGACCCACTATCTGTACAGGAGAGAGTGTGACCCACTATCTGTACAGTGAGAGAGTGTGACCCACTATCTGTACAGGGAGAGAGTGTGACCAACTATCTGTACAGTGAGAGAGGGTGACCCACTATCTGTACAGTGAGAGAGTCTGACCCACTATCTGTACAGGGAGAGAGAGTGTGACCCACTATCTGTACAGTGAGAGAGTGTGACTCACTATCTGTACAGTGAGAGAGTGTGACCCACTATCTGTACAGGGAGAGAGTGAGACCCACTATCTGTACAGTGAGAAAGTGTGACCCACTATCTGTACAGGGAGAGAGTGTGACCCACTATCTGTACAGGAGAGAGAGAGTGTGACCCACTATCTGTACAGGAGAGAGATTGTGACCCACTATCTGTACAGGGAGAGAGAGTGTGACCCACTATCTGTACAGTGAGAGAGTGTGACCCACTATCTGTACTGGGAGAGAGTGTGACCCACTACCTGTACAGGGAGAGAGTGTGACCCACTATCTGTACAGGAGAGAGTGTGACTCACTATCTGTACAGGAGAGAGAGTGTGACCCACTATCTGTCCAGTGAGAGTGTGTGACCCAATATCTGTAGAGGGAGAGAGTGTGACCCACTATCTGTACAGGGAGAGAGTGTGACCCACTATCTGTACAGGAGAGAGTGTGACCCACTATCTGTACAGTGAGAGAGTGTGACCCACTATCTGTACAGTGAGAGAGTGTGACTCACTATCTGTACAGTGAGAGAGTGTGACCCACTATCTGTACAGGAGAGAGATTGCGACCCACTATCTGTACAGGGAGAGAGAGTGTGACCCACTATCTGTACAGGGAGAGAGAGTGTGACCCACTATCTGTACAGTGAGAGAGTGTTACCCACTATCTGTACTGGGAGAGAGTGTGACCCACTACCTGTACAGGGAGAGAGTGTGACCCACTACCTGTACAGGGAGAGAGTGTGACCCACTAGCTGTACAGGGAGAGAGTGTGACCCACTATCTGCACAGTGAGAGAGTGTGACCCACTATCTGTACAGTGAGAGAGTGTGACCCACTATCTGTACAGGGAGAGAATGTGACCCACTATCTGTACAGTGAGAGAGTGTGACCCACTATCTGTACAGTGAGAGAGTGTGACCCACGATCTATACAGTGAGAGAGTGTGACTCACTATCTGTACAGGAGAGAGAGTGTGACCCACTATCTGTCCAGTGAGATGTGTGTGACCCAATATCTGTAGAGGGAGAGAGTGTGACCCACTATCTGTACAGGGAGAGAGTGTGACCCACTATCTGTACAGTGAGAGAGGGTGACCCACTATCTGTACAGGAGAGAGAGTTTGACCCACTATCTGTACAGGAGAGAGTGTGACCCACTGTCTGTACAGGGGAGAGAGTGTGTGACCCACTATCTGTACAGGGAGAGAGTGTGACCCACTATCTGTACAGTGAGAGAGTGTGACCCACTATCTGCACAGGGAGAGAGTGTGACCCACTATCTGTACAGTGAGAGAGTGTGACCCACTATCTGTACAGGGAGAGAGAGTGTGACCCACTATCTGTACAGGGAGAGAGTGGGACTCACTATCTGTACAGGAGAGCTTGTGTGACTCACTATCTGTACAGTGAGAGAGTGTGACCCACTATCTGTACAGTGAGAGAGTGTGACCCACTATCTGTACAGTGAGAGAGTGTGACCCACTATCTGTACAGTGAGAGAGTGTGACCCACTATCTGTACAGTGAGAGTGTGACCCGCTATCTGTACAGGGAGAGAGTGTGACTCACTATCTGTACAGGGAGAGAGTGTGACCCACTATCTGTCCACGAGAGAGAGTGTGACCCACTATCAGTACAGGAGAGTGTGTGACCCACTATCTGTACAGGGAGAGAGTGTGACCCACTATCTGTACAGTGAGAGAGTGTGACTCACTATCTGTATAGTGAGAGAGTGTGACCCACTATCTGTACAGGGAGAGAGTGAGACCCACTATCTGTACAGTGAGAAAGTGTGACCCACTATCTGTACAGGGAGAGAGTGTGACCCACTATCTGTACAGGAGAGAGAGAGTGTGACCCACTATCTGTACAGGAGAGAGAGTGTGACCCACTATCTGTACAGGGAGAGAGAGGGTGACCCACTATCTGTACAGTGAGAGAGTGTGACCCACTATCTGTACTGGGAGAGAGTGTGACCCACTACCTGTACAGGGAGAGAGTGTGACCTACTATCTGTACAGGAGAGAGTGTGACCCACTAGCTGTACAGGGAGAGAGTGTGACCCACTATCTGCACAGTGAGAGAGTGTGACCCACTATCTGTACAGTGAGAGAGTGTGACCCACTATCTGTACAGGGAGAGAGTGTGACCCACTATCTGTACAGGGAGAGAGAGTGACCCACTATCTGTACAGGGAGAGAGTGTGACCCACTATCTGTACAGTGAGAGTGTGTGACCCACTATCTGTACAGGGAGAGAGTGTGACCCACTATCTGTACAGGGAGAGAGTGTGACCCACTATCTGCACAGGGAGAGAGTGTGACCCACTATCTGCACAGGGAGAGAGTGTGACCCACTATCTGTACAGTTAGAGAGTGTGTGACCCACTATCTGTACAAGAGAGTGTGACTCACTATCTGTACAGGAGAGAGAATGTGACCCACTATCTGTACAGAGAGAGAGTGTGACCCACTATCTGTACAGGGAGAGAGTGTGACCCACTATCTGTACAGGGAGAGAGTGTGACTCACTATCTGTACAGGAGAGCTTGTGTGACTCACTATCTGTACAGTGAGAGAGTGTGACCCACTATCTGTAAATGAGAGAGAGTGTGACCCACTATCTGTACAGTGAGAGAGTGTGACCCACTATCTGTACAGGGAGAGAGTGTGACCCACTATCTGTACAGGGAGAGAGTGTGACCCACTATCTGTACAGTGAGAGAGTGTGACCCACTATCTGTACAGGAGAGAGAGTGTGACCCACTATCTGTACAGTGAGAGAGTGTGACCCACTATCTGTACAGTGAGAGAGTGTGACCCACTATCTGTACAGTGAGAGAGTGTGTGACCCACTATCTGTACAGGGAGAGAGTGTGACCAACTATCTGTACAGGAGAGAGAGTGTGACCCACTATCTGTACAGTGAGAGAGTGTGACCCACTATCTGTACAGTGAGAGAGTGTGACCCACTAGCTGTACAGGGAGAGAGAGTGTGACCCACTATCTGTACAGTGAGAGAGTGTGACTCACTATCTGTACAGTGAGAGAGTGTGACCCACTATCTGTACAGGGATAGAGTGAGACCCACTATCTGTACAGTGAGAAAGTGTGACCCACTATCTGTACAGGGAGAGAGTGTGACCCACTATCTGTACAGGAGAGAGAGTGTGACCCACTATCTGTACAGGAGAGAGATTGTGACCCACTATCTGTACAGGGAGAGAGAGTGTGACCCACTAACTGTACAGGGAGAGAGAGTGTGACCCACTATCTGTACAGTGAGAGAGTGTTACCCACTATCTGTACTGGGAGAGAGTGTGACCCACTACCTGTACAGGGAGAGAGTGTGACCCACTACCTGTACAGGGAGAGAGTGTGACCCACTAGCTGTACAGGAAGAGAGTGTGACCCACTATTTGCACAGTGAGAGAGTGTGACCCACTATCTGTACAGTGAGTGAGTGTGACCCACTATCTGTACAGGGAGAGAGTGTGACCCACTATCTGTACAGTGAGAGAGTGTGACCCACTATCTGCACAGGGAGAGAGTGTGACCCACTATCTGTACAGTGAGAGAGTGTGTGACGCACTATCTGTACAAGAGAGTGTGACCCACTATCTGTACAGGAGAGAGAGTGTGACCCACTATCTGCACAGGGAGAGCGTGTGACCCACTATCTGTACAGGGAGAGAGTGTGACTCACTATCTGTACAGGGAGAGAGTGTGACCCACTATCTGTACAGGAGAGAGAGTGACCCACTATCTGTACAGGGAGAGAGGGTGACCCACTATCTGTACAGTGAGAGAATGTGACCCACTATCTGTACAGTGAGAGAGTGTGACCCACTATCTATACAGTGAGAGAGTGTGACTCACTATCTGTACAGGAGAGAGAGTGTGACTCACTATCTGTACAGGAGAGAGAGTGTGACCCACTATCTGTCCAGTGAGAGTGTGTGACCCACTATCTGTAGAGGGAGAGAGTGTGACCCACTATCTGTACAGGGAGAGAGTGTGACCCACTATCTGTACAGTGAGAGAGGGTGACCCACTATCTGTACAGGAGAGAGAGTTTGACCCACTATCTGTACAGGAGAGAGTGTGACCCACTGTCTGTACAGGGGAGAGAGTGTGTGACCCACTATCTGTACAGGGAGAGAGTGTGACCCACGATCTGCACAGGGAGAGAGTGTGACCCACTATCTGTACCGTGAGAGAGTGTGACCCACTATCTGTACAGGGAGAGAGAGTGTGACCCACTATCTGTACAGGGAGACAGTGGGACTCACTATCTGTACAGGAGAGCTTGTGTGACTCACTATCTGTACAGTGAGAGAGTGTGACCCACTATCTGTACAGTGAGAGAGTGTGACCCACTATCTGTACAGTGAGAGAGTGTGACCCACTATCTGTACAGTGAGAGAGTGTGACCCACTATCTGTACAGTGAGAGAGTGTGACCCACTATCTGTACAGTGAGAGTGTGACCCGCTATCTGTACAGGGAGAGAGTGTGACTCACTATCTGTACAGGGAGAGAGTGTGACCCACTATCTGTACAGGAGAGCTTGTGTGACTCACTATCTGTACAGTGAGAGAGTGTGACCCACTATCTGTCCACGAGAGAGAGTGTGACCCACTATCTGTACAGGAGAGAGTGTGACCCACTATCTGTACAGGAGAGAGTGTGACCCACTATCTGTACAGTGAGAGAGTGTGACCCACTATCTGTACAGGGAGAGAGTGTGACCCACTATCTGTACAGTGAGAGAGGGTGACCCACTATCTGTACAGTGAGAGAGTGTGACCCACTATCTGTACAGGGAGAGAGAGTGTGACCCACTATCTGTACAGTGAGAGAGTGTGACTCACTATCTGTACAGGGAGAGAGAGTGTGACCCACTATCTGTACAGGGAGAGAGAGTGTGACCCACTATCTGTACAGGAGAGAGTGTGACTCACTGTCTGTACAGAAGAGAGAGTGTGTGACCCACTATCTGTACAAGGAGACAGTGTGACCCACTATCTGTCCACGAGAGAGAGTGTGACCCACTATCTGTACAGTGAGAGAGTGTGACCCACTATCTGTACAGGGAGAGAGTGTGACCAATATCTGTACAGGGAGAGAGTGTGACCCACTATCTGTACAGTGAGAGAGGGTGACCCACTATCTGTACAGTGAGAGAGTGTGACCCACTATCTGTACAGGGAGAGAGAGTGTGACCCACTATCTGTACAGTGAGAGAGTGTGACTCACTATCTGTACAGTGAGAGAGTGTGACCCACTATCTGTACAGGGAGAGAGTGAGACCCACTATCTGTACAGTGAGAAAGTGTGACCCACTATCTGTACAGGGAGAGAGTGTGACCCACTATCTGTACAGGAGAGAGAGAGTGTGACCCACTATCTGTACAGGAGAGAGATTGTGACCCACTATCTGTACAGGGAGAGAGAGTGTGACCCACTATCTGTACAGGGAGAGAGAGGGTGACCCACTATCTGTACAGTGAGAGAGTGTGACCCACTATCTGTACTAGGAGAGAGTGTGACCCACTACCTGTACAGGGAGAGAGTGTGACCCACTATCTGTACAGGAGAGAGTGTGACCCACTAGCTGTACAGGGAGAGCGTGTGACCCACTCTCTGCACAGTGAGAGAGTGTGACCCACTATCTGTACAGTGAGAGAGTGTGACCCACTATCTGTACAGTGAGACAGTGTGACCCACTATCTGTACAGGGGGAGAGCGTGACCCACTATCTGTACAGGGAGAGAGTGTGACCCACTATCTGTACAGGGAGAGAGTGTGACCCACTATCTGTACAGTGAGAGTGTGTCACCCACTATCTGTACAGGGAGAGAGTGTGACCCACTATCTGTACAGGGAGAGAGTGTGACCCACTATCTGCACAGGGAGAGAGTGTGACCCACTATCTGTACAGTGAGAGAGTGTGTGACCCACTATCTGTACAAGAGAGTGTCACCCACTATCTGTACAGGAGAGAGAGTGTGACCCACTATCTGCACAGGGAGAGAGTGTGACCCACTATCTGTACAGTGAGAGAGTGTGACCCAATATCTGTACAGGGAGAGAGTGTGACCCACTATCTGTACAGGGAGAGAGTGTGACCCACTATCTGTACAGGGAGAGAGTGTGACTCACTATCTGTACAGGGAGAGAGTGTGACCCACTATCTGTACAGGAGAGAGAGTGACCCACTATCTGTACAGGGAGAGAGTGTGACCCACTATCTGTACAGTGAGAGAATGTGACCCACTATCTGTACAGTGAGAGAGTGTGACCCACTATCTATACAGTGAGAGAGTGTGACTCACTATCTGTACAGGAGAGAGAGTGTGACTCACTATCTGTACAGGAGAGAGAGTGTGACCCACTATCTGTACAGGGAGAGAGAGTGTGACCCACTATCTGATCAGGGAGAGAGAGTGTGACCCACTATCTGTACAGTGAGAGTGTTACCCACTATCTGCACAGGAGAGAGAGTGTGACCCACTATCTGGACAGTGAGAGAGTGTGACCCACTATCTGTACAGGGAGAGAGAGTGTGACCCACTATCTGATCAGGGAGAGAGAGTGTGACCCACTATCTGTACAGGGAGAGAGTGTGACCCACTATCTGTACAGGGAGAGAGTGTGACCCACTATCTGTACAGGGAGAGAGCGTGACTCACTATCTGTACAGGGAGAGAGTGTGACCCACTATCTGTACAGGAGAGGGTGTGTGACCCACTATCTGTACAGTGAGAGAGTGTGACCAACTATCTGTACAGGAGAGAATGTGACCCACTATCTGTACAGTGAGAGAGTGTGACCCACTATCTATACAGTGAGAGAGTGTGACTCACTATCTGTACAGGAGAGAGAGTGTGACTCACTATCTGTACAGGAGAGAGAGTGTGACCCACTATCTGTCCAGTGAGAGTGTGTGACCCACTATCTGTAGAGGGAGAGAGTGTGACCCACTATCTGTACAGTGAGAGAGGGTGACCCACTATCTGTACAGGAGAGAGAGTTTGACCCACTATCTGTACAGGAGAGAGTGTGACCCACTGTCTGTACAGGGGAGAGAGTGTGTGACCCACTATCTGTACAGGGAGAGAGTGTGACCCACTATCTGTACAGTGAGAGAGTGTGACCCACTATCTGCACAGGGAGAGAGTGTGACCCACTATCTGTACAGTGAGAGAGTGTGACCCACTATCTGTACAGGGAGAGAGAGGGTGACCCACTATCTGTACAGGGAGAGAGTGGGACTCACTATCTGTACAGGAGAGCTTGTGTGACTCACTATCTGTACAGTGAGAGAGTGTGACCCACTATCTGTACAGTGAGAGAGTGTGACCGACTATCTGTACAGTGAGAGAGTGTGACCCACTATCTGTACAGTGAGAGAGTGTGACCCACTATCTGTACAGTGAGAGTGTGACCCGCTATCTGTACAGGGAGAGAGTGTGACTCACTATCTGTACAGGGAGAGAGTGTGACCCACTATCTGTACAGGAGAGCTTGTGTGACTCACTATCTGTACAGTGAGAGAGTGTGACCCACTATCTGTCCACGAGAGAGAGCGTGACCCACTATCAGTACAGGAGAGAGTGTGACCCACTATCTGTACAGGAGAGAGTGTGACCCACTATCTGTACAGTGAGAGAGTGTGACCCACTATCTGTACAGGGAGAGAGTGTGACCCACTATCTGTACAGTGAGAGAGGGTGACCCACTATCTGTACAGTGAGAGAGTGTGACCCACTATCTGTACAGGGAGAGAGAGTGTGACCCACTATCTGTACAGTGAGAGAGTTTGACTCACTATCTGTACAGTGAGAGAGTGTGACCCACTATCTGTACAGGGAGAGAGTGAGACCCACTATCTGTACAGTGAGAAAGTGTGACCCACTATCTGTACAGGGAGAGAGTGTGACCCACTATCTGTACAGGAGAGAGAGAGTGTGACCCACTATCTGTACAGGAGAGAGATTGTGACCCACTATCTGTACAGGGAGAGAGAGTGTGACCCACTATCTGTACAGGGAGAGAGAGGGTGACCCACTATCTGTACAGTGAGAGAGTGTGACCCACTATCTGTACTGGGAGAGAGTGTGACCCACTACCTGTACAGGGAGAGAGTGTGACCCACTATCTGTACAGGAGAGAGTGTGACCCACTAGCTGTACAGTGAGAGAGTGTGACCCACTATCTCCACAGTGAGAGAGTGTGACCCACTATCTGTACAGTGAGAGAGTGTGACCCACTATCTGTACAGGGAGAGAGTGTGACCCACTATCTGTACAGGGAGAGAGAGTGACCCACTATCTGTACAGGGAGAGAGAGTGACCCACTATCTGTACAGGAGAGAGAGTGACCCACTATCTGTACAGGGAGAGAGTGTGACCCACTATCTGGACAGTGAGAGAATGTGACCCACTATCTGTACAGTGAGAGAGTGTGACCCACTATCTATACAGTGAGAGAATGTGACTCACTATCTGTACAGGAGAGAGAGTGTGACTCACTATCTGTGCAGGAGAGAGAGTGTGACCCACTATCTGTACAGGGAGAGAGAGTGTGACCCACTATCTGACCAGGGAGAGAGAGTGTGACCCACTATCTGTACAGTGAGAGAGTGTTACCCACTATCTGCACAGGAGAGAGAGTGTGACCCACTATCTGTACAGTGAGAGAGTGTGACCCACTATCTGTACAGGGAGAGAGTGTGACCCACTATCTGTACAGGAGAGAGTGTGACTCACTGTCTGTACAGAAGAGAGAGTGTGTGACCCACTATCTGTACAAGGAGACAGTGTGACCCACTATCTGTCCATGAGAGAGAGTGTGACCCACTATCTGTACAGTGAGAGAGTGTGACCCACTATCTGTACAGGGAGAGAGTGTGACCCACTATCTGTACAGGGAGAGAGTGTGACCCACTATCTGTACAGTGAGAGAGGGTGACCCACTATCTGTACAGTGAGAGAGTGTGACCCACTATCTGTACAGGGAGAGAGAGTGTGACCCACTATCTGTACAGCGAGAGAGTGTGACTCACTATCTGTACAGTGAGAGAGTGTGACCCACTATCTGTACAGGGAGAGAGTGAGACCCACTATCTGTACAGTGAGAAAGTGTGACCCACTATCTGTACAGGGAGAGAGTGTGACCCACTATCTGTACAGGAGAGAGAGAGTGTGACCCACTATCTGTACAGGAGAGAGATTGTGACCCACTATCTGTACAGGGAGAGAGAGTGTGACCCACTATCTGTACAGTGAGAGAGTGTGACCCACTATCTGTACTAGGAGAGAGTGTGACCCACTACCTGTACAGGGAGAGAGTGTGACCCACTATCTGTACAGGAGAGAGTGTGACCCACTAGCTGTACAGGGAGAGCGTGTGACCCACTATCTGCACAGTGAGAGAGTGTGACCCACTATCTGTACAGTGAGAGAGTGTGACCCACTATCTGTACAGTGAGACAGTGTGACCCACTATCTGTACAGGGAGAGAGCGTGACCCACTATCTGTACAGGGAGAGAGTGTGACCCACTATCTGTACAGGGAGAGAGTGTGACCCACTATCTGTACAGTGAGAGTGTGTCACCCACTATCTGTACAGGGAGAGAGTGTGACCCACTATCTGTACAGGGAGAGAGTGTGACCCACTATCTGCACAGGGAGAGAGTGTGACCCACTATCTGTACAGTGAGAGAGTGTGTGACCCACTATCTGTACAAGAGAGTGTGACCCACTATCTGTACAGGAGAGAGAGTGTGACCCACTATCTGCACAGGGAGAGAGTGTGACCCACTATCTGTACAGTGAGAGAGTGTGACCCACTATCTGTACAGGGAGAGAGTGTGACCCACTATCTGTACAGGGAGAGAGTGTGACCCACTATCTGTACAGGGAGAGAGTGTGACTCACTATCTGTACAGGGAGAGAGTGTGACCCACTATCTGTACAGGAGAGAGAGTGACCCACTATCTGTACAGGGAGAGAGTGTGACCCACTATCTGTACAGTGAGAGAATGTGACCCACTATCTGTACAGTGAGAGAGTGTGACCCACTATCTATACAGTGAGAGAGTGTGACTCACTATCTGTACAGGAGAGAGAGTGTGACTCACTATCTGTACAGGAGAGAGAGTGTGACCCACTATCTGTACAGGGAGAGAGAGTGTGACCCACTATCTGATCAGGGAGAGAGAGTGTGACCCACTATCTGTACAGTGAGAGAGTGTTACCCACTATCTGCACAGGAGAGAGAGTGTGACCCACTATCTGGACAGTGAGAGAGTGTGACCCACTATCTGTACAGGGAGAGAGAGTGTGACCCACTATCTGATCAGGGAGAGAGAGTGTGACCCACTATCTGTACAGGGAGAGAGTGTGACCCACTATCTGTACAGGGAGAGAGTGTGACCCACTATCTGTACAGGGAGAGAGCGTGACTCACTATCTGTACAGGGAGAGAGTGTGACCCACTATCTGTACAGGAGAGGGTGTGTGACCCACTATCTGTACAGTGAGAGAGTGTGACCAACTATCTGTACAGGAGAGAATGTGACCCACTATCTGTACAGTGAGAGAGTGTGACCCACTATCTATACAGTGAGAGAGTGTGACTCACTATCTGTACAGGAGAGAGAGTGTGACTCACTATCTGTACAGGAGAGAGAGTGTGACCCACTATCTGTCCAGTGAGAGTGTGTGACCCACTATCTGTAGAGGGAGAGAGTGTGACCCACTATCTGTACAGTGAGAGAGGGTGACCCACTATCTGTACAGGAGAGAGAGTTTGACCCACTATCTGTACAGGAGAGAGTGTGACCCACTGTCTGTACAGGGGAGAGAGTGTGTGACCCACTATCTGTACAGGGAGAGAGTGTGACCCACTATCTGTACAGTGAGAGAGTGTGACCCACTATCTGCACAGGGAGAGAGTGTGACCCACTATCTGTACAGTGAGAGAGTGTGACCCACTATCTGTACAGGGAGAGAGAGGGTGACCCACTATCTGTACAGGGAGAGAGTGGGACTCACTATCTGTACAGGAGAGCTTGTGTGACTCACTATCTGTACAGTGAGAGAGTGTGACCCACTATCTGTACAGTGAGAGAGTGTGACCCACTATCTGTACAGTGAGAGAGTGTGACCCACTATCTGTACAGTGAGAGAGTGTGACCCACTATCTGTACAGTGAGAGTGTGACCCGCTATCTGTACAGGGAGAGAGTGTGACTCACTATCTGTACAGGGGGAGAGTGTGACCCACTATCTGTACAGGAGAGCTTGTGTGACTCACTATCTGTACAGTGAGAGAGTGTGACCCACTATCTGTCCACGAGAGAGAGTGTGACCCACTATCAGTACAGGAGAGAGTGTGACCCACTATCTGTACAGGAGAGAGTGTGACCCACTATCTGTACAGTGAGAGAGTGTGACCCACTATCTGTACAGGGAGAGAGTGTGACCCACTATCTGTACAGTGAGAGAGGGTGACCCACTATCTGTACAGTGAGAGAGTGTGACCCACTATCTGTACAGGGAGAGAGAGTGTGACCCACTATCTGTACAGTGAG
Source organism: Scyliorhinus torazame (assembly GCF_047496885.1). Lineage (NCBI taxonomy): Eukaryota > Metazoa > Chordata > Chondrichthyes > Carcharhiniformes > Scyliorhinidae > Scyliorhinus > Scyliorhinus torazame. The sequence continues at coordinate 107,695,843 of NC_092719.1, read as the reverse complement.
AGAGTTTGACTCACTATCTGTACAGTGAGAGAGTGTGACCCACTATCTGTACAGGGAGAGAGTGAGACCCACTATCTGTACAGTGAGAAAGTGTGACCCACTATCTGTACAGGGAGAGAGTGTGACCCACTATCTGTACAGGAGAGAGAGAGTGTGACCCACTATCTGTACAGGAGAGAGATTGTGACCCACTATCTGTACAGGGAGAGAGAGTGTGACCCACTATCTGTACAGGGAGAGAGAGGGTGACCCACTATCTGTACAGTGAGAGAGTGTGACCCACTATCTGTACTGGGAGAGAGTGTGACCCACTACCTGTACAGGGAGAGAGTGTGACCCACTATCTGTACAGGAGAGAGTGTGACCCACTAGCTGTACAGGGAGAGTGTGTGACCCACTATCTGCACAGTGAGAGAGTGTGACCCACTATCTGTACAGTGAGAGAGTGTGACCCACTATCTGTACAGGGAGAGAGTGTGACCCACTATCTGTACAGGGAGAGAGAGTGACCCACTATCTGTACAGGGAGAGAGTGTGACCCACTATCTGTACAGTGAGAGTGTGTGACCCACTATCTGTACAGGGAGAGAGTGTGACCCACTATCTGTACAGGGAGAGAGTGTGACCCACTATCTGCACAGGGAGAGAGTGTGACCCACTATCTGCACAGGGAGAGTGTGTGACCCACTATCTGTACAGTGAGAGAGTGTGTGACCCACTATCTGTACAAGAGAGTGTGACTCACTATCTGTACAGGGAGAGAGTGTGACCCACTATCTGTACAGGAGAGAGAGTGACCCACTATCTGTACAGGGAGAGAGTGTGACCCACTATCTGTACAGTGAGAGTGTGTGACCCACTATCTGTACAGTGAGAGTGTGTGACCCACTATCTGTACAGGGAGAGAGTCTGACCCACTATCTGTACAGGGAGAGAGTGTGACCCACTATCTGCACAGGGAGAGAGTGTGACCCACTATCTGTACAGTGAGAGAGTGTGTGACCCACTATCTGTACAAGAGAGTGTGACTCACTATCTGTACAGGGAGAGAGTGTGACCCACTATCTGTACAGGAGAGAGAGTGACCCACTATCTGTACAGGGAGAGAGTGTGACCCACTATCTGTACAGGAGAGAGAGTGACCCACTATCTGTACAGGGAGAGAGTGTGACCCACTATCTGGACAGTGAAAGAATGTGACCCACTATCTGTACAGTGAGAGAGTGTGACCCACTATCTATACAGTGAGAGAATGTGACTCACTATCTGTACAGGAGAGAGAGTGTGACTCACTATCTGTGCAGGAGAGAGAGTGTGACCCACTATCTGTACAGGGAGAGAGAGTGTGACCCACTATCTGATCAGGGAGAGAGAGTGTGACCCACTATCTGTACAGTGAGAGAGTGTTACCCACTATCTGCACAGGAGAGAGAGTGTGACCCACTATCTGTACAGTGAGAGAGTGTGACCCACTATCTGTACAGGGAGAGAGTGTGACCCACTATCTGTACAGGAGAGAGTGTGACTCACTGTCTGTACAGAAGAGAGAGTGTGACCCACTATCTGTTCAAGGAGACAGTGTGACCCACTATCTGTACAGTGAGAGAGTGTGACCCACTGTCTGTACAGGGAGAGAGTGTGACCCACTGTCTGTACAGGGAGAGAGTGTGACCCACTATCTGTACAGTGAGAGAGTGTGACCCACTGTCTGTACAGGGAGAGAGTGTGACCCACTATCTGTACAGGGAGAGAGTGTGACCCACTATCTGTACAGTGAGAGAGGGTGACCCACTATCTGTACAGTGAGAGAGTGTGACCCACTATCTGTACAGGGAGAGAGAGTGACCCACTATCTGTACAGGGAGAGAGTGTGACCCACTATCTGTACAGGGAGAGAGTGTGACCCACTATCTGTACAGTGAGAGAGTGTGACCCACTATCTGTACAGGGAGAGAGTGTGACCCACTATCTGTACAGGGAGAGAGTGTGACCCACTATCTGTACAGTGAGAGAGGGTGACCCACTATCTGTACAGTGAGAGAGTGTGACCCACTATCTGTACAGGGAGAGAGAGTGTGACCCACTATCTGTACAGCGAGAGAGTGTGACTCACTATCTGTACAGGGAGAGAGTGTGACCCACTATCTGTACAGGGAGAGAGAGTGTGACCCACTATCTGTACAGCGAGAGAGTGTGACTCACTATCTGTACAGTGAGAGAGTGTGACCCACTATCTGTACAGTGAGAGAGTGTGACCCACTATCTGTACAGGGAGAGAGTGAGACCCACTATCTGTACAGTGAGAAAGTGTGACCCACTATCTGTACAGGGAGAGAGTGTGACCCACTATCTGTACAGGAGAGAGAGAGTGTGACCCACTATCTGTACAGGAGAGAGATTGTGACCCACTATCTGTACAGGGAGAGAGAGTGTGACCCACTATCTGTACAGGGAGAGAGAGGGTGACCCACTATCTGTACAGTGAGAGAGTGTGACCCACTATCTGTACTAGGAGAGAGTGTGACCCACTACCTGTACAGGGAGAGAGTGTGACCCACTATCTGTACAGGAGAGAGTGTGACCCACTAGCTGTACAGGGAGAGCGTGTGACCCACTATCTGCACAGTGAGAGAGTGTGACCCACTATCTGTACAGTGAGAGAGTGTGACCCACTATCTGTACAGTGAGACAGTGTGACCCACTATCTGTACAGGGAGAGAGCGTGACCCACTATCTGTACAGGGAGAGAGTGTGACCCACTATCTGTACAGGGAGAGAGTGTGACCCACTATCTGTACAGTGAGAGTGTGTCACCCACTATCTGTACAGGGAGAGAGTGTGACCCACTATCTGTACAGGGAGAGAGTGTGACCCACTATCTGCACAGGGAGAGAGTGTGACCCACTATCTGTACAGTGAGAGAGTGTGTGACCCACTATCTGTACAAGATAGTGTGACCCACTATCTGTACAGGGAGAGAGTGTGACCCACTATCTGTACAGGAGAGAGAGTGACCCACTATCTGTACAGGGAGAGAATGTGACCCACTATCTGTACAAGAGAGTGTGACTCACTATCTGTACAGGGAGAGAGTGTGACCCACTATCTGTACAGGAGAGAGAGTGACCCACTATCTGTACAGGGAGAGAATGTGACCCACTATCTGTACAGTGAGAGAACGTGACCCACTATCTGTACAGTGAGAGAGTGTGACCCACTATCTATACAGTGAGAGAGTGTGACTCACTATCTGTACAGGAGAGAGAGTGTGACTCACTATCTGTACAGGAGAGAGAGTGTGACCCACTATCTGTACAGGGAGAGAGAGTGTGACCCACTATCTGATCAGGGAGAGAGAGTGTGACCCACTATCTGTACAGTGAGAGAGTGTTACCCACTATCTGCACAGGAGAGAGAGTGTGACCCACTATCTGGACAGTGAGAGAGTGTGACCCACTATCTGTACAGGGAGAGAGAGTGTGACCCACTATCTGATCAGGGAGAGAGAGTGTGACCCACTATCTGTACAGGGAGAGAGTGTGACCCACTATCTGTACAGGGAGAGAGTGTGACCAACTATCTGTACAGGGAGAGAGCGTGACTCACTATCTGTACAGGGAGAGAGTGTGACCCACTATCTGTACAGGAGAGGGTGTGTGACCCACTATCTGTACAGTGAGAGAGTGTGACCAACTATCTGTACAGGAGAGAATGTGACCCACTATCTGTACAGTGAGAGAGTGTGACCCACTATCTATACAGTGAGAGAGTGTGACTCACTATCTGTACAGGAGAGAGAGTGTGACTCACTATCTGTACAGGAGAGAGAGTGTGACCCACTATCTGTACAGGGAGAGAGAGTGTGACCCACTATCTGATCAGGGAGAGAGAGTGTGACCCACTATCTGTACAGTGAGAGAGTGTTACCCACTATCTGCACAGGAGAGAGAGTGTGACCCACTATCTGGATAGTGAGAGAGTGTGACCCACTGTCTGTACAGGGAGAGAGAGTGTGACCCACTATCTGATCAGGGAGAGAGAGTGTGACCCACTATCTGTACAGTGAGAGAGTGTTACCCACTATCTGCACAGGAGAGAGAGTGTGACCCACTATCTGCACAGGGAGAGAGTGTGACCCACTATCTGTACAGTGAGAGAGTGTGTGACGCACTATCTGTACAAGAGAGTGTGACCCACTATCCGTACAGGAGAGAGAGTGTGACCCACTATCTGCACAGGGAGAGCGTGTGACCCACTATCTGTACAGGGAGAGAGTGTGACCCACTATCTGCACAGTGAGAGAGTGTGACCCACTATCTGTACAGTGAGAGAGTGTGACCCACTATCTGTACAGGGAGAGAGTGTGACCCACTATCTGTACAGTGAGAGAGTGTGACCCACTATCTGCACAGGGAGAGAGTGTGACCCACTATCTGTACAGTGAGAGAGTGTGTGACGCACTATCTGTACAAGAGAGTGTGACCCACTATCTGTACAGGAGAGAGAGTGTGACCCACTATCTGCACAGGGAGAGTGTGTGACCCACTATCTGTACAGGGAGAGAGTGTGACTCACTATCTGTACAGGGAGAGAGTGTGACCCACTATCTGTACAGGAGAGAGAGTGTGACTCACTATCTGTACAGGAGAGAGAGTGTGACCCACTATCTGTACAGTGAGAGTGTGTGACCCACTATCTGTAGAGGGAGAGAGTGTGACCCACTATCTGTACAGGGAGAGAGTGTGACCCACTATCTGTACAGTGAGAGAGGGTGACCCACTATCTGTACAGGAGAGAGAGTGTGACCCACTATCTGTACAGTGAGAGAGTGTGACCCACTATCTGTACAGTGAGAGAGTGTGTGACCCACTATCTGTACAGGGAGAGAGTGTGACCCACTATCTGTACAGGAGAGAGAGTGTGACCCACTATCTGTACAGGGAGAGAGTTTGACCCACTATCTGTACAGGAGAGAGTGTGACCTACTGTCTGTACAGGGGAGAGAGTGTGTGACCCACTATCTGTACAGGGAGAGAGTGTGACCCACTATCTGTACAGTGAGAGAGTGTGACCCACTATCTGCACAGGGAGAGAGTGTGACCCACTATCTGTACAGTGAGAGAGAGTGTGACCCACTATCTGTACAGGGAGAGAGTGGGACTCACTATCTGTACAGGAGAGCTTGTGTGACTCACTATCTGTACAGTGAGAGAGTGTGACCCACTATCTGTACAGTGAGAGAGTGTGACCCACTATCTGTACAGTGAGAGAGTGTGACCCACTATCTGTACAGTGAGAGAGTGTGACCCACTATCTGTACAGTGAGAGAGTGTGACCCACTATCTGTACAGTGAGAGTGTGACCCGCTATCTGTACAGGGAGAGAGTGTGACTCACTATCTGTACAGGGAGAGAGTGTGACCCACTATCTGTACAGGAGAGCTTGTGTGACTCACTATCTGTACAGTGAGAGAGTGTGACCCACTATCTGTCCACGAGAGAGAGTGTGACCCACTATCAGTACAGGAGAGAGTGTGACCCACTATCTGTACAGGAGAGAGTGTGACCCACTATCTGTACAGTGAGAGAGTGTGACCCACTATCTGTACAGGGAGAGAGTGTGACCCACTATCTGTACAGGGAGAGACTGTGACCCACTATCTGTACAGTGAGAGAGGGTGACCCACTATCTGTACAGTGAGAGAGTGTGACCCACTATCTGTACAGGGAGAGAGAGTGACCCACTATCTGTACAGGAGAGAGAGTGTGACTCACTATCTGTACAGGAGAGAGAGTGTGACCCACTATCTGTACAGTGAGAGTGTGTGACCCACTATCTGTAGAGGGAGAGAGTGTGACCCACTATCTGTACAGGGAGAGAGTGTGACCCACTATCTGTACAGTGAGAGAGGGTGACCCACTATCTGTACAGGAGAGAGAGTGTGACCCACTATCTGTACAGTGAGAGAGTGTGACCCACTATCTGTACAGTGAGAGAGTGTGTGACCCACTATCTGTACAGGGAGAGAGTGTGACCCACTATCTGTACAGGAGAGAGAGTGTGACCCACTATCTGTACAGGGAGAGAGTTTGACCCACTATCTGTACAGGAGAGAGTGTGACCTACTGTCTGTACAGGGGAGAGAGTGTGTGACCCACTATCTGTACAGGGAGAGAGTGTGACCCACTATCTGTACAGTGAGAGAGTGTGACCCACTATCTGCACAGGGAGAGAGTGTGACCCACTATCTGTACAGTGAGAGAGAGTGTGACCCACTATCTGTACAGGGAGAGAGTGGGACTCACTATCTGTACAGGAGAGCTTGTGTGACTCACTATCTGTACAGTGAGAGAGTGTGACCCACTATCTGTACAGTGAGAGAGTGTGACCCACTATCTGTACAGTGAGAGAGTGTGACCCACTATCTGTACAGTGAGAGAGTGTGACCCACTATCTGTACAGTGAGAGAGTGTGACCCACTATCTGTACAGTGAGAGTGTGACCCGCTATCTGTACAGGGAGAGAGTGTGACTCACTATCTGTACAGGGAGAGAGTGTGACCCACTATCTGTACAGGAGAGCTTGTGTGACTCACTATCTGTACAGTGAGAGAGTGTGACCCACTATCTGTCCACGAGAGAGAGTGTGACCCACTATCAGTACAGGAGAGAGTGTGACCCACTATCTGTACAGGAGAGAGTGTGACCCACTATCTGTACAGTGAGAGAGTGTGACCCACTATCTGTACAGGGAGAGAGTGTGACCCACTATCTGTACAGGGAGAGACTGTGACCCACTATCTGTACAGTGAGAGAGGGTGACCCACTATCTGTACAGTGAGAGAGTGTGACCCACTATCTGTACAGGGAGAGAGAGTGTGACCCACTATCTGTACAGTGAGAGAGTGTGACTCACTATCTGTACAGTGAGAGAGTGTGACCCACTATCTGTACAGGGAGAGAGTGAGACCCACTATCTGTACAGTGAGAAAGTGTGACCCACTATCTGTACAGGGAGAGAGTGTGACCCACTATCTGTACAGGAGAGAGAGAGTGTGACCCACTATCTGTACAGGAGAGAGATTGTGACCCACTATCTGTACAGGGAGAGAGAGTGTGACCCATTATCTGTACAGGGAGAGAGAGGGTGAGCCACTATCTGTACAGTGAGAGAGTGTGACCCACTATCTGTACTGGGAGAGAGTGTGACCCACTACCTGTACAGGGAGAGAGTGTGACCCACTATCTGTACAGGAGACAGTGTGACCCACTAGCTGTACAGGGAGAGAGTGTGACCCACTATCTGCACAGTGAGAGAGTGTGACCCACTATCTGTACAGGGAGAGAGTTTGACCCACTATCTGTACAGGAGAGAGTGTGACCCACTGTCTGTACAGGGGAGAGAGTGTGTGACCCACTATCTGTACAGGGAGAGAGTGTGACCCACTATCTGTACAGTGAGAGAGTGTGACCCACTATCTGCACAGGGAGAGAGTGTGACCCACTATCTGTACAGTGAGAGACTGTGACCCACTATCTGTACAGGGAGAGAGTGTGACTCACTATCTGTACAGGGAGAGAGTGGGACTCACTATCTGTACAGGAGAGCTTGTGTGACTCACTATCTGTACAGTGAGAGAGTGTGACCCACTATCTGTACAGTGAGAGAGTGTGACCCACTATCTGTACAGTGAGAGAGTGTGACCCACTATCTGTACAGTGAGAGAGTGTTACCCACTATCTGTACAGTGAGAGAGTGTGACCCACTATCTGTACAGTGAGAGTGTGACCCGCTATCTGTACAGGGAGAGAGTGTGACTCACTATCTGTACAGGGAGAGAGTGTGACCCACTATCTGTACAGGAGAGCTTGTGTGACTCACTATCTGTACAGTGAGAGAGTGTGACCCACTATCTGTCCACGAGAGAGAGTGTGACCCACTATCAGTACAGGAGAGAGTGTGACCCACTATCTATACAGGAGAGAGTGTGACCCACTATCTGTACAGGGAGAGACAGTGTGACCCACTATCTGTACAGTGAGAGAGTGTGACTCACTATCTGTACAGTGAGAGAGTGTGACCCACTATCTGTACAGGGAGAGAGTGAGACCCACTATCTGTACAGTGAGAAAGTGTGACCCACTATCTGTACAGGGAGAGAGTGTGACCCACTATCTGTACAGGAGAGAGAGAGTGTGACCCACTATCTGTACAGGAGAGAGATTGTGACCCACTATCTGTACAGGGAGAGAGAGTGTGACCCACTATCTGTACAGGGAGAGAGAGTGTGACCCACTATCTGTACAGGGAGAGAGAGGGTGACTCACTATCTGTACAGTGAGAGAGTGTGACCCACTATCTGTACTGGGAGAGAGTGTGACCCACTATCTGTACAGGGAGAGAGTGTGACCCACTATCTGTACAGGAGAGAGTGTGACCCACTAGCTGTACAGGGAGAGAGTGTGACCCACTATCTGCACAGTGAGAGAGTGTGACCCACTATCTGTACAGGGAGAGAGTGTGACCCACTATCTGTACAGGGAGAGAGTGTGACCCACTATCTGTACAGGGAGAGAGAGTGACCCACTATCTGTACAGGGAGAGAGTGTGACCCACTATCTGTACAGTGAGAGAGTGTGACCCACTATCTGTACAGTGAGAGAGTGTGACCCACTATCTGTACAGTGAGAGTGTGACCCGCTATCTGTACAGGGAGAGAGTGTGACTCACTATCTGTACAGGGAGAGAGTGTGACCCACTATCTGTACAGGAGAGCTTGTGTGACTCACTATCTGTACAGTGAGAGAGTGTGTCCCACTATCTGTCCACGAGAGAGAGTGTGACCCACTATCAGTACAGGAGAGAGTGTGACCCACTATCTGTACAGGAGAGAGTGTGACCCACTATCTGTACAGTGAGAGAGTGTGACCCACTATCTGTACAGGGAGAGAGTGTGACCCACTATCTGTACAGGGAGAGACTGTGACCCACTATCTGTACAGTGAGAGAGGGTGACCCACTATCTGTACAGTGAGAGAGTGTGACCCACTATCTGTACAGGGAGAGAGAGTGTGACCCACTATCTGTACAGTGAGAGAGTGTGACTCACTATCTGTACAGTGAGAGAGTGTGACCCACTATCTGTACAGGGAGAGAGTGAGACCCACTATCTGTACAGTGAGAAAGTGTGACCCACTATCTGTACAGGGAGAGAGTGTGACCCACTATCTGTACAGGAGAGAGAGAGTGTGACCCACTATCTGTACAGGAGAGAGATTGTGACCCACTATCTGTACAGGGAGAGAGAGTGTGACCCATTATCTGTACAGGGAGAGAGAGGGTGAGCCACTATCTGTACAGTGAGAGAGTGTGACCCACTATCTGTACTGGGAGAGAGTGTGACCCACTACCTGTACAGGGAGAGAGTGTGACCCACTATCTGTACAGGAGACAGTGTGACCCACTAGCTGTACAGGGAGAGAGTGTGACCCACTATCTGCACAGTGAGAGAGTGTGACCCACTATCTGTACAGGGAGAGAGTTTGACCCACTATCTGTACAGGAGAGAGTGTGACCCACTGTCTGTACAGGGGAGAGAGTGTGTGACCCACTATCTGTACAGGGAGAGAGTGTGACCCACTATCTGTACAGTGAGAGAGTGTGACCCACTATCTGCACAGGGAGAGAGTGTGACCCACTATCTGTACAGTGAGAGACTGTGACCCACTATCTGTACAGGGAGAGAGTGTGACTCACTATCTGTACAGGGAGAGAGTGGGACTCACTATCTGTACAGGAGAGCTTGTGTGACTCACTATCTGTACAGTGAGAGAGTGTGACCCACTATCTGTACAGTGAGAGAGTGTGACCCACTATCTGTACAGTGAGAGAGTGTGACCCACTATCTGTACAGTGAGAGAGTGTGACCCACTATCTGTACAGTGAGAGAGTGTGACCCACTATCTGTACAGTGAGAGTGTGACCCGCTATCTGTACAGGGAGAGAGTGTGACTCACTATCTGTACAGGGAGAGAGTGTGACCCACTATCTGTACAGGAGAGCTTGTGTGACTCACTATCTGTACAGTGAGAGAGTGTGACCCACTATCTGTCCACGAGAGAGAGTGTGACCCACTATCAGTACAGGAGAGAGTGTGACCCACTATCTGTACAGGAGAGAGTGTGACCCACTATCTGTACAGGGAGAGAGAGTGTGACCCACTATCTGTACAGTGAGAGAGTGTGACTCACTATCTGTACAGTGAGAGAGTGTGACCCACTATCTGTACAGGGAGAGAGTGAGACCCACTATCTGTACAGTGAGAAAGTGTGACCCACTATCTGTACAGGGAGAGAGTGTGACCCACTATCTGTACAGGAGAGAGAGAGTGTGACCCACTATCTGTACAGGAGAGAGATTGTGACCCACTATCTGTACAGGGAGAGAGAGTGTGACCCACTATCTGTACAGGGAGAGAGAGGGTGACTCACTATCTGTACAGTGAGAGAGTGTGACCCACTATCTGTACTGGGAGAGAGTGTGACCCACTATCTGTACAGGGAGAGAGTGTGACCCACTATCTGTACAGGAGAGAGTGTGACCCACTAGCTGTACAGGGAGAGAGTGTGACCCACTATCTGCACAGTGAGAGAGTGTGACCCACTATCTGTACAGGGAGAGAGTGTGACCCACTATCTGTACAGGGAGAGAGTGTGACCCACTATCTGTACAGGGAGAGAGAGTGACCCACTATCTGTACAGGGAGAGAGTGTGACCCACTATCTGTACAGTGAGAGTGTGTGACCCACTATCTGTACAGGGAGAGAGTGTGACCCACTATCTGTACAGGGAGAGAGTGTGACCCACTATCTGCACAGGGAGAGAGTGTGACCCACTATCTGTACAGTGAGAGAGTGTGTGACCCACTATCTGTACAAGAGAGTGTGACCCACTATCTGTACAGGAGAGAGAGTGTGACCCACTATCTGCACAGGGAGAGAGTGTGACCCACTATCTGTACAGTGAGAGAGTGTGACCCACTATCTGTACAGGGAGAGAGTGTGACCCACTATCTGTACAGGGAGAGAGTGTGACCCACTATCTGTACAGGGAGAGAGTGTGACTCACTATCTGTACAGGGAGAGAGTGTGACCCACTATCTGTACAGGAGAGAGAGTGACCCACTATCTGTACAGGGAGAGAGTGTGACCCACTATCTGGACAGTGAGAGAATGTGACCCACTATCTGTACAGTGAGAGAGTGTGACCCACTATCTATACAGTGAGAGAGTGTGACTCACTATCTGTACAGGAGAGAGAGTGTGACTCACTATCTGTACAGGAGAGAGAGTGTGACCCACTATCTGTACAGGGAGAGAGAGTGTGACCCACTATCTGATCAGGGAGAGAGAGTGTGACCCACTATCTGTACAGTGAGAGAGTGTTACCCACTATCTGCACAGGAGAGAGAGTGTGAGCCACTATCTGTACAGTGAGAGACTGTGACCCACTATCTGTACAGGGAGAGAGTGTGACCCACTATCTGTACAGGAGAGAGTGTGACTCACCGTCTGTACAGGAGAGAGAGTGTGTGACCCACTATCTGTACAAGGAGACAGTGTGACCCACTATCTGTCCACGAGAGAGAGTGTGACCCACTATCTGTACAGTGAGAGAGTGTGACCCACTATCTGTACAGGGAGAGAGTGTGACCCACTATCTGTACAGGGAGAGAGTGTGACCCACTATCTGTACAGTGAGAGAGGGTGACCCACTATCTGTACAGTGAGAGAGTGTGACCCACTATCTGTACAGGGAGAGAGAGTGTGACCCACTATCTGTACAGTGAGAGAGTGTGACTCACTATCTGTACAGTGAGAGAGTGTGACCCACTATCTGTACAGGGAGAGAGTGAGACCCACTATCTGTACAGTGAGAAAGTGTGACCCACTATCTGTACAGGGAGAGAGTGTGACCCACTATCTGTACAGGAGAGAGATTGTGACCCACTATCTGTACAGGGAGAGAGAGTGTGACCCACTATCTGTACAGGGAGAGAGAGGGTGACCCACTATCTGTACAGTGAGAGAGTGTGACCCACTATCTGTACTGGGAGAGAGTGTGACCCACTACATGTACAGGGAGAGAGTGTGACCCACTATCTGTACAGGAGAGAGTGTGACCCACTAGCTGTACAGGGAGAGCGTGTGACCCACTATCTGCACAGTGAGAGAGTGTGACCCACTATCTGTACAGTGAGAGAGTGTGACCCACTATCTGTACAGTGAGAGAGTGTGACCCACTATCTGTACAGGGAGAGAATGTGACCCACTATCTGTACAGGGAGAGAGTGTGACCCACGATCTGTACAGGGAGAGAGTGTGACCCACTATCTGTACAGTGAGAGTGTGTGACCCACTATCTGTACAGGGAGAGAGTGTGACCCACTATCTGTACAGGGAGAGAGTGTGACCCACTATCTGTACAGTGAGAGAGTGTGTGACCCACTATCTGTACAAGAGAGTGTGACCCACTATCTGTACAGGAGAGAGAGTGTGACCCACTATCTGCACAGGGAGAGAGTGTGACCCACTATCTGTACAGTGAGAGAGTGTGACCCACTATCTGTACAGGGAGAGAATGTGACCCACTATCTGTACAGGGAGAGAGTGTGACCCACTATCTGTAAAGGGAGAGAGTGTGACTCACTATCTGTACAGGGAGAGAGTGTGACCCACTATCTGTACAGGAGAGAGAGTGACCCACTATCTGTACAGAGAGAGAGTGTGACCCACTATCTGTACAGTGAGAGAGTGTGACCCACTATCTATACAGTGAGAGAGTGTGACTCACTATCTGTACAGGAGAGAGAGTGTGACTCACTATCTGTACAGGAGAGAGAGTGTGACCCACTATCTGTACAGTGAGAGAGTGTGACCCACTATCTATACAGTGAGAGAGTGTGACTCACTATCTGTACAGGAGAGAGAGTGTGACTCACTATCTGTACAGGAGAGAGAGTGTGACTCACTATCTGTACAGGGAGAGAGAGTGTGACCCACTATCTGATCAGGGAGAGAGAGTGTGACCCACTATCTGTACAGTGAGAGAGTGTTACCCACTATCTGCACAGGAGAGAGAGTGTGACCCACTATCTGGACAGTGAGAGGGTGTGACCCACTATCTGTACAGGGAGAGAGTGTGACCCACTATCTGTACAGGAGAGAGTGTGACTCACTGTCTGTACAGGAGAGAGAGTGTGACCCACTATCTGTACAGTGAGAGAGTGTGACCCACTATCTGCACAGGGAGAGAGTGTGACCCACTATCTGTACAGGAGTGTGTGACCCACTATCTGTACAGGAGTGTGTGACCCACTATCTGTACAGGAGAGAGAGTGTGACCCACTATCTGCACAGGGAGAGAGTGTGACCCACTATCTGTACAGTGAGAGAGTGTGACTCACTATATGTACAGGAGAGAGAGTGTGACTCACTATCTGTACCGGAAAGAGAATGTGACCCACTATCTGTACAGAGAGAGAGTGTGACCCACTATCTGTACAGGGAGAGAGTGTGACCCACTATCTGTACAGGGAGAGAGTGTGACTCACTATCTGTACAGGGAGAGAGTGTGACCCACTATCTGTACAGGAGAGGGTGTGTGACCCACTATCTGTACAGTGAGAGAGTGTGACCAACTATCTGTAAAGGAGAGAGCGTGACCCACTATCTGTACAGGGAGAGAGTGTGACCCACTATCTGTACAGGAGAGTGTGTGACCCACTATCTGCACAGGGAGAGAGTGTGACCCACTATCTGTACAGTGAGAGAGTGTGACCCACTATCTGTACAGGGAGAGAGTGTGACCCACTATCTGTACAGGGAGAGAGTGTGACGCACTATCTGTACAGGAGAGAGAGTGACCCACTATCTGTACAGGGAGAGAGTGTGGCCCACTATCTATACAGTGAGAGAGTGTGACTCACTATCTGTACAGGAGAGAGAGTGTGACCCACTATCTGTACAGTGAGAGTGTGTGACCCACTATCTGTACAGGGAGAGAGTGTGACCCACTATCTGTACAGGGAGAGAGTGTGACCCACTATCTGTACAGGAGAGAGAGTGTGACCCACTACCTGTACAGTGACAGAGTGTGACCCACTGTCTGTACAGTGAGAGAGTGTGTGACCCACTATCTGTACAGGGAGAGAGTGTGACCCACTATCTGTACAGTGAGAGAGTGTGACCCACTATCTGCACAGTGAGAGAGTGTGACCCACTATCTGTACAGGGAGAGAGAGTGTGATCCACTATCTGTACAGTGAGAGAGTGTGACTCACTATCTGTACAGTGAGAGAGTGTGACCCACTATCTGTACAGGGAGAGAGTGAGACCCACTATCTGTACAGTGAGAAAGTGTGACCCACTATCTGTACAGGGAGAGAGTGTGACCCACTATCGGTACAGGAGAGAGTGTGTGGCCCACTATCTGTACAGGGAGAGAGGATGTGACCCACAATCTGTACAGTGAGAGAGTGTGACCCACTATCTGTACAGGGAGAGAGTGTGACCCACTATCTGTACAGTGAGAGAGTGTGACCCACTATCTGTACAGGAGAGAGAGTGTGACCCACTGTCTGTACAGGAGAGAGAGTGTGACCCACCATCTGGACAGTGAGAGAGTGTGACCCACTATCTGTACAGTGAGAGAGTGTGTGACCCACTATCTGTACAGGGAGAGAGTGTGACCCACTATCTGTACAGGAGAGAGAGTGTGACCCACTATCTGTACAAGGAGAGAGTTTGACCCACTATCTGTACAGGAGAGTGTGTGACCCACTATCTGTACAGGGAGAGAGTGTGACCAACTATCTGTACAGTGAGAGAGTGTGACCCACTATCTGCACAGGGAGAGAGTGAGACCCACTATCTGTACAGTGAGAAAGTGTGACCCACTATCTGTACAGGGAGAAAGTGTGACCCACTATCGGTACAGGAGAGTGTGTGACCCACTATCTGTACAGGAGAGTGTGACCCACTATCTGTACAAGGAGAGAGAGTGTGACCCACTATCTGTACATGGAGAGAGAGTGTGACCCACGATCTGTACAGGGAGAGAGTGGGACTCACTATCTGTACAGGAGAGCTTGTGTGACTCACAATCTGTACAGTGAGAGAGTGTGACCCACTATCTGTACAGTGAGAGAGTGTGACCCACTATCTGTACAGTGAGAGAGTGTGACCCACTATCTGTACAGTGAGAGTGTGTCCCGCTATCTGTACAGGAGAGAGTGTGACCCACTAGCTGCACAGGGAGAGAGTGTGACCCACTATCTGTACAGGGAGAGAGAGTGACCCACTATCTGTACAGGGAGAGAGTGTGACCCACTATCTGTACAGTGAGAGTGTGTGACCCACTATCTGTACAGGGAGAGAGTGTGACCCACTATCTGCACAGGGAGAGAGTGTGACCCACTATCTGTACAGTGAGAGAGTGTGTGACCCACTATCTGTACAAGAGAGTGTGACCCACTATCTGTACAGGAGAGAGAGTGTGACCCACTATCTGCACAGGGAGAGAGTGTGACCCACTATCTGTACAGTGAGAGAGTGTGACCCACTATCTGTACAGGGAGAGAGTGTGACCCACTATCTGTACAGGGAGAGAGTGTGACCCACTATCTGTACAGGGAGAGAGTGTGACTAACTATCTGTACAGGGAGAGAGTGTGACCCACTATCTGTACAGGAGAGAGAGTGACCCACTATCTGTACAGAGAGAGAGTGTGACCCACTATCTGTACAGTGAGAGAGTGTGACCCACTATCTATACAGTGAGAGAGTGTGACTCACTATCTGTACAGGAGAGAGAGTGTGACTCACTATCTGTACAGGAGAGAGAGTGTGACCCACTATCTGTACAGGGAGAGAGAGTGTGACCCACTATCTGATCAGGGAGAGAGAGTGTGACCCACTATCTGTACAGTGAGAGAGTGTGACCCACTATCTGGACAGTGAGAGGGTGTGACCCACTATCTGTACAGGGAGAGAGTGTGACCCACTATCTGTACAGGAGAGAGTGTGACTCACTGTCTGTACAGGAGAGAGAGTGTGTGACCCACTATCTGTACAAGGAGACAGTGTGACCCACGATCTGTACAGTGAGAGAGTGTGACCCACTATCTGCACAGGGAGAGAGTGTGACCCACTATCTGTACAGGAGTGTGTGACCCACTATCTGTACAGGAGTGTGTGACCCACTATCTGTACAGTGACAGAGTGTGACCCACTGTCTGTACAGTGAGAGAGTGTGTGACCCACTATCTGTACAGGGAGAGAGTGTGACCCACTATCTGTACAGTGAGAGAGTGTGACCCACTATCTGTACAGTGAGAGAGTGTGACCCACTATCTGTACAGGGAGAGAGAGTGTGATCCACTATCTTTACAGTGAGAGAGTGTGACTCACTATCTGTACAGTGAGAGAGTGTGACCCACTATCTGTACAGGGAGAGAGTGAGACCCACTATCTGTACAGTGAGAAAGTGTGACCCACTATCTGTACAGGGAGAGAGTGTGACCCACTATCTGTACAAGAGAGTGTGACCCACTATCTGTACAGGAGAGAGAGTGTGACCCACTATCTGCACAGGGAGAGAGTGTGACCCACTATCTGTACAGGGAGAGAGAGTGTGATCCACTATCTGTACAGTGAGAGAGTGTGACCCACTATCTGTACAGGGAGAGTGTGTGACCCACTATCTGTACAAGAGAGTGTGACCCACTATCTGTACAGGAGAGAGAGTGTGACCCACTATCTGCACAGGGAGAGAGTATGACCCACTATCTGTACAGGGAGAGAGAGTGTGATCCACTATCTGTACAGTGAGAGAGTGTGACTCACTATCTGTACAGTGAGAGAGTGTGACCCACTATCTGTACAGGGAGAGAGTGAGACCCACTATCTGTACAGTGAGAAAGTGTGACCCACTATCTGTACAGGGAGAGAGTGTGTGACCCACTATCTGTACAGGGAGAGAGAGTGTGACCCACAATCTGTACAGTGAGAGAGTGTGACCCACTATCTGCACAGGAGAGAGAGTGTGACCCACTATCTGTACAGTGAGAGAGTGTGACCCACTATCTGTACAGGGAGAGAGTGTGACCCACTATCTGTACAGTCAGAGAGTGTGACCCACTATCTGTACAGGAGAGAGAGAGTGACCCACTGTCTGTACAGGAGAGAGAGTGTGACCCACTATCTGGACAGTGAGAGAGTGTGACCCACTATCTGTACAGTGAGAGAGTGTGTGACCCACTATCTGTACAGGGAGAGAGTGTGACCCACTATCTGTACAGGAGAGAGAGTGTGACCCACTATCTGTACAGGGAGAGAGTTTGACCCACTATCTGTACAGGAGAGTGTGTGACCCACTATCTGTACAGGGAGAGAGTGTGACCCACTATCTGCACAGGGAGAGAGTGAGACCCACTATCTGTACAGTGAGAAAGTGTGACCCACTATCTGTACAGGGAGAGAGTGTGACCCACTATCGGTACAGGAGAGTGTGTGACCCACTATCTGTACAGGAGAGTGTGACCCACTATCTGTACAGGGAGAGAGAGTGTGACCCACTATCTGTACAGGGAGAGAGAGTGTGACCCACTATCTGTACAGGGAGAGAGTGGGACTCACTATCTGTACAGGAGAGCTTGTGTGACTCACTATCTGTACAGTGAGAGAGTGTGACCCACTATCTGTACAGTGAGAGAGTGTGACCCACTATCTGTACAGTGAGAGAGTGTGACCCACTATCTGTACAGTGAGAGAGTGTGACCCACTATCTGTACAGTGAGAGAGTGTGACCCACTATCTGTACAGTGAGAGTGTGATCCGCTATCTGTACAGGGAGAGAGTGTGGCCCACTATCTGTACAGGAGAGAGATTGTGACCCACTATCTGTACAGGGAGAGAGAGTGTGACCCACTATCTGTACAGGGAGAGAGAGGGTGACCCACTATCTGTACAGTGAGAGAGTGTGACCCACTATCTGTACTGGGAGAGAGTGTGACCCACTACCTGTACAGGGAGAGAGTGTGACCCACTATCTGTACAGGAGAGAGTGTGACCCACTAGCTGTACAGGGAGAGAGTGTGACCCACTATCTGTACAGGGAGAGAGAGTGACCCACTATCTGTACAGGGAGAGAGTGTGACCCACTATCTGTACAGTGAGAGTGTGTGACCCACTATCTGTACAGGGAGAGAGTGTGACCCACTATCTGTACAGGGAGAGTGTGTGACCCACTATCTGCACAGGGAGAGAGTGTGACCCACTATCTGTACAGTGAGAGAGTGTGTGACCCACTATCTGTACAAGAGAGTGTGACCCACTATCTGTACAGGAGAGAGAGTGTGACCCACTATCTGCACAGGGAGAGAGTGTGACCCACTATCTGTACAGTGAGAGAGTGTGACCCACTATCTGTACAGGGAGAGAGTGTGACCCACTATCTGTACAGGGAGAGAGTGTGACCCACTATCTGTACAGGGAGAGAGTGTGACTCACTATCTGTACAGGGAGAGAGTGTGACCCACTATCTGTACAGGAGAGAGAGTGACCCACTATCTGTACAGGGAGAGAGTGTGACCCACTATCTGGACAGTGAGAGAATGTGACCCACTATCTGTACAGTGAGAGAGTGTGACCCACTATCTATACAGTGAGAGAGTGTGACTCACCATCTGTACAGGAGAGAGAGTGTGACTCACTATCTGTACAGGAGAGAGAGTGTGACCCACTATCTGTACAGGGAGAGAGAGTGTGACCCACTATCTGATCAGGGAGAGAGAGTGTGACCCACTATCTGTACAGTGAGAGAGTGTTACCCACTATCTGCACAGGAGAGAGAGTGTGACCCACTATCTGTACAGTGAGAGAGTGTGACCCACTATCTGTACAGGGAGAGAGTGTGACCCACTATCTGGACAGGAGAGAGTGTGACTCACTGCCTGTACAGGAGAGAGAGTGTGTGACCCACTATCTGTACAAGGAGACAGTGTGACCCACTATCTGTCCACGAGAGAGAGTGTGACCCACTATCTGTACAGTGAGAGAGTGTGACCCACTATCTGTACAGGGAGAGAGTGTGACCCACTATCTGTACAGGGAGAGAGTGTGACCCACTATCTGTACAGTGAGAGAGGGTGACCCACTATCTGTACAGTGAGAGAGTGTGACCCACTATCTGTACAGGGAGAGAGTGTGTGACCCACTATCTGTACAGTGAGAGAGTGTGACTCACTATCTGTACAGTGAGAGAGTGTGACCCACGATCTGTACAGGGAGAGAGTGAGACCCACTATCTGTACAGTGAGAAAGTGTGACCCACTATCTGTACAGGGAGAGAGTGTGACCCACTATCTGTACAGGAGAGAGAGAGTGTGACCCACTATCTGTACAGGAGAGAGATTGTGACCCACTATCTGTACAGGGAGAGAGAGTGTGACCCACTATCTGTACAGGGAGAGAGAGGGTGACCCACTATCTGTACAGTGAGAGAGTGTGACCCACTATCTGTACTGGGAGAGAGTGTGACCCACTACCTGTACAGGGAGAGAGTGTGACCCACTATCTGTACAGGAGAGAGTGTGACCCACTAGCTGTACAGGGAGAGCGTGTGACCCACTATCTGCACAGTGAGGGAGTGTGACCCACTATCTGTACAGTGAGAGAGTGTGACCCACTATCTGTACAGGGAGAGAGTGTGATCCACTATCTGTACAGGGAGAGAGTGTGACCCACTATCTGTACAGTGAGAGTGTGTGACCCACTATCTGTACAGGGAGAGAGTGTGACCCACTATCTGTACAGGGAGAGAGTGTGACCCACTATCTGCACAGGGAGAGAGTGTGACCCACTATCTGTACAGTGAGAGAGTGTGTGACCCACTATCTGTACAAGAGAGTGTGACCCACTATCTGTACAGGAGAGAGAGTGTGACCCACTATCTGCACAGGGAGAGAGTGTGACCCACTATCTGTACAGTGAGAGAGTGTGACCCACTATCTGTACAGGGAGAGAGTGTGACCCACTATCTGTACAGGGAGAGAGTGTGACCCACTATCTGTACAGGGAGAGAGTGTGACTCACTATCTGTACAGGGAGAGAGTGTGACTCACTATCTGTACAGGGAGAGAGTGACCCCCACTATCTGTACAGGAGAGAGAGTGACCCACTATCTGTACAGGGAGAGAGTGTGACCCACTATCTGTACAGTGAGAGAATGTGACCCACTATCTGTACAGTGAGAGAGTGTGACCCACTATCTATACAGTGAGAGAGTGTGACTCACTATCTGTACAGGAGAGAGAGTGTGACCCACTATCTGTACAGGGAGAGAGAGTGTGACCCACTATCTGATCAGGGAGAGAGAGTGTGACCCACTATCTGTACAGTGAGAGAGTGTTACCCACTATCTGCACAGGAGAGAGAGTGTGACCCACTATCTGGACAGTGAGAGAGTGTGACCCACTATCTGTACAGGGAGAGAGTGTGACCCACTATCTGTACAGGAGAGAGTGTGACTCACTGTCTGTACAGGAGAGAGAGTGTGTGTCCCACTATCTGTACAAGGAGACAGTGTGACCCACGATCTGTACAGTGAGAGAGTGTGACCCACTATCTGCACAGGGAGAGAGTGTGACCCACTATCTGTACAGGAGTGTGTGACCCACTATCTGTACAGGAGTGTGTGACCCACTATCTGTACAGGAGAGAGAGTGTGACCCACTATCTGCACAGGGAGAGAGTGTGACCCACTATCTGTACAGTGAGAGAGTGTGACTCACTATATGTACAGGAGAGAGAGTGTGACTCACTATCTGTACCGGAAAGACAATGTGACCCACTATCTGTACAGAGAGAGAGTGTGACCCACTATCTGTACAGGGAGAGAGTGTGACCCACTATCTGTACAGGGAGAGAGTGTGACTCACTATCTGTACAGGGAGAGAGTGTGACCCACTATCTGTACAGGAGAGGGTGTGTGACCCACTATCTGTACAGTGAGAGAGTGTGACCAACTATCTGTGAAGGAGAGAGCGTGACCCACTATCTGTACAGGGAGAGAGTGTGACCCACTATCTGTACAGGAGAGTGTGTGACCCACTATCTGCACAGGGAGAGAGTGTGACCCACTATCTGTACAGTGAGAGAGTGTGACCCACTATCTGTACAGGGAGAGAGGGTGACCCACTATCTGTACAGGGAGAGAGTGTGACCCACTATCTGTACAGGAGAGAGAGTGACCCACTATCTGTACAGGGAGAGAGTGTGACCCACTATCTATACAGTGAGAGAGTGTGACTCACTATCTGTACAGGAGAGAGAGTGTGACTCACTATCTGTACAGGGAGAGAGTGTGACCCACTATCTGTACAGGGAGAGTGTGTGACCCACTATCTGCACAGGGAGAGAGTGTGACCCACTATCTGTACAGTGAGAGAGTGTGTGACCCACTATCTGTACAAGAGAGTGTGACCCACTATCTGTACAGGAGAGAGAGTGTGACCCACTATCTGCACAGGGAGAGAGTGTGACCCACTATCTGTACAGTGAGAGAGTGTGACCCACTATCTGTACAGGGAGAGAGTGTGACCCACTATCTGTACAGGGAGAGAGTGTGACCCACTATCTGTACAGGGAGAGAGTGTGACTCACTATCTGTACAGGGAGAGAGTGTGACCCACTATCTGTACAGGAGAGAGAGTGACCCACTATCTGTACAGGGAGAGAGTGTGACCCACTATCTGGACAGTGAGAGAATGTGACCCACTATCTGTACAGTGAGAGAGTGTGACCCACTATCTATACAGTGAGAGAGTGTGACTCACCATCTGTACAGGAGAGAGAGTGTGACTCACTATCTGTACAGGAGAGAGAGTGTGACCCACTATCTGTACAGGGAGAGAGAGTGTGACCCACTATCTGATCAGGGAGAGAGAGTGTGACCCACTATCTGTACAGTGAGAGAGTGTTACCCACTATCTGCACAGGAGAGAGAGTGTGACCCACTATCTGTACAGTGAGAGAGTGTGACCCACTATCTGTACAGGGAGAGAGTGTGACCCACTATCTGTACAGGAGAGAGTGTGACTCACTGCCTGTACAGGAGAGAGAGTGTGTGACCCACTATCTGTACAAGGAGACAGTGTGACCCACTATCTGTCCACGAGAGAGAGTGTGACCCACTATCTGTACAGTGAGAGAGTGTGACCCACTATCTGTACAGGGAGAGAGTGTGACCCACTATCTGTACAGGGAGAGAGTGTGACCCACTATCTGTACAGTGAGAGAGGGTGACCCACTATCTGTACAGTGAGAGAGTGTGACCCACTATCTGTACAGGGAGAGAGTGTGTGACCCACTATCTGTACAGTGAGAGAGTGTGACTCACTATCTGTACAGTGAGAGAGTGTGACCCACTATCTGTACAGGGAGAGAGTGAGACCCACTATCTGTACAGTGAGAAAGTGTGACCCACTATCTGTACAGGGAGAGAGTGTGACCCACTATCTGTACAGGAGAGAGAGAGTGTGACCCACTATCTGTACAGGAGAGAGATTGTGACCCACTATCTGTACAGGGAGAGAGAGTGTGACCCACTATCTGTACAGGGAGAGAGAGGGTGACCCACTATCTGTACAGTGAGAGAGTGTGACCCACTATCTGTACTGGGAGAGAGTGTGACCCACTACCTGTACAGGGAGAGAGTGTGACCCACTATCTGTACAGGAGAGAGTGTGACCCACTAGCTGTACAGGGAGAGCGTGTGACCCACTATCTGCACAGTGAGAGAGTGTGACCCACTATCTGTACAGTGAGAGAGTGTGACCCACTATCTGTACAGGGAGAGAGTGTGATCCACTATCTGTACAGGGAGAGAGTGTGACCCACTATCTGTACAGTGAGAGTGTGTGACCCACTATCTGTACAGGGAGAGAGTGTGACCCACTATCTGTACAGGGAGAGAGTGTGACCCACTATCTGCACAGGGAGAGAGTGTGACCCACTATCTGTACAGTGAGAGAGTGTGTGACCCACTATCTGTACAAGAGAGTGTGACCCACTATCTGTACAGGAGAGAGAGTGTGACCCACTATCTGCACAGGGAGAGAGTGTGACCCACTATCTGTACAGTGAGAGAGTGTGACCCACTATCTGTACAGGGAGAGAGTGTGACCCACTATCTGTACAGGGAGAGAGTGTGACCCACTATCTGTACAGGGAGAGAGTGTGACTCACTATCTGTACAGGGAGAGAGTGTGACTCACTATCTGTACAGGGAGAGAGTGACCCCCACTATCTGTACAGGAGAGAGAGTGACCCACTATCTGTACAGGGAGAGAGTGTGACCCACTATCTGTACAGTGAGAGAATGTGACCCACTATCTGTACAGTGAGAGAGTGTGACCCACAATCTATACAGTGAGAGAGTGTGACTCACTATCTGTACAGGAGAGAGAGTGTGACCCACTATCTGTACAGGGAGAGAGAGTGTGACCCACTATCTGATCAGGGAGAGAGAGTGTGACCCACTATCTGTACAGTGAGAGAGTGTTACCCACTATCTGCACAGGAGAGAGAGTGTGACCCACTATCTGGACAGTGAGAGAGTGTGACCCACTATCTGTACAGGGAGAGAGTGTGACCCACTATCTGTACAGGAGAGAGTGTGACTCACTGTCTGTACAGGAGAGAGAGTGTGTGTCCCACTATCTGTACAAGGAGACAGTGTGACCCACGATCTGTACAGTGAGAGAGTGTGACCCACTATCTGCACAGGGAGAGAGTGTGACCCACTATCTGTACAGGAGTGTGTGACCCACTATCTGTACAGGAGTGTGTGACCCACTATCTGTACAGGAGAGAGAGTGTGACCCACTATCTGCACAGGGAGAGAGTGTGACCCACTATCTGTACAGTGAGAGAGTGTGACTCACTATATGTACAGGAGAGAGAGTGTGACTCACTATCTGTACCGGAAAGAGAATGTGACCCACTATCTGTACAGAGAGAGAGTGTGACCCACTATCTGTACAGGGAGAGAGTGTGACCCACTATCTGTACAGGGAGAGAGTGTGACTCACTATCTGTACAGGGAGAGAGTGTGACCCACTATCTGTACAGGAGAGGGTGTGTGACCCACTATCTGTACAGTGAGAGAGTGTGACCAACTATCTGTGAAGGAGAGAGCGTGACCCACTATCTGTACAGGGAGAGAGTGTGACCCACTATCTGTACAGGAGAGTGTGTGACCCACTATCTGCACAGGGAGAGAGTGTGACCCACTATCTGTACAGTGAGAGAGTGTGACCCACTATCTGTACAGGGAGAGAGGGTGACCCACTATCTGTACAGGGAGAGAGTGTGACCCACTATCTGTACAGGAGAGAGAGTGACCCACTATCTGTACAGGGAGAGAGTGTGACCCACTATCTATACAGTGAGAGAGTGTGACTCACTATCTGTACAGGAGAGAGAGTGTGACTCACTATCTGTACAGGAGAGAGAGTGTGACCCACTATCTGTACAGTGAGAGTGTGTGACCCACTATCTGTACAGGGAGAGAGTGTGACCCACTATCTGTACAGGGAGAGAGTGTGACCCACTATCTGTACAGGAGAGAGAGTGTGACCCACTATCTGTACAGTGACAGAGTGTGACCCACTGTCTGTACAGTGAGAGAGTGTGTGACCCACTATCTGTACAGGGAGAGAGTGTGACCCACTATCTGTACAGTGAGAGAGTGTGATCCACTATCTGTACAGGGAGAGAGTGAGACCCACTATCTGTACAGTGAGAAAGTGTGACCCACTATCTGTACAGGGAGAGAGTGTGACCCACTATCGGTACAGGAGAGAGTGTGTGACCCACTATCTGTACAGGGAGAGAGAGTGTGACCCACAATCTGTACAGTGAGAGAGTGTGACCCACTATCTGCACAGGAGAGAGAGTGTGACCCACTATCTGTACAGTGAGAGAGTGTGACCCACTATTTGTACAGTGAGAGAGTGTGACCCACTATCTGCACAGTGAGAGAGTGTGACCCACTATCTGTACAGTGAGAGAGTGTGACCCACTATCTGTACAGTGAGAGTGTGACCCGCTATCTGTACAGGGAGAGAGTGTGACCCACTATCTGTACAGGGAGAGAGTGAGACCCACTATCTGTACAGTGAAAAAGTGTGACCCACTATCTGTACAGGGAGAGAGTGTGACCCACTATCTGTACAGGAGAGAGAGAGTGTGACCCACACTCTGTACAGGAGAGAGATTGTGACCCACTATCTGTACAGGGAGAGAGAGTGTGACCCACTATCTGTACAGGGAGAGAGAGGGTGACCCACTATCTGTACAGTGAGAGAGTGTGACCCACTATCTGTACTGGGAGAGAGTGTGACCCACTATCTGTACAGGAGAGAGTGTGACCCACTAGCTGTACAGGGAGAGAGTGTGACCCACTATCTGTACAGGGAGAGAGTGTGACCCACTATCTGCACAGGGAGAGAGTGTGACCCACTATCTGTACAGTGAGAGAGTGTGTGACCCACTATCTGTACAAGAGAGTGTGACCCACTATCTGTACAGGAGAGAGAGTGTGACCCACTATCTGCACAGGGAGAGAGTGTGACCCACTATCTGTACAGTGAGAGAGTGTGACCCACTATCTGTACAGGGAGAGAGTGTGACCCACTATCTGTACAGGGAGAGAGTGTGACCCACTATCTGTACAGGAGAGAGAGTGACCCACTATCTGTACAGGGAGAGAGTGTGACCCACTATCTGGACAGTGAGAGAATGTGACCCACTATCTGTACAGTGAGAGAGTGTGACCCACTATCTATACAGTGAGAGAGTGTGACTCACTATCTGTACAGGAGAGAGAGTGTGACTCACTATCTGTACAGGAGAGAGAGTGTGACCCACTATCTGTACAGGGAGAGAGAGTGTGACCCACTATCTGATCAGGGAGAGAGAGTGTGACCCACTATCTGTACAGTGAGAGAGTGTTACCCACTATCTGCACAGGAGAGAGAGTGTGACCCACTATCTGTACAGTGAGAGAGTGTGACCCACTATCTGTACAGGGAGAGAGTGTGACCCACTATCTGTACAGGAGAGAGTGTGACTCACTGTCTGTACAGGAGAGAGAGTGTGTGACCCACTATCTGTACAAGGAGACAGTGTGACCCACTATCTGTAC
The DNA here is from genome assembly GCF_047496885.1 of Scyliorhinus torazame. Lineage (NCBI taxonomy): Eukaryota > Metazoa > Chordata > Chondrichthyes > Carcharhiniformes > Scyliorhinidae > Scyliorhinus > Scyliorhinus torazame. The sequence goes on along the minus strand of NC_092719.1, from coordinate 107,669,576 downwards.
AGGAGAGAGTGTGACCCACTAGCTGTACAGGGAGAGCGTGTGACCCACTATCTGCACAGTGAGAGAGTGTGACCCACTATCTGTACAGTGAGAGAGTGTGACCCACTATCTGTACAGGGAGAGAGTGTGACCCACTATCTGTACAGGGAGAGAGTGTGACCCACTATCTGTACAGGGAGAGAGTGTGACCCACTATCTGTACAGTGAGAGGGTGTGACCCACTATCTGTACAGGGAGAGAGTGTGACCCACTATCTGTACAGGGAGAGAGTGTGACCCACTATCTGCACAGGGAGAGAGTGTGACCCACTATCTGTACAGTGAGAGAGTGTGTGACCCACTATCTGTACAAGAGAGTGTGACCCACTATCTGTACAGGAGAGAGAGTGTGACCCACTATCTGCACAGGGAGAGAGTGTGACCCACTATCTGTACAGTGAGAGAGTGTGACCCACTATCTGTACAGGGAGAGAGTGTGACCCACTATCTGTACAGGGAGAGAGTGTGACCCACTATCTGTACAGGGAGAGAGTGTGACCCACTATCTGTACAGGGAGAGAGTGTGACTCACTATCTGTACAGGGAGAGAGTGTGACCCACTATCTGTACAGGAGAGAGAGTGACCCACTATCTGTACAGGGAGAGAGTGTGACCCACTATCTGTACAGTGAGAGAATGTGACCCACTATCTGTACAGTGAGAGAGTGTGACCCACTATCTATACAGTGAGAGAGTGTGACTCACTATCTGTACAGGAGAGAGAGTGTGACTCACTATCTGTACAGGAGAGAGAGTGTGACCCACTATCTGTACAGGCAGAGAGAGTGTGACCCACTATCTGATCAGGGAGAGAGAGTGTGACCCACTATCTGTACAGTGAGAGAGTGTTACCCACTATCTGCACAGGAGAGAGAGTGTGACCCACTATCTGTACAGGAGAGAGTGTGACTCACTGTCTGTACAGGAGAGAGAGTGTGTGTCCCACTATCTGTACAAGGAGACAGTGTGACCCACGATCTGTACAGTGAGAGAGTGTGACCCACTATCTGCACAGGGAGAGAGTGTGACCCACTATCTGTACAGGAGTGTGTGACCCACTATCTGTACAGGAGTGTGTGACCCACTATCTGTACAGGAGAGAGAGTGTGACCCACTATCTGCACAGGGAGAGAGTGTGACCCACTATCTGGACAGTGAGAGAGTGTGACTCACTATATGTACAGGAGAGAGAGTGTGACTCACTATCTGTACCGGAAAGAGAATGTGACCCACTATCTGTACAGAGAGATAGTGTGACCCACTATCTGTACAGGGAGAGAGTGTGACCCACTATCTGTGCAAGGAGAGAGTGTGACTCACTATCTGTACAGGGAGAGAGTGTGACCCACTATCTGTACAGGAGAGGGTGTGTGACCCACTATCTGTACAGTGAGAGAGTGTGACCAACTATCTGTAAAGGAGAGAGCGTGACCGACTATCTGTACAGGGAGAGAGTGTGACCCACTATCTGTACAGGAGAGTGTGTGACCCACTATCTGCACAGGGAGAGAGTGTGACCCACTATCTGTACAGTGAGAGAGTGTGACCCACTATCTGTACAGGGAGAGAGGGTGACCCACTATCTGTACTTGGAGAGAGTGTGACCCACTATCTGTACAGGAGAGAGAGTGACCCACTATCTGTACAGGGAGAGAGTGTGACCCACTATCTATACAGTGAGAGAGTGTGACTCACTATCTGTACAGGAGAGAGAGTGTGACTCACTATCTGTACAGGAGAGAGAGTGTGACCCACTATCTGTACAGTGAGAGTGTGTGACCCACTATCTGTACAGGGAGAGAGTGTGACCCACTATCTGTACAGGGAGAGAGTGTGACCCACTATCTGTACAGGAGAGAGAGTGTGACCCACTATCTGTACAGTGACAGAGTGTGACCCACTGTCTGTACAGTGAGAGAGTGTGTGACCCACTATCTGTACAGGGAGAGAGTGTGACCCACTATCTGTACAGTGAGAGAGTGTGACCCACTATCTGTACAGGGAGAGAGTGTGACCCACTATCTGTACAGTGAGAGAGTGTGACCCACTATCTGCACAGGGAGAGAGTGAGACCCACTATCTGTACAGTGAGAAAGTGTGACCCACTATCTGTAAAGGGAGAGAGTGTGACCCACTATCGGTACAGGAGAGTGTGTGACCCACTATCTGTACAGGAGAGTGTGACCCACTATCTGTACAGGGAGAGAGAGTGTGACCCACTATCTGATCAGGGAGAGAGAGTGTGACCCACTATCTGTACAGTGAGAGAGTGTGACCCACTATCTGCACAGGAGAGAGAGTGTGACCCACTATCTGTACAGGGAGAGAGTGTGACCCACTATCTGTACAGGAGAGAGTGTGACTCACTGTCTGTACAGGAGAGAGAGTGTGTGACCCACTATCTGTACAGGGAGACAGTGTGACCCACGATCTGTACAGTAAGAGAGTGTGACGCACTATCTGTACAGGGAGAGAGTGTGACCCACTATCTGTACAGTGAGAGAGTGTGACCAACTATCTGTACAGGAGAGAGTGTGACCCACTGTCTGTACAGGAGAGAGAGTGTGTGCCCCACTATCTGTACAGGGAGAGAGTGTGACCCACTGTCTGTACAGGAGAGAGAGTGTGTGCCCCACTATCTGTACAGGGAGAGAGTGTGACCCACTATCTGTCCAGTGAGAGAGTGTGACCCACTATCTGTACAGTGAGAGAGTGTGTGACCAATATCTGTACAGTGAGAGAGTGTGACCCTCTATCTGTACTGGGAGAGAGTGTGACCCACTATCTGTACAGGGAGAGAGTGAGACCCACTATCTGTACAGGAGAGAGTGTGACCCACTATCTGTGCGGGGAGAGAAAGTGTGACCCACTATCTGTACAGGAGAGAGTGTGACCCACTATCTATACAGGAGCGAGTGTAACTCACTATCTGTACAGGGAGAGAGTGTGACCCACTATCTGTACAGGAGAGTGTGACCCACTATCTGTACAGGAGAGAGTGTGTGACCCACTATCTGTACAGGAGAGAGTGTGACCCACTATCTGTACAGGGAGAGAGTGTGACCCACTATCTGTACAGGAGAGTGTGTGACCCACTATCTGCACAGGGAGAGAGTGTGACCCACTATCTGTACAGGGAGAGAGTGTGACCCACTATCTGTACAGGAGAGAGAGTGACCCACTATCTGTACAGGGAGAGAGTGTGACCCACTATCTGTACAGTGAGAGAATGTGACCCACTATCTGTACAGTGAGAGAGTGTGACTCACTATCTGTACCGGAAAGAGAATGTGACCCACTATCTGTACAGAGAGAGAGTGTGACCCACTATCTGTACAGGGAGAGAGTGTGACCCACTATCTGTACAGGGAGAGAGTGTGACTCACTATCTGTACAGGGAGAGAGTGTGACCCACTATCTGTACAGGAGAGGGTGTGTGACCCACTATCTGTACAGTGAGAGAGTGTGACCAACTATCTGTGAAGGAGAGAGCGTGACCCACTATCTGTACAGGGAGAGAGTGTGACCCACTATCTGTACAGGAGAGTGTGTGACCCACTATCTGCACAGGGAGAGAGTGTGACCCACTATCTGTACAGTGAGAGAGTGTGACCCACTATCTGTACAGGGAGAGAGGGTGACCCACTATCTGTACAGGGAGAGAGTGTGACCCACTATCTGTACAGGAGAGAGAGTGACCCAATATCTGTACAGGGAGAGAGTGTGACCCACTATCTATACAGTGAGAGAGTGTGACTCACTATCTGTACAGGAGAGAGAGTGTGACTCACTATCTGTACAGGAGAGAGAGTGTGACCCACTATCTGTACAGTGAGAGTGTGTGACCCACTATCTGTACAGGGAGAGAGTGTGACCCACTATCTGTACAGGGAGAGAGTGTGACCCACTATCTGTACAGGAGAGAGAGTGTGACCCACTATCTGTACAGTGACAGAGTGTGACCCACTGTCTGTACAGTGAGAGAGTGTGTGACCCACTATCTGTACAGGGAGAGAGTGTGACCCACTATCTGTACAGTGAGAGAGTGTGATCCACTATCTGTACAGGGAGAGAGTGAGACCCACTATCTGTACAGTGAGAAAGTGTGACCCACTATCTGTACAGGGAGAGAGTGTGACCCACTATCGGTACAGGAGAGAGTGTGTGACCCACTATCTGTACAGGGAGAGAGAGTGTGACCCACAATCTGTACAGTGAGAGAGTGTGACCCACTATCTGCACAGGAGAGAGAGTGTGACCCACTATCTGTACAGTGAGAGAGTGTGACCCACTATTTGTGCAGTGAGAGAGTGTGACCCACTATCTGCACAGTGAGAGAGTGTGACCCACTATCTGTACAGTGAGAGAGTGTGACCCACTATCTGTACAGTGAGAGTGTGACCCGCTATCTGTACAGGGAGAGAGTGTGACCCACTATCTGTACAGGGAGAGAGTGAGACCCACTATCTGTACAGTGAAAAAGTGTGACCCACTATCTGTACAGGGAGAGAGTGTGACCCACTATCTGTACAGGAGAGAGAGAGTGTGACCCACACTCTGTACAGGAGAGAGATTGTGACCCACTATCTGTACAGGGAGAGAGAGTGTGACCCACTATCTGTACAGGGAGAGAGAGGGTGACCCACTATCTGTACAGTGAGAGAGTGTGACCCACTATCTGTACTGGGAGAGAGTGTGACCCACTATCTGTACAGGAGAGAGTGTGACCCACTAGCTGTACAGGGAGAGAGTGTGACCCACTATCTGTACAGGGAGAGAGTGTGACCCACTATCTGCACAGGGAGAGAGTGTGACCCACTATCTGTACAGTGAGAGAGTGTGTGACCCACTATCTGTACAAGAGAGTGTGACCCACTATCTGTACAGGAGAGAGAGTGTGACCCACTATCTGCACAGGGAGAGAGTGTGACCCACTATCTGTACAGTGAGAGAGTGTGACCCACTATCTGTACAGGGAGAGAGTGTGACCCACTATCTGTACAGGGAGAGAGTGTGACCCACTATCTGTACAGGAGAGAGAGTGACCCACTATCTGTACAGGGAGAGAGTGTGACCCACTATCTGGACAGTGAGAGAATGTGACCCACTATCTGTACAGTGAGAGAGTGTGACCCACTATCTATACAGTGAGAGAGTGTGACTCACTATCTGTACAGGAGAGAGAGTGTGACTCACTATCTGTACAGGAGAGAGAGTGTGACCCACTATCTGTACAGGGAGAGAGAGTGTGACCCACTATCTGATCAGGGAGAGAGAGTGTGACCCACTATCTGTACAGTGAGAGAGTGTTACCCACTATCTGCACAGGAGAGAGAGTGTGACCCACTATCTGTACAGTGAGAGAGTGTGACCCACTATCTGTACAGGGAGAGAGTGTGACCCACTATCTGTACAGGAGAGAGTGTGACTCACTGTCTGTACAGGAGAGAGAGTGTGTGACCCACTATCTGTACAAGGAGACAGTGTGACCCACTATCTGTACAGGAGAGAGTGTGACCCACTAGCTGTACAGGGAGAGCGTGTGACCCACTATCTGCACAGTGAGAGAGTGTGACCCACTATCTGTACAGTGAGAGAGTGTGACCCACTATCTGTACAGTGAGAGAGTGTGACCCACTATCTGTACAGGGAGAGAGTGTGACCCACTATCTGTACAGGGAGAGAGTGTGACCCACTATCTGTACAGGGAGAGAGTGTGACCCACTATCTGTACAGTGAGAGGGTGTGACCCACTATCTGTACAGGGAGAGAGTGTGACCCACTATCTGTACAGGGAGAGAGTGTGACCCACTATCTGCACAGGGAGAGAGTGTGACCCACTATCTGTACAGTGAGAGAGTGTGTGACCCACTATCTGTACAAGAGAGTGTGACCCACTATCTGTACAGGAGAGAGAGTGTGACCCACTATCTGCACAGGGAGAGAGTGTGACCCACTATCTGTACAGTGAGAGAGTGTGACCCACTATCTGTACAGGGAGAGAGTGTGACCCACTATCTGTACAGGGAGAGAGTGTGACCCACTATCTGTACAGGGAGAGAGTGTGACCCACTATCTGTACAGGGAGAGAGTGTGACTCACTATCTGTACAGGGAGAGAGTGTGACCCACTATCTGTACAGGAGAGAGAGTGACCCACTATCTGTACAGGGAGAGAGTGTGACCCACTATCTGTACAGTGAGAGAATGTGACCCACTATCTGTACAGTGAGAGAGTGTGACCCACTATCTATACAGTGAGAGAGTGTGACTCACTATCTGTACAGGAGAGAGAGTGTGACTCACTATCTGTACAGGAGAGAGAGTGTGACCCACTATCTGTACAGGCAGAGAGAGTGTGACCCACTATCTGATCAGGGAGAGAGAGTGTGACCCACTATCTGTACAGTGAGAGAGTGTTACCCACTATCTGCACAGGAGAGAGAGTGTGACCCACTATCTGTACAGGAGAGAGTGTGACTCACTGTCTGTACAGGAGAGAGAGTGTGTGTCCCACTATCTGTACAAGGAGACAGTGTGACCCACGATCTGTACAGTGAGAGAGTGTGACCCACTATCTGCACAGGGAGAGAGTGTGACCCACTATCTGTACAGGAGTGTGTGACCCACTATCTGTACAGGAGTGTGTGACCCACTATCTGTACAGGAGAGAGAGTGTGACCCACTATCTGCACAGGGAGAGAGTGTGACCCACTATCTGGACAGTGAGAGAGTGTGACTCACTATATGTACAGGAGAGAGAGTGTGACTCACTATCTGTACCGGAAAGAGAATGTGACCCACTATCTGTACAGAGAGATAGTGTGACCCACTATCTGTACAGGGAGAGAGTGTGACCCACTATCTGTGCAAGGAGAGAGTGTGACTCACTATCTGTACAGGGAGAGAGTGTGACCCACTATCTGTACAGGAGAGGGTGTGTGACCCACTATCTGTACAGTGAGAGAGTGTGACCAACTATCTGTAAAGGAGAGAGCGTGACCGACTATCTGTACAGGGAGAGAGTGTGACCCACTATCTGTACAGGAGAGTGTGTGACCCACTATCTGCACAGGGAGAGAGTGTGACCCACTATCTGTACAGTGAGAGAGTGTGACCCACTATCTGTACAGGGAGAGAGGGTGACCCACTATCTGTACTTGGAGAGAGTGTGACCCACTATCTGTACAGGAGAGAGAGTGACCCACTATCTGTACAGGGAGAGAGTGTGACCCACTATCTATACAGTGAGAGAGTGTGACTCACTATCTGTACAGGAGAGAGAGTGTGACTCACTATCTGTACAGGAGAGAGAGTGTGACCCACTATCTGTACAGTGAGAGTGTGTGACCCACTATCTGTACAGGGAGAGAGTGTGACCCACTATCTGTACAGGGAGAGAGTGTGACCCACTATCTGTACAGGGAGAGAGTGTGACCCACTATCTGTACAGGAGAGAGAGTGTGACCCACTATCTGTACAGTGACAGAGTGTGACCCACTGTCTGTACAGTGAGAGAGTGTGTGACCCACTATCTGTACAGGGAGAGAGTGTGACCCACTATCTGTACAGTGAGAGAGTGTGACCCACTATCTGTACAGGGAGAGAGTGTGACCCACTATCTGTACAGTGAGAGAGTGTGACCCACTATCTGCACAGGGAGAGAGTGAGACCCACTATCTGTACAGTGAGAAAGTGTGACCCACTATCTGTAAAGGGAGAGAGTGTGACCCACTATCGGTACAGGAGAGTGTGTGACCCACTATCTGTACAGGAGAGTGTGACCCACTATCTGTACAGGGAGAGAGAGTGTGACCCACTATCTGATCAGGGAGAGAGAGTGTGACCCACTATCTGTACAGTGAGAGAGTGTGACCCACTATCTGCACAGGAGAGAGAGTGTGACCCACTATCTGTACAGGGAGAGAGTGTGACCCACTATCTGTACAGGAGAGAGTGTGACTCACTGTCTGTACAGGAGAGAGAGTGTGTGACCCACTATCTGTACAGGGAGACAGTGTGACCCACGATCTGTACAGTAAGAGAGTGTGACGCACTATCTGTACAGGGAGAGAGTGTGACCCACTATCTGTACAGTGAGAGAGTGTGACCAACTATCTGTACAGGAGAGAGTGTGACCCACTGTCTGTACAGGAGAGAGAGTGTGTGCCCCACTATCTGTACAGGGAGAGAGTGTGACCCACTGTCTGTACAGGAGAGAGAGTGTGTGCCCCACTATCTGTCCAGGGAGAGAGTGTGACCCACTATCTGTACAGTGAGAGAGTGTGACCCACTATCTGTACAGTGAGAGAGTGTGTGACCAATATCTGTACAGTGAGAGAGTGTGACCCTCTATCTGTACTGGGAGAGAGTGTGACCCACTATCTGTACAGGGAGAGAGTGAGACCCACTATCTGTACAGGAGAGAGTGTGACCCACTATCTGTGCGGGGAGAGAAAGTGTGACCCACTATCTGTACAGGAGAGAGTGTGACCCACTATCTATACAGGAGCGAGTGTAACTCACTATCTGTACAGGGAGAGAGTGTGACCCACTATCTGTACAGGAGAGTGTGACCCACTATCTGTACAGGAGAGAGTGTGTGACCCACTATCTGTACAGGAGAGAGTGTGACCCACTATCTGTACAGGGAGAGAGTGTGACCCACTATCTGTACAGGAGAGTGTGTGACCCACTATCTGCACAGGGAGAGAGTGTGACCCACATTCTGCACAGTGAGAGAGTGTGACCCACTATCTGTACAGGGAGAGAGTGTGACCCACTATCTGTACAGGAGAGAGAGTGACCCACTATCTGTACAGGGAGAGAGTGTGACCCACTATCTGTACAGTGAGAGAATGTGACCCACTATCTGTACAGTGAGAGAGTGTGACCCACTATCTATACAGTGAGAGAGTGTGACTCACTATCTGTACAGGAGAGAGAGTGTGACTCACTATCTGTTCAGGAGAGAGAGAGTGTGACCCACTATCTGTACAGTGAGAGTGTGTGACCCACTATCTGCACAGGGAGAGAGTGTGACCCACTATCTGTACAGGGAGAGAGTGTGACCCACTATCTGTACAGTGAGAGAGTGTGACCCACGATCTGTACAGGAGAGAGAGTGTGACCCACTATCTGTACAGTGAGAGAGTGTGACCCACTATCTGTACAGTGAGAGAGTGTGTGACCCACCATCTGTACAGGGAGAGAGTGTGACCCACTATCTGTACAGGAGAGAGAGTGTGACCCACTATCTGTACAGTGAGAGAGTGTGACCCACTATCTGTACAGTGAGAGAGTGTGACCCACTATCTGTACAGGGAGAGAGAGTGTGACCCACTATCTGTACAGTGAGAGAGTGTGACTCACTATCTGTACAGTGAGAGAGTGTGACCCACTATCTGTACAGGGAGAGAGTGAGACCCACTATCTGTACAGTGAGAAAGTGTGACCCACGATCTGTCCAGGGAGAGAGTGTGACCCACTATCGGTACAGGAGAGAGTGTGTGACCCACTATCTGTACAGGAGAGAGAGTGTGACCCACTATCTGTACAGGGAGAGAGAGTGTGACCCACTATCTGATCAGGGAGAGAGAGTGTGACCCACTATCTGTACAGTGAGAGAGTGTGACCCACTATCTGCACAGGAGAGAGTGTGTGACCCACTATCTGTACAGTGAGAGAGTGTGACCCACTATCTGTACAGGGAGAGAGTGTGACCCACTATCTGTACAGGAGAGAGTGTGACTCACTGTCTGTACAGGAGAGAGAGTGTGTGACCCACTATCTGTACAGGGAGACAGTGTGACCCACGATCTGTACAGTGAGAGAGTGTGACCCACTATCTGCACAGGGAGAGTGTGTGACCCACTATCTGTACAGGAGTGTGTGACGCACTATCTGTACAGGAGTGTGTGACCCACTATCTGTACAGGAGAGAGAGTGTGACCCACTATCTGCACAGGGAGAGAGTGTGACCCACTATCTGTACAGAGAGAGAGTGTGACCCACTATCTGTACAGGGAGAGAGTGTGACCCACAATCTGTACAGGGAGAGAGTGTGACCCACTATCTGTACAGGAGAGGTTGTGTGACCCACTATCTGTACAGTGAGAGAGTGTGACCAACTATCTGTACAGGGAGAGAGTGTGACCCACTATCTGTACAGGGAGTGAGTGTGACCCACTATTTGTACAGGAGAGAGTGTGACCCACTATCTGTACAGTGAGAGAGTGTGACCCACTATCTGTACCGGGAGAGAGTGTGACCCACTATCTGTACAGGAGAGAGAGTGACCCACTATCTGAACAGGGAGAGAGTGTGACCCACTATCTGTACAGTCAGAGAGTGTGACCCACTATCAATACAGTGAGAGAGTGTGACTCACTATCTGTACAGGAGAGAGAGTGTGACTCACTATCTGTACAGGAGAGAGAGTGTGACCCACTATCTGTACAGTGAGAGTGTGTGACCCACTATCTGTACAGGGAGAGAGTGTGACCCACTATCTGTACAGGGAGAGAGTGTGACCCACTATCTGTACAGTGAGAGAGTGTGACCTACTATCTGTACAGGAGAGAGAGTGTGACCCACTATCTGTACAGTGAGAGAGTGTGACCCACTATCTGTACAGTGAGAGAGTGTGTGACCCACTATCTGTACAGGGAGATAGTGTGACCCACTATCTGTACAGGAGAGAGAGTGTGACCTACTATCTGTACAGTGAGAGAGTGTGACCCACTATCTGTACAGAGAGAGAGTGTGACCCACTATCTGTACAGGGAGAGAGAGTGTGACCCACTATCTGTACAGTGAGAGAGTGTGACTCACTATCTGTACAGTGAGTGAGTGTGACCCACTATCTGTACAGGGAGAGAGTGAGACCCACTATCTGTACAGTGAGAAAGTGTGACCCACTATCTGTACAGGGAGAGAGTGTGACCCACTATCGGTACAGGAGAGAGTGTGTGACCCACTATCTGCACAGGGAGAGAGTGTGACCCACATTCTGTACAGTGAGAGAGTGTGACCCACTATCTGTACAGGGAGAGAGTGTGACCCACTATCTGTACAGGAGAGAGAGTGACCCACTATCTGTACAGGGAGAGAGTGTGACCCACTATCTGTACAGTGAGAGAATGTGACCCACTATCTGTACAGTGAGAGAGTGTGACCCACTATCTATACAGTGAGAGAGTGTGACTCACTATCTGTACAGGAGAGAGAGTGTGACTCACTATCTGTTCAGGAGAGAGAGAGTGTGACCCACTATCTGTACAGTGAGAGTGTGTGACCCACTATCTGCACAGGGAGAGAGTGTGACCCACTATCTGTACAGGGAGAGAGTGTGACCCACTATCTGTACAGTGAGAGAGTGTGACCCACTATCTGTACAGGAGAGAGAGTGTGACCCACTATCTGTACAGTGAGAGAGTGTGACCCACTATCTGTACAGTGAGAGAGTGTGTGACCCACCATCTGTACAGGGAGAGAGTCTGACCCACTATCTGTACAGGAGAGAGAGTGTGACCCACTATCTGTACAGTGAGAGAGTGTGACCCACTATCTGTACAGTGAGAGAGTGTGACCCACTATCTGTACAGGGAGAGAGAGTGTGACCCACTATCTGTACAGTGAGAGAGTGTGACTCACTATCTGTACAGTGAGAGAGTGTGACCCACTATCTGTACAGGGAGAGAGTGAGACCCACTATCTGTACAGTGAGAAAGTGTGACCCACGATCTGTCCAGGGAGAGAGTGTGACCCACTATCGGTACAGGAGAGAGTGTGTGACCCACTATCTGTACAGGAGAGAGAGTGTGATCCACTATCTGTACAGGGAGAGAGAGTGTGACCCACTATCTGATCAGGAAGAGAGAGTGTGACCCACTATCTGTACAGTGAGAGAGTGTGACCCACTATCTGCACAGGAGAGAGTGTGTGACCCACTATCTGTACAGTGAGAGAGTGTGACCCACTATCTGTACAGGGAGAGAGTGTGACCCACTATCTGTACAGGAGAGAGTGTGACCCACTATCTGTACAGGGAGACAGTGTGACCCACGATCTGTACAGTGAGAGAGTGTGACCCACTATCTGCACAGGGAGAGTGTGTGACCCACTATCTGTACAGGAGTGTGTGACGCACTATCTGTACAGGAGTGTGTGACCCACTATCTGTACAGGAGAGAGAGTGTGACCCACTATCTGCACAGGGAGAGAGTGTGACCCACTATCTGTACAGAGAGAGAGTGTGACCCACTATCTGTACAGGGAGAGAGTGTGACCCACAATCTGTACAGGGAGAGAGTGTGACCCACTATCTGTACAGGAGAGGTTGTGTGACCCACTATCTGTACAGTGAGAGAGTGTGACCAACTATCTGTACAGGGAGAGAGTGTGACCCACTATCTGTACAGGGAGAGAGTGTGACCCACTATTTGTACAGGAGAGAGTGTGACCCACTATCTGTACAGTGAGAGAGTGTGACCCACTATCTGTACCGGGAGAGAGTGTGACCCACTATCTGTACAGGGAGAGAGTGTGACCCACAATCTGTACAGGCAGAGAGTGTGACCCACTATCTGTACAGGAGAGGTTGTGTGACCCACTATCTGTACAGTCAGAGAGTGTGACCAACTATCTGTACAGGGAGAGAGTGTGACCCACTATCTGTACAGGGAGAGAGTGTGACCCACTATTTGTACAGGAGAGAGTGTGACCCACTATCTGTACAGTGAGAGAGTGTGACCCACTATCTGTACCGGGAGAGAGTGTGACCCACTATCTGTACAGGAGAGAGAGTGACCCACTATTTGAACAGGGAGAGAGTGTGACCCACTATCTGTACAGTCAGAGAGTGTGACCCACTATCAATACAGTGAGAGAGTGTGACTCACTATCTGTACAGGAGAGAGAGTGTGACTCACTATCTGTACAGGAGAGAGAGTGTGGCCCACTATCTGTACAGTGAGAGTGTGTGACCCACTATCTGTACAGGGAGAGAGTGTGACCCACTATCTGTACAGGGAGAGAGTGTGACCCGCTATCTGTACAGTGAGAGAGTGTGACCCACTATCTGTACAGGAGAGAGAGTGTGACCCACTATCTGTACAGTGAGAGAGTGTGACCCACTATCAATACAGTGAGAGAGTGTGACTCACTATCTGTACAGGAGAGAGAGTGTGACTCACTATCTGTACAGGAGAGAGAGTGTGACCCACTATCTGTACAGTGAGAGTGTGTGACCCACTATCTGTACAGGGAGAGAGTGTGACCCACTATCTGTACAGGGAGAGAGTGGGACCCACTATCTGTACAGTGAGAGAGTGTGACCCACTATCTGTACAGGAGAGAGAGTGTGACCCACTATCTGTACAGTGAGAGAGTGTGACCCACTATCTGTACAGTGAGAGAGTGTGTGACCCACTATCTGTACAGGGAGATAGTGTGACCCACTATCTGTACAGGAGAGAGAGTGTGACCCACTATCTGTACAGTGAGAGAGTGTGACCCACTATCTGTACAGAGAGAGAGTGTGACCCACTATCTGTACAGGGAGAGAGAGTGTGACCCACTATCTGTACAGTGAGAGAGTGTGACTCACTATCTGTACAGTGAGAGAGTGTGACCCACTATCTGTACAGGGAGAGAGTGAGACCCACTATCTGTACAGTGAGAAAGTGTGACCCACTATCTGTACAGGGAGAGAGTGTGACCCACTATCGGTACAGGAGAGAGTGTGTGACCCACTATCTGTACAGGGAGAGAGAGTGTGACCCACTATCTGTACAGGGAGAGAGTGTGACCCACTATCTGTACAGGAGAGAGTGTGACTCACTGTCTCTACAGGAGAGAGAGTGTGTGACCCACTATCTGTACAGGGAGACAGTGTGACCCACGATCTGTACAGTGAGAGAGTGTGACCCACTATCTGCACAGGGAGAGAGTGTGACCCACTATCTGCACAGGAGTGTGTGACCCACTATCTGTACAGGAGTGTGTGACTCACTATCTGTACAGGAAAGAGAATGTGACCCACTATCTGTACAGTGAGAGAGTGTGACCCACTATCTGTACAGGGAGAGAGTGTGACCCACTATCTGTACAGGGAGAGAGTGTGACTCACTATCTGTACAGGGAGAGAGTGTGACCCACTATCTGTACCGGAGAGGGTGTGTGACCCACTATCTGTACAGTGAGAGAGTGTGACCAACTATCTGTACAGGAGAGAGTGTGACCCACTGTCTGTACAGGAGAGAGAGTGTGTGCCCCACTATCTGTACAGGGAGAGTGTGTGGCCCACTGTCTGTACAGGAGAGAGAGTGTGTGCCCCACTATCTGTACAGGGAGAGAGTGTGACCCACTATCTGTACAGTGAGAGAGTGTGACCCACTATCTGTACAGTGAGAGAGTGTGTGACCCACTATCTGTACAGTGAGAGAGTGTGACCCTCTATCTGTACTGGGAGAGAGTGTGACCCACTATCTGTACAGGGAGAGAGTGTGACCCACTATCTGTACAGGAGAGAGTGTGACCCACTATCTGTACGGGGAGAGAAAGTGTGACCCACCTTCTGTACAGGAGAGAGTGTGACCCACTATCTGTACAGGAGAGAGAGTGTGACCCACTATCTGTACAGTGAGAGAGTGTGACCCACTATCTGTACAGTGAGAGAGTGTGTGACCCACTATCTGTACAGGGAGATAGTGTGACCCACTATCTGTACAGGAGAGAGAGTGTGACCTACTATCTGTACAGTGAGAGAGTGTGACCCACTATCTGTACAGAGAGAGAGTGTGACCCACTATCTGTACAGGGAGAGAGAGTGTGACCCACTATCTGTACAGTGAGAGAGTGTGACTCACTATCTGTACAGTGAGTGAGTGTGACCCACTATCTGTACAGGGAGAGAGTGAGACCCACTATCTGTACAGTGAGAGAGTGTGTGACCAATATCTGTACAGTGAGAGAGTGTGACCCTCTATCTGTACTGGGAGAGAGTGTGACCCACTATCTGTACAGGGAGAGAGTGAGACCCACTATCTGTACAGGAGAGTGTGACCCACTATCTGTACAGGAGAGAGTGTGTGACCCACTATCTGTACAGGAGAGAGTGTGACCCACTATCTGTACAGGGAGAGAGTGTGACCCACTATCTGTACAGGAGAGTGTGTGACCCACTATCTGCACAGGGAGAGAGTGTGACCCACATTCTGCACAGTGAGAGAGTGTGACCCACTATCTGTACAGGGAGAGAGTGTGACCCACTATCTGTACAGGAGAGAGAGTGACCCACTATCTGTACAGGGAGAGAGTGTGACCCACTATCTGTACAGTGAGAGAATGTGACCCACTATCTGTACAGTGAGAGAGTGTGACCCACTATCTATACAGTGAGAGAGTGTGACTCACTATCTGTACAGGAGAGAGAGTGTGACTCACTATCTGTTCAGGAGAGAGAGAGTGTGACCCACTATCTGTACAGTGAGAGTGTGTGACCCACTATCTGCACAGGGAGAGAGTGTGACCCACTATCTGTACAGGGAGAGAGTGTGACCCACTATCTGTACAGTGAGAGAGTGTGACCCACTATCTGTACAGGAGAGAGAGTGTGACCCACTATCTGTACAGTGAGAGAGTGTGACCCACTATCTGTACAGTGAGAGAGTGTGTGACCCACCATCTGTACAGGGAGAGAGTGTGACCCACTATCTGTACAGGAGAGAGAGTGTGACCCACTATCTGTACAGTGAGAGAGTGTGACCCACTATCTGTACAGTGAGAGAGTGTGACCCACTATCTGTACAGGGAGAGAGAGTGTGACCCACTATCTGTACAGTGAGAGAGTGTGACTCACTATCTGTACAGTGAGAGAGTGTGACCCACTATCTGTACAGGGAGAGAGTGAGACCCACTATCTGTACAGTGAGAAAGTGTGACCCACGATCTGTCCAGGGAGAGAGTGTGACCCACTATCGGTACAGGAGAGAGTGTGTGACCCACTATCTGTACAGGAGAGAGAGTGTGACCCACTATCTGTACAGGGAGAGAGAGTGTGACCCACTATCTGATCAGGGAGAGAGAGTGTGACCCACTATCTGTACAGTGAGAGAGTGTGACCCACTATCTGCACAGGAGAGAGTGTGTGACCCACTATCTGTACAGTGAGAGAGTGTGACCCACTATCTGTACAGGGAGAGAGTGTGACCCACTATCTGTACAGGAGAGAGTGTGACTCACTGTCTGTACAGGAGAGAGAGTGTGTGACCCACTATCTGTACAGGGAGACAGTGTGACCCACGATCTGTACAGTGAGAGAGTGTGACCCACTATCTGCACAGGGAGAGTGTGTGACCCACTATCTGTACAGGAGTGTGTGACGCACTATCTGTACAGGAGTGTGTGACCCACTATCTGTACAGGAGAGAGAATGTGACCCACTATCTGCACAGGGAGAGAGTGTGACCCACTATCTGTACAGAGAGAGAGTGTGACCCACTATCTGTACAGGGAGAGAGTGTGACCCACAATCTGTACAGGGAGAGAGTGTGACCCACTATCTGTATAGGAGAGGTTGTGTGACCCACTATCTGTACAGTGAGAGAGTGTGACCAACTATCTGTACAGGGAGAGAGTGTGACCCACTATCTGTACAGGGAGTGAGTGTGACCCACTATTTGTACAGGAGAGAGTGTGACCCACTAACTGTACAGTGAGAGAGTGTGACCCACTATCTGTACCGGGAGAGAGTGTGACCCACTATCTGTACAGGAGAGAGAGTGACCCACTATCTGAACAGGGAGAGAGTGTGACCCACTATCTGTACAGTCAGAGAGTGTGACCCACTATCAATACAGTGAGAGAGTGTGACTCACTATCTGTACAGGAGAGAGAGTGTGACTCACTATCTGTACAGGAGAGAGAGTGTGACCCACTATCTGTACAGTGAGAGTGTGTGACCCACTATCTGTACAGGGAGAGAGTGTGACCCACTATCTGTACAGGGAGAGAGTGTGACCCACTATCTGTACAGTGAGAGAGTGTGACCCACTATCTGTACAGGAGAGAGAGTGTGACCCACTATCTGTACAGTGAGAGAGTGTGACCCACTATCTGTACAGTGAGAGAGTGTGTGACCCACTATCTGTACAGGGAGATAGTGTGACCCACTATCTGTACAGGAGAGAGAGTGTGACCTACTATCTGTACAGTGAGAGAGTGTGACTCACTATCTGTACAGGGAGAGAGTGTGACCCACTATCTGTACAGGAGAGGGTGTGTGACCCACTATCTGTACAGTGAGAGAGTGTGACCAACTATCTGTGAAGGAGAGAGCGTGACCCACTATCTGTACAGGGAGAGAGTGTGACCCACTATCTGTACAGGAGAGTGTGTGACCCACTATCTGCACAGGGAGAGAGTGTGACCCACTATCTGTACAGTGAGAGAGTGTGACCCACTATCTGTACAGGGAGAGAGGGTGACCCACTATCTGTACAGGGAGAGAGTGTGACCCACTATCTGTACAGGAGAGAGAGTGACCCACTATCTGTACAGGGAGAGAGTGTGACCCACTATCTATACAGTGAGAGAGTGTGACTCACTATCTGTACAGGAGAGAGAGTGTGACTCACTATCTGTACAGGAGAGAGAGTGTGACCCACTATCTGTACAGTGAGAGTGTGTGACCCACTATCTGTACAGGGAGAGAGTGTGACCCACTATCTGTACAGGGAGAGAGTGTGACCCACTATCTGTACAGGAGAGAGAGTGTGACCCACTATCTGTACAGTGACAGAGTGTGACCCACTGTCTGTACAGTGAGAGAGTGTGTGACCCACTATCTGTACAGGGAGAGAGTGTGACCCACTATCTGTACAGTGAGAGAGTGTGATCCACTATCTGTACAGGGAGAGAGTGAGACCCACTATCTGTACAGTGAGAAAGTGTGACCCACTATCTGTACAGGGAGAGAGTGTGACCCACTATCGGTACAGGAGAGAGTGTGTGACCCACTATCTGTACAGGGAGAGAGAGTGTGACCCACAATCTGTACAGTGAGAGAGTGTGACCCACTATCTGCACAGGAGAGAGAGTGTGACCCACTATCTGTACAGTGAGAGAGTGTGACCCACTATTTGTACAGTGAGAGAGTGTGACCCACTATCTGCACAGTGAGAGAGTGTGACCCACTATCTGTACAGTGAGAGAGTGTGACCCACTATCTGTACAGTGAGAGTGTGACCCGCTATCTGTACAGGGAGAGAGTGTGACCCACTATCTGTACAGGGAGAGAGTGAGACCCACTATCTGTACAGTGAAAAAGTGTGACCCACTATCTGTACAGGGAGAGAGTGTGACCCACTATCTGTACAGGAGAGAGAGAGTGTGACCCACACTCTGTACAGGAGAGAGATTGTGACCCACTATCTGTACAGGGAGAGAGAGTGTGACCCACTATCTGTACAGGGAGAGAGAGGGTGACCCACTATCTGTACAGTGAGAGAGTGTGACCCACTATCTGTACTGGGAGAGAGTGTGACCCACTATCTGTACAGGAGAGAGTGTGACCCACTAGCTGTACAGGGAGAGAGTGTGACCCACTATCTGTACAGGGAGAGAGTGTGACCCACTATCTGCACAGGGAGAGAGTGTGACCCACTATCTGTACAGTGAGAGAGTGTGTGACCCACTATCTGTACAAGAGAGTGTGACCCACTATCTGTACAGGAGAGAGAGTGTGACCCACTATCTGCACAGGGAGAGAGTGTGACCCACTATCTGTACAGTGAGAGAGTGTGACCCACTATCTGTACAGGGAGAGAGTGTGACCCACTATCTGTACAGGGAGAGAGTGTGACCCACTATCTGTACAGGAGAGAGAGTGACCCACTATCTGTACAGGGAGAGAGTGTGACCCACTATCTGGACAGTGAGAGAATGTGACCCACTATCTGTACAGTGAGAGAGTGTGACCCACTATCTATACAGTGAGAGAGTGTGACTCACTATCTGTACAGGAGAGAGAGTGTGACTCACTATCTGTACAGGAGAGAGAGTGTGACCCACTATCTGTACAGGGAGAGAGAGTGTGACCCACTATCTGATCAGGGAGAGAGAGTGTGACCCACTATCTGTACAGTGAGAGAGTGTTACCCACTATCTGCACAGGAGAGAGAGTGTGACCCACTATCTGTACAGTGAGAGAGTGTGACCCACTATCTGTACAGGGAGAGAGTGTGACCCACTATCTGTACAGGAGAGAGTGTGACTCACTGTCTGTACAGGAGAGAGAGTGTGTGACCCACTATCTGTACAAGGAGACAGTGTGACCCACTATCTGTACAGGAGAGAGTGTGACCCACTAGCTGTACAGGGAGAGCGTGTGACCCACTATCTGCACAGTGAGAGAGTGTGACCCACTATCTGTACAGTGAGAGAGTGTGACCCACTATCTGTACAGGGAGAGAGTGTGACCCACTATCTGTACAGGGAGAGAGTGTGACCCACTATCTGTACAGGGAGAGAGTGTGACCCACTATCTGTACAGTGAGAGGGTGTGACCCACTATCTGTACAGGGAGAGAGTGTGACCCACTATCTGTACAGGGAGAGAGTGTGACCCACTATCTGCACAGGGAGAGAGTGTGACCCACTATCTGTACAGTGAGAGAGTGTGTGACCCACTATCTGTACAAGAGAGTGTGACCCACTATCTGTACAGGAGAGAGAGTGTGACCCACTATCTGCACAGGGAGAGAGTGTGACCCACTATCTGTACAGTGAGAGAGTGTGACCCACTATCTGTACAGGGAGAGAGTGTGACCCACTATCTGTACAGGGAGAGAGTGTGACCCACTATCTGTACAGGGAGAGAGTGTGACCCACTATCTGTACAGGGAGAGAGTGTGACTCACTATCTGTACAGGGAGAGAGTGTGACCCACTATCTGTACAGGAGAGAGAGTGACCCACTATCTGTACAGGGAGAGAGTGTGACCCACTATCTGTACAGTGAGAGAATGTGACCCACTATCTGTACAGTGAGAGAGTGTGACCCACTATCTATACAGTGAGAGAGTGTGACTCACTATCTGTACAGGAGAGAGAGTGTGACTCACTATCTGTACAGGAGAGAGAGTGTGACCCACTATCTGTACAGGCAGAGAGAGTGTGACCCACTATCTGATCAGGGAGAGAGAGTGTGACCCACTATCTGTACAGTGAGAGAGTGTTACCCACTATCTGCACAGGAGAGAGAGTGTGACCCACTATCTGTACAGGAGAGAGTGTGACTCACTGTCTGTACAGGAGAGAGAGTGTGTGTCCCACTATCTGTACAAGGAGACAGTGTGACCCACGATCTGTACAGTGAGAGAGTGTGACCCACTATCTGCACAGGGAGAGAGTGTGACCCACTATCTGTACAGGAGTGTGTGACCCACTATCTGTACAGGAGTGTGTGACCCACTATCTGTACAGGAGAGAGAGTGTGACCCACTATCTGCACAGGGAGAGAGTGTGACCCACTATCTGGACAGTGAGAGAGTGTGACTCACTATATGTACAGGAGAGAGAGTGTGACTCACTATCTGTACCGGAAAGAGAATGTGACCCACTATCTGTACAGAGAGATAGTGTGACCCACTATCTGTACAGGGAGAGAGTGTGACCCACTATCTGTGCAAGGAGAGAGTGTGACTCACTATCTGTACAGGGAGAGAGTGTGACCCACTATCTGTACAGGAGAGGGTGTGTGACCCACTATCTGTACAGTGAGAGAGTGTGACCAACTATCTGTAAAGGAGAGAGCGTGACCGACTATCTGTACAGGGAGAGAGTGTGACCCACTATCTGTACAGGAGAGTGTGTGACCCACTATCTGCACAGGGAGAGAGTGTGACCCACTATCTGTACAGTGAGAGAGTGTGACCCACTATCTGTACAGGGAGAGAGGGTGACCCACTATCTGTACTTGGAGAGAGTGTGACCCACTATCTGTACAGGAGAGAGAGTGACCCACTATCTGTACAGGGAGAGAGTGTGACCCACTATCTATACAGTGAGAGAGTGTGACTCACTATCTGTACAGGAGAGAGAGTGTGACTCACTATCTGTACAGGAGAGAGAGTGTGACCCACTATCTGTACAGTGAGAGTGTGTGACCCACTATCTGTACAGGGAGAGAGTGTGACCCACTATCTGTACAGGGAGAGAGTGTGACCCACTATCTGTACAGGAGAGAGAGTGTGACCCACTATCTGTACAGTGACAGAGTGTGACCCACTGTCTGTACAGTGAGAGAGTGTGTGACCCACTATCTGTACAGGGAGAGAGTGTGACCCACTATCTGTACAGTGAGAGAGTGTGACCCACTATCTGTACAGGGAGAGAGTGTGACCCACTATCTGTACAGTGAGAGAGTGTGACCCACTATCTGCACAGGGAGAGAGTGAGACCCACTATCTGTACAGTGAGAAAGTGTGACCCACTATCTGTAAAGGGAGAGAGTGTGACCCACTATCGGTACAGGAGAGTGTGTGACCCACTATCTGTACAGGAGAGTGTGACCCACTATCTGTACAGGGAGAGAGAGTGTGACCCACTATCTGATCAGGGAGAGAGAGTGTGACCCACTATCTGTACAGTGAGAGAGTGTGACCCACTATCTGCACAGGAGAGAGAGTGTGACCCACTATCTGTACAGGGAGAGAGTGTGACCCACTATCTGTACAGGAGAGAGTGTGACTCACTGTCTGTACAGGAGAGAGAGTGTGTGACCCACTATCTGTACAGGGAGACAGTGTGACCCACGATCTGTACAGTAAGAGAGTGTGACGCACTATCTGTACAGGGAGAGAGTGTGACCCACTATCTGTACAGTGAGAGAGTGTGACCAACTATCTGTACAGGAGAGAGTGTGACCCACTGTCTGTACAGGAGAGAGAGTGTGTGCCCCACTATCTGTACAGGGAGAGAGTGTGACCCACTGTCTGTACAGGAGAGAGAGTGTGTGCCCCACTATCTGTACAGGGAGAGAGTGTGACCCACTATCTGTCCAGTGAGAGAGTGTGACCCACTATCTGTACAGTGAGAGAGTGTGTGACCAATATCTGTACAGTGAGAGAGTGTGACCCTCTATCTGTACTGGGAGAGAGTGTGACCCACTATCTGTACAGGGAGAGAGTGAGACCCACTATCTGTACAGGAGAGAGTGTGACCCACTATCTGTGCGGGGAGAGAAAGTGTGACCCACTATCTGTACAGGAGAGAGTGTGACCCACTATCTATACAGGAGCGAGTGTAACTCACTATCTGTACAGGGAGAGAGTGTGACCCACTATCTGTACAGGAGAGTGTGACCCACTATCTGTACAGGAGAGAGTGTGTGACCCACTATCTGTACAGGAGAGAGTGTGACCCACTATCTGTACAGGGAGAGAGTGTGACCCACTATCTGTACAGGAGAGTGTGTGACCCACTATCTGCACAGGGAGAGAGTGTGACCCACTATCTGTACAGGGAGAGAGTGTGACCCACTATCTGTACAGGAGAGAGAGTGACCCACTATCTGTACAGGGAGAGAGTGTGACCCACTATCTGTACAGTGAGAGAATGTGACCCACTATCTGTACAGTGAGAGAGTGTGACTCACTATCTGTACCGGAAAGAGAATGTGACCCACTATCTGTACAGAGAGAGAGTGTGACCCACTATCTGTACAGGGAGAGAGTGTGACCCACTATCTGTACAGGGAGAGAGTGTGACTCACTATCTGTACAGGGAGAGAGTGTGACCCACTATCTGTACAGGAGAGGGTGTGTGACCCACTATCTGTACAGTGAGAGAGTGTGACCAACTATCTGTGAAGGAGAGAGCGTGACCCACTATCTGTACAGGGAGAGAGTGTGACCCACTATCTGTACAGGAGAGTGTGTGACCCACTATCTGCACAGGGAGAGAGTGTGACCCACTATCTGTACAGTGAGAGAGTGTGACCCACTATCTGTACAGGGAGAGAGGGTGACCCACTATCTGTACAGGGAGAGAGTGTGACCCACTATCTGTACAGGAGAGAGAGTGACCCAATATCTGTACAGGGAGAGAGTGTGACCCACTATCTATACAGTGAGAGAGTGTGACTCACTATCTGTACAGGAGAGAGAGTGTGACTCACTATCTGTACAGGAGAGAGAGTGTGACCCACTATCTGTACAGTGAGAGTGTGTGACCCACTATCTGTACAGGGAGAGAGTGTGACCCACTATCTGTACAGGGAGAGAGTGTGACCCACTATCTGTACAGGAGAGAGAGTGTGACCCACTATCTGTACAGTGACAGAGTGTGACCCACTGTCTGTACAGTGAGAGAGTGTGTGACCCACTATCTGTACAGGGAGAGAGTGTGACCCACTATCTGTACAGTGAGAGAGTGTGATCCACTATCTGTACAGGGAGAGAGTGAGACCCACTATCTGTACAGTGAGAAAGTGTGACCCACTATCTGTACAGGGAGAGAGTGTGACCCACTATCGGTACAGGAGAGAGTGTGTGACCCACTATCTGTACAGGGAGAGAGAGTGTGACCCACAATCTGTACAGTGAGAGAGTGTGACCCACTATCTGCACAGGAGAGAGAGTGTGACCCACTATCTGTACAGTGAGAGAGTGTGACCCACTATTTGTGCAGTGAGAGAGTGTGACCCACTATCTGCACAGTGAGAGAGTGTGACCCACTATCTGTACAGTGAGAGAGTGTGACCCACTATCTGTACAGTGAGAGTGTGACCCGCTATCTGTACAGGGAGAGAGTGTGACCCACTATCTGTACAGGGAGAGAGTGAGACCCACTATCTGTACAGTGAAAAAGTGTGACCCACTATCTGTACAGGGAGAGAGTGTGACCCACTATCTGTACAGGAGAGAGAGAGTGTGACCCACACTCTGTACAGGAGAGAGATTGTGACCCACTATCTGTACAGGGAGAGAGAGTGTGACCCACTATCTGTACAGGGAGAGAGAGGGTGACCCACTATCTGTACAGTGAGAGAGTGTGACCCACTATCTGTACTGGGAGAGAGTGTGACCCACTATCTGTACAGGAGAGAGTGTGACCCACTAGCTGTACAGGGAGAGAGTGTGACCCACTATCTGTACAGGGAGAGAGTGTGACCCACTATCTGCACAGGGAGAGAGTGTGACCCACTATCTGTACAGTGAGAGAGTGTGTGACCCACTATCTGTACAAGAGAGTGTGACCCACTATCTGTACAGGAGAGAGAGTGTGACCCACTATCTGCACAGGGAGAGAGTGTGACCCACTATCTGTACAGTGAGAGAGTGTGACCCACTATCTGTACAGGGAGAGAGTGTGACCCACTATCTGTACAGGGAGAGAGTGTGACCCACTATCTGTACAGGAGAGAGAGTGACCCACTATCTGTACAGGGAGAGAGTGTGACCCACTATCTGGACAGTGAGAGAATGTGACCCACTATCTGTACAGTGAGAGAGTGTGACCCACTATCTATACAGTGAGAGAGTGTGACTCACTATCTGTACAGGAGAGAGAGTGTGACTCACTATCTGTACAGGAGAGAGAGTGTGACCCACTATCTGTACAGGGAGAGAGAGTGTGACCCACTATCTGATCAGGGAGAGAGAGTGTGACCCACTATCTGTACAGTGAGAGAGTGTTACCCACTATCTGCACAGGAGAGAGAGTGTGACCCACTATCTGTACAGTGAGAGAGTGTGACCCACTATCTGTACAGGGAGAGAGTGTGACCCACTATCTGTACAGGAGAGAGTGTGACTCACTGTCTGTACAGGAGAGAGAGTGTGTGACCCACTATCTGTACAAGGAGACAGTGTGACCCACTATCTGTACAGGAGAGAGTGTGACCCACTAGCTGTACAGGGAGAGCGTGTGACCCACTATCTGCACAGTGAGAGAGTGTGACCCACTATCTGTACAGTGAGAGAGTGTGACCCACTATCTGTACAGTGAGAGAGTGTGACCCACTATCTGTACAGGGAGAGAGTGTGACCCACTATCTGTACAGGGAGAGAGTGTGACCCACTATCTGTACAGGGAGAGAGTGTGACCCACTATCTGTACAGTGAGAGGGTGTGACCCACTATCTGTACAGGGAGAGAGTGTGACCCACTATCTGTACAGGGAGAGAGTGTGACCCACTATCTGCACAGGGAGAGAGTGTGACCCACTATCTGTACAGTGAGAGAGTGTGTGACCCACTATCTGTACAAGAGAGTGTGACCCACTATCTGTACAGGAGAGAGAGTGTGACCCACTATCTGCACAGGGAGAGAGTGTGACCCACTATCTGTACAGTGAGAGAGTGTGACCCACTATCTGTACAGGGAGAGAGTGTGACCCACTATCTGTACAGGGAGAGAGTGTGACCCACTATCTGTACAGGGAGAGAGTGTGACCCACTATCTGTACAGGGAGAGAGTGTGACTCACTATCTGTACAGGGAGAGAGTGTGACCCACTATCTGTACAGGAGAGAGAGTGACCCACTATCTGTACAGGGAGAGAGTGTGACCCACTATCTGTACAGTGAGAGAATGTGACCCACTATCTGTACAGTGAGAGAGTGTGACCCACTATCTATACAGTGAGAGAGTGTGACTCACTATCTGTACAGGAGAGAGAGTGTGACTCACTATCTGTACAGGAGAGAGAGTGTGACCCACTATCTGTACAGGCAGAGAGAGTGTGACCCACTATCTGATCAGGGAGAGAGAGTGTGACCCACTATCTGTACAGTGAGAGAGTGTTACCCACTATCTGCACAGGAGAGAGAGTGTGACCCACTATCTGTACAGGAGAGAGTGTGACTCACTGTCTGTACAGGAGAGAGAGTGTGTGTCCCACTATCTGTACAAGGAGACAGTGTGACCCACGATCTGTACAGTGAGAGAGTGTGACCCACTATCTGCACAGGGAGAGAGTGTGACCCACTATCTGTACAGGAGTGTGTGACCCACTATCTGTACAGGAGTGTGTGACCCACTATCTGTACAGGAGAGAGAGTGTGACCCACTATCTGCACAGGGAGAGAGTGTGACCCACTATCTGGACAGTGAGAGAGTGTGACTCACTATATGTACAGGAGAGAGAGTGTGACTCACTATCTGTACCGGAAAGAGAATGTGACCCACTATCTGTACAGAGAGATAGTGTGACCCACTATCTGTACAGGGAGAGAGTGTGACCCACTATCTGTGCAAGGAGAGAGTGTGACTCACTATCTGTACAGGGAGAGAGTGTGACCCACTATCTGTACAGGAGAGGGTGTGTGACCCACTATCTGTACAGTGAGAGAGTGTGACCAACTATCTGTAAAGGAGAGAGCGTGACCGACTATCTGTACAGGGAGAGAGTGTGACCCACTATCTGTACAGGAGAGTGTGTGACCCACTATCTGCACAGGGAGAGAGTGTGACCCACTATCTGTACAGTGAGAGAGTGTGACCCACTATCTGTACAGGGAGAGAGGGTGACCCACTATCTGTACTTGGAGAGAGTGTGACCCACTATCTGTACAGGAGAGAGAGTGACCCACTATCTGTACAGGGAGAGAGTGTGACCCACTATCTATACAGTGAGAGAGTGTGACTCACTATCTGTACAGGAGAGAGAGTGTGACTCACTATCTGTACAGGAGAGAGAGTGTGACCCACTATCTGTACAGTGAGAGTGTGTGACCCACTATCTGTACAGGGAGAGAGTGTGACCCACTATCTGTACAGGGAGAGAGTGTGACCCACTATCTGTACAGGGAGAGAGTGTGACCCACTATCTGTACAGGAGAGAGAGTGTGACCCACTATCTGTACAGTGACAGAGTGTGACCCACTGTCTGTACAGTGAGAGAGTGTGTGACCCACTATCTGTACAGGGAGAGAGTGTGACCCACTATCTGTACAGTGAGAGAGTGTGACCCACTATCTGTACAGGGAGAGAGTGTGACCCACTATCTGTACAGTGAGAGAGTGTGACCCACTATCTGCACAGGGAGAGAGTGAGACCCACTATCTGTACAGTGAGAAAGTGTGACCCACTATCTGTAAAGGGAGAGAGTGTGACCCACTATCGGTACAGGAGAGTGTGTGACCCACTATCTGTACAGGAGAGTGTGACCCACTATCTGTACAGGGAGAGAGAGTGTGACCCACTATCTGATCAGGGAGAGAGAGTGTGACCCACTATCTGTACAGTGAGAGAGTGTGACCCACTATCTGCACAGGAGAGAGAGTGTGACCCACTATCTGTACAGGGAGAGAGTGTGACCCACTATCTGTACAGGAGAGAGTGTGACTCACTGTCTGTACAGGAGAGAGAGTGTGTGACCCACTATCTGTACAGGGAGACAGTGTGACCCACGATCTGTACAGTAAGAGAGTGTGACGCACTATCTGTACAGGGAGAGAGTGTGACCCACTATCTGTACAGTGAGAGAGTGTGACCAACTATCTGTACAGGAGAGAGTGTGACCCACTGTCTGTACAGGAGAGAGAGTGTGTGCCCCACTATCTGTACAGGGAGAGAGTGTGACCCACTGTCTGTACAGGAGAGAGAGTGTGTGCCCCACTATCTGTCCAGGGAGAGAGTGTGACCCACTATCTGTACAGTGAGAGAGTGTGACCCACTATCTGTACAGTGAGAGAGTGTGTGACCAATATCTGTACAGTGAGAGAGTGTGACCCTCTATCTGTACTGGGAGAGAGTGTGACCCACTATCTGTACAGGGAGAGAGTGAGACCCACTATCTGTACAGGAGAGAGTGTGACCCACTATCTGTGCGGGGAGAGAAAGTGTGACCCACTATCTGTACAGGAGAGAGTGTGACCCACTATCTATACAGGAGCGAGTGTAACTCACTATCTGTACAGGGAGAGAGTGTGACCCACTATCTGTACAGGAGAGTGTGACCCACTATCTGTACAGGAGAGAGTGTGTGACCCACTATCTGTACAGGAGAGAGTGTGACCCACTATCTGTACAGGGAGAGAGTGTGACCCACTATCTGTACAGGAGAGTGTGTGACCCACTATCTGCACAGGGAGAGAGTGTGACCCACATTCTGCACAGTGAGAGAGTGTGACCCACTATCTGTACAGGGAGAGAGTGTGACCCACTATCTGTACAGGAGAGAGAGTGACCCACTATCTGTACAGGGAGAGAGTGTGACCCACTATCTGTACAGTGAGAGAATGTGACCCACTATCTGTACAGTGAGAGAGTGTGACCCACTATCTATACAGTGAGAGAGTGTGACTCACTATCTGTACAGGAGAGAGAGTGTGACTCACTATCTGTTCAGGAGAGAGAGAGTGTGACCCACTATCTGTACAGTGAGAGTGTGTGACCCACTATCTGCACAGGGAGAGAGTGTGACCCACTATCTGTACAGGGAGAGAGTGTGACCCACTATCTGTACAGTGAGAGAGTGTGACCCACGATCTGTACAGGAGAGAGAGTGTGACCCACTATCTGTACAGTGAGAGAGTGTGACCCACTATCTGTACAGTGAGAGAGTGTGTGACCCACCATCTGTACAGGGAGAGAGTGTGACCCACTATCTGTACAGGAGAGAGAGTGTGACCCACTATCTGTACAGTGAGAGAGTGTGACCCACTATCTGTACAGTGAGAGAGTGTGACCCACTATCTGTACAGGGAGAGAGAGTGTGACCCACTATCTGTACAGTGAGAGAGTGTGACTCACTATCTGTACAGTGAGAGAGTGTGACCCACTATCTGTACAGGGAGAGAGTGAGACCCACTATCTGTACAGTGAGAAAGTGTGACCCACGATCTGTCCAGGGAGAGAGTGTGACCCACTATCGGTACAGGAGAGAGTGTGTGACCCACTATCTGTACAGGAGAGAGAGTGTGACCCACTATCTGTACAGGGAGAGAGAGTGTGACCCACTATCTGATCAGGGAGAGAGAGTGTGACCCACTATCTGTACAGTGAGAGAGTGTGACCCACTATCTGCACAGGAGAGAGTGTGTGACCCACTATCTGTACAGTGAGAGAGTGTGACCCACTATCTGTACAGGGAGAGAGTGTGACCCACTATCTGTACAGGAGAGAGTGTGACTCACTGTCTGTACAGGAGAGAGAGTGTGTGACCCACTATCTGTACAGGGAGACAGTGTGACCCACGATCTGTACAGTGAGAGAGTGTGACCCACTATCTGCACAGGGAGAGTGTGTGACCCACTATCTGTACAGGAGTGTGTGACGCACTATCTGTACAGGAGTGTGTGACCCACTATCTGTACAGGAGAGAGAGTGTGACCCACTATCTGCACAGGGAGAGAGTGTGACCCACTATCTGTACAGAGAGAGAGTGTGACCCACTATCTGTACAGGGAGAGAGTGTGACCCACAATCTGTACAGGGAGAGAGTGTGACCCACTATCTGTACAGGAGAGGTTGTGTGACCCACTATCTGTACAGTGAGAGAGTGTGACCAACTATCTGTACAGGGAGAGAGTGTGACCCACTATCTGTACAGGGAGTGAGTGTGACCCACTATTTGTACAGGAGAGAGTGTGACCCACTATCTGTACAGTGAGAGAGTGTGACCCACTATCTGTACCGGGAGAGAGTGTGACCCACTATCTGTACAGGAGAGAGAGTGACCCACTATCTGAACAGGGAGAGAGTGTGACCCACTATCTGTACAGTCAGAGAGTGTGACCCACTATCAATACAGTGAGAGAGTGTGACTCACTATCTGTACAGGAGAGAGAGTGTGACTCACTATCTGTACAGGAGAGAGAGTGTGACCCACTATCTGTACAGTGAGAGTGTGTGACCCACTATCTGTACAGGGAGAGAGTGTGACCCACTATCTGTACAGGGAGAGAGTGTGACCCACTATCTGTACAGTGAGAGAGTGTGACCTACTATCTGTACAGGAGAGAGAGTGTGACCCACTATCTGTACAGTGAGAGAGTGTGACCCACTATCTGTACAGTGAGAGAGTGTGTGACCCACTATCTGTACAGGGAGATAGTGTGACCCACTATCTGTACAGGAGAGAGAGTGTGACCTACTATCTGTACAGTGAGAGAGTGTGACCCACTATCTGTACAGAGAGAGAGTGTGACCCACTATCTGTACAGGGAGAGAGAGTGTGACCCACTATCTGTACAGTGAGAGAGTGTGACTCACTATCTGTACAGTGAGTGAGTGTGACCCACTATCTGTACAGGGAGAGAGTGAGACCCACTATCTGTACAGTGAGAAAGTGTGACCCACTATCTGTACAGGGAGAGAGTGTGACCCACTATCGGTACAGGAGAGAGTGTGTGACCCACTATCTGCACAGGGAGAGAGTGTGACCCACATTCTGTACAGTGAGAGAGTGTGACCCACTATCTGTACAGGGAGAGAGTGTGACCCACTATCTGTACAGGAGAGAGAGTGACCCACTATCTGTACAGGGAGAGAGTGTGACCCACTATCTGTACAGTGAGAGAATGTGACCCACTATCTGTACAGTGAGAGAGTGTGACCCACTATCTATACAGTG
The DNA here is from genome assembly GCF_047496885.1 of Scyliorhinus torazame. Lineage (NCBI taxonomy): Eukaryota > Metazoa > Chordata > Chondrichthyes > Carcharhiniformes > Scyliorhinidae > Scyliorhinus > Scyliorhinus torazame. The sequence goes on along the minus strand of NC_092719.1, from coordinate 107,638,957 downwards.
AGAGAGTGTGACTCACTATCTGTACAGGAGAGAGAGTGTGACTCACTATCTGTTCAGGAGAGAGAGAGTGTGACCCACTATCTGTACAGTGAGAGTGTGTGACCCACTATCTGCACAGGGAGAGAGTGTGACCCACTATCTGTACAGGGAGAGAGTGTGACCCACTATCTGTACAGTGAGAGAGTGTGACCCACTATCTGTACAGGAGAGAGAGTGTGACCCACTATCTGTACAGTGAGAGAGTGTGACCCACTATCTGTACAGTGAGAGAGTGTGTGACCCACCATCTGTACAGGGAGAGAGTCTGACCCACTATCTGTACAGGAGAGAGAGTGTGACCCACTATCTGTACAGTGAGAGAGTGTGACCCACTATCTGTACAGTGAGAGAGTGTGACCCACTATCTGTACAGGGAGAGAGAGTGTGACCCACTATCTGTACAGTGAGAGAGTGTGACTCACTATCTGTACAGTGAGAGAGTGTGACCCACTATCTGTACAGGGAGAGAGTGAGACCCACTATCTGTACAGTGAGAAAGTGTGACCCACGATCTGTCCAGGGAGAGAGTGTGACCCACTATCGGTACAGGAGAGAGTGTGTGACCCACTATCTGTACAGGAGAGAGAGTGTGATCCACTATCTGTACAGGGAGAGAGAGTGTGACCCACTATCTGATCAGGAAGAGAGAGTGTGACCCACTATCTGTACAGTGAGAGAGTGTGACCCACTATCTGCACAGGAGAGAGTGTGTGACCCACTATCTGTACAGTGAGAGAGTGTGACCCACTATCTGTACAGGGAGAGAGTGTGACCCACTATCTGTACAGGAGAGAGTGTGACCCACTATCTGTACAGGGAGACAGTGTGACCCACGATCTGTACAGTGAGAGAGTGTGACCCACTATCTGCACAGGGAGAGTGTGTGACCCACTATCTGTACAGGAGTGTGTGACGCACTATCTGTACAGGAGTGTGTGACCCACTATCTGTACAGGAGAGAGAGTGTGACCCACTATCTGCACAGGGAGAGAGTGTGACCCACTATCTGTACAGAGAGAGAGTGTGACCCACTATCTGTACAGGGAGAGAGTGTGACCCACAATCTGTACAGGGAGAGAGTGTGACCCACTATCTGTACAGGAGAGGTTGTGTGACCCACTATCTGTACAGTGAGAGAGTGTGACCAACTATCTGTACAGGGAGAGAGTGTGACCCACTATCTGTACAGGGAGAGAGTGTGACCCACTATTTGTACAGGAGAGAGTGTGACCCACTATCTGTACAGTGAGAGAGTGTGACCCACTATCTGTACCGGGAGAGAGTGTGACCCACTATCTGTACAGGGAGAGAGTGTGACCCACAATCTGTACAGGCAGAGAGTGTGACCCACTATCTGTACAGGAGAGGTTGTGTGACCCACTATCTGTACAGTCAGAGAGTGTGACCAACTATCTGTACAGGGAGAGAGTGTGACCCACTATCTGTACAGGGAGAGAGTGTGACCCACTATTTGTACAGGAGAGAGTGTGACCCACTATCTGTACAGTGAGAGAGTGTGACCCACTATCTGTACCGGGAGAGAGTGTGACCCACTATCTGTACAGGAGAGAGAGTGACCCACTATTTGAACAGGGAGAGAGTGTGACCCACTATCTGTACAGTCAGAGAGTGTGACCCACTATCAATACAGTGAGAGAGTGTGACTCACTATCTGTACAGGAGAGAGAGTGTGACTCACTATCTGTACAGGAGAGAGAGTGTGGCCCACTATCTGTACAGTGAGAGTGTGTGACCCACTATCTGTACAGGGAGAGAGTGTGACCCACTATCTGTACAGGGAGAGAGTGTGACCCGCTATCTGTACAGTGAGAGAGTGTGACCCACTATCTGTACAGGAGAGAGAGTGTGACCCACTATCTGTACAGTGAGAGAGTGTGACCCACTATCAATACAGTGAGAGAGTGTGACTCACTATCTGTACAGGAGAGAGAGTGTGACTCACTATCTGTACAGGAGAGAGAGTGTGACCCACTATCTGTACAGTGAGAGTGTGTGACCCACTATCTGTACAGGGAGAGAGTGTGACCCACTATCTGTACAGGGAGAGAGTGGGACCCACTATCTGTACAGTGAGAGAGTGTGACCCACTATCTGTACAGGAGAGAGAGTGTGACCCACTATCTGTACAGTGAGAGAGTGTGACCCACTATCTGTACAGTGAGAGAGTGTGTGACCCACTATCTGTACAGGGAGATAGTGTGACCCACTATCTGTACAGGAGAGAGAGTGTGACCCACTATCTGTACAGTGAGAGAGTGTGACCCACTATCTGTACAGAGAGAGAGTGTGACCCACTATCTGTACAGGGAGAGAGAGTGTGACCCACTATCTGTACAGTGAGAGAGTGTGACTCACTATCTGTACAGTGAGAGAGTGTGACCCACTATCTGTACAGGGAGAGAGTGAGACCCACTATCTGTACAGTGAGAAAGTGTGACCCACTATCTGTACAGGGAGAGAGTGTGACCCACTATCGGTACAGGAGAGAGTGTGTGACCCACTATCTGTACAGGGAGAGAGAGTGTGACCCACTATCTGTACAGGGAGAGAGTGTGACCCACTATCTGTACAGGAGAGAGTGTGACTCACTGTCTCTACAGGAGAGAGAGTGTGTGACCCACTATCTGTACAGGGAGACAGTGTGACCCACGATCTGTACAGTGAGAGAGTGTGACCCACTATCTGCACAGGGAGAGAGTGTGACCCACTATCTGCACAGGAGTGTGTGACCCACTATCTGTACAGGAGTGTGTGACTCACTATCTGTACAGGAAAGAGAATGTGACCCACTATCTGTACAGTGAGAGAGTGTGACCCACTATCTGTACAGGGAGAGAGTGTGACCCACTATCTGTACAGGGAGAGAGTGTGACTCACTATCTGTACAGGGAGAGAGTGTGACCCACTATCTGTACCGGAGAGGGTGTGTGACCCACTATCTGTACAGTGAGAGAGTGTGACCAACTATCTGTACAGGAGAGAGTGTGACCCACTGTCTGTACAGGAGAGAGAGTGTGTGCCCCACTATCTGTACAGGGAGAGTGTGTGGCCCACTGTCTGTACAGGAGAGAGAGTGTGTGCCCCACTATCTGTACAGGGAGAGAGTGTGACCCCACTATCTGTACAGTGAGAGTGTGACCCACTATCTGTACAGTGAGAGAGTGTGTGACCCACTATCTGTACAGTGAGAGAGTGTGACCCTCTATCTGTACTGGGAGAGAGTGTGACCCACTATCTGTACAGGGAGAGAGTGTGACCCACTATCTGTACAGGAGAGAGTGTGACCCACTATCTGTACGGGGAGAGAAAGTGTGACCCACCTTCTGTACAGGAGAGAGTGTGACCCACTATCTGTACAGGAGAGAGAGTGTGACCCACTATCTGTACAGTGAGAGAGTGTGACCCACTATCTGTACAGTGAGAGAGTGTGTGACCCACTATCTGTACAGGGAGATAGTGTGACCCACTATCTGTACAGGAGAGAGAGTGTGACCTACTATCTGTACAGTGAGAGAGTGTGACCCACTATCTGTACAGAGAGAGAGTGTGACCCACTATCTGTACAGGGAGAGAGAGTGTGACCCACTATCTGTACAGTGAGAGAGTGTGACTCACTATCTGTACAGTGAGTGAGTGTGACCCACTATCTGTACAGGGAGAGAGTGAGACCCACTATCTGTACAGTGAGAGAGTGTGTGACCAATATCTGTACAGTGAGAGAGTGTGACCCTCTATCTGTACTGGGAGAGAGTGTGACCCACTATCTGTACAGGGAGAGAGTGAGACCCACTATCTGTACAGGAGAGTGTGACCCACTATCTGTACAGGAGAGAGTGTGTGACCCACTATCTGTACAGGAGAGAGTGTGACCCACTATCTGTACAGGGAGAGAGTGTGACCCACTATCTGTACAGGAGAGTGTGTGACCCACTATCTGCACAGGGAGAGAGTGTGACCCACATTCTGCACAGTGAGAGAGTGTGACCCACTATCTGTACAGGGAGAGAGTGTGACCCACTATCTGTACAGGAGAGAGAGTGACCCACTATCTGTACAGGGAGAGAGTGTGACCCACTATCTGTACAGTGAGAGAATGTGACCCACTATCTGTACAGTGAGAGAGTGTGACCCACTATCTATACAGTGAGAGAGTGTGACTCACTATCTGTACAGGAGAGAGAGTGTGACTCACTATCTGTTCAGGAGAGAGAGAGTGTGACCCACTATCTGTACAGTGAGAGTGTGTGACCCACTATCTGCACAGGGAGAGAGTGTGACCCACTATCTGTACAGGGAGAGAGTGTGACCCACTATCTGTACAGTGAGAGAGTGTGACCCACTATCTGTACAGGAGAGAGAGTGTGACCCACTATCTGTACAGTGAGAGAGTGTGACCCACTATCTGTACAGTGAGAGAGTGTGTGACCCACCATCTGTACAGGGAGAGAGTGTGACCCACTATCTGTACAGGAGAGAGAGTGTGACCCACTATCTGTACAGTGAGAGAGTGTGACCCACTATCTGTACAGTGAGAGAGTGTGACCCACTATCTGTACAGGGAGAGAGAGTGTGACCCACTATCTGTACAGTGAGAGAGTGTGACTCACTATCTGTACAGTGAGAGAGTGTGACCCACTATCTGTACAGGGAGAGAGTGAGACCCACTATCTGTACAGTGAGAAAGTGTGACCCACGATCTGTCCAGGGAGAGAGTGTGACCCACTATCGGTACAGGAGAGAGTGTGTGACCCACTATCTGTACAGGAGAGAGAGTGTGACCCACTATCTGTACAGGGAGAGAGAGTGTGACCCACTATCTGATCAGGGAGAGAGAGTGTGACCCACTATCTGTACAGTGAGAGAGTGTGACCCACTATCTGCACAGGAGAGAGTGTGTGACCCACTATCTGTACAGTGAGAGAGTGTGACCCACTATCTGTACAGGGAGAGAGTGTGACCCACTATCTGTACAGGAGAGAGTGTGACTCACTGTCTGTACAGGAGAGAGAGTGTGTGACCCACTATCTGTACAGGGAGACAGTGTGACCCACGATCTGTACAGTGAGAGAGTGTGACCCACTATCTGCACAGGGAGAGTGTGTGACCCACTATCTGTACAGGAGTGTGTGACGCACTATCTGTACAGGAGTGTGTGACCCACTATCTGTACAGGAGAGAGAATGTGACCCACTATCTGCACAGGGAGAGAGTGTGACCCACTATCTGTACAGAGAGAGAGTGTGACCCACTATCTGTACAGGGAGAGAGTGTGACCCACAATCTGTACAGGGAGAGAGTGTGACCCACTATCTGTATAGGAGAGGTTGTGTGACCCACTATCTGTACAGTGAGAGAGTGTGACCAACTATCTGTACAGGGAGAGAGTGTGACCCACTATCTGTACAGGGAGTGAGTGTGACCCACTATTTGTACAGGAGAGAGTGTGACCCACTAACTGTACAGTGAGAGAGTGTGACCCACTATCTGTACCGGGAGAGAGTGTGACCCACTATCTGTACAGGAGAGAGAGTGACCCACTATCTGAACAGGGAGAGAGTGTGACCCACTATCTGTACAGTCAGAGAGTGTGACCCACTATCAATACAGTGAGAGAGTGTGACTCACTATCTGTACAGGAGAGAGAGTGTGACTCACTATCTGTACAGGAGAGAGAGTGTGACCCACTATCTGTACAGTGAGAGTGTGTGACCCACTATCTGTACAGGGAGAGAGTGTGACCCACTATCTGTACAGGGAGAGAGTGTGACCCACTATCTGTACAGTGAGAGAGTGTGACCCACTATCTGTACAGGAGAGAGAGTGTGACCCACTATCTGTACAGTGAGAGAGTGTGACCCACTATCTGTACAGTGAGAGAGTGTGTGACCCACTATCTGTACAGGGAGATAGTGTGACCCACTATCTGTACAGGAGAGAGAGTGTGACCTACTATCTGTACAGTGAGAGAGTGTGACCCACTATCTGTACACAGAGAGAGTGTGACCCACTATCTGTACAGGGAGAGAGAGTGTGACCCACTATCTGTACAGTGAGAGAGTGTGACTCACTATCTGTACAGTGAGTGAGTGTGACCCACTATCTGTACAGGGAGAGAGTGAGACCCACTATCTGTACAGTGAGAAAGTGTGACCCACTATCTGTACAGGGAGAGAGTGTGACCCACTATCGGTACAGGAGAGAGTGTGTGACCCACTATCTGCACAGGGAGAGAGTGTGACCCACATTCTGTACAGTGAGAGAGTGTGACCCACTATCTGTACAGGGAGAGAGTGTGACCCACTATCTGTACAGGAGAGAGAGTGACCCACTATCTGTACAGGGAGAGAGTGTGACCCACTATCTGTACAGTGAGAGAATGTGACCCACTATCTGTACAGTGAGAGAGTGTGACCCACTATCTATACAGTGAGAGAGTGTGACTCACTATCTGTACAGGAGAGAGAGTGTGACTCACTATCTGTTCAGGAGAGAGAGAGTGTGACCCACTATCTGTACAGTGAGAGTGTGTGACCCACTATCTGCACAGGGAGAGAGTGTGACCCACTATCTGTACAGGGAGAGAGTGTGACCCACTATCTGTACAGTGAGAGAGTGTGACCCACTATCTGTACAGGAGAGAGAGTGTGACCCACTATCTGTACAGTGAGAGAGTGTGACCCACTATCTGTACAGTGAGAGAGTGTGTGACCCACCATCTGTACAGGGAGAGAGTGTGACCCACTATCTGTACAGGAGAGAGAGTGTGACCCACTATCTGTACAGTGAGAGAGTGTGACCCACTATCTGTACAGTGAGAGAGTGTGACCCACTATCTGTACAGGGAGACAGTGTGACCCACGATCTGTACAGTGAGAGAGTGTGACCCACTATCTGCACAGGGAGAGTGTGTGACCCACTATCTGTACAGGAGTGTGTGACGCACTATCTGTACAGGAGTGTGTGACCCACTATCTGTACAGGAGAGAGAGTGTGACCCACTATCTGCACAGGGAGAGAGTGTGACCCACTATCTGTACAGAGAGAGAGTGTGACCCACTATCTGTACAGGGAGAGAGTGTGACCCACAATCTGTACAGGGAGAGAGTGTGACCCACTATCTGTACAGGAGAGGTTGTGTGACCCACTATCTGTACAGTGAGAGAGTGTGACCAACTATCTGTACAGGGAGAGAGTGTGACCCACTATCTGTACAGGGAGAGAGTGTGACCCACTATTTGTACAGGAGAGAGTGTGACCCACTATCTGTACAGTGAGAGAGTGTGACCCACTATCTGTACCGGGAGAGAGTGTGACCCACTATCTGTACAGGGAGAGAGTGTGACCCACAATCTGTACAGGCAGAGAGTGTGACCCACTATCTGTACAGGAGAGGTTGTGTGACCCACTATCTGTACAGTGAGAGAGTGTGACCAACTATCTGTACAGGGAGAGAGTGTGACCCACTATCTGTACAGGGAGAGAGTGTGACCCACTATTTGTACAGGAGAGAGTGTGACCCACTATCTGTACAGTGAGAGAGTGTGACCCACTATCTGTACCGGGAGAGAGTGTGACCCACTATCTGTACAGGAGAGAGAGTGACCCACTATTTGAACAGGGAGAGAGTGTGACCCACTATCTGTACAGTCAGAGAGTGTGACCCACTATCAATACAGTGAGAGAGTGTGACTCACTATCTGTACAGGAGAGAGAGTGTGACTCACTATCTGTACAGGAGAGAGAGTGTGGCCCACTATCTGTACAGTGAGAGTGTGTGACCCACTATCTGTACAGGGAGAGAGTGTGACCCACTATCTGTACAGGGAGAGAGTGTGACCCGCTATCTGTACAGTGAGAGAGTGTGACCCACTATCTGTACAGGAGAGAGAGTGTGACCCACTATCTGTACAGTGAGAGAGTGTGACCCACTATCAATACAGTGAGAGAGTGTGACTCACTATCTGTACAGGAGAGAGAGTGTGACTCACTATCTGTACAGGAGAGAGAGTGTGACCCACTATCTGTACAGTGAGAGTGTGTGACCCACTATCTGTACAGGGAGAGAGTGTGACCCACTATCTGTACAGGGAGAGAGTGGGACCCACTATCTGTACAGTGAGAGAGTGTGACCCACTATCTGTACAGGAGAGAGAGTGTGACCCACTATCTGTACAGTGAGAGAGTGTGACCCACTATCTGTACAGTGAGAGAGTGTGTGACCCACTATCTGTACAGGGAGATAGTGTGACCCACTATCTGTACAGGAGAGAGAGTGTGACCCACTATCTGTACAGTGAGAGAGTGTGACCCACTATCTGTACAGAGAGAGAGTGTGACCCACTATCTGTACAGGGAGAGAGAGTGTGACCCACTATCTGTACAGTGAGAGAGTGTGACTCACTATCTGTACAGTGAGAGAGTGTGACCCACTATCTGTACAGGGAGAGAGTGAGACCCACTATCTGTACAGTGAGAAAGTGTGACCCACTATCTGTACAGGGAGAGAGTGTGACCCACTATCAATACAGTGAGAGAGTGTGACTCACTATCTGTACAGGAGAGAGAGTGTGACTCACTATCTGTACAGGAGAGAGAGTGTGGCCCACTATCTGTACAGTGAGAGTGTGTGACCCACTATCTGTACAGGGAGAGAGTGTGACCCACTATCTGTACAGGGAGAGAGTGTGACCCGCTATCTGTACAGTGAGAGAGTGTGACCCACTATCTGTACAGGAGAGAGAGTGTGACCCACTATCTGTACAGTGAGAGAGTGTGACCCACTATCAATACAGTGAGAGAGTGTGACTTACTATCTGTACAGGAGAGAGAGTGTGACTCACTATCTGTACAGGAGAGAGAGTGTGACCCACTATCTGTACAGTGAGAGTGTGTGACCCACTATCTGTACAGGGAGAGAGTGTGACCCACTATCTGTACAGGGAGAGAGTGGGACCCACTATCTGTACAGTGAGAGAGTGTGACCCACTATCTGTACAGGAGAGAGAGTGTGACCCACTATCTGTACAGTGAGAGAGTGTGACCCACTATCTGGACAGTGAGAGAGTGTGTGACCCACTATCTGTACAGGGAGATAGTGTGACCCACTATCTGTACAGGAGAGAGAGTGTGACCCACTATCTGTACAGTGAGAGAGTGTGACCCACTATCTGTACAGAGAGAGAGTGTGACCCACTATCTGTACAGGGAGAGAGAGTGTGACCCACTATCTGTACAGTGAGAGAGTGTGACTCACTATCTGTACAGTGAGAGAGTGTGACCCACTATCTGTACAGGGAGAGAGTGAGACCCACTATCTGTACAGTGAGAAAGTGTGACCCACTATCTGTACAGGGAGAGAGTGTGACCCACTATCGGTACAGGAGAGAGTGTGTGACCCACTATCTGTACAGGGAGAGAGAGTGTGACCCACTATCTGTACAGGGAGAGAGTGTGACCCACTATCTGTACAGGAGAGAGTGTGACTCACTGTCTCTACAGGAGAGAGAGTGTGTGACCCACTATCTGTACAGGGAGACAGTGTGACCCACGATCTGTACAGTGAGAGAGTGTGACCCACTATCTGCACAGGGAGAGAGTGTGACCCACTATCTGCACAGGAGTGTGTGACCCACTATCTGTACAGGAGTGTGTGACTCACTATCTGTACAGGAAAGAGAATGTGACCCACTATCTGTACAGTGAGAGAGTGTGACCCACTATCTGTACAGGGAGAGAGTGTGACCCACTATCTGTACAGGGAGAGAGTGTGACTCACTATCTGTACAGGGAGAGAGTGTGACCCACTATCTGTACCGGAGAGGGTGTGTGACCCACTATCTGTACAGTGAGAGAGTGTGACCAACTATCTGTACAGGAGAGAGTGTGACCCACTGTCTGTACAGGAGAGAGAGTGTGTGCCCCACTATCTGTACAGGGAGAGTGTGTGGCCCACTGTCTGTACAGGAGAGAGAGTGTGTGCCCCACTATCTGTACAGGGAGAGAGTGTGACCCACTATCTGTACAGTGAGAGAGTGTGACCCACTATCTGTACAGTGAGAGAGTGTGTGACCCACTATCTGTACAGTGAGAGAGTGTGACCCTCTATCTGTACTGGGAGAGAGTGTGACCCACTATCTGTACAGGGAGAGAGTGTGACCCACTATCTGTACAGGAGAGAGTGTGACCCACTATCTGTACGGGGAGAGAAAGTGTGACCTACCTTCTGTACAGGAGAGAGTGTGACCCACTATCTGTACAAGAGAGAGTGTAACTCACTATCTGTACAGGGAGAGAGTGTGACCCACTATCTGTACAGGAGAGTGTGACCCACTATCTGTACAGGAGAGAGTGTGTGACCCACTATCTGTACAGGGAGAGAGTGTGACCCACTATCTGTACAGGAGAGTGTGTGACCCACAATCTGCACAGGGAGAGAGTGTGACCCACTATCTGTACAGTGAGAGGGTGTGACCCACTATCTGTACAGGGAGAGAGTGTGACCCACTATCTGTACAGGAGAGAGAGTGACCCACTATCTGTACAGGGAGAGAGGGTGACCCACTATCTGTACAGTGAGAGAGTGTGACCCACTATCTATACAGTGAGAGAGTGTGACTCACTATCTGTACAGGAGAGAGAGTGTGACTCACTATCTGTACAGGAGAGAGAGTGTGACCTACTATCTGTACAGTGAGTGTGTGTGACCCACTATCTGTACAGGGAGAGAGTGTGACCCACTATCTGTACAGGGAGAGAGCGTGACTCACTATCTGTACAGGGAGAGAGTGTGACCCACTATCTGTACAGGAGAGGGTGTGTGACCCACTATCTGTACAGTGAGAGAGTGTGACCAACTATCTGTACAGGAGAGAGTGTGACCGACTGTCTGTACAGGAGAGAGAGTGTGTGCCCCACTATCTGTACAGGGAGAGAGTGTGACCCACTATCTGTACAGTGAGAGAGTGTGACCCACTATCTGTACAGTGAGAGAGTGTGTGACCCACTATCTGTACAGTGAGAGAGTGTGACCCTCTATCTGTACTGGGAGAGAGTGTGACCCACTATCTGTACAGGAGAGGGTGTGTGACCCACTATCTGTACAGTGAGAGAGTGTGACCAACTATCTGTACAGGAGAGAGTGTGACCCACTGTCTGTACAGGAGAGAGAGTGTGTGCTCCACTATCTGTACAGGGAGAGAGTGTGACCCACTGTCTGTACAGGAGAGAGAGTGTGTGCCCCACTATCTGTACAGGGAGAGAGTGTGACCCACTATCTGTACAGTGAGAGAGTGTGACCCACTATCTGTACAGTGAGAGAGTGTGTGACCCACTATCTGTACAGTGAGAGAGTGTGACCGTCTATCTGTCCTGGGAGAGAGTGTGACCCACTATCTGTACAGGGAGAGAGAGTGACCCACTATCTGTACAGGAGAGAGTGTGACCCACTATCTGTACGGGGAGAGAAAGTGTGACCCACTATCTGTACAGGAGAGAGTGTGACCCACTATCTGTACAGGAGAGAGTGTAACTCACTATCTGTACAGGGAGAGAGTGTGACCCACTATCTGTACAGGAGAGTGTGACCCACTATCTGTACAGGAGAGAGTGTGTGACCCACTATCTGTACAGCGAGAGAGTGTGACCCACTATCTGTATAGGAGAGTGTGTGACCCACAATCTGCACAGGGAAAGAGTGTCACCCACTTTCTGTACAGTGAGAGAGTGTGACCCACTATCTGTCCAGGGAGAGAGTGTGACCCACTATCTGTACAGGAGAGAGAGTGACCCACTATCTGTACAGGGAGAGAGGGTGACCCACTATCTGTACAGTGAGAGAATGTGACCCACTACCTGTACAGTGAGAGAGTGTGACCCACTATCTATACAGTGAGAGAGTGTGACTAACTATCTGTACAGGAGAGAGAGTGTGACTCACTATCTGTACAGGAGAGAGAGTGTAACCTACTATCTGTACAGTGAGTGTGTGTGACCCACTATCTGTACAGGGAGAGAGTGTGACCCACTATCTGTACAGGGAGAGAGTGTGACCCACTATCTGTACAGTGAGAGAGTGTGACCCACTATCTGTACAGTGAGAGAGTGTGTGACCCACTATCTGTACAGGGAGAGAGTGTGACCCACTATCTGTACAGGAGAGAGAGTGTGACCCACTATCTGTACAGTGAGAGAGTGTGACCCACTATCTGTACAGTGAGAGAGTGTGACCCACTATCTGTACAGGGAGAGAGAGTGTGACCCACTATCTGTACAGTGAGAGAGTGTGACTCACTATCTGTACAGTGAGAGAGTGTGACTCACTATCTGTACAGTGAGAGAGTGTGACCCACTATCTGTACAGGGAGAGAGGGTGACCCACTATCTGTACAGTGAGAGAATGTGACCCACTACCTGTACAGTGAGAGAGTGTGACCCACTATCTATACAGTGAGAGAGTGTGACTCACTATCTGTACAGGAGAGAGAGGGTGACTCACTATCTGTACAGGAGAGAGAGTGTGACCTACTATCTGTACAGTGAGTGTGTGTGACCCACTATCTGTACAGGGAGAGAGTGTGACCCACTATCTGTACAGGGAGAGAGTGTGACCCACTATCTGTACAGTGAGAGAGTGTGACCCACTATCTGTACAGGAATGAGAGTGTGACCCACTATCTGTATAGAGAGAGATTGTGACCCACTATCTGTACAGTGAGAGAGTGTGTGACCCACTATCTGTACAGGGAGAGTGTGACCCACTATCGGTACAGGAGAGAGTGTGTGACCCACTATCTGTACAGGAGAGAGAGTGTGACCCACTATCTGTACAGGGAGAGAGAGTGTGACCCACTATCTGATCAGGGAGAGAGAGTGTGACCCACTATCTGTACAGTGAGAGAGTGTGACCCACTATCTGCACAGGAGAGAGAGTGTGACCCACTATCTGTACAGTGAGAGAGTGTGACCCACTATCTGCACAGGGAGAGAGTGTGACCCACTATCTGTACAGGAGTGTGTGACACACTATCTGTACAGGAGTGTGTGACCCACTATCTGTACAGGAGAGAGAGTGTGACCCACTATCTGCACAGGGAGAGGGTGTGACCCACTATCTGTACAGTGAGAGAGTGTGACTCACTATGTGTACAGGAGAGAGAGTGTGACTCACTATCTGTACAGGAAAGAGAATGTGACCCACTATCTGTACAGTGAGAGAGTGTGACCCACTATCTGCACAGGGAGAGAGTGTGACCCACTATCTGTACAGTGAGAGAGTGTGTGACCCAGTATCTGTACAAGAGAGTGTGACCCACTATCTGTACAGGAGAGAGAGTGTGACCCACTATCTGCACAGGGAGAGAGTGTGACCAACTATCTGTACAGTGAGAGAGTGTGACGCACTATCTGTACAGGGAGAGAGTGTGACCCACTATCTGTACAGTGAGAGAGTGTGACCAACTATCTGTACAGGAGAGAGTGTGACCCACTGTCTGTACAGGAGAGAGAGTGTGTGCCCCACTATCTGTACAGGGAGAGAGTGTGACCCACTATCTGTACCGGGAGAGAGAGTGTGACCCACTATCTGTACAGGGAGAGAGAGTGTGACCCACTATCTGTACAGTGAGAGAGTGTGACCCACTATCTGTACTGGGAGAGAGTGTGACCCACTGCCTGTACAGGGAGAGAGTGTGACCCACTATCTGTACAGGAGAGAGTGTGACCCACCAGCTGTACAGGGAGAGAGTGTGACCCACTATCTGCACAGGGAGAGAGTGTGACCCACTATCTGTACAGTGAGAGAGTGTGTGACCCACTATCTGTACAGGGAGAGAGTGTGACCCACTATCTGTACAGGAGAGAGAGTGTGACCCACTATCTGTACAGTGAGAGAGTGTGACCCACTATCTGTACGGTGAGAGAGTGTGACCCACTATCTGTACAGGGAGAGAGTGTGACCCACTATCTGTACAGGAGAGAGTGTGACTCACTGTCTGTACAGGAGAGAGAGTGTGTGACCCACTATCTGTACAGGGAGACAGTGTGACCCACGATCTGTACAGTGAGAGTGTGTGACCCACTATCTGCACAGGGAAAGAGTGTGACCCACTATCTGTACAGGAGTGTGTGACCCACTATCTGTACAGGAGTGTGTGACCCACTATCTGTACAGGAGTGTGTGACCCACTATCTGTACAGGAGAGAGAGTGTGACCCACTATCTGCACAGGGAGAGGGTGTGACCCACTATCTGTACAGTGAGAGAGTGTGACTCACTATATGTACAGGAGAGAGAGTGTGACTCACTATCTGTACAGGAAAGAGAATGTGACCCACTATCTGTACAGTGAGAGAGTGTGACCCACTATCTGCACAGGGAGAGAGTGTGACCCACTATCTGTACAGTGAGAGAGTGTGTGACCCACTATCTGTACAAGAGAGTGTGACCCACTATCTGTACAGGAGAGAGAGTGTGACCCACTATCTGCACAGGGAGAGTGTGTGACCAACTATCTGTACAGTGAGAGAGTGTGACGCACTATCTGTACAGGGAGAGAGTGTGACCCACTATCTGTACAGTGAGAGAGTGTGACCAACTATCTGTACAGGAGAGAGTGTGACCCACTGTCTGTACAGGAGAGAGAGTGTGTGCCCAATATCTGTACAGGGAGAGAGTGTGACCCACTATCTGTACAGGGAGAGAGAGTGTGACCCACTATCTGTACAGGGAGAGAGAGTGTGACCCACTATCTGTACAGGGAGAGAGAGTGTGACCCACTATCTGTACAGTGAGAGAGTGTGACCCACTATCTGTACTGGGAGAGAGTGTGACCCACTGCCTGTACAGGGAGAGAGTGTGACCCACTATCTGCACAGGGAGAGAGTGTGACCCACTATCTGTACAGTGAGAGAGTGTGTGACCCACTATCTGTACAGGGAGAGAGTGTGACCCACTATCTGTACAGGAGAGAGAGTGTGACCCACTATCTGTACAGTGAGAGAGTGTGACCCACTATCTGTACGGTGAGAGAGTGTGACCCACTATCTGTACAGGGAGAGAGAGTGTGACCCCCTATCTGTACAGTGAGAGAGTGTGACTCACTATCTGAACAGTGAGAGAGTGTGACCCACTATCTGTACAGGAAGAGAGTGTGACCCACTATCTGTACAGGAGAGAGAGTGTGACCCACTATCTGTACAGGAGAGAGAGTGTGACCCACTATCTGTACAGGAGAGAGATTGTGACCCACTATCTGTACAGGGAGAGAGAGTGTGACCCACTATCTGCACAGGGAGAGAGTGTGACCCACTATCTGTACTGGGAGAGAGTGTGACCCACTACCTGTACAGGGAGAGAGTGTGACCCACTATCTGTACAGGAGAGAGTGTGACCCACTAGCTGTACAGGGAGAGAGTGTGACCCACTATCTGTACAGGAGAGAGAGTGTGACCCACTATCTGTACAGTGAGAGAGTGTGACCCACTATCTGTACAGTGAGAGAGTGTGACCCACTATCTGTACAGGGAGAGAGAGTGTGACCCACTATCTGTACAGTGAGAGAGTGTGACTCACTATCTGTACAGTGAGAGAGTGTGACCCACTATCTGTACAGGGAGAGAGTGTGACCCACTATCTGTACAGTGAGAAAGTGTGACCCACTATCTGTACAGGGAGAGTGTGACCCACTATCGGTACAGGAGAGAGTGTGTGACCCACTATCTGTACAGGAGAGAGAGTGTGACCCACTATCTGTACAGGGAGAGAGAGTGTGACCCACTATCTGATCAGGGAGAGAGAGTGTGACCCACTATCTGTACAGTGAGAGAGTGTGACCCACTATCTGCACAGGAGAGAGAGTGTGACCCACTATCTGTCCAGTGAGAGTGTGTGACCCACTATCTGTACAGGGAGAGAGTGTGACCCACTATCTGTACAGGAGAGAGTGTGACTCACTGTCTGTACAGGAGAGAGAGTGTGTGACCCACTATCTGTACAGGGAGACAGTGTGACCCACGATCTGTACAGTGAGAGAGTGTGACCCACTATCTGCACAGGGAGAGAGTGTGACCCACTATCTGTACAGGAGTGTGTGACCCACTATCTGTACAGGAGTGTGTGACCCACTATCTGTACAGGAGTGTGTGACCCACTATCTGTACAGGAGAGAGAGTGTGACCCACTATCTGTACAGTGAGAGAGTGTGACCCACTATCTGTACAGGGAGAGTGTGACCCACTATCGGTACAGGAGAGAGTGTGTGACCCACTATCTGTACAGGAGAGAGAGTGTGACCCACTATCTGTACAGGGAGAGAGAGTGTGACCCACTATCTGATCAGGGAGAGAGAGTGTGACCCACTATCTGTACAGTGAGAGAGTGTGACCCACTATCTGCACAGGAGAGAGAGTGTGACCCACTATCTGTCCAGTGAGAGTGTGTGACCCACTATCTGTACAGGGAGAGAGTGTGACCCACTATCTGTACAGGAGAGAGTGTGACTCACTGTCTGTACAGGAGAGAGAGTGTGTGACCCACTATCTGTACAGGGAGACAGTGTGACCCACGATCTGTACAGTGAGAGAGTGTGACCCACTATCTGCACAGGGAGAGAGTGTGACCCACTATCTGTACAGGAGTGTGTGACCCACTATCTGTACAGGAGTGTGTGACCCACTATCTGTACAGGAGTGTGTGACCCACTATCTGTACAGGAGAGAGAGTGTGACCCACTATCTGCACAGGGAGAGGGTGTGACCCACTATCTGTACAGTGAGAGAGTGTGACTCACTATATGTACAGGAGAGAGAGTGTGACTCACTATCTGTACAGGAAAGAGAATGTGACCCACTATCTGTACAGTGAGAGAGTGTGACCCACTATCTGCACAGGGAGAGAGTGTGACCCACTATCTGTACAGTGAGAGAGTGTGTGACCCACTATCTGTACAAGAGAGTGTGTCCCACTATCTGTACAGGAGAGAGAGTGTGACCCACTATCTGCACAGGGAGAGAGTGTGACCAACTATCTGTACAGTGAGAGAGTGTGACGCACTATCTGTACAGGGAGAGAGTGTGACCCACTATCTGTACAGTGAGAGAGTGTGACCAACTATCTGTACAGGAGAGAGTGTGACCCACTGTCTGTACAGGAGAGAGAGTGTGTGCCCCACAATCTGTACAGGAAGAGAGTGTGACCCACTATCTGTACAGGGAGAGAGAGTGTGACCCACTATCTGTACAGGGAGAGAGAGTGTGACCCACTGCCTGTACAGGGAGAGAGTGTGACCCACTATCTGCACAGGGAGAGAGTGTGACCCACTATCTGTACAGTGAGAGAGTGTGTGACCCACTATCTGTACAGGGAGAGAGTGTGACCCACTATCTGTACAGGAGAGAGAGTGTGACCCACTATCTGTACAGTGAGAGAGTGTGACCCACTATCTGTACGGTGAGAGAGTGTGACCCACTATCTGTACAGGGAGAGAGAGTGTGACCCACTATCTGTACAGTGAGAGAGTGTGACCCACTATCTGTACAGGGAGAGAGTGAGACCCACTATCTGTACAGGAGTGTGTGACCCACTATCTGTACAGGAGAGAGAGTGTGACCCACTATCTGCACAGGGAGAGGGTGTGACCCACTATCTGTACAGTGAGAGAGTGTGACTCACTATATGTACAGGAGAGAGAGTGTGACTCACTATCTGTACAGGAAAGAGAATGTGACCCACTATCTGTACAGTGAGAGAGTGTGACCCACTATCTGCACAGGGAGAGAGTGTGACCCACTATCTGTACAGTGAGAGAGTGTGTGACCCAGTATCTGTACAAGAGAGTGTGACCCACTATCTGTACAGGAGAGAGAGTGTGACCCACTATCTGCACAGGGAGAGAGTGTGACCAACTATCTGTACAGTGAGAGAGTGTGACGCACTATCTGTACAGGGAGAGAGTGTGACCCACTATCTGTACAGTGAGAGAGTGTGACCAACTATCTGTACAGGAGAGAGTGTGACCCACTGTCTGTACAGGAGAGAGAGTGTGTGCCCCACTATCTGTACAGGGAGAGAGTGTGACCCACTATCTGTACCGGGAGAAAGAGTGTGACCCACTATCTGTACAGGGAGAGAGAGTGTGACCCACTATCTGTACAGTGAGAGAGTGTGACCCACTATCTGTACTGGGAGAGAGTGTGACCCACTGCCTGTACAGGGAGAGAGTGTGACCCACTATCTGTACAGGAGAGAGTGTGACCCACCAGCTGTACAGGGAGAGAGTGTGACCCACTATCTGCACAGGGAGAGAGTGTGACCCACTATCTGTACAGTGAGAGAGTGTGTGACCCACTATCTGTACAGGGAGAGAGTGTGACCCACTATCTGTACAGGAGAGAGAGTGTGACCCACTATCTGTACAGTGAGAGAGTGTGACCCACTATCTGTACGGTGAGAGAGTGTGACCCACTATCTGTACAGGGAGAGAGTGTGACCCACTATCTGTACAGGAGAGAGTGTGACTCACTGTCTGTACAGGAGAGAGAGTGTGTGACCCACTATCTGTACAGGAGTGTGTGACCCACTATCTGTACAGGAGTGTGTGACCCACTATCTGTACAGGAGTGTGTGACCCACTATCTGTACAGGAGAGAGAGTGTGACCCACTATCTGCACAGGGAGAGGGTGTGACCCACTATCTGTACAGTGAGAGAGTGTGACTCACTATATGTACAGGAGAGAGAGTGTGACTCACTATCTGTACAGGAAAGAGAATGTGACCCACTATCTGTACAGTGAGAGAGTGTGACCCACTATCTGCACAGGGAGAGAGTGTGACCCACTATCTGTACAGTGAGAGAGTGTGTGACCCACTATCTGTACAAGAGAGTGTGACCCACTATCTGTACAGGAGAGAGAGTGTGACCCACTATCTGCACAGGGAGAGAGTGTGACCAACTATCTGTACAGTGAGAGAGTGTGACGCACTATCTGTACAGGGAGAGAGTGTGACCCACTATCTGTACAGTGAGAGAGTGTGACCAACTATCTGTACAGGAGAGAGTGTGACCCACTGTCTGTACAGGAGAGAGAGTGTGTGCCCCACTATCTGTACAGGGAGAGAGTGTGACCCACTATCTGTACAGGGAGAGAGAGTGTGACCCACTATCTGTACAGGGAGAGAGAGTGTGACCCACTATCTGTACAGGGAGAGAGAGTGTGACCCACTATCTGTACAGTGAGAGAGTGTGACCCACTATCTGTACTGGGAGAGAGTGTGACCCACTGCCTGTACAGGGAGAGAGTGTGACCCACTATCTGCACAGGGAGAGAGTGTGACCCACTATCTGTACAGTGAGAGAGTGTGTGACCCACTATCTGTACAGGGAGAGAGTGTGACCCACTATCTGTACAGGAGAGAGAGTGTGACCCACTATCTGTACAGTGAGAGAGTGTGACCCACTATCTGTACGGTGAGAGAGTGTGACCCACTATCTGTACAGGGAGAGAGAGTGTGACCCCCTATCTGTACAGTGAGAGAGTGTGACTCACTATCTGAACAGTGAGAGAGTGTGACCCACTATCTGTACAGGAAGAGAGTGTGACCCACTATCTGTACAGGAGAGAGAGTGTGACCCACTATCTGTACAGGAGAGAGAGTGTGACCCACTATCTGTACAGGAGAGAGATTGTGACCCACTATCTGTACAGGGAGAGAGAGTGTGACCCACTATCTGCACAGGGAGAGAGTGTGACCCACTATCTGTACTGGGAGAGAGTGTGACCCACTACCTGTACAGGGAGAGAGTGTGACCCACTATCTGTACAGGAGAGAGTGTGACCCACTAGCTGTACAGGGAGAGAGTGTGACCCACTATCTGTACAGGAGAGAGAGTGTGACCCACTATCTGTACAGTGAGAGAGTGTGACCCACTATCTGTACAGTGAGAGAGTGTGACCCACTATCTGTACAGGGAGAGAGAGTGTGACCCACTATCTGTACAGTGAGAGAGTGTGACTCACTATCTGTACAGTGAGAGAGTGTGACCCACTATCTGTACAGGGAGAGAGTGTGACCCACTATCTGTACAGTGAGAAAGTGTGACCCACTATCTGTACAGGGAGAGTGTGACCCACTATCGGTACAGGAGAGAGTGTGTGACCCACTATCTGTACAGGAGAGAGAGTGTGACCCACTATCTGTACAGGGAGAGAGAGTGTGACCCACTATCTGATCAGGGAGAGAGAGTGTGACCCACTATCTGTACAGTGAGAGAGTGTGACCCACTATCTGCACAGGAGAGAGAGTGTGACCCACTATCTGTCCAGTGAGAGTGTGTGACCCACTATCTGTACAGGGAGAGAGTGTGACCCACTATCTGTACAGGAGAGAGTGTGACTCACTGTCTGTACAGGAGAGAGAGTGTGTGACCCACTATCTGTACAGGGAGACAGTGTGACCCACGATCTGTACAGTGAGAGAGTGTGACCCACTATCTGCACAGGGAGAGAGTGTGACCCACTATCTGTACAGGAGTGTGTGACCCACTATCTGTACAGGAGTGTGTGACCCACTATCTGTACAGGAGAGAGATTGTGACCCACTATCTGCACAGGGAGAGGGTGTGACCCACTATCTGTACAGTGAGAGAGTGTGACTCACTATATGTACAGGAGAGAGAGTGTGACTCACTATCTGTACAGGAAAGAGAATGTGACCCACTATCTGTACAGTGAGAGAGTGTGACCCACTATCTGCACAGGGAGAGAGTGTGACCAACTATCTGTACAGTGAGAGAGTGTGACGCACTATCTGTACAGGGAGAGAGTGTGACCCACTATCTGTACAGTGAGAGAGTGTGACCAACTATCTGTACAGGAGAGAGTGTGACCCACTGTCTGTACAGGAGAGAGAGTGTGTGCCCCACAATCTGTACAGGAAGAGAGTGTGACCCACTATCTGTACAGGGAGAGAGAGTGTGACCCACTATCTGTACAGGGAGAGAGAGTGTGACCCACTATCTGTACAGTGAGAGAGTGTGACCCACTATCTGTACTGGGAGAGAGTGTGACCCACTGCCTGTACAGGGAGAGAGTGTGACCCACTATCTGCACAGGGAGAGAGTGTGACCCACTATCTGTACAGTGAGAGAGTGTGTGACCCACTATCTGTACAGGGAGAGAGTGTGACCCACTATCTGTACAGGAGAGAGAGTGTGAGCCACTATCTGTACAGTGAGAGAGTGTGACCCACTATCTGTACGGTGAGAGAGTGTGACCCACTATCTGTACAGGGAGAGAGAGTGTGACCCACTATCTGTACAGTGAGAGAGTGTGACCCACTATCTGTACAGGGAGAGAGTGAGACCCACTATCTGTACAGTGAGAAAGTGTGACCCACTATCTGTACAGGGAGAGAGTGTGACCCACTATCTGTACAGGAGAGAGAGTGTGACCCACTATCTGTACAGGAGAGATTCTGACCCACTATCTGTACAGGGAGAGAGAGTGTGACCCACTATCTGCACAGGGAGAGAGTGTGACCCACTATCTGTACTGGGAGAGAGTGTGACCCACTACCTGTACAGGGAGAGAGTGTTACCCACTATCTGTACAGGAGAGAGTGTGACCCACTAGCTGTACAGGGAGAGAGTGTGACCCACTATCTGCACAGTGAGAGAGTGTGACCCACTATCTTTACAGTGAGAGAGTGTGACCCACTATCTGTACAGGGAGAGAGTGTGACCCACTATCTGTACAGGGAGAGAGTGTGACTCACTATATGAACAGGGAGAGAGTGTGAACAACTATCTGTACAGGAGAGAGAGTGTGACCCACTATCTGCACAGGGAGAGAGTGTGACCCACGATCTGTACAGTGAGAGAGTGTGACCCACTATCTGTACAGGGAGCGAGTGTGACCCACTATCTGTACAGGGAGAGAGTGTGACCCACTATCTGTACAGGAGAGAGTGTGACCCACTATCTGTACAGGAGAGAGTGTGACACACTATCTGTACAGTGAGAGAGTGTGACCCACGATCTGTACAGGGAGAGAGTGTGACTCACTGTCTGTACAGGAAAGTGTGACCCACTATTTGTACAGTGAGAGAGTGTGACCCACTATCTGTACAGTGAGAGAGTGTGACTCACTATCTGTACAGGGAGAGAGTGTGACCCACTATCTGTACAGTGAGAGACTGTGACCCACTATCTGTACAGTGAGAGAGTGTGACTCACTATCTGTACAGGAGAGAGAGTGTGACCTACTATCTGTACAGGAGAGTGTGTGACCCACTCTCTGTACAGGGAGAGAGTGTGGCCCACTATCTGTACAGGAGAGTGCGTGACCCACTATCTGTACAGGAGAGTGTGTGACCCACTATCTGTACAGGGAGAGAGTGTGACCCACTATCTGTACAGCGAGAGTGTGTGACCCACTATCTGTACAGGAGAGAGAGTGTGACCCAGTATCTGTACAGGGAGAGAGAGTGTGACCCACTATCTGTACAGGAGAGAGTGTGACTCACTATCTGTATAGGGAGAGAGAGTGTGACCCACTATCTGTACAGTGAGAGTGTGTGACCCACTGACTATACAGGGAGAGTGTGTGACCCACTTTCTGTACAGGAGAGAGAGTGTGACCCATTATCTGTACAGTGAGAGTGTGTGACCCACTATCTGTACAGTGAGATAATGTGACCCACTATCTGTACAGGGAGAGAGAGTGTGACCCACTATCTGTACAGGAGAGAGAGTGTGACTCACTATCTGTACAGGGAGAGAGAGTGTGACCCACTATCTGTATAGGGAGAGAGTGTGACCCACTATCTGTACAGTGAGAGAGTGTGACCCACTGTCTGTACAGGGAGAGAGTGTGACTCACCATCTGTACTGTGAGAGAGTGTGACCCACTATCTGTACAGGGAGAGAGTGTGACCCACTATCTGTACAGTGAGAGAGTGTGACCCACTATCTGTAAAGTGAGAAAGTGTGACTCACTATCTCTACAGGAGAGAGAGTGTGACTCACTATCTGTACAGGAGAGAGAGTGTGACTCACTATCTGTACAGGAGAGAGTGTGACTCACTATCTGTACAGGAGAGTGTGACTCACTATCTGTACAGGGAGAGTGTGTGACCCACTATCTGTACAGGGAGAGAGTGTGACCCACTATCTGTACAGGGAGAGAGTGTGACCCACTATCTGTACAGGAGAGAGTGTGACCCACTATCTGTACAGGGAGAGAGTGTGACCCACTATCTGTACAGGAGAGAGAGTGTGACTCACTATCTGTACAGGGAGAGAGTGTGACCCACTGTCTGTACAGGAGAGAGTGTGACCCACTATCTGTACAGGAGAGAGTGTGACCCACTGTCTGTACAGGAGAGAGTGAGACCCACTGTCTGTACAGGGAGAGAGTGTGAGCCACTATCTGTACAGGAGAGAGAGTGTGACCTACTATCTGTACAGGGAGAGAGTGTGACCCACTGTCTGTACAGGAGAGAGTGTGACCCACTATCTGTACAGGAGAGAGTGTGACCCACTGTCTGTACAGGGAGAGAGTGTGACCCACTGTCTGTACAGGGAGAGAGTGTGACCCACTGTCTGTACGGGAGAGTGTGTGACCCGCTGTCTGTACAGGAGAGAGTGTGACCCACTATCTGTACAGGAGAGAGTGTGACCCACTGTCTGTACAGGAGAGAGTGTGACCCACTGTCTGTACAGGAGAGACTGTGACCCACTGTCTGTACAGGGAGAGAGAGTGTGACCCACTATCTGTACAGGGAGAGAGTGTGACCCACTATCTGTACAGGGAGAGAGTGTGACCCACTATCTGTACAGGGAGAGAGTGTTACCCACTATCTGTACAGTGAGAGAGTGTGACCCACTATCTGTACAGGAGAGAGTGTGACCCACTATCTGTACAGGGAGAGAGTGTGACCCACTATCTGTACAGTGAGAGAGAGTGTGACCCACTATCTGTACAGTGAGAGAGTGTGACCCACTATCAGTACAGGGAGAGAGAGTGTGACTCACCATCTGTACAGTGAGAGTGTGTGACCCACTATCTGTATAGGGAGAGAGTGTGACCCACTATCTGTATAGGGAGAGAGTGTGACCCACTATCTGTACAGGGAGAGAGTGTGACCCACTATCTGTACAGGAGAGAGAGTGTGACCCACTATCTGTACAGGGAGAGAGTGTGACCCACTATCTGTACAGGGAGAGAGTGTGACCCACTATCTGTACAGGGAGAGAGTGTGACCCACTATCTGTACAGGGAGAGAGTGTGACCCACTATCTGTACAGGGAGAGAGTCTGACCCACTATCTGTACAGGAGAGAGAGTGTGACTCACTATCTGTACAGAAGAGAGAGTGTGACCCACTATCTGTACAGGGAGAGAGTGTGACCCACTGTCTGTACAGGGAGAGAGTGAGATCCACTATCTGTACAGGGAGAGAGTGTGACCCACTATCTGTACAGGGAGAGAGTGTGACCCACTATCTGTACAGGGAGAAAGTGTGGCCCACTGTCTGTGCAGGGAGAGAGTGTGACCCACTATCTGTACAGGGAGAGAGTGTGGCCCACTGTCTGTGCAGGGAGAGAGTGTGACCCACTATCTGTACAGGAGAGAGAGTGTGACTCACTATCTGTACAGGGAGAGAGTGTGACCCACTATCTGTACAGGGAGAGAGTGTGACCCACTGTCTGTACAGG